>NC_062228.1:29305279-30020279 GCF_902686445.1 Sciurus carolinensis | reverse complement strand
TAAGATAAATAGCTGACTCTCAGTTAGATACAATGGATGCCAATAGTCAGTAGTTTGATGTATTAAAATGCTGAAGGGGAAAAAAGTAAACAAAAATAAATATAACAAGACTATCCTTCAAAAATTAAAAGCAAAATAACTACATTCCCAGATAATGATGAATGAGAGAATTCACTTACAGCAGACCTGACTTACAACACATGTGACAGGAAGTTCTCCACGTTGAAACAGAGAATGAGATGGTAACTCAAATTCACATTGGGAATTAGAACCAATGAAGGCATTTACATTGGTAATTATAAAAGACTACATAAATATATATTCTCTATTTTCTCCTCTTAACTGATTTAAAAGACAACTGCATAAAATAATAATTGTAAATTATATTGTTTACATGAAGAACAAACATATATGATAATTATAGCACAAAGGTGGAAGATAGAGTTATACTGCAGTTAAGGAAATGACATCAGAGTAAGGAAATGACATCGAAATCACAGAAGGAAATAAAGAATACCAGGAGTAGCAAATATGTATATGTAGGTCAATATCAAAGTCTCCTAAAATTATATATTTTCTCCCCTTTCTTAATTTGATTAAATCAGTAAGATTATATTATATAAAGCAAAAATTGCAACATTGCATTGTTGGGTTTATGACATATATAGGCATAATGTATACATATATATGTCAATAATAGTAGAAAGGAAGGAAGTGAGAATGAATTGTATTAGTCTTTATATATATATATATATATATATATTTTTTTTTTTTTTTTTTTTTGCGGTGCTGGGGATCGAACCCAGGGCCTTGTGCATGCAAGGCAAGCACTCTACTGACTGAGCTATCTTCCCAGCCCCAGCCTTTCTATATTTTAATGGAATTAAGTTAACATGAATTTTAAATAGACTATATGACACGTATTATAATTCCCAGAGCAACTGCAAAGTAAATAACTAAAAGAAAAAATAGTGTCATAGACTCAAAATTTAAAGATTCTGAAAAGGTTAGAAAAATGAGTTTTGAACAAATCATATCCATAATGCTGAGGAACAATTTAGGTTTGCTTTTACAATTTCATAGAATCAAGAACACAGGCTTACCTGAAATACACCTGTCATGTGCCAATGAAATCAGAGGCACATTGACTTTTCCTATGTAAATATTCTCCTGGGTATCACTATCGTCAAACACATAAAAACTCAGAGACTCTGACTTAAGGTATCGATCCAAATCCATATTCATTGGCACTGGGAAACACATATGATCATCAAACTGTGGATCATTGCTACTGGGAATGATGGCTGTATCATGGTCTGCAAAATCAAAAAACTTGTACACAACATATGGGTGTGGCTGCAGGTGACTTGCTCTGGACTGCAGGTGGTTGCAACATCTTATTGTAATGTGAAGTTCATTTAAGTTGCCATCTGTGGAATCTGGTGAACTGAGCTGAGCAGTTTTGGGTACTTGCTGACTTAACTGGAAAAACATACATATTTATATTATAGAAATAATACGATTAAAAGATAAACAGCAGCTGCCAACCCCCAAACAAAATAATTTTGTAAACGGACAGAAGCTGCATATTTTCATTCAAAGTTAATTTCTCAGTTAAAAAAAAAAACACCTTTGATTCTTGTTTAAAACCATATGTGGACAGATGATCCTGTGCTATTAGGAACAAACATAGGAGACTGAGGAGACATGTAGAAATTGGTGTTAAAGCCAAATAAAACCAAGAAAAGAGTTCTTAATTCTATTAATTCTATTTAATAACCAGAGACTAAAGTGAGTGATAGGTCTAAAGAAGAATGCCCTAACCAGAGGAGATGCATCTGCTCCTCTGTAGTAATAATTCTGTTATATTTGGGGTTGGCCCTCATTCTGAATCATTGGGGTGTGGAGAAACAGATATATGAGGCCAAGATTAGCCAGTGTATCAAAGTTCAACTTCTGTAAGAACAAGAAAATAGAGTCAATGAAAAATATGAGAGGAATAAAAAGCAAGGATTGGGAGGACATTTTGGAAGAGACGAGCAGTAGAAGTTATTAGGCAGAGCTGGGAACTACTCTATGGTTCCTTATGGAAATATGACTAAGAGGGCCACTACACAGTATTTTGGAAAATAATTGCACTAAACAGTAAATCTTCCATAGCTAATATATCTAAGGACAAAGAAAATGCCAGTGTTTCAGTGTATTTGTTTAGTTTACTATTGGAGAATTCTCTATTTTCCACAAAGGAACCCCTCTATATTTCTGAGCCTGGATTGAACAAATGGGATCCCTTGCTCAGAGACTTTACGGGAGAAGACAAAATAGAGTTAGAGTCAAAATCTTCTTAGTGGAGATATCTGGTGTCATGGAGTGGGGAAACCTGAGAAAGAAAATCACAATTCTGCTTTCTCAGGGCTAGTTTGCACTCAGCTATGGAAGGCTGGGTGGAATGATTTCTTAAATACCCCCTGCACTGACATCCCCAAATGCACCCGTGAAAGTTGAAATTCCACCAGTAAATGAAAGCCAGAATCTGAGAGTCTAAAATCCTTTAAACTACAAAAATCAAACAAATAATTTGGTTTCTTTGTTTCTAATTCCCATTTGTTTAATAGCATTTCCCAAAGTGTATTTTGAAGAATATTAGCCAGAAAGATGATCTCTGGGAAGCAAATGCTATTCTTTCTCAAGTTATGTTAGTCACAGTTCTTTAAGTGAAAGTCACAATCCACAGAGCCAAAACACCACACAGAGGAGTTTAATAAAAGGTTATAAGGATATTTCATGGACCTATACAGCAGAAATGCGGTTGGACCTTAAGAAAGTAGTAGGACTGGAAAACTGCTAGAATTTACTCTGCTTGGTCTCCATTTTTCTCATAATACTTGCTAATGGTTCTTTCTCCTTGGATCCATTTTCTCCCTGTCTGCTGACTATCATGGTAGAAGATGACTGCCAACTGCTCCTAAGTTTACAAGTTTACGGCATCATGAGTCATACTTTCTCTTGATTTCAGAAAGCAGAATCTGAATGGTCTGATGGGGGGGGGGTCAAGTGAATAGTCTGGAATCAGTAATATAATTAGATGGGGAGTGTGAGAAAATGGGAAAATTGAACAATGGGGGGCCAGGTCCCATGGATTGGAAATGGAGGCAGTTTTCAGAGCAAAGAAAGTAAGATATTTATGACATGAGTCAGCATTCCAAAATATTTCTACTATAACCTATTCCTGTGTTACATAACATAAGTGCATATCTTATGTTTCCTGTTGAAATTCATGTACACAAGAAATCTTAAGTCAAGAATCCTATTTAACTTTGCTTAATTCTGTGCTTTCGGCATTAACTGGATCATAGAATTCATTTGAGAATATGGTCATTAAGATTCCATGAATGTGGCTGGGGTTGTGGCTCAGTGGTAGAATGCCTGCCTAGCACGTGTGAGGCACTGGGTTTGATGCTCAGCACTACATATAAATAAATAAATAAAAATAAAGGTCCACTGACAACTAAAAAAAATTAAAAAAAGAAAAGAACTCATGAAACATAGTTTAAGAAATGCTAACCTGGGGAATTGCATTTAAACTCCCAGTTCTCAGCAAGAAAATACACATTTTGTACTTGACTTTGCATTTCAGAACCCAACATGAGAAAACAGTTTGAAAGAAAGAAAATAATTGATAGTCCAAGAATAGTTATTTGTTTCCTTAACAGTAGAACTTGTTAAAGAAGGATGTGATGTGTGATAATAGTACTGCAGTTATATATTCCAAAACTGTCCTGGGTAGCACAATGGAATTTTTTTGTATTGATGTTCTGTATCTTCATTGTGGTGATTGTTATATGAATTTTGACATGTGATAAAACTCACAGTCCCAGAGGTTCAGGAGGCTGAGACAGGAGGATCAAGGGTTCAAAGCCAGTCTTAGCAAAAGTGAGGCACTAAGGAACTCAGTGAGATCTTGTCTAAATAAAATAGGGTTGGGGATGTGGCTCAGTGGTGAGTGCCCCTGAGTTCAATCCCTGGTACCCTCTCCCCCAAAAACATAAAAAAACAAAAAACAACCTGCATAGAATGACTATACACGTTTACATACACATACACAAATGACTGCATGTAAACACTGATAAAATCTGAATAAGTTATGTAGCCTATTATACCAATGTCAATTTCCTGATTTTGATATTATACCATAATTCTGTTAGATGTTACAACTAGGAGAAATTGGGTGAAGCACACAGGGGACCTCTCTGGACTATTTTTGCTACTTCCTGTGATTATTCAAAAATAAAAAGGTAAAAAAAGAACTTGAAGGATGTGAAAGAAAATTATTTCAATTTAAAGCCCAAAATATAAGGAAATATTATAAAATTTCTATGTAATAAAAGGGTTCTGAAATCAGAAAAGCTTACCGATTGCATTTGCTCTGGCCCCTTAAAATTTGATGTGATATATCCCAAAGCCTTTGCCCGTTCTCGATAAAGTCGAATTGCTTGATCCATGGGAACTCTTAATTGGAACCAGTAATCTACTGTGCCAAAATTTGGGATGTCTCCTTTAGTTCCTACAAGTCAAAACAAAACCCACTGTTAAAATACTCTCATAAATGAAATATATATAGGTAAAAGATATATCAATGGTGTTTTTCATTAAAACTACAAATTTTACACTGAGTTGAATGATATGACTTGCACAAATGATGTATGATGGGCAAATAACAGATGAAGAAGAGTTACTTCAAGAGTATGAGTTTCATTGTATGTTAAATATTATTTAAAAACTATGTCAAACGAATTTGAAGTATATCATTTTATACTATTTCGATCCTTCTGAAATATAAAGAAAAATCTAAATATTGAATCAGATACTCCCCAGATTATTTTTGATGCTGTAGTACTTTTATTTAAACAAGTTGTACTCAATATAGTCTGACATTTACAACATGCAACCTCAAATTTATACATAAGACATTCTGTATATTAATTCAAGTTTGGGAAAATTTTTGGCATTTTTTCCATTTTTTTTTTTTTTACTGTACCATGAATATTGGGGAAAAAGTTGTAGCTATGCTATTCAATATACCCTCACATGATATTTGCGCTGCACACCCTTGTTATTCCTCTGTGAAGACTTTCCTCTGTGGAGACCTAATAGCCCTGTATTTCCTTCACAGACTTGGTACATCCTCATTAGAACATACACTGTCTGCTCACAACTGTACAGTTTGTACCCCACAATGAAAGCCTCTTGAGGGCAAGGAATGTAGTTTTCATCAATATATTCCTACCACAGGGACTAGCACATAACAGATACTCAATATTTGTCAAGTACAGACTATTTCATAAACTTTTCTGAACATACCATATTATTAAAAACTTTACCCCTACCTCATTAATTTCTTTCAAAATGTTAGTATCTAACATTATTTACAAAAAAAGTAACAGAAGACTATTAATTCACACATATTTGGTTGCATATGCATTAAAACATCTTTGGTGAGGGGGTTCAGAGGTGTCTGGCGACAGGAGAGGGAGAAGACACCTACATCATTTTGACTTTTAAGTCATCAATATATTACTTATGCAACCAATCACTCCAACAGTAACATAAAATCCCTTTCCAGACACAAAATCAACCCTGTTCCTGCTTAAAATGGTTTCTTCACTTGTTTCTGGGATGCCATATACTTTAGTTTTCCTCCTACACCACTGGTAACCCCTCAGTTTCCTTTTCAGGTTCTTCTTGATTCTTAAATTTTGGAATCCCACTTCCCAATCCCAAATTCCTGTGACCTACATTGCTATAGGGTGTGCAAATTGGACTTTTCATTTAATTTCATCTTTACTCCAGGTTACAGGTCACCTTGCTGTCCCAACAACATGTCAGGTTGGTTCCTCTCTCAGATCTGTTTTTGCTATTTCCCCTTCTGAAACATTCTTCCCTCAAATCCTGGCACGGATCTTCATTCAGGTCTTCACCAACATCACCCTCTCAAGGAAGATTCATCTGAACTAGCAATCCTCCATCCTTCTCTCAGCTTCTTGCTCTGATTAATTTTTTTCATATCTGAACATACTTAATTTGCTTTAGACTTGTTTTCCCTGCTAGAAGGTTAGCTAAGCTACACAAGAACACAGGTTTTGTCTGTCTTTCTTACCACTGACGGGTACTCCTAGTATTTAGTAACAGTGGTAACAATGTCTTAAAAAGAATCTGATGAATGTACTACAACTGTGTATCAAACAAGAGTATCAATATGATAAACATCTGAAGTAATAGGTTTTTAAACAATAAGTAGCTTTTACTGATGTCATCAATGATATTTAAGATAAACTTTGGATAGGGTATGGACAGAGAACATTGTCCCTATCCAAAAGGCACCTTTAATGTATAAGATACTAATGTAGAATACCAATTAATATATAAATCAAATTAGTGATCCAAACATTTGAAGCTTATAAACTGCACTTACCAACTAAACTTGCTGTGCAAAATATACGACCGCTTTTTTCTAGAATTTCATGAAATCTCAATTGACATGCTGCAAGTGTTTCATAATCTGTGCTGTAAGCTTGGTGAACTTCAAGTGTGACAGTATTCTTCTGAATATAATGTAAAAATAAGTCATTAACATGAACAAGATATTGAGAAGTGAAGTTATATTCTGGGTGAAGGCCTTGAACTATGGGAGTTGTCTGTAGTTCAAAATCATAGAAGGCATAGGTACAGAAAGTGACAGGCTCTTTATCTCCAGATGCCTGTAAAACTTCAGAAGAAAAGGTTACTTTGTTGATGTGGATTTCAAATAGATTTTCACCTCTTTCTAGGTGGATGGTTTCATCAAATTCATCGACAGAGTCATCTGGCATGATTTCTGGTTTAAATTTGTACTGTTTTGTGCCATAGGCAATATCCTTTAATTGGGCTACAAGAGAAGATACATAGAGATTTTAAAATACTGACATATGAAGATGCAAACTGGTATTTGAAACAGTAGGAAGTCTGAGTGTTTTTAGTGAATAATCTCAATCTTAAATTTTTTGACTACACCATTTTTTTGTAAATAATATTTCATTATACAGAAATTCATCATTTGTTTCAACATTTATTAAACAATAACAAAATTATAACTTCAAAATATACACAACTATAATCTGTCAATTCACAATAAAAATTAAAAATTACAACTTTATTGTAATATAGCCAAAAGCCAGGAAAAGGAAAAAGTGGGCCTCTGAATGAAGAGTTGAGGTCACCACTTCATTTCCAACTGCTCCTCTACCTCTTCTTTTGTCCATTATCTTCTCTCCTTAATTTCTCTATTTCCAGGTTCCTTTCCTTTAGCTTGACAGGATAAATGCTTCTACTGTGGGGGGTGATGTGTATGTTTATTGTCTTCATTACAATAATGGTTTCACAGTTGTATACACAAGTTCAGACTCACCGAAGCGTATACTTTATATGTGTCCTTTAAAGTACATTAAGTATATTTCTTTAAAGCTGTTTTTTAAAAGATCTCTTTTTATTTAGATATTTTTCCCCTTAATGTCACTCTCAAGTTTCTAGAAAGAATAATGTGTATGTGTCTCCAACTACTCATATAAACCACGCCACCTTGTTTTTCCATGAAACTACTGCAGAAAAGGTCACCATAACCAATTAATTGCCAGACTCAATGGATACTGGACCCTGCATTATTTGATTTCTTTGCTTCATTGGAGACGGATGAAACCATCTCTTCTGTGAATGTCTACCTTGGCTTCCAGGTCATTATTTCCCCTGCTTTTCCTCTTCTCATTCTTTAGGGGTTTTTCTTTCTCTGCTAGTTTTCTGGGGTTCTGCTTTTAATTCTCTTCTAAGTCTACATATTCTCATGGGTGATCTCATCTACTTTTATGACTTTTGTTATAATCAGCATGCTGAAAGCTTCCATAGTTCTATTTTTAACTCAGATTTCTTCCCTAAATTCCAGTCCCATATATCTAATGTTTTACTTCACCCTCTATCTTACAGAATCCCAAAGGCACTTCAAATTCAATATATTCAAAACAGAAGGTATCATACTGTCTTCTAGCTATTTTTTTACTTTGAATCTCAAGAGATGGTGTTAGCATTCATCTTTGCCCAGGTTAGACACCAGAGTCATTCTAGATTCCTTTTTCTATTACTCTTACCATATCTTACAGGGTCACAACTATTCAACACTATTTCCTAAATCTTTATCAGATTTGTCCCCATTCTATCTCTCCTATATCTATTTTATACCTTCAGTTTATTATCTAATTATGGAACTCAACATGCTTTCTTCCTTCAAGTCTTACTCCTTCTCTGAATACTGGTAGTGTAATCTCCAAAATGCAATACTGAATGTACTACTTTTACTTAGAGGCGAAGTCTGTCTTTTGTGAGTGTCCACGTGTGTGTGTGGACTGTTTTTAAAGACCCCATGCTGACTGTAGTCTTCCCTGAATCTTTTTTTCTTTGTGTGTGTGGTGCTAGGGATTGAACACCATGCTAGGCAAAGCACCCTAAAATCGAGCAACATCCCAGCCCTCTTACCTGAACCTTGAGGTAGGAAGAGGCATTTGCTCATCAATGTTTTCTTAATATTTGCTATGGTTTGAATGTGTCTCCCCAAGTTCATGTGTTAGAAACTTAATTTGCAATGCAACAGTGTTGAGACGTGGAATCTTTAAGATGCAATTTGGCCATATAGGCTCTGCCTTCATGAATGGATTAATGTCATAATCATGGGAGTGGGTTTGATATCACAAGAGTGGGTTTACTGTAAAAGTGTTTGGTCTCCTCTTGCTTTCTCTTTGTGTATGTTCTTTTGCCCTTCTGACTTCTGCTATGGCCCTTGACATGAAGGCCCCTCAATTTGGACTGTCCAGCCTCTAGAACTGTAAGAAATAAATCTCTGGGCTGGGGTGTAGCTCAGTGGTAGAACATGTGCTTAGCATTCACAAGACCCACACTTCAATCCTCAGCACCAAGAAAAAAATACCCTTGAGGGTGGTGCCTCAGTTTTTTTCCTATTTGTATTCTTACTGGCTAGCACTTTGCTTAGGATGCATTAGAGACTTGATCGTGTTTACGGAATAAGTCAATGAATTTAAGAGACAGATAAAACATACTTGTAAAAGTTTGTTAAGTTTTGAAAAGAATGAAAATTCTTAACTCTGTGACCTCCCTTTTAACCAAGAAAATTCCATTAAGCAAATTTTTATTGAGTACTACTTGGAAGAAAAGGTACATACTGCTCCTTGACTTTTGGAAAGCCTTGTTCAGTCAGATAAAGATATTTATTTAGCCCTTCCTCATAGATCAGAGGCTCTCAAAGTGTGGTCTGGGTACCACCTCTGAGGGTCTCTAAAACTATTTTAGGGGGTCTGTGAGAACAAAATTAATTTTATACTATTACTAAGATGTTATTTGCCTTTTTCATTTTATTGTCTTACACATGTATAATGGAGCTTCTCAAAGACTACATGATATGTGTTATTACAACACATTAAATGCAGAATCAGATGTAATAATTCAGCTGTTTTCTATTAAGGCAGATCCTAAAATGATTTGCAAAAAGTTAAAAATTTTTAAAAATTTGAAAATTCAAAATATGCTACTCACAATTTTTTGGGTAAATGGAACTTTTAAAAATAAATACTATAATTTTATGTTAACATGTAATAGACATTATTATTTTAACATGAATTAGAAATATTTAAAAATTTCTTAATTTTCAATATTATAAATATAATCCCTTTGGGATCATCAATAATTTCAAGAGAGTAAAGTTACTGTGGGCACAAATGACTGAATTAAGTATTGTACAGCAGTAGACATGAAAGAGTCTAGTACTTATCACTGTAGAACTTAAACAATGGTTCCTGTGAATACGCAAAACTCTAACAGCTGAGGAACACTTCTATTATATATATATATTCCCTAAACATATATTTTCTGAGTACCTGAGGGGAAAACTGGGTAGGTAAGTGCTATGTCAGCCATTTTCAATATGAAGTCTCACACCTGCACCTGAGTAGCTTGCAGTTATTTCTAACTATATAGAATCATAGGCCCCAAAATCTCTAGGGGTGAAGCCCCATAAGCCACAATTTAGACAGTTTCTCTGATGATTTTCATATTGCTAAAGTTTGAAACTCACCGGGAGGGTAATTAGGTAGAGGGACAGTTAGGAGTAATCAGAGCCAGGTTCCTGACATGAGTGAGCACTGAGTTAGATTTTGAAGCACAGAAGGGAGTATCTTGAGGTCAAGGTGGAAAGAAGGTTTAGACAGAACAAACAGTAAGAACAAAAGCATGTTGTTGGAACTGAGCAAGATGAATCTAAGAGCAAGAAGACCTATTTGGTGAGGAGTGTAGGTTGCTTAGAAGGGAAATAACAAAGGTGGTGTTAAAGTTGAGCCTGTGGTACTTTATGAAGTACTTTGAAATCTTGCCTGCAACAATGAAGTAAAAAAGCAGTAGGGAATTACTAAAAATTCTTGAGTAGAAAAGAATCAGATGAAAGAGCTTTTCTGGTAAGTTATTATTATAGCTATGAATTTGGAAAAATACAGCAAAAAGATACTGTGAGTGAAAATTTGGATGACATTTTCAGCTGTTATAAAATCCACTCCTCTAGTTACTGTGTACACTGTACCTTCTAGTTTCTGGATGCGTGCAGCCCTGATATCAAGAAGATGAACATATTGTTCCACTTTAATTTCATAATCTTGTTGCAAACTTTCCATCTTATGGGTCACTGCCTCAACTTCCATCTAAAAAACAAGAGCACATAAACTTCAATACTATGATTAGTTCCATTTTCATTTATCAAAGTTACTCTGAGTCAAGCATTTTCTAGATCCTGGGAATACTAGGTCCTATAAACTATGATTTCCTGATCTCAAATAGCTTATAGTTCAGAGAATTATACTTGGCAATATTCACAAATAAAAAATAAAATAAATAAAACTCTGGATTGCTTTTTATGGAGATGAGTTTCTGTTTTGTTAAAAGCTGACATAAAGCCTGGCATGGTGGTGCTTGCCTGTAATCCCAGCTACTTGGAAGGCTGAGGCAGGAGGATCCCAAGTTTGAGGCTATCCAGGGCAATTTTGAGTCCCTGTTTTATAAAAGAAAAGGGGGTAAAAAAACCTAACATAAGGTGGTCCACTGCTACTATTAATTGCCCTAAACCAGGGACTTATTTGTTTTTAGACTATTTCTAACTACCTAACCACAAGGTTAAATTGCAGGGATGTGCCAACCTAATATCTGGATGTGCCAGATAATAGGGTATAATAGATGAACAGACGAATATGTTTTAAGAAAAGTAAATCATCAGCAGAACATCACAGAAAACTATCCTCTTGATTTAGTGTACTACATTACCTGATAATCTTTATTAATTTTATGTTGCATGATTAGCATGTTTCTTGTTTTTTCGAGTTCTTGCACTGTTTCTGCATGAGTTGCTTGCAGCTCTTTTATGGAACGTTCTAGGTCTTTATTAATTTTACTGTCTACTTTCTCTAAAAATGAAAGATCTCCATTTTTTTGTTCTTTTTGAGCCTAAAACAAAAACATGTTTTATTGCTGAAGAATTTCTAAAATGTGACCATGTAAATTAATGTAGATATAATATGAAACAATCATTGATTGGAAACATCTATTTTCACTTTTTCCCATCAGGAATAACACAGTTCTAAAACATATTTGCATAGATGTCTGGAACAATTAAAGAGAAATTAAAAAAAAATATTACCTCATGATATAAAAAAGAATCATGTAAATTTATTTCCATTTAATTAAAATGTACACTGTGATCTAAAAAAGAAGTAAGTGTGTATTTTGGTGTCTTCTTGGGAGTATCCGGGTATCCCAGAACTAGAAAACATTTTGTTATATTTATAATTCAGTATTTTACTTGGGATAACAGGGTGCAAACCAAGGTCTCTTAGGGCAGAAAATTGTTGACTAGTTTTATAGTGAGGCAGGCAAAAATAAAATGCTTAGTATAATTGAAGAAAGTGCTTTAAATAACAGTTTTTGATGTGTACTTTATTGTAATTTTGATGTCATTATATATGTATTTGCTGCAACTAAATGTTATCTAACCACTTTCATGAGTCTTAGTAAATACATGCCCTATGTGTGTGTTGTGTGTATGTGTGTGTGTGAAAGATGCACTAAATTTCAGAAAATGAAAAAATAATTCATTTTCCAAATACAAGGATTACAGATAAAGGACACCATTATATTGAAACAGTTTTATGTAGCCATAAAACTCATGGTATAGTTCCAGAAAGTTACCTTGAGAAGCAGGAGAGCTTCACTCAGTTCATCAGCATTAATTTCACTCTCCTGCAATAGATTAAGTAAAAGCTCACAATGAAATATTAATGGAAAGTTAAGAGCTATTCCAACTACTTAGTTTTTCCTAATGGAATATAAGGTGCCTGATATCTGACTTAATAAACTAAGTAATATGTTCAGATACTACTGCTTTGTAATTATAGTATTTTCTCTATGCTAAAACATGTAGATATAATTTTTTAGTTTATTTCCTAAATAAGAAATAGTTCACCTGGTTGAAAAACTTCATGTGGTTTTTAAGTTCATCAAGTTGTTGCTTTTGTTCCAGACACTGTAACTGAAGTCCTCTATTCTCTTGAACGAGTTTCTCATTTTGGTCTTAAAAATAAAGTCAACACAATTAGAAAGGTAAGTGAGAATTAGGCCTAAGAACATATTTTAATTAATTTAATTCCTGTTACGCACCAAGATTGCTCCAGTATTGTTCAGGTCAAAGAGAAAGTTGAGCTAGCACCTAAACAAAGGCAGCAGGGGAATAAGGAACAAATGAACACTATCATGTGTCTACCATATGATTCACTTGCTTATCAAAAACTTAAGTTCACAGTATTAATATAAGGAAATTGTGGCTTCTGGGACTTCAAAGGCATGTTCTATTTAAAATGCCTAAGAATATATGTTTCTAAAACTATGATTTTTACGTACTTATTAAGGGTCCTGAAAGGCATGCAAAAATTTCAAAAAAAGTTTTGTCTTTTAGTTTACTAATCCTTCTTTGAATTTTCTTTTTCCAACTCAGCATAAAGTCTTTGTATGAAAACAAGATAATCTATAATCTTTCTGATAAGCTCTGGATCCATAATTTAATCAACAATACTTCTAACAAATTTGTTCCAATAGGAGAAACAGATTCTCAACCAGTGCAAGATACTCGATAATAATCCATATGCGTTCTTTATTCACTGAGTTCATGCTATTGATTAATCGAACATGAACTTAGAGCTATTGTTAAGGGGTGGATATGTTACTTTGCCTAGGCACTCATTTGCCACAGCCCCACAAGCAAGATTGTAAAGTAAGCTACAGAATAGAGCAAATTCATAAAGACTATTTTTTCACTCTGCATTAAACACATTAAACCTTGTTTTAAAAAAGCACAAAAGCTAGCAACAAATTCACTGCACACTTTAGCTTCATGCTCCTCAGTGCACTCTTTACTAGAATTCACCAAGGCGATCAGTTATCCTCCTCTGCTGACTCCCTCTGGACCAACTCTAAACCATGTCATCCAAAGTGTCTCCACTAATTTCATTCTGTTCTCAGTGATTAATGTTTATCATAAGTCCTCAACTTAGGTTGTACATTTTTGTTTCCTTTCCTTTAAAAAAAAAAAAGAAATCAACACATTTGCCAAGAATTCTTTCCATGAATGCATTTGCATTCTGACTGCATTTTCTACAAAACTTGTTTCTGTCTTTTATAAGGCTTTGTGTTCCCAAGCTATAAATACTGCGTATAAGTAAAAATGTTAAATTACACAGTGAAGAAGAAATGGACTGAATTTGGATGTTTTTAATGTCACATATTTCTTGGCAGTCTAAGAAGTTAAAAAAATTACAACCTTAGGATATATAGAGTTGCAGAGATAATTTAATATCAACTATATAAGCACTTTTATCTTATTACTAGAAGGTTAAAAGGTCATCTATGGAATAAGTTACTTTTATCTAGTGAACCAACAGAATTTCCAAATGTGAAAAATACTCGGAAATTTTGAAGGTAAAAGTCCAACATTTGGTGTTTAAACTAAAAATTAGGATTAATAATAAATACGAATTCTTACAAGATGAACTCTTTTCGTTAAGGAGAATAGGTTAATTATGTTAAAAAACAACAACTAGATAGAATGAATAGGCAAAAAAAAAAAGTAAATATAGTCAGAAATAAAAAGTAAAACCAAAAATACTGAGGATATTTTATTCTATGATCAAAACAAAACAGGGGTTCTAAGAGTGAGCTACAGTTGAAAGAATGAGGCTGTTCCATCTTAATCTAGTCAGAGTGTGAATTTTGATTATTATTTCTATGCTCCAATTTTTCCATCCTTTCAAATTTTCAGAGTAGAGTTCTTAAGAATGATACGTTAATGGGCATAAATAAACTTAAACATTTTCATCTTTTACTCATTTCTGTTTCAACAACTATGTCTCCATTCACTGATATTTTTAAAAAGGGGATTAGTAGGAAAATAACTTAGTAGGAGACGACATTACTGAGTACCAATAACCTTTTATTTACTGAATTTATGTTGACTTATACACTATATTTTTCCTTTCTCAAACTGTTTATGGAGGATATAACTCTTGGATCTTTAAAAAATACTGAAACGCTACAGTTCAAAGAGGAAATAGACTTGCTCAATTATATGAAAAATCAAAGCACTCTGTACAAGATGAAAAATAACCTCCTTACCTTATGATTTGACAAAAAGCAGGTTAAGCTAAACAGCATTTTATTCAAATGAGATAACATTTCACTCTTTTAAACTTATGTTCCTCTAGCACACCATTAATAAGCAGAGTGCAGAGAACAATTCAACTAAACAATTTTCAGAGCTCTTTTGTGCTAATATCTTCAGCTGTGATCAATATAACCATATGCATTATGCTGAATTATGCATTTCAGCTAAAGATAGAAAGGAACTTTCAAAAGCAAGCCCTTAAACACATGCAGTTAATTTAAGCATTAACCAAATGCAAACTGCATTTACATATCCTTCCCCCGAATATTCGCACAATCTGAAACTAATTTGTACCTTGAATAAAGAGGTGAGTATTCTCTAAAAATAATTTGCCAGTTAGATGAATGACTACAAGAAGCCAGGGAAACATCTTCTGGCAAAGATGTTTTCATATATACTTGATATATGAAATGTGTGAGGAGAACGCAAAGTAAAACTGAACAACTTCAAAATTTGTAATACAAAGAAGAACTTTCTCAATATTAAAATATTTCCTTAAATATAAAATTTCATTTTTTAATTTGTTATTTCCCTGGAAAAATGGTTAAAGGTTGCAACATTTTTCTTATAATCTACTGTAACATATTTACAAAGAAACAAAAACTTAAATCCTCAGATTTGTGAATTTGAACTAGTTGAGAAAAATAACCAGAAAATAACAGTTTTGGAAAATTTTCTTTAGAAAATAACTGAATAAATGTGTAAAGATTTATGTAGAAAGATGTTGCTTATAATACTTGAAAAATCAAGTTACTTAAATATTCTTCAATGGAAGGCTGCAAATGATGTATGGTACATCCACACTGGGAAACTACAATAGTCATTATAAATGTGATTTAAATTTATAATCAAGGAACAATTTCACAATATATACAAAAGCATATTATAAAACCATACACATATAGAAACAACTCTGAAAAGACATATATCAAATATTAGCACTGATTATCTAGAGGGCTATGAAATTGGGTGATTTTTAGGATTTTGTTTTCTGGCCTTTTTTTCACAGTATGCATAAGTTATTTTCATTATACAAAAAAATTCCCCAGAGATATAAGAACCAGTAAAAAAAAAAAAAAATGAGAATTGACTAGATAAATTAAAATACCTTTGTAATTATAATACTTAATAAGAATTCTCTAAAATTAATTCAACAATAATAAACAGGTTAAAAAAAACCCTGAGATTCTACTCCCTTAAGTTTTCTTATTTTTTTAAGTTTTCTTATTTTTTTCTTATTTTTCTTAAGTTTTCTACTCCCTTATGTTTTCTTTCCAGAGAAAACATGCAGTTTGGGAATGCTTAATATCTAAGGAAATATAGAAGAGGATAGAAATAACAAAAGGTTTATTTCATTTACCTTTCATTTAAGAATGAGCGATTTATCTGTTTTTGGAAAAGTGAGAGGGAATGTAGAACACTTCCACTTCCTTTAGTGAACAAGAATTTATTGAGCAACTGCTAGACAAAACACTGTTAGGGAGTATTTGATACTGCACACTAAAATCAGAAACCATATATCTTTGACATAAAACTTAATCCACCAGGTCAGAAAACATGCCACCAGTTGATTCTACTCACACTTCTAGAAAATTCCACACAGAAATCTATCATCTAATTTAATCACATAGTGAATAAACACTGACTGCTGTTGTTCTATTATAATTCAGACCCTGTTGATTGTAAGATTTATTAAAATGTGAAAAAAGTCTGACTACAACTTTAAAATGCTATCAGTTATAAGATGCATTCCAATTTGAGACATTAAAATGTGAAAAAATAATTTTTTTTAGTCAATAAGATAATGGCATTGTAATCTAAATCAATAAGAGTACTAACTACAAATATAATATTTTTTACTAAGTTTATAATAAGCTTTTAAACATTCTCATGCAACTGAATTGCAAATGTTCCAAAGGAGCAACCTTATTATCACATTACCTGGTTTGTCTAGTGGATGAGCAAACAGATTACATCACTTGAATCAAATAATTCAGCTCCCCCATGGTGCATCTGCATGTACTCTCTTATGTGTGTGCCATATAGTAATTCAGATGTCTTCTTTAATTATAATTACGTTACTTATATGAGGCAAGAAAGGTAAAGATTTGTACCTTAACATCAAACTTATTAATGATAATTATTTTGGCAGAGACATTTTGACAAAGCTTCCTGGTTTTTAAATTCACTGGCACACAGCAGAATTAGATATCTCATCATCAAAGAGATCTTCCTTGTGCAACCTATCAAAAACAGCAAACGGCTACTTCTGCCACTCTGTCATCTTATACCACTTTGTTTTTTCTCCCATTATATTTGATATCAACTGACATCTTACAAATTTATAGAACTATTGTCAGTTTATCCCTCTTAAATTTAAGTGTCATGAGGGAAATAACTATGTTTTATTAATTGCTATATTCTCAGAACTTGGAAGAGTACCTAGCACATACTGGTGCTCAATAAACACTTGCTGACCGCTGAAGAAGGTTCAGGTTGGGTGCAGAGGCTGGGCCCTGTAATTCCAGCAACTCAGAAGGCTAAAGCAGGGCTGGGGAGATAGCTCAGCTGGTAAAGTACTTGCCTCGCAGGCAGAAGGCCCTGAGTTCGATCCCCAGTACCACCAAAAAAAAAAAAAAAAAAAAAAAAAAAAAAGAAGGCTAAAGCAGGAGGATCCCAAATTTGAGGTCATCCTCAGTAATTCAGTGAGACCCTGACTTGAAATAAAATAAAATAAAATAAAATGGGCTGGGAATGTAGCTCAGTGGTAAAGTGCCCCTGGGCTCAATTCCCATTATGAGAGGGGGAAAAAAAAGGGCTCAGAATTTAGGTAAATTAAACAATTAAAGACAACCTGAATAAAAGTAACTCTGAGAAAAAAACCAATTCCTTGGGCATATATGCTAGCCTAAGTAAGGGAAGTTTTGAGCAATAAATAAATTTACAAAAGTAGATGGCTGTTAATACAGGCTGCATCTCCAGTACATATCAAGGTAACAGGCAAACAGTTGGCACCGCACTGATCAACTGGGTGAGTAAACATCAGATGTCTGAAATGAGCATGTCAACAGTTATTTTATATGTACCTCTTTCAGTTTTTAATCTGTCAAGGATTTCAGTTTTGTCTGTTAAATCAGATTTTAAGGCAGTCTCGAGCTGAGCAATCTGTACTTTCAGCTGCTGTTCCTTTAACTTCCATTGCTCTTCATGGGCAGCACTGAAGGCACTGCAAAACACACGTGACATGCAAGGAAAGCTTGGAAATCAGCTTCAACCGAAAATAATAAAGAGAAAAGCTTTTAGTGGCACAGAGACCACTGTCATCATGTCTTAGGAATTAAGTAAACATATGCTGGTCTGCTGCTGTTGAAACCAAGGCGCCTTTCTCAGGCTGCGGTTAGGGAACATGAAAGAGTTTGTGGGATGAGTAAAGGAACTGGCCTTAATTTAGAGCTCTAAAGTCAGAAAAGTTGGCAGTGTACAGCTTTTGTGGGACTAGTAAAGGAATTCAGATACTGTACATACTCCAGAGGAATCCACAATTCCAAACCTCAGCAATTGACAACATACAAAACCATACTCTCCCACTTACAAACCCTCTTACTACAGAGAAATGGACTTTCCACCTGATCTTTAATTCTGTGAAACTTTTAAAGCATCTTGGATAATAACATATTAACAAAACCCTGACCACAAAATGATAGGATACTGAATCACAGGCAGTAATTCTGATATTAAGAAGTAGTGATAAAGTAGTTTTGTCCTAAAAAACAAAAAGCAATAGGCTAGGAATAAACAACTTTACTTGTAACACATGACTGGGATGAAAACCAATGCCCTGTGCCTAATAAGAATGATGAAGACAGAATTACTATTCCACAATAAAAGTATAGCAGTTTAAATTATGGTTAAAATCTGCTAATGATCAAGGCCTACCATATCAGAGGAAAGAACCAGATAAAAAGTAATTAAATGGTACACAGAAGGTAATAATAAACATTTCTTTATGTAGTGGTTCCTGAATCCTGGTCTAAACAATGGTGCTAGACCAGCTGTATTGACACTTAGGGAGAATGAAAAATGAAGATCCCAAGACTCAGGGATTCATATTTTTATAAAGCTCCCCAGGTGATAGCCAGGTTTTTGGAAAAATTGATCTCAATTTGCATTTCAGCAGAAAGCTATTATCTGTGAAGCTTGTTATGACTGAATAATCATCAGCAGCTTCGACCCTTCTACTTTTTTTAAACATAGTAAGTGAAATAAAAATTTAAAAATCTAGTTTTCTACTGATGATGAAGTAAATGGAAAAGAAATGTATTATTGCAAATTGCCCTTAATGCTGCTCCCAGCAAGTCTTGAGGTTTTATTCCAAAAGAGATACTTTTCTGGGAGGCATAGTTTCAAAAGAGCAAAATTGTGTATTCACTTCACATTTTGAATATTTTTTATTGCATTTAAAATGATATGACCTTGAAAACAAAAGAAATTTTAGAAGTTCCTCTAAATATGACATCTGTTTCTTCTATTGATGCTCTCATCTCACATATGGAACCTTAAAAATGCATGGATCTGATATACCAATATTTTAAGTTAATTTTACCAAAGGTACAATTACCTAGACATAAATGAAAACCAAAGAAAATATATACTTTAAATGCTAAATAAAGAATAATCCTTTAAGAATTCATTTTAAAATAAAGAACAAATATAATTTCTGTGTCTGGCCAATATACCTATATACCAAATATACATATGTGCATGAATGTTAGTACCGATATATATGGGTGTGTAGTACCTATATGTGTGTGTATGTGTGTGTGTATGTGTGTGTGTGTGTTTTGTATTATTAAAAACATATACCACTCGGAGAAAAATTAGCATGATGAAATAGGCACAACTATACATTATATCAGATGCCAAAAATTAGAAACAGTAGTGTTCCAATAGCATTACTACCAGCAAAAAGATCACCAACAGCTAATCTGGCAGAAACATCAGAAGCTGTATGTGTTTAAATTAAGAACAATTTAGCAGCCTGGTTTTTCCAAACCCACAAAATGCTAGTGTAAATCAGCATAAGTCAATCTGAATTTAGTCCACTGCTATCTTCCCTCTAAATTTAGGATTACATTCCACTGGAGTTTCATGAGGAATTCCTTTTGAATTTACTGTATTCCTCTATGCTTGGAGCCATCTGTGTAACTATAAATGGTGAACCACATCTGGCTCCATTTTCTTTGTGAGAGCTGTATACATGATTAAATCTGCATATGAGAACAGTCTTTGAGTACCTTTTATTCATGAAAATGTTTTTGTATATTGCCAATAGCGACAACTAAGAGAGGATGAGAGCTAGCATTTGTACCCATTTCACTGTTACATTATGTTACAAAGTGATAAAATGTCAGTCTGCAGTGGAATGCCCTTGGTGCCTGTGGTCACCCGCATGTCCACTGGCAATCATGGGTTTCAAAATACTGTAAATATAAACTCTTCATCAAAAACATGATAAGATCAAAATAAAAGTAAAAAAATTCCTCTCCATTCTCAGGTCTTTTCTTCTGAGTAAAGAAATTTCATTCACTCTAAAACTCAAGGGCATCCTAATGTGCAAAATGAGGAAGAATAAACTCTTAAATCATCCGTAAAGAAATCCACAGGTACTTTAGCTAGGAAGACTGCAGAGGACAGGTGCTCACTTTATAAAAACAGAACACAGAAAGTCTATGGGTATCAGCAGTGCTCTTTTAAATTCTGAACAGTAGATGACAAGTACAACATAAAAACTTGATCTACCCAATTCTGAAAAGGGTTACCATCATCTTTAAAACTCAGATGAACACTCTTTAAAAACAGGTATTAGGTCAGTGTCTCTCAAGGAGTTAGTGCATTAAAATCACCTTCAGATTCTCTGGATCTAACCTTAAACTGACTGTGCTGGAACTGGATGGTGGGGTTAGTGAGTTGTGTGTGTGTTGTATGTGTGTGCGTGTGTGTGCGCGCGTGCGTGCAGAGGCTCAAAGTGTGGTGAAAGCTACATTTTAATGTTTTCCAGGTTATTTGTAAATATTCTAGTTGAAGGACCATTGCATTCATTAGTTACATGGCCCCAAAACTATACTAACTTCAAAAATGAAACACAGCTTTACCATATTATAGTATAGAATTTCTCTGTGACCAAATAGAAAGATTTAATTGCAAAAAAATTTATTCCAAACTTTTAAATTGAACATTTCTTAAAGTTCTTATTTCTTGGCTTCATATCAAAAATGTTTTAGCATATTAAGACAGGCTTATACCAAATACTAACATGAGGGTTTTATCTTACCACATGATCCTCTAATATGTCATATGTCAAGTAATAAACACATTCAAAATTTCATTTGAGAAAGGAAGATGAGAATGCAATGTGCAAATCATATTTTTCTCCTGAATACTAGCCAATTCTGAATAACAAACAAATGCTCTCCTTTTTAAAACATGCTATCATTATGACTAAGCAAACAAGGAGTATATGTAGTTTTTGATGAACATTAGTTGTTGGCAGTGATGAATAACAGTGCAACGAAACAAAAGAGCTGTAAAGAATCTTAAGGACAATGTTGATTTTTGTAGTTTCTCCAACTATGCTTCTGAAAACTAATTTTAAAAAATAGTATCAAGAGAATTTTGTAGTTCTATTTACTATTACATGTACTTGTTGGGTTTTGTGCTAAAGTGACATTAATTTTTTTGACATTAAATGTTTTGACACTTATTACAAACATTTACTTACATACACCTCATATAAAATTCAAGTGTGAGCAGCATAATGAATTCTGTTTTTAGTGTGACAGGAAAAAAAATGTAACTGAAGCATAAAACATTAAGAAAAAAACCTTCAAAGCCAGATTTACACTCTTAGATCATCTTCTAATATGGAAAGATAAAATTTTATGGTGATTAAGTAAATATGAGAAAAATATGCTTTGTCAAAATTCCATTTTTGCATTATTCCCAACTAAGTTTGATGTTTTTTATTTCAAGAAATTATGTTCAGTAACTTCTTGAATAGGGGAGAAGCAGAAAATTTAGAAGTAATAGCCAAATGGCACTTACTTGCTTGGACTTAGACCATGTTAAATTATTTGAAACTACAAGATGTTTAAGACAAACATAAATCAATAAAAATTTCTGACTGTATGACAGATCCTTTATTTCATGAATGTTTCTCTCTCACATAACAATTTTCCAATGCAATTAAAATCAGAGATGTAGAGAAGCACAGGGGGGTAATTCAAATTTTAGAATAAAAAGAATTGGGTCTCAATCTTATACTGGAGTCACAGAAATGCTATGTAACTCTGCACAAGTCTCTTCATTTCTCTGGAGTCTCAATTCTCTCATTTATAAAACAAAGTGATAATATTATCTTTTCTGCCATCTAATAGGGTATTGTGCAATCTTGTATACAGACATTTGAATTTTTCAAACATATATCATTGTAAATATACATATTATTTTATAGAGTAAGAAATTAAAAAAACAGGGTACATAATAAATTCTTTAGGTAAAATTAATCAGGGTTGATGAGAAAGGGACCAGAATAAAACCCTGGGACCAAGTGATACTGAAGGCCAAGGCAAATCCCACAAAAACATTTTTAGCTAGTTCACCTTTCCTGGAGGGCCCTGAATATATTTAACTGCTATCTTACTGTTGGTAAACCTTAATATATTAAGCTACTGTACAAAGATAGTAAGCACTAATAGGTAAACCAAATAAATGACACAAATCATTGGAATAATGCCTAACATTAATTTGGGTAACTTTTCAAAGTAAACCAAAATAAAAGCCTATCCCTACACTCTTTGGGTATGATAATTTAAAACATGTAAATTTAATATATAACATATAAAACAGTTAAAAATTTAAAGATGTACTTGCAGTTCAGATGGCTATTTTCAGAGGTTTCAGTATATGAATATCACCTATAACATATCTACTTAAATATATATTTGCTTTCATGTAAACTTGTATTTATCATTTATCAGTATAATATACTGAAAAGACTTTAAAAATTGCACATACACACAGAGATATCAGTATCACTTAGTCAAACTTAGTTGTGGAGTAGAATTTTGTATCCATTATCAGAAGGGATTAATTTCTGAAACACCATAATTACAAAGCAAATTAAAAACAAACAAATCGAAGCAGACCCTTAAAATCTATCTTGAGTTAAGAAGCCTATGTTTCTCTTTTTAAAGAATGTTCAGATAATTTCCAGTGAACACCTTTATTTTCACCTAAAAACAATCATTCTCAGTTAATAACCTGGAGGGTCCAATGGAGAGACCAAAAGAGGTTCAAACACAAGCTCTATTACTTCACACCTTTAAGATTATGAAATATCTCAGTTTCTTAATTCTGTTTTATCTTTCTTGTTTGTAAACTGGGCACATTCCAAGGTGTTATAAAAATTTTTGCATATAAAAAGGCCTATGGAAAAGACTTGGAAGACAAAATTGAAATTGGTTGGGGGCAGAAGCTGAAGCTAGAGGCTGGAGGCTGTTACCACCTCTGAATAAAGCATATCTACTAAAAAAAAAAAAAAATGAATGTAGAGTATTTAGTAGTGTCTGCTAGCCTATAGCTTGTATTCAATGGATGCCAGTTATTACTGGCAACAAAGCAATATGGTTTTCTGAGTAATGGCCAAAAGACTACTGCTCAAGTTGAAAAAACTTACAACCAATGCCTTGTAAGCTTATTTTTCTTTTATGAAGTAGATGTATTTCCTGTTATCTGTTGTTGATTCTTTGATAAATATTAGATATTCTGACAACAAATGTTTGATATAAAAAGGCTCAGAGAATGAAAGAACACATGGAATCATGACTTACCTGTTATAAAGTTTATCATAGTTTTCCTTTAAAAGTTCCCGTTCCTTTTCTAAATCATTAATTCTATCCTGCAGCTAAAATTAAAAGAAAATTATACATTAGGTGATTATCATATAAACCTTCATGGAGGTAAAAAACCATGAGAGGAGGATGGCTTGTTTCATTCTTGATTTCTAAATTGCAGCTGCTAACTACACCACTTATACTGTCTGCATTTCATTCAGCATTGGTATTTTTCAAGTTGTTAAATAAACATGAAATTAATATTCCTGCTTTAATTTAGTAGAAAACGTATGCACTGCTTTATGGCAACATGTTCCAGAACTCAATAAAGAATGTGTTAAGAGCTTGCTGTTAAGTCCTGGGAAACAGAATATTTTTCACTTTTCACCATGAAGAATTCCATCATTATATTCGTTTTGTATTAATTTTCACTTGGCCCATAAAAAGTAAATGAATTGCCTTTTATTTAAGTTCACTGTTCAAACAAATTGTACCAGTCACTATTTTCTTTGAAGACACAGTTTCTCATGTTACCTGGAATTTACAAATAACCAGTAGCACACCTTATGAATAAATGAATAAATAAACTAATAAAATAACCTTGGAATTACACCTTTATCACTAAAATGTAGATTTTTTTTAAAATGTAGATTTCTTTCCTTTAACATTTCAAGTTTTATTCATGTGTATTTTGTAGTCACCATTTTCCCCCATGATCAGAACACTCTTAAAATTCATCTCCATTCTCAAAATTCTCTTCTGAAGTTAGTAAGAGACAGTAAAAGAATCTCCTAAATTCCAAACAGAACACAAGCATCTTATTTAATTTCTACTGTCCTTAGGAACAAATTTCAAGATGAATATAAGAGCATAGGAAAAGATGGTGCTAGTTGGGAGACATGAGTAGCAACAATAAAAGAAAGAGAAGTTTTTGAATAACTTCCTAGAAAAAAAATTGGATAGTTTCATGGAATTGCTGATTTTGCAGAACATAATATCATCTCCTCAGAAACAGATATATTCTTACAATTTGGTTTTGGTATCTCAAATGACTAATGTCACAGTTGAAAAAGTTAAGTTCCATAGGTAATTTGTCATCAGTTTAAAAGTGTTGTTTTCATTTTACTCAAGGATATTTAATCCTTTAGGAAAATAGTGAATCTCAGCACATTTGCAAGTATTGTTAAACACAGATTTGCCACTCATATATTGTATTAACTATTTTATTTTGCTGTGCTCAAAACACTACCCATGTTGCTTACAATTTTAAAATAAATACAATCTTGAAATGTTTCTATTTTACATATTCAAACTAGCTGCAGAGAAGTTTAAAAGCAACAGATGGCTAAACTCTTTGGAAGATTACCTCTTCTATTCTTCTTTCAGAAAATGTCATGGAATGTAACTGTTTTTCAAGGCTGCAGCATTTTAAACGCTGCTCTTTGAGTTGCATATTTAGCTCATCTCCATTTGCCATCAAGGCATCATGGCTGATCCTGAGAGTTTTTTGCTTCTAAAAAACAAAAAGAAGAATTTTTAAACATTATTTTTGGATGATGCCTTAAGTAAATGATTACAATTCTGTAAGTGAATTTACCCTTGAAATTCACATTATATAATTTATTCTCCACATTATAAACAATGTATGTGAGCTACTTATCCACAGATGATGCT
Organism: Sciurus carolinensis; assembly: GCF_902686445.1. NCBI lineage: Eukaryota > Metazoa > Chordata > Mammalia > Rodentia > Sciuridae > Sciurus > Sciurus carolinensis. The sequence goes on along the minus strand of NC_062228.1, from coordinate 29,994,869 downwards.
CTTAAGTGTGACATGAGGAAGAAAATAAAGGGTTATCTTAGCATAGAGGCACATAATACGAACTGTTCCTGTCCTTTATTTGCTCCTACTTTTTCAATTGTTGATAGTTAACAGTAAGTAAATTGTTTTTAGCAATTAAATTTTTTTTTCTTTTTACCACAGTTAGAGTGGTTGGATGTGCTGTCTAAAAATGCTGTAGGGCCAAAAATGCTGACCACTGATATTCAAAGGGTAAGGATGTGCCACCACACTGTATAAACAACCATGGATAAATAGCTTTTAATTTTAACACAATGAAGGTAAAATTCAGTTCTGTAAAACAGTTCAATTCTTCTTAATTCTTAAAAAATGTTCTATTTATGAACATGATTTATATTCAATTACATATACTTAAATGTCATATACTATAGTTCTTATATAAAAAGGTAATCACAATTAGAGTCTTTTCATACTACTGAAGTTTTTATTTATTTATTTATTTATTTATTTTAGTTAATTTAAAAGAAACATGGATACTGAGCTACTTCAGGTTAATTGTCTTCTTATCTTTATGCAATATCATCTTTAGCCAACTTCTGGGCTTCCCATCTTGAAGCTGTTGGACTTAACCTCTCAAATCTACTCTATGTTAATTGCCCAAAGGAGGTACCTGTACCATAGCGGACACATGTTATTATTGTCATATAAACAAATACCTGGGGTCACTGTTAAATGGAAATCAAAACTGATAAGAGAAAATAAAATCATTTTTCAAGTCCTTTTGTAATTCCTCACTTTAGAAATTATTTTCAACCACATGTATTTTTCATTTCCCCTTTTGTTTATCTGCAGACAGCACTGTCATTCCTGCTCTCCAATTAGTATCTCTTATAAACTCACACACTTACATAAAAGGCAGTGATTACTTGGCATTTTAGGAAGTTCCTGCAGGATGGAAAGCGCTACTCAGAGCATGGTTGAAAAATATTTATCTATTTAATGCAATAGCTGAATTTAGGCTTCAGATGACCTTATTCTTTGCATCAATTTATTGCTTTTCTTGTCTCAGTACTTCAAAGAAAGTACTGCTTAATATAAATTCTGCTCATCTGGAATGTTTTGGAGTTCATTATTTCCAGAATCTATTCTAATTATGCAGTGCCAATAAATAGGAACTCTCTGATGGCACATTCATGTAGGGTCATATTCACTGTTAAAACAACTATGGGGATGAAGAATCCTAAGTGCTGTCACACTGAATTGTTAAGGTTTAAATTAAAAACATTGATAACTGACATTATAGAGACTTGAATCTTCTGATAATGTTTGTGATCAACCAAACAAAACCCAAACCAAACCCACATCAAAGAAGCATTTAACAGAACGAGGTATTGACATATTCATATCTCTGGTCTATATATTTTATAAATATTTAGAAATGTATGCAAATATAGTGGTAGCTTCAGTGATATGAGCCTGAATCGAATTCAAACAAAAGGAGTTAAAAATAAATTTTCATGGCATGAAGTGATTTATGATAAATGTGTTTTATATTTTAGGATGATATAATATTGATAAAAATCTAGGCAGTTAATTATTTCTTTAGTAATTAAGTTGCAAATCAGAAAAATACATGAACAGGAATTATACCCATCTGAGAATAAAAAAGAATGATTTTTAAAAATCACTTTTTTGTTATGACCATTTGAACACTGTTTTTTGAACCTTTTGCATCTATGCATAATAATAAATTTTCACAGTACCTCTTGAAGCTGAATAAACTTTCCTTCCATTACTGAAAGAGCATTGCTTTTCTCCACCAATTGTTTATGAAGCTTAATCATTTCTACATTATCTCGAATATTTGACCTTCAAAATTGTGTTTAAGAAAAAGATAGGAGTAAAAAAAAAATAAAAAACAAGTTAACAGGTGGAATCACATATTTTTAATTAATGTTACTTAAAAAATGTTTATACACTTGACATATTGGTTACTGAAGTTTTTAGATTATTACAAATAAAAGACAAATTTATTACTTAAAAACCACCAAGTTCATTCTTGAACTTGCATAAACACAAACACACTCTTGAAGGTATTCCTCAAAATCTATGACAATGTCACCTTTATAAAAATTGATATGGATTTAAAATCATTTTAGAGTGTCCTAAAAGATGACATGAAAGCCATTAGCTTTTAGCACAGCAATGGTTCTACCATCAAACTTTGCATTTATTTTAGGGCTATCATGCTCCCTTTTCCCTAAAGGAAAAATATGCAATATAGCCATTCATCTTCTTACCACTCCCTCGAAGCAAATGGTATCATAAGATTATCATTCATTGGAGTTTCCTCTTGGTGTTTAAACTTTGCAAAATATTTCCAAAAAAAGTGACTTAGCATTTTATACTAATAATGCCCAAAGCTGGCATTTAAATATGTTGCAGATGTGCCTTTAGCTGTAAGAGATTATTTGATGTCCACAGGGTATATAGAAACTCTATATGCTGCAATACTATTTTGTATTTTTCCTACTGAGATTAAAGCAAATGTAGAATTTAACAGGAAGATCTTGTTAAAGGTTAATCATAGATCTAAATGAATACCTGTGTTTCAAAAGACATTTATTTTCCTGACAGAAAAGGTTTCTTAATTTAATATGTCTTACATTAAAAAATATTTCTTAAATTGTTAAACTTGACTTTAAGACTTCATTCTTTAGGAAAAATAAATGTAAATTTTTTCAAGTTCAGAAAATTATTTCAGTATTTAAAGTAAGCAATTTTACTTCCAAAACTTATCTAGTATACACATATTGGAAAAATTGTCACAATGCCCTACTGGAACCAGAAAATGGACTACAAAGCTCACACATCTGTAAACCAGCTGAGGACTTGAAATACTTAATTTTCCTCTTTGATATTTGAAAGTTCATTGTATTTTGGCATTGGACAGTTAGTTGTCCTCACACAGAAGATAAACAAGTCCAAGAACCTGGATTTTGCCCAGGGTACAGTCTTAACACAATGTTAAAATAATTATGTGTCTAAAACATGTTATCTAGCAGTTCTGAGCACATATTCAACAGTATGCTCATTGTTATTCCTTTCAACGTTACTTTTATTCACTAAAAAATGTGGAGAAAAATATATTTTAAATAAAGTTTAAAGAAAATATTCACACTTTCATATTTAGAAGACTAGATATAATTTCCCTGTTTTCCTCAGACTTACTGTTTGATCACTCAAAGATGAGTGAAGTTTATTGATACAGAAGGACAGAATGTGATTCAACTAATTTTAAATCTCTTCTTATATTTTCTGTTGTCTCTGATTTATTTTAATATTTTATTTTTGTAGTGCTAGGGATCAAACCCAGGGCCTTGCATATGCTAGGCAAGGTCTAGGCAAGGCCTCTGATGTTTTGTTTTAAAATAATATTTTTAAGAAGAATCAATATGTTTGAAAAATGACTACTGCTTACTGTTAGTAACAAACAATGAAATCTCAACAATTCATTCAGTCAAAAGGGTCATAGAAATAACACGTTTTAATCTTGAATTTTTGTAAGACAAGGAAGAGTAAGCATATTTCAGAAAATTTCAGTGGTTCAATTGGTGAAAGCTTTCTTGAATACTTCCCTAAACTCCTTTGGGTTTAACTTTTCAAAATATTAGCAAGGAAAAGTAACAAAACATTTTATACTAATTATGTCCAATAATCGACATAAATAGTATTTAGAAAACAGCAATTATGGGCTGGGGCTATAGCTCAGTTGGTAGAGTGTTTGCCTCGCAAGCACAAGGCCCTGGGTTCAATCCCCAGTACCAAAAAAAAAAAAAAAAAAAAAAAGTTATGGGCTGGGGATATAGCTCAGTTGGTAGAGTGCTTGCCTTGCAAGAACAAGGCCCTGGGTTCAGTCCCCAGTACCGCAAAAAAAAAAAAAAAAAAAAAAAAAAAAAAAAAAAAAGAGAAAACAGCAATTATAATATATAGCACTTTATCAGTTTGTTACACAGTACCCCTATTCTTGGATAAAAACTTTCAAGTCTTTAATAATTATTTTTAAGTATCGGTTTGAGGGGTTTTACATGTAATATTTATTGTTAGGACTGTATGCTTTTTGAGGATAACAATATGAAGAGAAGGGTAACACGTTAAGATAAAAAGTGCAGGGTCAGAGTACATACAAGTTAAAACCAGCAATGTGATGAATATGGTGTGGACTTTAAGAAGTTAATATGATAAGGGATGGGGATGTGGCTCAGCGGTGGAGCACTTGCTTAGCACATCTGAGGCCGTGGGTTTGATCCATACCATCACCATTAAAAAAAAAAAAAAGGGAGAGGAATAGATTCAGTGAAATCATCTGAAACCTGACCACTGACTCAACATTTTTACACAGATGAAATATGGGAAAAAGATAAAGGTAGTAGTGACAGAGGGCAGATGTCAGTAAGATGAAAAGGAGAGTGAGAAGGATGTTGGAGGAAAGAGGGAGCTAGAGAGTTATTGCTAAGAGACTAGTCACAGACATTGAGGCTTTGGGATAAGGTCTCAGGTTGGTCTCCTTTAAAGAAGAGATGCAAGGCTAATTTCATGAGTAAGAATATAGCACAGAGAATCCCAACATCAAGACAATAATTAAAAAAAACTATGAACAAACTGCAGAGAGATAAGTAGAGGAGAGGGAGGAGAGTAGAGGCGAAGTGCAGGGGACTGAATTAGAGTAATTATATTCCATGCTTTTGTGATTATGTCAAAATGTATCCTAATGTTCTATCAAAAAAACTAAAAAAGTAAAAAAATATTTTAAATGACCACCACATAATATTTTTACCACATAATATTTTTATGCCCTCTTCCACCTACTATGATAGGAACACCAAATCTCCTGAATGATGATATTCTAACAGAGAGAACAATACATGGTAAAAATATTCAGATGAACTCTGACATTCATGCACCAATTCGTACATGCTACATTACACATGGTGAAATGATTTGCAAACAGATACCAAGCACATTAATTAAGTGCTTTGTAAAAATAAATTTCTCACATTTTTCAACAAGGATTTTTGAAAAAACCATAAACAATTAAGTTGGAAAATGCTGTTTCTTTTCTTTTTCTTTTTCAGTTTTACAGACATATGATTTAGAATTATGATCAAATCTTTGAAAACTATGAGAAGAGTTGTTGGCCCATCTCTAGATTAAAAACAAACTGAAATAAATTAGATTTTATGTTGAAAAAAGTAATCCAGCTCAACAACCTGTGTGCCAAGTTTCTCTCATATAATTTGAAACAGTCAAGCAATAAACTCTGAAAAAGGAATTTCTAATGGAAGCCTTAAAAACACTTGACTCCAGCTTTGCTACTGGGTGCCATAATAAATCCAGAAACTTAAAACCTCAGATACACTGGAGAAGGAAAAACTTTCAGTAGAGCTATGTAATGTATAGTCTAATATGAAAGCTTAAGAAGCAAAAATCTTTGCTCTAGTGAAAGTTTCATATATTTCATTCCCCAGGCAATCAACTCCCCTCCTCCACCCCCATGAACATTTCATTCTTTGCTACAGTAAGGATTATGAAACCTAAAAAAAGTATTTAGGTTTTTTTGAGACTAAAATGTTACAGTATTTAACACCATTTAGAAGAGAAGGCTCTATGACACAGAAGCTTGGCTGAGATTCTGAGAACTAGTTAAATCGAATATTTTATGAGATCGAATGTAGAAGATCTTTTTTTTAAATTTTGTTTTTAGTTGTAAATGGACACAATACCACTTATTTATTGATTGACTGATTTTTATGTGGTGCTGAGGATCGAACCCAGTGCCTCACATGTGCTAGGCAAGTACTCTGCCACTGAGCTATAACCCTAGCCCCCAGAGGATCTTTTTGAGAAATAGTTTTAGGCTGACCAAATCTGGGGGATAAAACTGAGAACAACCTTAGGGTCGAAAAAAAAAAATTCCTTTTTTTTTTTAAATAAGTGTCAGACTCTGTAAGTATATCGTCGAAAGAAATGTAGGCCATTCACAGTTCTTATTAGAGATACACAGGTAACAATTACTAGCAAGGGTACCACTTTTGAATAGAACTACAAAGACTGCTAGTAAATGGAATGGAATAAGCTTCACTAAAATAGCCAAGGAAAGTCTCTTTGAAAAGTAATGGTTTTGCTCAGAACTGCTGCTTGAGATCACAGGGCAAAACAAGGATCTCTGTGAGGCCACGTGCAATGGTCTGTGGGAAGCTGAGGCAAGAGGATTTTAAGTGTGAGGCCAGCCTGGGCAACTTAGTGAGAGACCTTTCTCAAACTAAAAAATAAAAAGGGGTAGGGATGTAGCTCAGTGGAAGAGCATCTCTGGATTCAATTCATTGTACCACAGGGCAGGGGATAGGGGTTTAAAAAAAAAGGAAAAACATTTACAGCGGAAAAACGATTGTGTATATTTGCTTCTGTATCATAACTTCCTGTGATCTTAGGAAAAAAGTATAAATCAGAACTCAGTACTTCCTTACTGTTGCCACCACAGGAAACTGAGGCACAGTACTAAAGTTCTCTACATGCATATAATCACATTCACATGAAAAAAGATGGGACACTACCAAAGGCTGGTTGGGGTCAGCAGTAACTCAAATCCTGGCTCATCTTCTTAAAAGAACCATGTTTAGGATCATGTTTAATGAATTTTCAACTAGAGATTTTACAGTAATAGGAAAGGGAATCTGGGACTTTTATTCAATATTTCATAAACCCCAATGGGAAGGGTTGATTTATTGGCAATTAAATTACAGAAGTAGGTAGGGGCTGGGGTTGTGGCTCAGTGGTAGAGCACTTGCCTAGCATGTGTGGGGCACTGGGTTCGATTCTTAGCACTGCATATAAATAAATGAATAAAATAGAGGTCCTTCAACAACTAAAAAAATATTTTAAAAGAATTTAAAAAGTGAACTAAAGGTTTTGTATTGTTCTTATTTTTTAATATGATCATGCCAGTCCTGTGCACTAACATATGCTGTTTTCACAATTATCAGAAGGAATAACTGATTTGATTATAGGTCTTTGATGAATACAAAATGTAAATAATGATTAAATTAAGAAATACAGATTACCACTGAGTAGGCAAAATTGTTTGGAAACACAAGGTCCCTAAGAAGATAATGATTGTTAATTACAGAGTAGAGAACCACTCACCCATTTCAATCTATTCATTTCATAGTTTGGGTAGTTAACTGATGCTCGGAGAAGTAAAATTTGGCCAGAGTCCTTAAGTGATGGAGCCAACACTCAAATCTAACTTTAAGGAGTAAATTCTTCCCATTCTTTTAACTTGTTTTCTTCTAAGATGTTCTTAAGTGTAACTCTCCTTCACTGTCATGTATATATTAATACACTAGATATTATTATTTGTGACAATTTCAGTGCTTTGTATAAAGTATTGGGAAAATACGTCAAGTGCTATCTAGAAAAATCTTAGATAATATTAATAATAAGAAACAGGAATAAAAGAAATTGTATGAGTGCAATAATTGTCACTGGACAAATTCTAACCTATGCAAAATGACAGTGAGAGCTTAGTGAATACATTTTTTTAAAATGACAGGTCATCCCCCTGTGTTATAATGTTTTCATGGTTATCTCTGGCCCCAGTTATCCTTCCATCAGACAACCAGATGTGCCCTCTAAATTAGGGGGCTGGGCAACCAGGCAAATCCAAATTGAGGAGCATTCTGCAAACAACTGTCAATGGGCTGGAAAAAAGCAGGGAACATTCTAAAATAAAAGAAACCTAAATAACGTGAAAATTAAATACAACACCTGGCCTCTGATTGAATCCAAGATCAAAACAAAACAAAATAAAACCCGTTACTCAAAAAAACAAAAACAAAAACAAAAAAACAGCAATAAATAGCATTATTGGAACAACTGGGGCAACTGTTTCATTATGGTGAAATTTTAGAATGGCTATAACATAGGGTGCCCTTGTTCCTTGAAGATATGTGTACAGAGGATGAAATAACATATGCACCTAACTCTCAAATGGGAGAGGGAGGAAGGGAGAAAAGGAAGGAAAACAGGGTGAGAGAGAGAGGGGTGCAGGGAAGGGGTCAGGAAGGGAGAGAGAGACAAGAGGGGAGCAGAGGAGAGAAAGAGCATGCATGCACAATGCAGAGGCAGACTGTGGCACGTTCACAGACACGCTAAGAGGTGCAAGGTATGTGAAGCTCACCCTATCATTCTCTCCACTTTTGCTGCTTTGCAAAATGAAAAGTTGGGGAGAAACTTAAGAGTGCCAGAAGGTAATCCTGCATCTGTGCACAGGGGAAAAAGAGACAGCCTTTAAAGTCAAGCTGTTTCTTACAGCAGGGCTGCAATAGGCCTCTCAGTTCTAAGATTTGACAATCTGCTGTCTGCCCGAGAAGAGGGCAAGTCAGAGTTTCTAAAATATACATGGGTTAAATTTCCTCCACTGGGACATTAAGGCACTTACATGATTTTTAATTAAGAAGGTAAACACCTTAACATTCATTTAAAAAAAAAAAAACACAGCACAAACTAGTTACACACTTGCTAAGAGTATACATATTTCTGGAGTTAAAAAAGTCAATAAAAGGTAAAATCATTCTGATTTTAATGTTCACGTACATGTGTTCACTGGTTACTGCTTTGCATTTAATTTAAGACAGCCTTTTTAATAAGCAGAAAATGTGCATTTTTATATTGTTTAAATTTTAATATGGATTTTTGTTCAAAACAACACAGACATTCAGGCTACTTGTAAATGATACAAGATTTTTTGCTAATGAGGCATTATGTAGAACATATGCAAAAATCACAACTCAGTCTTCCAAAATAGACCACAACAACAGGAAAAAACATGATTTTAATAAAAAAGAGCAGCACTGGGCTTTTACTTCAAAGCAATTAAGGGCTTTGGATAACCAAAAGTTTATGTCAAGCTGATGCCAAACCAAACTGGTCTATTAAACACATACTATGAAGAGTTTCTGTAATATTCAATGAAAAGGCTCTTTGCCATAAATATCAAGTGCTGCCATTCTGAAGATTACAACTATGTTAGGTTCATGTTTGAGAACAAGGGGTTCAACATCCAGATCAGACTTCTAGAGTTTCAAATCTGAAATAATGCATCCGTGAAAGAGAAGTTTAAATATGTTTTCCATTTTGTGATTTTTCTCTACAGTAAATTATACCAAGTTTTATATTCTCCCTAACATTTTTTTCAACAGTTTTCCATTAGTCTCAAAAAATTGCTGTTATACATAAAATTTTGAGCTACATGTAAACATATTTTTTTAAAAAGCCTTGAAAGTTTTTTTTTCTTATTTCTTCAGTTTCAAAAAGTATTTCAAGAAATGATATGCTACTCACTACAAATATTCTTCTTTCTAAGGAAATGACATATAAATTTTCACTTATAAATTTAGTGAGCTAGGGTACAAAAACTGATATATTTCCTTGACCTCTGTAACAAAAGTTCCTTTGCCTATAATACCAATTTTGTTTCTACTTATAATTCTTGGTTATCACAGAAAAGACTGCTTATTTTGTTTATGTGGATACTACAGCCCCCTGAGGAAGGCCTTTGTTTGGATTTTAAGGTACTCTTCTATATGTACATGTTGGTACTCTTACTGGAAATATTTATAGTAGAAAAGCATGTGTCCTTGTCTATCACTCTCTTTCTGTTGCTGCTCTGACCTAGGATTGAAGGACTTTTGGATCTCCTTTTCAATTAACACTGAAAGTCTAGCTCAAAGATGATTATATCCATCTGGAAAGGGGATCAGTTAACATAGTCCATCCGACCGTCTGGAAATACGAGATATAACAAGGAAGGTACTCCCTGGTAACCTTGTGCCTAATTGTTGACTACAGCAGATAGGGATGGTCCTCAAGCTTGAGCCTGGCTTATGTGAACTTTTGTATTTAGATAATGTCTTAATTATGGCTATTGGCAATTATATTAAGAACATCATATTCAGTAACGTCGTCTTGTTCTCTCTGGTGCTGTATCTTATAAGGAACCATTTCTTGGTTTTCCAAGAAGGCTAAATCTAAATCAGTTACTCTTCCTAGGGAAACATGGGTCAAACCTAAATAATCAAACTGATTTAAAGTCAGCATTCAAATCAAATAAAATTTAAACATATTTAATGCAAATTTAAATATGTTTAGTTCAAATTTAAATATAATTCTCAAAAATATTCATGTTTCTTTTGTTGTACATTTAGGAGAATATATTATGTCACTAGCTATTAGGGTTTCCTAATATAATTCAGTTTTACACATAAATTATTAGAGGTTATACTAATCTTCTAAATTCTTTTTTTTTTTTTTTTTTTTTTTTTTTGGTTCTAGGGATTTAACCCATGTATGCTTTACCACTAAGTCATATCCCCAGTCCTTTCTATTTTTTATTTTGAGATAGGGGCTAAGTTGCTTAGGGCCTTACTAAGTTGCTGAGGTTGGCCTTGAATTTAGGATGCTCCTGCCTCAGACTCCTAAATAGCTGAGATTACAGGGTGCGTCACTGTGCCTAATTAAATCTTTAAAACATAAAGCTTTGGATATGTTTTAGCTCACTTTGTACTTTTAAACAAGTCTGATGCTATGCATCTTTTCTTAGCTTCTTCATATATTACCATGTAAGGTTAATTTGCTAAAAGAGGGAAAATACTGAATCTGAAAAGAAAAGCTACGAAATCTTTCTTTGTTTTTCTAAATAAGAATCTGGCCACACAGGCATAACATCAGACACCTTGGAAAGGGGAAAAACAAGTGGAACTAGGTCTGGTTTGAAAAAAAAAAAATGAGAGTAATGAAATTCAAAAGAGATACAACAACTAAATCCTAGGTGTAGATCTTATTTGGATTCCACTTCAAATGTACAGTAGAAAGACATCTTTACAGATGTTTGAATATAAACTGGTTATTAGATTATATGAAAGAATAGCAATTAACTTTTTCAGGTGTGACAGTGGTATGGTGGTTATGTTTTAAAAAATTCCCTATCAGACAGAGATACATACTAAAGTATTTGAGTGACATATCTGGCTGAGGCTAATTAACTGAAGAAAATAAAGGTGATGGGGTACATGCAATAAGATTGGTAACATGTTAATAATTGTTAAAGTTGAGTGATAGATTCAATATGCGATGTCTTGTTTTGGGTATGCTCAGTCAAAAAAACAAAAAAAAAAAAAACAAAAAAAAAAAAAAAAAAGAAAAAAAGAAAAGGAAAAGAAAAGAAAAAGCCATAACGGGAGAAAGATAATTCAAGAAAGAATGTGGTAAAAGGGTAAAGTCTTGTTGAAAGCACAGTGTCAAAGCATAAACACTATACTTTATAAAACGTCCAAAATGCAATGGTGGCAATGCCCTTTAGGGCAACTACTAAAAGGTCCCATCATACTCCAAAATAATCAATAGATCAATTCCAACTTTGTATTTTAGGAGTGGTAACATCTTAGAGATCACAAACTATAACCGTATTATCGAATTTACTTTACTACCTTTTAAGGTTGAAAAAAAATTTAAATGTGCTAGACTTATATACAAGGTAAATCAACAGCTGAGATCTTATACCCCATACTTCTTTCAGAATCTACAATCACATGATATCAACTTCCTGCAATTTTAGCAAACGAAGCAAATAAACAGAGAAAAGAAGACAAGGGCAGTTTCCACCCATCAGAAGCTATAAGGGGGCAGGTTAGGGAAAACAGCCCTTACATGAGAGTTGCTGATAGCAATTAGTAGGTCTAAAGTATGCCTATAGGACGAATGTTAAGTAAAACCATGATTTTTAAGTAGTCTAGATGAATTTATCCTTTTATGGCCATGATAAACTATTTTAAACTAATTCTGACCTTATCAAAATGGTATTTCTGTCTTAACATACCTTTGATCTGTAGCTTGCTGTTCACGAAGCTGAAGAAGAGATAACTCAATTTCATTTTCTTTCCTCCTCAACTGAGTTTTCAGGATCTCGGCCAAGTGCTCTAACTCTTCTATCTGGCCTCTTTGTGACTGAATAACATTTTCTCTGAAATAAAAAGCCTTTTTAAGAATCTGTAGTTGAGGAAAATTTGTAGTATTTAAGATCAGTGCAAAGATATTTCTTCACAATAAGGAGCAAGCAAAAGTTAAAAAGTTTAGCTTAATTGCCTCTGCACATAGTGAAATAGTAGTAGATTGAATGTGATGATTTGGAAATACATATGGAACAATTCAAGATATTGCTTTTTACAAGATAGTAAGGTAATGGACTGGACTTTGGTTTAATTCAATCGAGTACGTATTGATCACCTGTTGTGCACTCTACAATCTGGTCTTCAGATTATTAATGTGCCTTTCTTCTTTCATATATGCACATCTGCCTATATATATCACCCAAATTAACACTTCAGAGAGGATGGCAGGAAATTTGCCAAACATAACTTAGTGGTCTCTGGCATGCATTTATCTGTCTCTTCCACGTCTGGCAGTATCCCAGCACAATGAGCCTCAGGAAACTGGTACGTACTCTGGTTTTTCAACTGATTATCAGGTAACAAGATTATGTCTAATCTTTTATTTTCTCACAGGCTAATCACTACTATAACTGATATTTAAAATATTCAAAAGGAAACATTTTAGGCCCATATTATTCTTAAGCAACTATCTAAACTATCTACTTTTTGTGTCATGTTCTCTTTCCTCATTCAGTGTTGTTGCTTTCTGATAATTCAGGTGAACGTCTACAGATAAGATAGAACCTTATCTTCATTTGTGTGACTCAAAGACACTGAAACCAATAAGCTTTGATTAACTGGGAAAGAAACCTAAATGTTGCAGAAGTAACTTTTTTGAAACCATGATATGATGAAGAATGCAGTACCAGAGAATCAGAGGGAAACAATATCTGAAATCCATATGTATCTGATAACTTCAAACTTTTAAGCCACTCCTCCCAATTCCTTTTTATTTATTTTTTAAACCACAAAAAGGACTGATTCAGGATCTAAAAAAAAAAAAAAAAATTACCTGTGATTTTCTGGGAATGAAAATGTTGCCTCTAAAGTTTATACTACTCTGAATGATTGGATGTCATGCCATTCCTTTGGTGGTAAAATTAGAATAAAGAAGACTATTTTATAAACCCTTTCATTGATGCAGTGGGTAAGTTATTCATTTCCCTTATTTTACTGAAAACATATCATATAATACCTGTTATTACTCCACATAACTAGCTGTATTTTAGTGAAGCAAATTATTTAGACATACCCCACTTTTGTTTACAATAAAGGAAAGGGAGGGATCAAAATAAGACATGATCAATAAACAAAGTTCTAAAATAACCATGAAAAAGAATACATACAAATTTCTTATTTCTCCTCTGGCTTCTTCAAGTAAACTATTACCATATTTTGTAAGCAGAGGTTGTACAGTTTCTGCTACATCTACATCTTGGAATCTTATACCTAAAAATAAAGTAATAAAATATGATTATACAAGTGAAGTTAGAAAGATCCTTTATTTGCTATCATATTTATAATATAATAAAATCTCTTGTTAAGTATTAAGACATATGTGCTCCATTGTATGGAGAATTAGAAATACACTGCCAAAGGGAATATTAGATCTCACCTGCAGTAGGTGTTAAATAAAATGCAGCAGCAAATGTTGCCCATTTAACAAATTCTACTATGGAAACTAAATTACCTAGGAATAATTTAGTTCAAATTAAGATTTAGAACTCCTTCAGTGATTTATGAAAAAAATTTCTGGTCTTTACAATGTAAACTAAAATCTGAAGGAAAAAGTTTTCAAAAACTTAGAACTTTTTTTTAGTGTTAATGTTTTTATTTTTAAAATTTTTAAATCAATCAGTCTAATTCCTTGACCCTGAATCAAAATGTTTCCTACACTTTGTTATTCTACCTCAATAAGAAAATTCATACTTAAAGAAAGGTGATTTGACAATATATTGATGGTATTTCTTCAAATAAAAGCATTTACTTGCTGCACTTAAAAATTAGAATTTAAAAAATTATAACTTAATAAAAATAGTTATATATGCTGATTTAGCTACTTAGGAGGCTGAGGCAGAAGGATCATTTGAAACTGGGAGTTCAAGGCCTGCATGGGCAACATTAGAGAGACCCTGTGTTTTAAAAAGTTATATGCAATTTTGCAAGGATATTCCCATTATAAAAAATGAGATATACTTTTAGTTATGTTAATTACATTACACTTATGGAATAATTAGACTATTAAAGTTTAAGGTAAAGGATGCCAGATGAGAGATTTAAATTGAGAATAGTCCCAGTCATAGATATAAAACTCTTTTCTTTATAAAAGTTTACTTTTGAAAAAAATGTGAATGTTATTTTATTTTTATTTAAATTGACAGATAAAATTGTATTTAGCGCTTACATGATTTTTTTTTTTTTTTTTTTTAATTTTTGCAGTGGTAGGGATTGAACCCAGGGCCTTGGGCTTGCAAGGCAAGCACTCTACCAACTGAGCTATATCCCCTGCTCCCCATGATGTTTTGATGTACATACACACTGTTAAAAATTAGAATTTTAATTAGAATAATGAAACTATTTCTTGCTCTTTCCAATGTGTTCAATATCTACTGCTGAAATCTAGCTTAAAGACTAGAAAATGCTCTGCCTAAAACATTCAAATACTTTACTATGATGGAATTTGCCACTTAAATTATTCTGGCATTAATGCTAATTTTAAAGTTTTTCCTACATCAATCATGGGAAAATTCAACATTACCAGGTTAAAAAAATACTCAAAATGTATCTCAAGATTTACAGTCTCATGGTGATTTGCTAATGGTTATATTTTAAAATGCATACACTTTACAAATTTTTGTTCCACTGGTTCTTCACAATAAGAATTGTGTTTACATAGTATCAACCACACTTAAGCCAGTGTTTTTCATCCATTATCCCAAGGCACAAATAGAAAATGACAGTTATTTGTACAGCAGTTTGGGGGTAAAGGCTTCCCGTGGCTAGAGGGTTTTGGGTTCTGCTTCAGTCCCTGAAGGCTGAGATATTCCTGACAAGTCTGGCCTTAGTCCCAGCCTCAAAGGCAGGCCTCAAAGGGAAAACTGAGGTATCAACTTTGGTAATGATGCCCCAGCTTTACTCAGAAAGACAGTGATTAAGAAAGTATTCATCACTAATGTTTTGTGCAACTTCCACATCCTGGATGCTGTGACTAGTAAAAAAAGGTCTGAGTCATTAATCATGTATAATCATAAAGAACAATTTAAGCTTTGTAGTCAAACTTCCATTAATTTTTTTTTTTTTTGCAGTGCCAGGCAAATGCTCTACCACTGAACTACAATCCCTGCCGCTCTACTGATTGATCTCTTCTATTTAAATAGTAATTTATATATTAGATTAGCTTGGCATTTTAGTCTTAATTTCAGACACTATTTTTATTTAGCAGACCTAAGAGATCATTTTGCCCACTTATATTCCCAGATGTCAAGACTAAAGATTAGAGGATAAGTAATTTTTTAAAGTTAAAGTAAGTTATTGTAGAGCTACAAAAGTTTGATCTCTTATCTAATCTGGTATTATTATTGTTCCATTTTATAGGTGGGAAAAATGAGGCTGAGAGGTAAGCTATTCTCTTCCATAAAAAAAGGTAATTAATGATAGGATGTATTTTCTGATTTATAATTCACTATGCTTACTTTGGTTATATTCAAAATTGACTGCAATCTCACATAGTTAGGAACAGCCAACCCCTTTCATCCTGCAGCTGCCTCCTGCTTGTGTGGATGCCTTATTGACTTCAAAGGAACTCTATCTAGGGAATAGATAGTGTTAACATTTTGGTTTGGAGAGAAAAACTACAACAAATTTTTCTCCCCTTATGTTCATATGTTTTTTTTTTTTCTTCCTAAATGAATTGAAACTACAGTTTTGCATGATTTTTTCAATTCCTAAAGGTGTTTGATCTTTATGTGAAGCACATTCCAAACAAAAAAAATCAATTATTTCCTTCTTTAGTAGATGAAATTTTAAAAAACCTATTTAAGGGCTGGGGATGTAGTTCAATGGCAGAATGCTTACCTAGCATGTGAAAAGCCCAGGGTTCAATCCCTAATACCACAAAAATTTTTTTTTTTACTTAAAATATTTATTTTTAGTTCCACTATAATAAGGTTTGTCTGTGGATAGAGAGAATTGAGAATTTTTATTAGAAATATTTAAGTTTATACTGAGTCCTATCTTGGCAATTTAATTGCTTTATAACCTCGGTAAATTCTAGGTTACTCAATTTTAAAATGAAGAAAGCTATTGACCTGTGATTATTTTTACCAGATGGAAGAGATGTTTATAAAGGTCATTCTTTTTTTTTTTTTTTTTTTTTTTGGCATTACTGGGAATTGAACCCACAGTCTCCTGTATGCTAGGCAAGAACTCTACCATTGTGCTACATTCCCAGCCCACTTCAATACTTTTTATATGTAAAGAAAACTCAAGTTCAGAATGATTAGGAGACTTTTTTAAGGTCATCAGTCGTAAGTGGAGGAGAAAGAACCCAATTTTTCTTAACCCTTGATTATACACTCAGTCCAATGTCATACTGCTTCCACACAACAAGAAAGATTTCAGGGGCTGGGATTGTGGTTCAGTGGAGGACGCTTGCCTAGCACATGCGAGGCTCTGGGTTTGATTCTCAGCACTACAAGGAAATAAGTAAATAAAAATCCATCAACAACTAAAAATAGTATTAAAAGAAAGAGAAAAATTTCAATACTTTTTGGTACTGGGGATTGAACCTAGGGTACCCTACCACTGAGCTACAACCCAGAAATTTCTACTTTTTGTTTTTATGCAGGGTCTGTCCAAATTGTCCAGGTTGGCCTTAAAGTTGGAATCCTTCTGCTTCAGCCTCTTGAGTAGCTTGGATTACAGGTTTGTACCTACCACACCTGGTCACTTTTGCAAATTTTATAAATGGTTTTGGATGAAAAAGTTAAATGTGATCATTCAAAACAAGTGTGGCCATATAAAAGCAAACTAGCTGATTTCCCCCACTTGCTTGAGTCAATGTGATTTCTATTCTTAATATAAAAAACAAAAAACCAACTAAAATAATTTTCATGATATTATGATTTTACCAAAAAGCAAGGCCATAACTATTTTTCTTTTTTTAAAAACATGAATAATAAAGAAATAAAACTTTGTGTTTCTGTATAAAACAAGCTATTATAGGATTTAAATTTAGGGTTTGATGAAAGTCTCCTTTACCTTTCCTGGGGCATTCCTGTAAGCCTGCATTTTCATTTGCTTTTCTACGCCCAGTGTTAATACGAGATTGTACATAATTGTATGGCGTTTGCCTGTAACCTTGGATTTGAAGGTGCTGTTTGGCTGAAATTAGTTTGTTTTTGAGGGCTTCATTTTGTCTTTCAAGCTCATGAACTTTCTCTTGCAGCTGCTCAATCATTTCTTCCATCTCCACATCTCGTCCCAGCCGCTTGGGGCCGCCACCAACCCGCTCATATCTTTTCTTGTCATTAACTAGCCGTATTAACTTGGTGGCCATTCTAGGGAAATAATAAAAAGATGAAAAGGAATGTGAGAAGTCAGCATAAAATGCATTCTGTTGAAAGGAACATAATCACTGTGAAGACTTCAGTGCAGAACCTGAATAATAAATTTCAGGTTTTGATGTAACTATTACTGCCTGTGAAGAATCCTTTGATGATAATTGAAACCACTGGGCAACAATCTGCTTTATAGCACTGACAAATAACAGTTTCCTAAGGCTTATCATTTAAGGTTAGTAAAGAGAGGACACATATTTACTCCATATGTTCCTGAAATGCAATTTTTAACGCATGACCTTATATAGGAATGCTGTATGCACTTAAATGTAGTTACAGGTCGTGGATATGGTGGGTTATATCTGCAATCCACAGTAAGTTAAAACTTTTGAAAAGTGTGTTCAGACTATGCAGCATTTAGGTAATATACTGTTTTCAGATTCCGTAGGATTAAGATATATTATAAAAATTTTAGATTGCATAGATGCACACATATAAAGCTCAATGAAAATTTCAAAAGAAACCAAAATGCACCATTAAATCATGCTTAGTCTCAAGAAACATTTGTGTTTAATGGTAGAAAATAATGAGATATAAAAAGTATCATTTTAATGCTACTTTTAAATTTAGACTTATATTGTAGCTTGACATCTCAAGAGTTTATACCTTTGATTCTTTTAAGTTTTGATAAAAACTGGTTAGACAGAACAAAAGACAGAAAGGGCACATGGGGGTGATGTAATATACACGTACGGAAAACATGCCTGACAGTGAATGGAAAAATCTTGGCAGGACAAGAAAGAAAAGGTGGCTTTGATGAGACACACAAGTTCAAGACTTTACAAAATTGGTCGCACATCTTCAATAGCTGATTCTAGTTTATAGTGAATCTATTTTTATAAAGGCCCAGACAGGAGATTGAAAATAAAAACACACTTCATTTTTCTTTAAATGGGGTTTGCTTTATTTTAGCATGGTTATGGACAGAAGCTTTTACTTAAGAGAACAAAAGTGAAATAAAAAAATCCTTAATAGCTTTGGGATGTTATAGAACAACGTTTTTTTTTTTTTTTTTTTTTTGCCCTAAGCAGAGTCCTCTGTAAATGCGGTAGTAATACATGTCTATCTACACTTCTGGCTACTCGGCCTGCAGCATGTGGCATCAGGGAGAGCTATGCATAACATAATCAGTTAAGATTGTTTTCTCCTTCCCTTGAGGCACATCCATTAAGCATGCTTTATAAGGGATATAGGATAATAAAAACCAAGATCCAAGAGTACCACAAACATCCTAGTAAAATAATCAATGGATTAGTTCCTTTTCCACCTAATCCAGAGAATGATATATCATTGGAAAATCTGGCCAGGTATCCTAATCCAACAAAGCCAACTTCTATCTTGCCCCTTAATATTAGAGTTCAGGGTGCTGAGCTCCACCCAATAGCCTATCCATAAAAATAAGGTAACTCTCCAAATGAGATGTCAACCTAAACCCTTGAATCTACTGTTACAAAGATTGTTACACAGAGATAGATTATACTCAAAAGAAGGGAACAGATTTAACATGAAAAAGCACTCCATATCTAAAGAAATGACCCTAATTTTTATGGCAAGAGAAGCACATCAAAAATGTCTTTCCATTCTTTATGCTGATGGTCAAGCAAACTTTATCATGAAGCATAATTTTTTTTGTGACTAGTAATAGAAATACTTTTCATGTGATTTGAACATTTTATGACATTAATGAATCCTAAGTGATCTGATTAAATTTGAGTACTTATTTAAAAAGGTGGTTTATAAAGCTCTATATTTATACAAAAGAAAGAGATACTAATTACATCTTAAGAATAAATTTAAACATGAGTTCTATCTACATATTTAGGTCACTGTCAGTGGTCTAAGATTGAGAAGGAATTTAGAGTTTTGGGTCAAAGAGTTCATGAGATCACTACTCTCATGGCTGAGTTAAATAAAGTCCCAGGAGGTTAAATGACTTGAACATACCAAAGGCTAGTGGCAGAGAGATAATGGAATACACATATACAACTTGACTCCTAGCCCAGTCCTTTTCCCATGAAACTATAGGACTCATTATTAAGTTATTTTTTATTTTCTGGGTAGGACAAATTACCAACAAAGTCAAGGTTGTGAATTCAATTTTTTTATTGCCCAATTAGGTTTACAGAAAAAAATATTTAGTGGTCACAAACTACATGCCTCATTCTGCTTGGCTGACATGGATGTTACCGGACAGAAAGGGGTTCAGGCAAACTCTGAGAACTTTTTGAGATCATGACTTAAAAACCAATTTGAAGCAAAAGGCCTGCACTAAGCAGGTCAGTGGGTTGCTAAAACAAAAGTTCACAGAGTAGAAAATTGGAGTCACCTCTTCAAAATGAATTCTAAGCAGAAAAAAACCCTATCTTCTTTCTTTAATGACTATCTCACCTTTTCTTTGAACATATATCATGAATATGAATAAGAATTGCTTGTGCTTACAAATGTGAATGTACTATTTTATTTTTAATGTCATACATTCAGAAGATAGGCATAGTATTTCTGAATAAGAAAGAATTAAAGAATATCTATTCTTAAGACATCATTCTTGCATAACTTTTTACACATAAATAAAAAATGACAATATTTTTTCAGCAACAGTGGAGACTCTTGAAAATATAGACTAACCCAAGCTAAGTTAAATATGTTCCAAAGACTGAAGTGCTGTTTTCACTAATAAACCCCATAAATCTTAAAGGAACATGCATTCTAACAAGTTGTAAGAGTTAATTACTTTTAAAAACTTTTATTTTAAAATCATGACATTTTAAAAAGCATATGCTTTGGCCATTTTCTTATTAAACTATAAATATGAAACCAAAAGTTATTTATAGATATGATATACTCATGGTACTCTTAGCTATTAGCTAGCTCTCTTCATTCAAATAGCAATTTCAGACATAATAAACACAATCTTTTTGGCTTATTATTCTAGTTTGTAAGATTTTCCATTTTTAAAAATTCTATTTATTTACAACCTGCCTGTTCCAAAAGAGATCGAAGGTGGGGTTTTCAATTAAGTTTATAAAAAAAGCATATCCTCCAAACGTTACAGAGTCAAGAAAAAAAGCTAAAAGCTTTTTATCATAACCTTTTAATTTTATCCTCTTGCTTACGGGCATGCTGTTTAAGTAAAATGTTCTCATCATGCAAACGCAAAAATCTGTCTTCCAGTTCTTCACGACTGACACGTGATACAGCTTGGCGAGACTTCATTGTCCGTGTTGTTGAAGTTTCTGCAAAAAATGCCAAGGTAATTAACTATAGGATTACTTAAACTAGTCTTTAAAAATGATAACTATTGGTATTAAAATAATCTCTGATGTATTCAGAATTTTCCTTTGTGATCTACAATGAAGATTTCTTTAGAAATGATATATAACAACTGTTCACAATAAAGATGAGTGAGAATAAGAATCTTTGTGATTAATACTTTATATATATAGTATTAGGAATTTCAGCAACAATAGTATTTATTAAAAAATGTATTCAAATAATCATTCTTTCAGAATATAAGATGGAACTCTGATTCAACATGCTTTTCAATTTATATGCTGAATGCTATAAAAACCAAGCCAGAAAAGTCAGAGAGTCTGGGTTGGAGGTGTAATTCAGTGGTAGAGCATTTGTTTAGCAAACATGAGTCCTGGAGTTCTATCCCTAGTGACAAATGTGCATGCAAACACACATGTTAGAGTGTCTGAAAGTATTTATTTATCTATTTTTTACAAAGCCAAGAGTTAGAATAATTTGGTGGCCACAATAAAATTAAGACTTTTTTTGAGTTATGGGTGTTAAGCTTTAAAACAAACTGTAATATAAGACCAACCCCTCTCCTTAAAACCCCTAAAATTTGTCACTGGAAAGCTTCACAGGTCATTTTTCTATAAGTTATTTTAATAGAACATTCACACACTTTGAGCATGCATATCTTTTTACATATGTTTAAATTTGGTACTTTCCATATCATTGTGAAGTACATCAGTTTTCCATAATTGTTCAATAAAAATGAAGAAAAAAGTGACAGAGATTAAAGTGTGATGGTGGTCAAGGAGGACAAAACAGTATGAAAATCCAATAAATAGCTTTGCAGTCTTAAAATTTATTTGTATTTGAATACCTGATACTCCCTGAAAGATCTAAAGCAAAGCTTACACACACTATTAACTTTTAACAATAAAATCTATATAGTCAGATTTATCTTTTTTCAGTAAATAATACATTAGCCACCCTTCTGAAGTAGTTAAAGGTAGTCATTTACACTCTTCTGATTAAAAGGTACATGAGGATTCCCTAGTGGAATATATTTTAAATCCCTAGGCTTTTCAATAGCAAATGTAGTGTCACCAGAGAGTATGGCTGACACATTGTTCATACACACAAACATAAACATTGCTCTATATTCTAAATTTTTCTTTAAAGCAGTGCTTTTCTTTCTCAATTTGAAAGTGCTCTTTAGCTCTATAGAAACCAGTAAGTGATAAAAGGATAAAAAAAACCTTTAATGTATATTAATTTGATAAAAAACTATCACTTGCATAAACAAGCCATTTTGAGATACTCTACTTGAAAGGCAAAAATTTTTAAATATGGCATTTCCTCCTGCATAAAATTTAAACATAAAGAAATGTTTTAATGGTGAATGTGATTTAAACCAGGCAATTCTGTTTGGAGGCATGATACTCTCTATGTAGTTTCTACTGATGTGTGGAATTTTAAAAAGATGATTTATAACAATTCTTTATCAGAACAGAGGGGGATCTTGCATTTGCTATGAGCTGTTGATAATTGATGCATGCAGTAAAATACCATATGTGTTCCAAACTCTACATCTTGTTTAGTCCAATCAAGAGCTATATAGTTACTTAAATGGTTTGGGTTGTATGAATATCAGAAATACTTTAAATTAAAAGTAAAGAAATCACTGATCAAAGTTCATAACTGTAATAAATAACAGCTGGCCATACCTTGTAACCCTCCTGCTCCAAAGAGGTTTAGACCTATATCTTTCACAGGCAGGTCTCCCGCAGTCTCATCAGTTGGACCAGACATGGCCTATCTGTGGAGAAACAAAAATTCAAATAAACTCTTTCCAAGTTATTACATTAACCATGCAATGGAATGAACCAAATAAAACGAATAAGGGACTAGAACTTTAATGGACATCTTATTGCCCACATGTGCTGCTTGAAGAAGATGAAAGCTTCTATTCTAAAAGTAGACTACATTCAATCATGGAGACAGTGTTTCTTTCAACAGTGTATTTCCTATAGTTTGCTTAGGAAATGAGGTAAGATTATCATCCTTCCTTTTCTTTTTTTCTTCTATCTGAAACAAAAACAAATTTTAAAATTTAAGAAATACATCCTTTCTAGCTCCCTTCCTTTCCATAAAAAAGCAGGCATCCTGGAAAAAAAATCAGGTCAGGAACTTAATCCAAATGATTGTTCTATTATTTAACTACTGGTCAAATCATGAAACCTATTTGAATTTCAGTCCCTTAATTTAAAAAATGGAGTAAATAATGCCTCAGAGCTATTCTAAAAGTAAGTGAAATGGCAAATTGCAAGCATTTAGCACATGTGCTGGGATGTCAATGATACTGGAATATTAATTTTTTGCTTGATGCACAGATGAGTAGGCAGTTTCGAGTTTTGTGAAAATGGTTTCATAAAGTCATCAACTGGAATTGCTTTTGTTATGTCTTGCCTTTGTCTTGGGACAAAGGCCTAGGTTTCAGGGATTAGCTACCAGTACATATATGCTATCCAGAGAATTCTAGCATTTTTACAGTTTGTATTCTTTAGAGATATGCCATAGTATGTCTATTCTACATGTGGATGTGAATGGTCCATATAATTTCTCGTAAGCAAAAAAAGGAAAAAAAAGAATTTTATATTTTCATTTTGATCTACCTAGGAAGTTAAATGCAAACTGCTAATAAAGATACCTTAAGGCAGAGGTTTTCAAGTTCTATAATGTTAAGACCAATAAAGTAGCAAGCTTA
This sequence comes from Sciurus carolinensis, assembly GCF_902686445.1. NCBI lineage: Eukaryota > Metazoa > Chordata > Mammalia > Rodentia > Sciuridae > Sciurus > Sciurus carolinensis. The sequence goes on along the minus strand of NC_062228.1, from coordinate 29,971,221 downwards.
TTTGTCTTGTTTGCCTCTTTATTCTTGGAGGCCAGCATAAAGCTTGGCATTCAGAGAGCAGGTATTCATTGAATAGTTGTTTGAATGAATGAATGAAGTTCATGGAGATTTTAGTGTCAGAAAACCCAGATATGTTTTACAAATTTTGTATGTATATGTGTGGATGCAATATGCTTTAGGGAGTGGGTTCATAATTTTCAAGGTAACTAAAAAAAAAAAAACCACATTTTTGTGTGACAGAAACAGGTAAAGGACACATGCCTGGGAGACTAACTACTTCTTTCAGAAACACTGCTACAGAAAAGGTCATCTTTAGAACTTAAATTATTAAGATTTTAAATCACAGGCCACCTGTGAAAGTGACTACTTTTCCATGGTAGAGTTAAGGTTGATTTCATAATAATATTGATGATGGTGTTAATATTTACCAAATGTTCATTCTGTTTAGAAAGGCACTGTTCTAAGTGCTTCTTAATTAATTAAATAGTATGAATTAATTAAATCACCCACAATATCCTTGTGATATTGTTACTCAAATGATTCTTTACAAATGAGGAAGTTGAGACAGATAGGTAACTTTCTTAACATAACTAATCTAGTAAGTAGTTGTCTGGTGATATTTTGGATTGTCACAACTGGGAAGGGGAGGTGTACTATACTCTGGAGGGTAGATGTCAGGGATGAGGCTAAACATCCTGCAGTGCATAAGATTCATGACAATCCCATCTAAAATGTTAATAGTGCAGAAGTTGAGAAACTGCATGGTGTTGCAATGGCTTTATGTTCTACTTTCTGGCTCACTCCGCTCCACTTATATTTGTTCTCTACTTCTACAAGCCCACCATACCCTCCCTTATCTTGTTCAAAGCCTTTCCATTGGCTGGCCCCTTTGGAGTTCAGCTTAGATAAGCTTTCCCTTACCATCCTATGTTTGAGTAGTCTTCCCAATTTCTTCAGGGTTCATTTCCTTCATAGCAATAGACTCTATCTGAAAATATCTCATTTGTTTGCTAGTTTATTGCCTCCACTAATTAAGTATAAACATCTTCAGATGTGCATTGGGGTTGTTCATGATTAGTAGGGAAGTTTCTGCCATATGGTGGGCGCCAAAATTTGTGTTTACTGAATGCATAAATGAGACTAAAATGGTAAACAAAGTCCTTGCCTTTATGGTATTAACGGGTTATAGAAATAGACAATAAACATGTAATAAAGTAACAAGGGGGCACTCCAGGTGCTTAGGGTCTACCAAACAATTCCGAACACAGGGTAAATGAGTGAAGTGTGGATAGGGACCCCAACTCTCATTAGGTAGGGTTTATGGTTGGGATATAGAATTTCAAATGACTCCTGGGCGTGGGGATAAAGGGCGGGTGGTGATGCAGGCCTGTTTTGTGGAGGTGTCTCGGCGGGGCTGCTTTTCACACAAGAGCTCCAGGGCCTTTTCCAGACCGCAAAGCAGACCCCAGGACCCTGGCCCGTGTTGCAGGGTTAGGGTCCGCCAGCTTCCATCCACCCCCCCGACACCCCTCCCAGAGTACTCACCACCACTCTCGCCCGGCCGCTAGCTACCGTTGCTATAGCGCCGACAGCGTGTGGGGCAGCTGACCAAGAGGAGCACGGGAAAAACATGGCAGGCCCCGTTGCCCCCTGGGAAATGTAGTTCTCTACGGGCTCCAGGTCGTCTGCTCGCTGCGTTGCGGACTACCCTCGCTCAGCTGTCGGACCGGGGAAATTCTGTTCGGAAGCCCCAGTCGCTCTCGGGCGTCGCGCGGGGCATCCTGGGAGTTGTAGTTCTCGCGGCCCTGAGGGAGCATGGCGCCGGATAGGAGCAGGACGTTGAGAGAACTACACGTAGGAGGCGGGGCCCCGGGCCAGGGATCTACGCGGCTTGCTGTGGCGAAGGCGGCTTTAGTGGCAACATGAAGCGCACCCAGACCGCGGAGGAACGAGAGCGCGAAGCTAAGGTACGTCGGCCTTCCCGGGATCTGGGGTTCTTGGAGCGGGGAGGTAGGAGCAGGGAACCGGAAGGAGTTGCTTTGATGGTGAGCGAATGCACGGTTTTAAACCAAGGGATGACAGGGCCTTGTCTGCAAGGAACCTGGAGACATGGACTGCGTGTGCGTGTGTGTGCGTGTGCGCGCGCGCGCGTGTGTGGCATATTCGTGTTGCTTAGGATGCAGGCCGAGTCCCGTTGGACCAACTCAGGACTGAGAATCAAGACACCCGTTCCCTTGTCCTATTTCTGCACCTATTCCTTGTAGCCACCTTTGTGCCTCAGTTTACTGGATTCTCAGATGACTGTGATCACACCAGCTGTGCTTTCTCATTCCATAATGGTCTCTGAGGACTGAGAGCTGTTTGGATGAAATATCGTGCGGTCAGATGTGTTTATTTGGAACAGTTGTCTCAGTGGACAACTGATACAGTCTGTGTCTTCAGCACTGTGGGTATAAATCTTTAACCACATTCTTAGTCTCTACCTTTGTTGTTCAGTTTCTGGTAGATGCTATTCCATGTGATGACAACAACAATAATAAATAAAAACAATACAGATTTATCAATTTATTTACTTTCAGCAGGCACCTGTGTTTGGTGCATATGTGTATTATTTTATATTCTTATCACAACAAATTACAAGATAGATGTGATACAGATGGAATATTAACAGTACTGTTTTGCAGATGAAGAATCAAGGCTCAGAAGAATTGAATGTTTTCCTTTTCCCCCCATGTTGGGTCCTATTGATTTCTGTGAATATATTGGGTATCTGTCTACTTTTTCCACCTCCACTGCCTTGCACCAGATTACCATTATGTCTTAATGGACTGTAACAGCCTCCTCATAGACTACACTCACTAAATACCCTAACTTAACACTCTCTTTACATTTCCCCCAACAATCAGTTTCTTCAAACTGTAGAGAATGAGTTTTTTCAAAATTCAAATCTAATCGTGTTCCTTATTTCTTAGTTACTTTGCCAACCACCTGTTTAAAAATCACTCCTGGCCTTCTGTTGCTCTTAGGAAAAAAACAAAACTTAACATAATCTAAAAGATTCTGCATGGTCTGAGTCTTACCTGCTTCCACAGCTTCATTGGACATGACTCTTTGCTCTCTCCCTATCAGACACTTTGGCCTTAGAAGTTCCTCTTGCCTGTAGTTCATCTGCTCACAGGGTTTTTGCACATGCTATTGGGTGCTCACTCATTTAGGCAAATACTGGCATTGAAGATCAGTGGTAATTAAAGCAGGTACAGTTCTTGCTCTCATAGAATTCAGTCTTACAAGTGAATCTATCTTAGGTCAGTACACCTGAGAATTTAAAATATTAAATCTGGTCTATAATGACCTGAATTACAGTAACATTTCACAAGAGATCTAAAGTTTCTATACTTGAGTTTGCATGTGATAGTGATAATACACTAAAGATGGGCACAAAAAGGGGGGAAGACCCCTCTGTATTAATCTTCAAAGTGCAAAGAAACTATTAAATGTTACCTATTGGCATGATACATTATGTTTTTCTCATCATTCAGGTTGATTTTCTCTTTCTCTCTCTCTTTCTCTTTCTTTTCTCTCTTACCAGAGATTGAACCCAGGGGCTCTTAACCACTGAGCCACATCCCCAGCCCTTTTTTACTTTTTATTTTGAGACAGAGTCTTGCTAAGTTGCTTAGGGCCTTGTGAAATTGTTGAGGCTGGCTTTGAACTTATCATCCTCCTGCCTCAGCCTCCCAGGTCACTGGGATTTCAGGCATGTGCCGCCATGCCTAGCTCAGGTTGATTTTTTAAAATAATTCATGCATTCTTTGAAGACTGATTGAGCATCATGAATTGCTATACACTGGGATTATAATTTTGGCTAAGATAGACTTCCTGCTCCAGAGGAGGACTGACTCCATTGAAACTATAACCATTGACTGTGAGGTACTTATTAACCTTATTCACATTTTACAGATGTGGAAAATGAGGCTTGTAGAAGTTGTGATTTGCTCAAGGCAACTTGGAACTAGGGATCACAAATTTTTCTTCTGACTCCAGCTTCAAAACTTTTTCCCATTTTCTCCTTGGAAACATGGTGAATTGGTAGAGCAAGTTTTCTTTCTATTGCCTTTAAAAAAATGATTTTATTTAAAAATTGTTCGCTCATGAAAATTAGTTCACTTTAAGTGTAGGAAGTTGTTTCAAAATCTTAAATAGAAAATGTCTAACTACTCATGAATTATTCTTTTTTCTACTCTTTTCTACTTTTAACTGTGTCAAGGTATAATTTATGCCCAGTAATTTGCATACCACTTATAGTGTACACTTTGAGTTTTGACAGATGTATACACGTGCAAACTAGCAGAGTTGGCATTAAGAACATTTCTATCCCTTCTAAAATTTTCCCCTTATTCATTTGCAGTCAGTCTCTCTCTCCACCTTGGCCCTTAGTCAACCAGTGACATCTTTTCTGTCACTATATGAGAGTCTATATTTTCTAGAATCTCATATAAATGGAAGAACACAGAATTCTCTCTTGGTTCTTTTTTATTCAGCATAGTGACTTTTGAAATTTGTCCATGTTATTGTGTTTATTCCTTTACATTGCTGCATAATAGGCCGCTGTGTAGATGTATCAAAATTGTTTATTCATTTATCTGTTCTGAGATGTTTGGATTATTTCTAGTTTGGGGTTATTATGAAAAAAATTGCTACAAAATATGTATAAGTCTTTCTGTTTTCATTTATATTGGGTGATGTGTTCCCATTTCCACCCCCATCCCTAGAGAACCTCTTTGTTCTCTAGATTTGCCTTTTTTGGACATTTTTGTATAAATGAAATCATATACCATGTGATCTTTTGTGTTTGGCTTCTTTCACTCAGAATAATGTGTTTGAGGTTTATCCACATTGTAGTACATATCAGTACTTGGTTCCTTTTAATTACCTAGTAAATAATATTCAGATACGTAAATATACCACATTTTGTTTATCTGTTTATCAGTTGGTGTACAATTGAGTTGCTTCAAATTTTGTTTTATTATGAAAAATGCTATTTGCAAATAAATGGATGGAATTGGAGAATATCATGCTTAGTGAAATAAACCAATCCCCAAAAAACCCCAAAGGCCAAATGTTTTCCCTGATAAGTGGAGAATGATACATAATAGGGGTGGGGGGGTGGGGAGTGAGAGAAGAATGGAGGAACTTTAGATTATGTAGAAGGAAATGAGAGGGGGGGGTATGAAAAATGGTGGAATGAGACAGACATCACTGTCCTATTTACATGTATGATTACACGAATGCTATGAATCTATATCATGTACAACCATAGAAATGAAATGATGTACCCCATTTGTGTACAATGAATCAAAATGCAGTCTAAAAAATTTTAAAAAAAAGGAAAATGCTATTATGAACAATTGCATCATAGTTTATGTATAGACATATATTTTCATTCTTCTTAGCTACCTAAGAAGGATAATTAGGAGTGGAATTGCTAGTCATAATGTAAATGTGTTTAACATTTTAAGAAACTGTTGAACTATTTTCCAGTGTTTATGTTCTATTTTCAATTCCCATTACCAATTTTGAGTTCCAATTTCTATGTGTCCTTGACAACACTTGGTATTGTCTTTTTACTGTAGCCATTATAATGCCTGTGAAGTGATATCTCCTTGAGGCATTGATTTGCATTTCTCATGGTTAATAATGTGAAGCATCTTTTCATGTGCTTATTGATCACATGTCTGTCTTCTTTTGGAAAGTATCTATTCAAAGTTTGCCCATTTTTTTTTAAGCAGGTTTTTTTTGTGTTCTTGTTAAGTTTTGTGAGTTCTTTATATTTTCAAGATACAAGTCCTGACAAGGTATAAGTTTTGCAAACATTATCAGCCATTCTTGAGTTTACTTAATGTTTTTAATAAAGGGAGATTTATCAACATTTCTTTTTATGATTCATCCTTTTTGTGTAATATCTATGAGATCTTTATTCCAGAGTTAGAAAAGTTTCTTGTTTGCTTTTTAAATTAAACTTTGTCATTCCCATAACGGGTAATTACTTTTGGTATTCCTTTTCTCTTTGAAATAACATAGATTATATTTTCCTCTTTACGATTGTTTATGCTGCAGACTTTCATGCAGTTTTCAAGTCTGGAGGGTGATTTAAGGAAGTTGGACTAAACAGATAGCTTTCCCTGATAACGTTACTTAATTTGTCTTAAAACCTAAGAGTGCAACATACCTTTTTCTTTTTTCTTTTTTTTCTTTTTTTTTTTTTGGGTACCAGGGTTGACTATTGAGCCATGCCCCCAGCTCTATTATGTATTTTATTTAGAGACAGGATCTCACTGAATTGCTTAGTGCCTCACTTTTGTTGAGGCTGACTTTGAACTCGAGAGCCTCCTGCCTCAGCCTCCTGAGCCACTGGAATTATAGGTGTGTGCCACTGTGCCCAGCTCACCATACCATTTTCATGCTTTTTTTTTTTTTTTTTTTTTGGGTGCTGGGGTTCGAACCCAGGGCCTTGTGCTTACAAGGCAAGCACTCTACCAACTGAGCTATCTCTCCAGCCCCTCATGCATTTTTAAAAATAATTTTTCTTATAAGGCATATAGCAGAATAGTCCAGATTAGTATCGATGGCCTGAGTTAGAACCGTGGTTTCTGTTATTGTCTTGCTGTTGGAACTGGGGGTTCGTGCCTAGTGCCTCAGTTTCCCCAGCCAGAAAATGAGACAAGAATGGCTGCTTTTGTGGGTTGTTGTGAGGCCCCAGTATGATTGAATTTGGCTACTGTGTCACAACAGAGTAGGTATGACTTTGATTGAGTTTGGATGACCAAGAGGACTCCTGGCTTTTCAGATGAAATGATTTATTATTTTGAAATAATTTAAAACTTAGAGAACACCTGCAAGAATAGAACATAGACCTCTCAGACTTCTTGTCTGGATTTACCAGTTAACATCTTGCTTTGTAAGCTTTATTGGGCATGCAGCTCTCTCTCTCTCTCCCTCTCCCCACTTCCTCTCTCTCCTCCCTCCCTCTCCCTCTCTGTCTCCCTCTTTCTCCTCATTGTATACATATGAACTGTTATGCTTTAGTACAGTTATTACAGTTTTGAGGTGCTGCAGATTGAACCCAGGGCCTTGGACATGATAGGCAAGCTGTCCACCACTGAACTACACCCAGCCTTATTACTTTTTTTTTAAGAACTGCTACAGAGTAAGTAGGAGACATCAATCCTCTTTACCACTAAATAGTTCTGCATGTATTTACTAAGAGCAAGGACATTCTCTTACATATGAACAATTATCAATTTCAGAAAAGTTAATATTAATGTAGTACTATTATTTAATCCAAAGTACATTTTCATCTTTTGCTAATTGTCCTAATACTCTCTTTTATAAAACATTATTTCCTGGTCCAGGCACCAATCCAGAATCATACATACCTTTAGTTGTCATGTCTCTTTGATCTCGTCTCCTTTAATCTGGTTTCCTTTAATGTCATTTAAATCGATTTCTCATCTTTTCTTTGTCCTTCAAGGTATCTACAATTCCTGATAAGTACAGGCCATTTGTTCTGTGGAATGGCCATGTTTTCTCATTTGTCTGATGTTTTCTTATGATTGGATGTAGATTGTGCATTTTTGGCATGTGTGGTTTTGAGGAATAACGTAGCATTAGAGATCACAAATTTATAGCCCACATATTTTACCTAACTTGATAGAAGTATTTTATTTGAACGAGATGAATGTGTTTGAAAGTTTCAAAATCATTTTCTAATTATTTAAATGTTGAGGGATTTCACATAAAAATCTAGATATCCGGCTCTCTTGAATGCCTAGAGTATCTGGTAACACTGAGCATGCATTTTTCTAACTACAGTTAAATGGGGGTGACTCCTTCCAATGGCAGATGTGCATTGTATTTTGCCACAGTCCACCTCTGCCCCTTCAGCCCCAGTACTGCAGTATCCTGCTTCCATGGCTTTGCTCTCTGTGGCTTCAGCTACCTACCATCAGCCACAATCCAAAAATATTAACATTTGTCTTGATGCTTTCAAGAGACAGATCATGTTTATAAAACTTTTTATTACAGTGTATTATTGTACTTTATTGTTATTGCTGTTAATCTGTTATCGTGCCTAATTTATGAATTAAACTTTTGTCATAGTATGTATTTATAGTAAATATAGGGCTTAGTACTATCCTTTGTTTGAAGTATCCTGGGGGGGGGGGAGTCTTAAAACGTATTCCCTGCAAATAATGGGAGGGGACTACTGAGTAGTAGTTCAGGGTATGAAGCGAACTCCTGGAACTGAATTCTGCTCTGTCACTTACTTTAGCAAGCAACTTAACTTCTCTGAACCTCAGATTCTTCATCTATTGTAGTGGGGATTACACTGTATATATGTATAGCAACTAAAACATTCCTGGCATACAGTAAAAATGAACATTGCCATTATCACCCTTAACTCATTGTCATTGTTGTTACAACCTCCACCACTACCTGTCTGACCCTAGTAAATACTGAACCTAAATTCAGAGCATTCATTCTATAAACTTGTGCTGGGTGTCTCTGCAGGATAATTGACTCAATTAGGGTTCCTTTAACTTCTCTCCTGCCTATACAAATGTACTGGTTGTGTACCACCCTTTGAAAAATTGAAACAATTTTTCAAACACTGGGCCATTTTCTGTGTTCCATGGTTCAGATGAAGTTAAGTTCTTCATCTTAACACTGGAGACGTGGGGTAAAAATGGCAGATTCAGTCCTGTTGAACTGGCTGTCTACAGAAGATCTAATGTACTAACAGCAGAGTAGTGAGTTCCATCACAAAAGCAGGACATGGTAACAAGGGGTATCTAACGTGATTTGTGCAGAGGTCATGGAATTCCTTCCTTAGAAAGATGTATTTCTTTTTTTTTTATAGTTTAATGTATTTTAATAGCAAACTTACAGGGACAGCACAGAAGACAGACAACATCAAAAACATGTACTTGGGGGTTGGGGAGATAGCTCAGTTGGTAGAGTGCTTGCCTCCCAAGTACAAGGCCCTGGGTTCAATCCCCAGCACCGCAAAACAAACAAACAAACAAACAAACATGTATTTGCATGTAGGACAACTCACTTAGAAAAGTATACTGAATGGATGGAATCTACTGTATGATAAAAATGCTACAAACACCATTTAGTTGCCATCAATAAGAAATTTACTTGTTTAAAAAAATCCAAATGCTGGCATTGTCCAGAAAAATTTAACAGTTTTATTTATAATTGTTATAAAGTTGAACTGCTGAAACTTGTTCACTGAAACATTTTGACTTGCATTAATGCTTTACAACCCCTCATTTATAATAAAAATTCACACACAAATGAAAATGGAAAAATGGCCAATACCTGATTTCTGTCCCCTATTTTTCCACTCGCAATCATATACTTAGGTACCTTTTGACCCCATGGGAAAAAATATCTAACATTCAGAACTACTAATAACAGGAAGAAGAGAAAAAAAATTTTTTTCAAGAATGAAATGTTTCCCATCATAGCGGATTCTTAAGCACATTCTCCACGTATGCAGCGTGCTAGTTGGATGTCTTTTGGCATAATTGTTACACGTTTGGCATGGATAGCACACAGGTTGGTATCTTCAAAAATGTCAACCAGATAGGCCTCACTTGCCTCCTGCAAAGCACCAATAGCTGTGCTCTGGAAGCGCAGATCTGTTTTGAAGTCCTGAGCAATTTCTCGCACAAGACGCTGGGAAGGGGAGTTTGCGAATCAGGTCAGTGGACGTCTGACAACGTCTAATTTCACAAAGCACCACAGTATCAGGCCTGTAACGATGAGGTTTCTTCACCCCTCCAGTAGAGGGCGCACTCTTGCCAGCGGCTTTTGTAGCCAGTTGTTTCCTGGGTGTTTTACCACCGGTCGTTGCGGGCAGTCTGCTTTGTATGAGCCATGGTAGAAAGACCTCCTTACTCACCCCGCTTCTTCTTGGGCTGGAGCTCCGCGAGCTAGAGCTGAAAGATGTATTTCATGTGGTCGGGTGGGAGGGTTTCATAGAATCCTTTCCTAAGATCTGCTTAAAGTGTATACTGTGAGAAGTCCAGGACTTCTTTAGAGGTTTCTTAGATATATTAAAACTGTTTCTTGGAATAAAAAGTATGGATGTTGAATTTCACATTAGCTTTAATGATTCTTATTCTGGCTTGGGATAGATAATCTTTTAAAATATTGAAAACAAATAGTTTATTACTGAAATAATATACTTAATAAGAACATTTAATAATTTTGTTTAAATAATGTACATATTTTTATCAGTTAAGGAAAGAATCTAGAATAAACTAGTTGTTTTCAATAAAATCGTTAAAAAGTCTGCTTTTGGTGATAGTTATCTTAATATCATTTAATAAAATAAACCTTAAATTATAAGATTTATTGAGTTATAAAAATAACAACTCAATAAAAGAAAGTTTGTTATTTATATATGTGCCCACTGGGTGTTTTCACCTTATTTAATTTTTTTGTGGTTTGACATTTTAGTGAGGTCCTGAGAGGGTTCTTTTGGCCACTACCTTTACCTGGGTGGGCCTGCGTTATATCACTAGTTTAACTGATGGTACTTTAGGAAACTAAATGGAGGACATTTTCGGTAGTAGGACAAGGTAAGGATGGAAAAACAGACTGAGTTTCTCCTGTGTTCTCAGAATGCTCTGTGACCAAGTGTGTGTGTGTGTGGGGGGTAGGGGTGGTTCCCAAACACCTGTAAGCCATCAGTCTGCAGCAGCCATTCACTGAGTGTTCGTTCATTTCTGTCACTGTGTACGGAGGTAGGGTCAGACCCACAGGCTGCCCGACCCTCTTCAAATGCCCATCGCCAATCCTCAGCTTGTTTCACCTGTGCTTCTGACTGACTGGCATTAGGGTTCCCAAGATCCCCACGTTGGGTTCCACTAATTTGCTGGAGTGAGTCACAGAACGCAGGGAAAGACTTCCATATCTTTACTAGTTTATTAGAAAGGATATTACTAAGAATATAGATGAATGCAAGCCTGATGGAGGAGAAGCAGGGGGGTGAGGTGTGGAGGAAGGCGTGCCCAGCTTCCCTGCCGTTTGCACAGTGCCACCCTTCAGAAACTCTCCTAACCCAGCTCTTTGGGTTTTATGAGAGCTTTATTACATGCATGCTTGCTTAACTCACTAGCCATTGGTAACCAGCTCCACCTACAGCTTCTCCCCCTTCCCTTGAGGTTGGGTGGTGAGGCTGAAAGTCCCAGCCCTCTAATCCTGGTCACAGGAGGTCTTGCCCATGATCGGCACCATCCTGAAGCTACTATAGGGACTAAAGAGGTGGCACCTCTCTGTCCATTATATGGGTCACGGCCAACACCCCAGTAACAAAAGACAAGAGAAAAAGCCTCTTTTATTTAATCACCCTTTATTAATTTATTTAATCACCCTTTTGCCTGATGGGATGCTTAGGATGCATGGAAAATGAAAAGCCGTATAGAAATGTGATTGGATAAAACAGTATGAGCTCCTGTGATCGGCTGAACTGGGAACCCTCGGCAAGCCCTGCCTGTTAGATTCTTCTTGGCCTCTCTGTGAAACCTTCCTTCCTCTCAGTGTGGGGCAGGACCACTTGTGAAATGAGGACCTTACTATCTATGGGTATGTTTGAGACCATCTTTCTGGCCAGTTGATACAAAGGAAGGTAAGGGAAGGTTAGAGTAATATTTTTAGGCTCTATGGCTTGCTTTGGGGAGAAGGGGTTCAAGTTGTCATGACCCATGACACACCTTGGGTCTGTTTTTGACTCACTTCAGGTGAGAAGGGGCAAGAGATGGGTATGGATGGTGGGGAAGAGACAGACAAACCTTGGTTCTGAGGCAGCTTCTCAAGCCTTCCAGTGTCCTTTGGTTTGAAGTACTTAGTGTGTGAAAGTGTGAAATACTTGAGAATGTTGTTTCGTTGTTATCTTCTTTGTGGTGCTTGGGATCAAATCCAGGTCCTCAGGCATAGTAAGCAAGCACTCTGCCACTGAGGTATATTCCCATCCCTGGGGATGTTATTTTCTAAGCTCTGACACTATGTAGGGGCTGCCAGGCACCAGTCATCTCATTAGCATACCAAGGACACTCATCACTCTGAGAGTGCAAGGGTTTGGGAGTTGTATGTCTGGCAACAGGGTTGAAGACCAAATGTACACATTTCACAATATAATGGCCAATGACCAAGGGACTTAAAAAAACAAAAAGTTAGAAACCTCACCTGGAAGGTTCTACTCCCGAGACCCCCATCCGTCTTTGTCTTTACATAATCTCTTCTCCAGTGTAAGTCAACCTTTAATCACCATTTTGTAGGTCTTATTGTCCTCTGTAAATGGAAGAAGGGTTAGTTTATTTGATCATAGTTTCCAAACCACTTTAAATACCTTTCTTAACAAGCTCAAGAATTGAATAACAGTAAGTTGTTACTTTGTGTTATTTCCAGGTCTGTTTCCTAACCATCCTAGCTCCAAGGTTTTGAAAATGGGAATTTGCTGTTCAAAAACAGTCACTTTGAACAACCAGTAGTTTCCCTGAGGATAGCATTTGGGTGTAATTCATTCTTTTATCTCTCCATTGGACCTGGCAGAGAGTGATGAAGAAAGATTGAGTGGTTGAAAACCTTCAGCATCTGATAATCTGATACATGTGACCCTCAATAAGGACAATACTGGCTCCTTGGTTGCTGATTAGATTTATTGTGGTTGAGTTTAGTGATACAGGCTTTGGCAGTTAAAGTATATATGCTCCAACAAATTGGGGGCCATTTAAAAAAAAATTTTTTTTTTTAAGTTTTGTCATTCCTAGTACTTAATGTTTGCCAGGGACGTAGTGGGTATTGTATAAATATTTACTAAATGAATGAATTCTCAATAGCATCATTTGTTATTGTTCATTAGGCTTTCTTCATAGTGAGCGATGGGACTGGAACTTGAGAGAAATAATGAAATATGATAAGGTATTTTATGGATTTAAGTTACTTAGATATAGGCATTAATTTTGAGCAGTGCAACTCTTTCTTTCAACACATGCTTTGGTAATGGTCAGCAATGGTTTCTTCATTTTCAAGTTTAAAATGCTAGTTTACCCTACAGGTTTTGTGTATTATATTTTTGTTATTTTTAATGGAAGATTTCCCAATAAAGTTCTATTTAAAATGTGACTTTCTAACTTTTAGAAAAAAGGAACTTTGTTGTTAAGATGGTACTTTGGGAAACTTAAAGAAAAGCTACAGTTTAGAGCAGGTGAATTTAGAGTTCTGCTAAACTCTTTCATTTCATCTTCTGTTATAAACTGGTTTTGTGTTGTTTTACAAAATTGTCACATTGGTTGATTTCAAAGTGTGAGCTGGGAGGAATCTTGGGGACTACTGGGCTGGATCAGGATTTGTTTGGGAGATTAAGATCTGCATCAGCTGAAACTTGTTTCAGATATTTGTCCTTGGCATGGTGTTTGCAAGGTTGACACATTTGAAAGCTAAATCTTGAATAGGTGCTTTAGTCTTGCAGTTTTAAAAAACTCTTATTTTATTGTGGTAAGAAACATAGCAAGATCTTTCCTATCAACACATTTTTAAGTGTCCAGTGCAATATTGTTAACTCTACAGTTACACAGTGTTGTCCAGCAGATCTCTAACACTGATTTTGCATAATTGAAACTTTCTGCCGGTTAACTAGCAATTTCTCATTTCTCCTCCTCCCCAACGCCATTCTACTCTCCGATTCTAAAAATGATTTGACTGTCAGGCTTGCATTTTGTTTATGCTGGAAGCACCTGTGCTATTGCTTTGCACATCATTTATTTACTCTAGTTTTGGAAACGATCAGCCTGCAAAGTGACCATGCCTTCGCTTTTGTTCAGGAACTGCCATATGAGTCAGGGGCAGTTGAGATCTTCATAACTGGTAGAAATCAAGTAGAAGACTCAGTTTGAGGGGAAAAATTATGTTGCATCCGGTTCGAGGAGGAGATTTGTTGCCAGTGCATGAGTGTTTTCATGACTGTTTGTGATCAGAAAGCTCAGAGCTCTGATTTCTGCCTTAGCCTTAAGTCTGCCCTTTGGCATCTTCATTTAGTGACTGGATCATTCAAGTCTGAGCCTCAAGGGCCAGCATTTCTCCAATAATAATATAAAACAGGCTGATGTTGCAACCTTAACTCACTCTGCTGAATTGGGCATGATTAAAGTCTCAAGGCTGCATTAATATGGATTTTCTATTTCTATGTACAGCAGTCCATTATCTCACTGTTTTCCAGTTTGCCATTTTTTGAAAACAGAGATGGAAAATTCTACTGATGAATTTTTTTTTTTTCTGTCAGCATGAACGTTCTGCTGTTTTTTTTTTTTTTTCCTCTTTGCTTGAGAATACGAAACCGGCACCAGGCAAACGACTGCAAACATTACAGTTTATGTGGACTCTAGCCTGTTGTCATGTCAATCTTGTTATTTAGGTAAATAGTGTGCAATTTTTTGCAGACTCAGCAGCCAATATGCTGCGAGCAATTTTTGTTTTAGTCACATTATTGGCTGGTAACACTATTAATGAGACAATAATTGGGAAATAGTAGTCATTGTTCTCATAAAACATGATCCTTGTATTGGAACCATAGCCAGGCAGAGGAGTTACATATGCAGACTGAAAGGAGGAAAGGATGAGTGGCCAGTGTTCCCAGCTTTTAAATTCATCAGACCCCTGCTGCTTAAATTGTCCCAGCTGTTAATGCTGGAACCATTACAGTAATGGACTCAGCAAATGAAGGAGAACGAAGACACGCACACTTTATTACCAGAGGGGCAATTTTCTCTTCATCTGTAATAGCAGCGGTGCCTCATATTGATCAGACCATCAAGATACTAATCCTCTGTAAAATTACTTGTTATAACTGAAAATGTGTTAATCCAAATCAGTCTGTGTCCTGACGTCTACTTACTATTGAATACAGACTATTAGATGGTTTATTTTTCATGATTTAAAGCCCTTGCCCTGAAAATGGCTGGCGCTTCCCTCGCAACACTGAGTGCTTAATCTTAGCTATAGCCCAGGGTTGTCTTTTTGTTTTAAGCAGAACATCACCCACTTAATTAAGGAGTGAGTGTCTGTCTTGCTGTCTGAGTTATGCTGGTGTTTTATGTTCCTCTGGATTTATTAAGCATCTTGTTTTACATTCAGTCTGTGGTTTGCACTGTAAATAAAAATAGGCCCATCTTGCACATATTAGGAATTTGCAGGTAGCAAATGTCAATAAATACCAGGCCTGTAAGGTTCTTTGATTTATATTCCAGGCACCAGGTTGTGCTTTGTCGATTGAACCCATAGGCAGGATGCATCCTGGTGTCTTCTGTGTAGCAGATGTGTTTTTGCATCGTTGTCTGAGAAAGTTTATGGGTATTTCTGCATCCTTGGTTCAGTAGATTGCTTTTTAGACAATGAGGCATATCCACTCCCCCCTTGTGTTTTGTGAGAAATGACTACAGATAGCCATTATAATAAGACCTGTTAAAAACTGATTTCTGTCTTCCTGAATATTTAGAAATTTTGGGACTGCTCCATAAAATTTCCATTTTTTCCCCATTATAATCTCTTTGTACATACCTTATAGGCTTGTTTGTTTAAAGACTCTTGGCAATATTTGTATTTATTTTAATATACTGTCATTGCTCAAAGCATTCGTGTGGCATTCTATAGAGTTCATTCAGGAGTACTTAATTAATGCTCTGTGTGCCGGGACTTGTGCTGGAGGCTTACAGATGAATAAAGCATTATCTTTGCTATTGAGGATCTCAGTTCCATAGGAAGATAGGCATGAAAACAAGTAATTACTGTAATGCAGCACATAGCAAAGGCTAAAATTCACTATTCTTGGGAGCTGACAGAATTATGGGCGCCATGGTAAAATCAGCTTTATTTACTTATTTTTTTAAAATCAGTTTTTGTTGCATTGTTACCAATAGCGGAATTCTGCCATTTATTCACACTTCAAACCTTGCTTGGGAATGACTCCTAGCTGGAAGAAATCTTTCCTTTTCTCCTGGGAGACATGTTTACTATCCCCTGGGGACAGTCAAAGAAAAGATTTCTAAAAATGTTTTGATCAGTGACCACATCTTTTGATATGTATAGAGTTTCCCAAAGAGACTATTTTAAAGGGACTAGTGCTTATTTTATTGTTTATGTTCTGGCTTTTATATTATGCACCAGTCATATTGCTTTAGAGTGTGGTTTCTCAGGAGGGACAGCCTGTGGTGATAAAGAGCATTGATTTGGGGACCAGGCTTCTCTAACTCTGCTGCTTTCTAGCTGAAAGATCTTGGGCAAGTCACCTCATCTCTTTGAGCCTCAATTTTCATCTGTAAAATGGTGATGCTAATAGTTGTAAAGATTAAGTGATTTAATATATGTCAAACATTTAGAATAGTGATGGGCTTAAAGTAAGTGTTACCATGGATGTGACTGTAAAGTAGTTAAAATTTTTTTTTCACATGTGACTCATGAAAGCTTTCTAAGTGCATAACCACAGTATGTATGGAGTAAGATGGCAAAGCACTTCTTAATTTAAAAAATAGTTTTCTGGTTACATAACATATTTTAGAAAAACTGAAAAACAGGAAATATCACGCAGGAAAAATAGAGTCTCATAATCTACCAGAGATAACCAGAAGGTGATGCCAATTTCCAGTCTAAGATTTCATGCAAATTTTTATTTTGAACAATTTAACAATATTTTTAATAATCTAAACTGATAATGTTTATTTTTCAGTTAACAATAACATTTATGGAATTATTTTGAATAGTTTTCTTCTTAAAATCCAAAAAATCATTTCATGGAGGGGTAATTAATATATTCCCTTCCCTATTGAAATGAACATATTCCTTTTAGTAGTATTCAAGTAACAGAAATTTTTGTTACATCCTTTCCAACCCTGGGAATTATCATAAAACAAATGTATTTGCCAAATTGGAAGGCAAGGACTTGTAGGAGCCCATTGTAGAACTAATTTGTATCTTCTTAATTATTGTGTTTGGATGACTTCCCTCCTATCGTGCTTATTGGCCAGATAGAGTTCTTTTGGATTTGTTTATTCATGTAGCCTTTGTTCATTTTGCTAACATGTGTTTGTCTTTTCTTCCTGATTTGTAAGACTATTTCGTAGATTAGAGATATCCCCATTTGTTAATCATGTGATAAAAGTACTTTTTTTCAGTTTGTTGTCTGCCTTTATACTGTTGAATTTTCGTTATTCGAAAGTGTGTGTGTGTGTGTGTGTGTGTGCGCATCAGTACATCAGTACTTTTCCCACCTCAGTATTAGATTAATGGTCTTTTATCTTTCTTCCAATTACTTTGTGTTTTACCTTTTTTCATGTAATTCTTACGCATCTGGAATTTAGTTGGTTATGGTATGGAATAGATACTAACGTTTTCCTCCCTAATGGTTAAACAGTTATCTCTGCTGCATTATTGACTTTCGAGTATTGATTTGAATCCCCAAATATTGACATCTGATTTTCATTTTGTTTCTTGTTTTGTTTGTTATTCTTTTTTTTCTTTTCTTTTTCTTCCCTTTTCCAGTACTAGGAGTGGAACTCAGAAGCTCCTGCATGCTAGGAACCTGCTCTATCACTGAGCTCTGTCACCCACCCACACTGTTTTTAATTTAATTAATTAATTAATTTATTTATTTATTTAGTGATGCCGGGTTCCAGCCCCTGTTTTTTATTTTGAGATAGAGTCTCACTAAGTTTCCCTTGCTGGCTTTGAACTTGGGATTCTTCTGCCTCAGCCTCCTTAGATTACAGGCACCTGCAACCATGCTTGTTTGTTATTTTTGCAAACTGTTTTCATTATCAGTTTTATGATACCTTTTAATATTTGGAGTACAAGGCCACATAATGATTCTGTTTTCTGAAGTTCCTTTTATTCTTTTGCATTGACAAGATACATTTTTTTTCCAGATAAACTTAAAAATCAATTTTTAAGGTTCCCCCATTTATTCTACCAATCCTTTGGTGTTTTAGTTGTTATTGCATTAAATTTGTAATTTAGTTTGGAAAGAGCAGAAATTTTATGTTTATTTCAGTTTTCTTTTATGAATCTCAGAATGTTTTGTAATTTTATTTCATTAGACACTGTTTTTTTTTTTTTTTTTCACAAGGTCAAAATCTTTAATCAAATTTCAGAAAGGATTAAGGAAGCCATAGTAGGGCAAAATGAGTTTAATACCCATATCCTCTTATAAGGCACTTATGTGAAACAACATTGAAATTTCTTTTTTTTTTTTTTTATTGTAAACAAATGGGATATGTGTTTAGGCACTGTTTTGTTACCTTTTGGGTTTATTCTTAAGCACTTTACATTTTTGGATTACTGTTTTTTGGTTATTGTTACAAATGTGGTATAATGATCAATGTTGGCAGTAATCCTTGATTCTTTTACTTTTTTTTTTTTTGTAGAAACTGATGTTGAATTTTTATTGAACTTTTTGACATCTATTTACAAGATTGTATCTTTATTTCTACTGCTATGAGTTTAATTTATTAATGGAGTTTCTATTAATTGTTCCTTGGGATAAGTTCTACTTGGTTACTTTAACATGCTGCTGAATTCAACTTTTTAGTATTTTAGTTATGAAAGTGAAAAGAGTCTGCAGCAGTAGTTCTTTTAGGAGCTGAGGTGGTACCCCTGGGGGAGAAAACCAAAATATGTGAATGGGGTGTATTTAACATACATGTTGTGCGCATAGTTGAGATTGTAGTTAGTAAAACCCAACAGAGCTCTTTTGACTGATGCAACTAAGCTGAAAGCAGAGAAAGGTAAAGTAGGTAAAAATACTGAGAAACGTTCCTTTTTATGATTTGTCAAGTTTTGGTATTGTACGATGCTAATACAATAAAATGAATTGCAGAGTTTTCCTCTGTTAGTGCTTAGGAGCCATTTGTAATGCATTAGAATTATTTGTCTCCCTGGTCGTGGTGGCTCTCTCCTGTAATCTCAGCAAATTGGGAGCTTGAGACAGGAAGATCACAAGTTCAAAGTCAGCCTCAGCAACTTGGCGAGGTCCTAGGTAACTTGGAGAGAACCTGTCTCAAAATAAAAAGTAAAAGAACTGGGGATGTGGCATAATCCTGGATTCAATCCCCTAGTACCAAAAAAAATTTGTCTCTTGGAAGTTCCTTTCCAATGCCTAGTTACGGTCTATTATTATTATTATTATTTCTTCTTCCTCTTCTCTTTCTCCACCTACTGGGATTGATAGGTCACTACCACAGAGCTATATACTTCCACCCCGTCTATTTAGTTTTTATCTTCCTCTTGAGGAATTTTGGTCATTATACTTCTCAGAAATGAAGATTTTCAAATGTATTGACATGGCATTGAACACAATATTCTCTGGTCACTCGTATAGCATATAGAATTGTTCATAGTTTTATAATTAAAGAATTTCACACTCATCTTTTATCTCTCCTTTTTGATTATTACTTTCTGTATTCAGAGCTCTTCTTTAAAATAAATTATATTTATTGGTAGTCTATTTCTTTGATCTAGTTCTTGAATTGCTTTATGTTCTATTTCTTTTTACCTTTATTTTTATTGATTCCATTGCCCTTTCTCATTTAAGCTTCTTTGGCTAATTTCTTGAGATGAATATTTAATTCACTTTTTTTGTTGTTGTTATATGGAAAGTACTTCAAAATCTTAAAAGGATTTTCTCTTGGATTTCTGGAGCAATTTGTGTGTTTTCATAGCACTTACCACTCAGTATTGTAATGATTTTTTTCCAATCAGTCTCTCCTTGCCTTAGTTATACAGACTGTGTTTTACTTTTCATTGCACCCCAGTGCATGCAGAACCTGGACACACTAGGCACTAAAGAGTGTTTCTTGAGTGAAGTCCATGAATAACCCCACTCGTAGAGGCCTGCTATGGTGGGAGGAGCACTTCACTGGTAGTTGAGGGGCTAAACCTCAGCTATCACAGGTGCCACTTAAAAGATATCACTTGGTGTAAGTCCCTCAGTCTCTGCCATGTCTCATCTGTAAAGTGGGGATAATTGTGAACTCTCCTCCCTGTGTTATTGTCAAAAAGATACTGAATGTAAAAGAAATTTGAAAACTAACAACCTTCTATAGATATAAATATGATTTGAAGGGGCTAGGAGCATAGGTCAGTGGGAGAGAGCATGCATAGCATTTGCGAGACCCTGGACGAGAACAAATAAAACAAAAGAGAAGAGTTTCAGTATTCTTGTCTTATTCATCACTTCCCTCCATATAGAAATTAACAAGTTGTTAGGAGCAGAAACTATTTTTTTAAAAAAACTTTCGTCCTCTGAAAGACCTAGCACAGAACTTTGTTGGCAGATATACAATATTTGTTGATTGTTTTCTGAGATATGTTTTTCAAATGCGCATCACTGAGTGATCCTTAAGCATGAGACTCAGGAGCTCTGCCTCAGACCGTGTTGCTGCGTCCAGTCTGCTTGAGATGAGCTCCAGAGATGGTTCAACACACAGTTAGTGAAATGCACACCTTAGGACATAAACCATTGGTATAATCTCATTTCCTCTGCAGAAGAAAACTAGAGACCTGGTATTCCTTGCCCAGAGTACAGGCTGATAAACTAGTTTTGATACAAATTGATAAAAAATATAAAGTTGTTACGAATTCTTTTCCATTTTTGTTATTCTTAGAGCAGCTGTTTTTATTTTGCTTTTATTTGGAGGAGTATAAATATGATTTTTATTTGCCTTCCCATTGTATTATATTTTCATTACTTCTCTTGCAATGACTTTTATTTTTAGTGTTGACTTATTCTGTTTGTTGCTATGGAGAGATGATGTTGTATCAAGTGTTTTTTGCTTACTTGGGATTTCCCATGTTCTTTGTGGGAAATGAATGCCATCTGATAAGTTAGTCTTAGATTAACAGGTTGTTTTAAAATTGCTAAACAGTGTACAAATGCGGACAATATTTTTCTGTGTAAGTATTTAACATTCTCAGAATGGTGTTCAGTGATGTTTTTCGCCTTAGCCACTGACATTTTAGTGCTGTGACTTTGGGTAGAACAGGAGTGTGCAGTAACCTCTTACCCCCATTAAACCTTTCATTGCAGCAGGAAAAGTAGATATAACTTTTTAAAAACAAAGATACCCCTTAGGCTGCTTTTAAAGATTTCTAGGAGACTTTATAGATCAAATAATTGATGATAAATTCTGCTGTGTTATTTTTAGCGCAAACTGCAGAGATTTACAAAAAAAGTTTCATGTGCCCTGGGTTTAATCCCCAGCATCCCCACCACCATTTCTTCTGAGAAATAAAAGCTAATTTGATAACACTGTGTTAGATCCACCAAGATCCACCAATCCTTGAGGACTTTTCTAAGTCTCTTCTCATTCATGAAGCTTTTCAGGATTTTCCTCTTTATCCCTTTTCTTACTGATCTTATTTCCTATGTCAAATGTATGGTACCAATAGTAACTGTGTGTATGGTACACTTAACTGGTGTTTGGTACCATATGTCTTGCCATTTGGTCATATTAAATTTCACATTTTATTGTTGCTCATACCTATTAGTTTTTTTATGTAATTCTCTTTTCCCTAGGGAGACTATGAGATCCCTTTGGCCAGCAACCATGTCATAAATTTTTTTTCGGTGTCTAGCAAGGTGCTAAAAATATGGTTGGCTCTCAATGTTTCTTGTCAAATGGAAGCATATGTAGACTGGAAGTTGGGATTTTTCTTTTTGTTTTACTTCAAAGAACATTTATTTAACCTTAACTCTTGGTATGTTTTCCATCAACAATAGAAAATATTTTGATTAGAAAATATTTTGTGTAAGACCATATGACAGAAAAGACCTGGGGCAACTTTATTTGTAGCCACAGGAACACCTTCGATTTTGGCGGCCTATTACCTTTCACTATTTTTTTAAGAGTTATATCTGAACCACCTAGTGTCCGGATTCATTTTGCCATTTCATCTACTGCTCTTCCTCCTGTTTTTATTTAAGACTATAAAGTTACTTTAGTGTAACTGCTGCTGTCACCTTTGCCCTTAGCTAATCAAATAGTTTACCTTGAGGGAAGCATTTATCTCCCACTTTCATTATTATTATTTTTGTAGCTGTAAAGATATATATTTTATGTCTGCAGAAGGCTGTAACAGTGAAACGAGGTATTGATCTGCTGTATTTAGCAATTTCTTTCCACCTTGCCATCAATAGCATGTCAGCATCTGTCTGTACCGTGGTTGACCTCACAAATAGCTCTTTATGCTCCCATTGGATTCAAATGATATAGTATGCTGAAAACTAAATCAATGAATGATTATAAAGTTTTTAGTATTATTTCATGACCTGGAGGCAACTGGTACTCCTTGCACCGAATAGTTCCACATACAATGAATATGGTAAAATAAACGGGCCTGGCCTTTGTTCAGGGCACCTGCTTGTATTAGCCCAGACTTCTAAACTAATGATCT
The DNA here is from genome assembly GCF_902686445.1 of Sciurus carolinensis. Lineage (NCBI taxonomy): Eukaryota > Metazoa > Chordata > Mammalia > Rodentia > Sciuridae > Sciurus > Sciurus carolinensis. The sequence goes on along the minus strand of NC_062228.1, from coordinate 29,948,706 downwards.
CAGAGCACTTAGGCACTTCATTGAAGCATCTTGCCTTACAGAATCAGACGCAGCGAAGGGCAGCATCTTCATGTAGCTTTGTTCCCTGTTCCCCATATGTACACACAGACATATACGTACGGACGTCTATATACATATAGATCTTATACATACAGACAACTGTGTGGAGCACACGTCTCTAACATTATTTGATCTATGACCATTTGGGCTTATGCTTTCATTTACAAAAAAAAGACCAAAAAATAAAAAATAAAAGACCCAGCAGTGATATGACTTTGTCACCATATCACTGAGGTCCTAACAAAAATGTACATGACAAGAGGATGGAGAATAACCTTGGTTTAGGTGTGATAGGACTCTTGACTGCTCTTAGCACCTGGAACAGGTATCAGGATATCAATGTTGAAGCCACATTCTCCACTCCTCATCTCATTTGTGGGTGTTTCTGTTCTCCTCCACTGTTCTATGGAACACTGAAATAGCAGGACTCACTAATATGTTTGCTTTTGAATGTTGCTGAATCCAGTAACTTTTCTTTGACTCTGTTGAATCATATATTCAAGTGAAAGAGCCTCCAAGATGCTAAAATGGACATTTGGGGGATGTGGAAAGGTAGGAGGGGGTGATGGTGGACAAATGGGGCCAGTGGAGCCCATTAGTTGTCATTGTGATTGTTTGAGGATCTGAATCAAATGATATTCCTAAGAAATGCCGTTCAGATGCACTCCTTTCCTTTGTGCATCAGCCCAGTAGAAAGTTTGATAAGGATTATTGGGGAATTCACATATGGATTAACTCTCTAGATGTTTATTGAGTTTCTCTTTCATCCTGAGTCAGAGAAATCAGATGTGGATGTCAGGACTAGCCCTTCCTCTTAAATGTCATGAAAAATGGTCATGCTCAGCTTTATCAAATCCAAAACATGTCTACCTGCCTTATTCTTGCCGACTTGCCCTCCCCGCTTCTCAGTAAGGGGAAATAAAAGATGAATTTGTGGCCACAGGCTTATGTCTGGTCAGCTTCGGTATGTCATTTGCATGATAGGATGAAATGAGAAGTCCTTCATGTAAAACCACAGAGTGGGAAGCCCTGAGGAAGGAATTTAGCTTGGACTTCTGACTCGGGTTGAGAATAACTAATTCAGACACCACACCTTCCATTATCTGTTATGAAGACCTCACCCATAACTTAGTAATTTTGTCATTGGATTTATCTATGGAAAGTTTTTCTTGGGATCTGCTTAGGGATCTACCCGTCCTAAATTCTTGGTTTACTATTGTTATTCATTATGAATCTGTGACTAATTGGTCAGCTAAACTTTTTTAAAAATAAATTTGTGTTGTATATTATCCCTTGGGAATATGAGTACCATTGGGTGACTGTGGTATTGAAAGAAGCACTTTCTTTTATATGTCTTGTTCAGTGCACAATAAACTTGGAGGTTCATAACTCAAATCTATAATACAAGAATTTGGGGAGGAAGTTCCCATTTCTGAATTTAGTCTTTGTGATTATGTATGTTATATATCTTATTATTTGGTAGGAAACTTTGTACATCAAGCTTTGGAACAAGAAGTCACTTCATATTCAAATTCTTATCAAGTCTCCTGTATGATAGAAAGCTCACTTAGTGACAGTAGAATGGATTGGACATAACTTTACTATGTTCAAATATGAATGAATACACAACCAGTGAAACTTCACATCATGGACAACTGCAAGAATGGGATCCTAATTAGAATAAGTTATACTCCTATGTATGTATAAAATGTCAAAATGTACTATGCTGTCATGTATATCTAAAAAGAACAAATAAAAGAAAAAAAGAAAGAAAACTCACTTACTTTATTTTGAATAACATTGTTTATGCAGCTATCCCAATCATAAGTCAGTGTATATTCTGGCTTGGGATATTTTTCTTGATCAAAACTACATGTAATGATCTAGGTTTATGCACCATAATTTCTGGTTTTGCCTAAGAGTTGGGAAGTTGATATATGTTCGTACATTACAGAAATAACTTATGTTAGAGTATCTGCAGCTGTTTATTAGAAACTGGCTATGTTCTTTCTGGGCACACTGGCACATGCCTGTAATCCCAGAACTCAGGAAGCGGAGGCAGGAGGATTGCAAATTTGAGCAACTTGGTGAGGCCCAAAACAACTTAGTGAGATCCTGTCTCAAAATAACAAATGAAAAGGTCTAGGGATGTAGCTTAGTAGTACAATTTCCCTGGATTCAATCCCAGGTACCAAAAGAAACAAAAAACTATGTTCTTGTTGCTGGAAAATAGAGTAATTATTTGACCTTCTTCTGAAGTTGACCTTCCTCCTTACAAGCTCTGGTATCTTGGCTTTGCTCCTTGTAAATGAAGAGTTACCTCTTTTCCCCAGGCTCACTTAAGGAAGTATGGGTACTAATGATCAGAGTTTAGAGTTGACTCCAGTGCTACAGCTGGTGTACACTAACACCTTTATGTAAGGTTCATTTTTAAGTTCATACCACTAAAGGCTGTTTTTGATGAGGGCTACTTAGGGCACTGTGGTTAAAAATCCTGTTGCTAATAAAAATGATATAAGAAGAAATGTTCAACTTAATTCTTGATCCTAGATCATCACTTTTAGTGACAATCGTATGACTTCTAGATAAGATGAGACATTTCATTTTGCTCTAATAAAGAGAAAGAAGAAATCTCTTTGCAGTTTATATGTTAATGCCTACACATCTGAGTGGGATCATGTAATTTTACCACATAAAAATAATAAGAGTCCAAACTTGGAATTATTTAAGAATGTATATGTTTCATATACTGAACTGAATAATTTGTGAAATATAATTTTTATAAATAAATTCTAAATAATTATAAAATATGCCAGTGAACTGCTATTTACTGAAAGTATTATTTTTATTAAGTAAAATTCTATGTATGTTTAGGTTTTTTTTTTTAGTTTTCCTAGTACTCCTATATATTGTGATAATCTTATGATGAAATGAGTCATTTTAAAAATTATTTTCTTTTATAGACATTCATGAACTTTTCTAAAAAACTGATGTGGGTTTTTCTCTGTCATTTTGAATTATATCCTTTATTAGAAACTCCCTAAAAAAGAATAAATTAATTCTGCATTTTTTTTCTCTTTTTAGGACCTGAGACTGTGTATGTGTCTAAAAGCCTAGCATGCTTAAAACCATGGCTGAAGAGTTATGCTTAACTGTATACTTTGCATGCATTTGTGATTTGAAATAGGAAAAAAGTCAAATTTGAGACAGCTTGAATGGCATGCTGTCAGTTTGGAGCTTCATGAATTGGCAATGGTCTCATTTAGGACCTTCAGATGTGTCTGTGCCTGGACAGAATGAGAACATTTTGCATGTTCTGGAGGAGACAGCCACTCCTTGCTGCTTCACAATAGGCAGTGGTGCATGACAGTTGCCCTTCATTGCTGGCTTCTTGGAGCTTAACCTCTGACCCTCCACTTAGTTGCTGCGCAGCAGTTGGAGCAGGTTGGAGATGTTGGTGAATGACGGGCAGTGGCCTGCAACGTGCTTGTCATTATTTGACTGTCAAAAGGAGCCTGCCATTGGTTTCCATCAAGGTTTCAAACCTCTGTGCAGCAGTCCATATTACTTAACTTCCAAGGCTGTCAACAGGATGATCAAGTGTGCATAAAAAATCAGAGTGCTGAATATATCTTCAATCAGGAGACAGAACTTAACTTTTCTTCTTTCCTTTCTCTCTCTCTCTCTATTTTTCTTTTGGTTAAATATATTCAGATGACTTTCATAGGGCCAAGAGGTTGAATCTGTTGCTACTGTGAGGAAAGTGAACTGTTGGCTCAAGTGGTCTAAGTTTCTAATAGCACAGTTTAGTTCTGAGCAGCTCTGCCAGTTAAACTCTCTGACTTATCTTTGATATTCTGTCAGCTTTCAGTTATTGGTTTAGGGGACTAGATCCTAGCTCACTAATGCCTGGGTTGGGCTTACAGGATGAAATGTTGACTTGAGTCTTCATGTAATGTTGCAAAGGGGCGGAGTGGTCAGTTCATGTGATTGTGAAGCAGGGATTGAAATTTAAAACAAATAACTCATTTAGGACCCCCTCACCCCCAAAGCAAGGTTCAGTACAGAAAGTTTAACCATGATCAAGTCTTAGAAACTTCAGAAGTCAATCTTATGCAGTATAGATTTTAGCTTTAGAATAATAAGACAATGAGAGCCGTCTGTGATAGTCAGCTTTCTGGCATAACAAATATTTGAGGTAATCAACGTAAAGGGAAAAGACATATTTTGCTTCAGTTTTGAAGTCTGTAGTTCACAAAGAACTGACCCTGTTGCTTTTGGGCCTGTGTTGAGGCAGCACACCCTGGTGGGAGTGCTTGGGGAGGAGAACTGCTTACCTCTTTCATGGGAATCAGAAAGAAAAAGAAGAATGGGCTGAAGTCACACTGTCCTTTTTAAAGGCATGTCCCTGAGGACTTAAAATCCTTTCGTTAGGTCCTACCTCTTAAAAGTTCCCATCATTTTTTTAACATCACCACTTTGGGGACCAAGCCTCCAACACATGGGCCTTTGGGGAACATTTAAGACCTAATCTATATATATTACCATCTTTTTTTTTTAATTTTTTTTTATTTTAAATCCTGAAGAGGAGCAGGCTGAGGGAAAGCTGATAACACTCTAAGTGTTTAAGAAGTTCGGGTGAATAAACTTGGTTTGCTGCTAGTATTACATAGTGGATGAAGTGGGAATCATCCTGACCTGAGGTTCAGTTTTGCTTCTGCCCCTTTCCAGCTGTGTCACCATGGTTAAGTCACTTAGCCTCAGTCTCAGTGTCCTCATATGCAAATTAAGGGATGCTGATGTGATGATCAAAGGAGATACTGTTTAAAGTCCTTGACTTCTTGAAGTTCTGTAGGCCTCAGTAGGTGCTCCCTGATCTGCGCCTTGTCCTTTTATTTTACATGGAACACTAGGAAAGAGTTGTTAAATAGTCATGAGGTGATGCTTGCGCTGAAAAAATAACTTCAGATCTCAACATAGTTTGTAATTCAACTCTTTTTTCCCCTCCCACATAACTGATCTTTACTTATGACACCACAATTTAGTCAAGCGCTCAAATTACAAATCTGAGTAGCTGCCTGCCTTCCTCCTCCCTTTCCCCCTTCTTCTGTTCATTCATTCCCGCATTTGGCGAATACTTACTGAACTCCGCCTGCGTGCCCGCCCTGGTCTGAGTTCTGGAACACAGCCATGGGCTGGACCTTGCGCAGGTGCACTCATCACTGAGCTATCGTTCTGGAGGAAGAGACGGAAAATAAGCAAGCGAACGAATAAATATCGACTTTTTGATAGTTCCAGATACTGTGAAGAAAAATAAAGTGGAGTAAGAGGATAGAGTTCTTTGGGTGGTCACAGAAGAGCTGTCAGCGGAGGGCTCTTTCCAGCAGAGACTGGGAACAGTGACAGAGGGCTGGAGAGGCCCTGGGGAGATTGGGAAGAGCATTTTAGATGAAAGAGGGCCACGATCTTCTCTCCTGCTTCTCTTCCAACTGGTTGCCAAATTCTGACCTTTGTCCTGATATCTTTCCTCCTTTCATCTCATCGTCTTCATGCCGCTGCTGCATTTGGGCACTTTTTATTTCCTTTGGCTCTCAGCCTGTGGTTTCCCTTCCATCAAGGGTGCCATCTTTAAAATGGAAAATGTTGGGGCTCGGGGTGTAGCACATTGGTGGAGTGTGTATTTAGCATGTGTGAGGCCCTGGGTTTCATCACTAGCACCACAAAAGAAAACAAAAAGTAGAGTAACCACATCATTCTACTGTTTACCATTTTCTAGAGATATGCGATCGGCTGCTTGTTAAAGTTCAGGCTCTTGGGCTTGTCATAGGGGCTTCCTGTTGTTTCAGTCTCTCTCCACTGTCTCACCCCTGTAGCTTTATAACTTAAACTCCTGCTGTCAGTGTCCTCCACCCACGGACATTCATATCATGCAAATATTCCTAGATTTTTCTCCCCTCTTCTCATTGGCATCTAGAAAACATTTCTTTCAACAATTTTTCGAATGCCACCTCTTCTGATTCCTTTCTGATTTCCCCATCCTTAGCACTGTGACCACGTCCTCTCACCTCACTTTATCTGTAGATCTGTTTACTTCTGTATTCCCTGGGCTGCTTCTTGAAGACAAGAACTGGACTTGTATTCATCTCCTGCCCTTTCAATATCTGGCATAGTGTCTGGCACAAAAAAGGCACCCAGTAGATTATCACCTGTTATGGCATGATCTACAGAAGTATTGTAGCCAGTTTTCATGGAGTTTCCATATAGGCACATGGGATAATATGCCTTTTGACGAGCTCCTCAGTCACAATATCATTATTGTTAGTGGGGCTCCTTCCCTTAGGCTTTCCTCAAATTGCCACCATGTTAAAAGGAAAGAAGGATGAAGCATGAAAGCATTAGGAAATAGAAGTATTACATTGCCGTAGATTAACTTTCCATTAACAGGAAGATGTAGTGTCAGTGAGCAAGTTAGCTACAGATAAACTTTTATGTTGCCTTTTTTATAATCTGACATATGATTTGTCTTTTGCAAAGAAGGTCTTTAAATTTGGTATTCCAGTGTCCCTGAATAAATTTTGTAATTATTTGAAGTATTTAATTCCAAACCACAGTAGACCCATTCTATGGACATAATAATTTACTTAAACAGTTCCCTGTTGTGTACTATTTGCTTTGTTTTTTTTTTAAACACTAATAATGCTTTGCTAAACCAGTGTATTTTAATATTCACATGTGTTGTTATTTTTTAATTAATTAATTAATAGAAGAACTTGGTCAAAGAATAGGAATTTTCTTTCTTTCTTGCCTTTTCTTTCTTTTCTTTTCTTTTTTTTTTTTTTGTACTGGGAATTGAACCCAAGGGTGCTTTATCACTGAACTGCATTCCTATCCCTTTTTTTTATTTTTAAATTTTGAGACAGCATCTTGCTAAATTGCCCAGGCTGACCTTGAACTTGGGATCTTCCTGCTTCAGCCTCCTAGCACATATGTTGGGATTACAGGTGTGCACCACTGTGCCCAGCTGATGGTAATATTTTTAAGGCTCTTGATGCATATTGCTAAATTGCCTTCTGGAAAAGGTGTATAAATCTTTTGTCAAGATAGGTTGTAAAGAGGATCTTATTCTATCATGTGTTTCTTATATTACCTATGAGTGAATTTGAGATCTAATTGGGAATTTTAAGTGTGAAAGGTGATCTAGAGGATAGTTCAGTTATGAATACAAAGAGAAGAAGAAAGAAGAAAGAAAAGAAAATCTCAAGTTCTTAACTTCTTAAAAGTATAGGTTGTGTTTCAGTGATTTTTAAACTGTGTGCTGGTTTACCCATAGGGCTCTGATGCTGGAGATGGGAACCTCAACTTCTGTTTATGTATTTTATTTTTACTTTTGGGTAAGATTTCCTTCATATTAATAATTTCAAGCCCGAAATTTTGAAAACCATTGATTAGTACGTCTCTGACTCACCATGCTTTACAAATCTCCTGATACTTGGTTGAGTTCTGTGTGAGTACACAGACATTTCTAGTTCTAACTTCAGTGCAGGAACTCAGAAGTATCTTTTAGGCAAAGTAGAGGTTAAGGCACCTTAAGGGCAGCCACTTCTTATCTTGCTTTTATTAGCAGTGGTGTCAACATGTACTAAAATGTGATGACCCACTCTCCTTTCTGATAAAAGGAGAATGACCTGCCTGGCATGGATGGAGAGAGAGGTGCCTGAGGCAGATTACATTGTCACCTCTCATAATAACAGCAGGCATTGAAAGGGGGGCAGGTGAAAAGAAGGCCAGCAGATTTCTGTTTACCCATGAAAATGTTTGACATTTTTGGCTCCTGGTGAAATGTACTGGTCAGAGGGGAATAAGGAGCATTGCGACTGGGGAAGAAATGAATGAGCAAGGAAAAAAACAACAACAACAAAAAAACGAGTCGACTTCCTATGAGAGATGGGAGACGTGGAGGGATGTAAATTCCAACCCTGGAACAGTCGCTTGGCCCTCAAACCCTAGAGAGAGTCCCATTTTCAGTCTGATTTTTATGTAATCTCTGTTTGTTTAGAACCAAGATTTCCGACATGGCTTGGTTGACTTCTCTAAAGGTGACTCAGTGCAGGGCTACCTGTGGAGATGCTGGTCTCTGAGGAGGTGCCAGCATGGAAAGTGAGAGATAATTACCCACTCCTCAGTGAGGCAGGCTTTTCTCTTCAGTAACTTAAACATATTTACTTACTTGACTTTGGGGCCAGAGTCTGAGAACTCTTGGAAGAAATAGTAGTTATTTTCAGATGTTTGGTATAATGAAGGCTTTTTTTTGGGGGTTGGGATTGAACCCAGGGCCTCCTGCATGCTGTGGAAGTGCTCTACTCCCCCTGAACTGCATCCCCAGCCCTTTCTATTTTTTCTTTTGAAATAGGGTCTTATTAAGACCCTCAGCGGGCCTTGGATTTAAAATCTTCCTGACTCATCCTGCAGAATAGCTGGGATTATAGGCAGGTACCACACCTAGCTTAATTTAAGGTTTTCTTTAGATAGTGATTGTGTGGTTTAACCTGTCATTTTAAAATATGAATTATATGGACATAACTTTAGAAAAGTTATACATGACACATTGAGATATCTCAGAAAAACATGAGTTTGTCTCATGTCTACATGGCAACATTTTGTAGTTATTATAAATAAAACTATATAAGGATTTCTTCTAGGGTTTTTATGTTTTATAAATTGCTGGTTTAAGTTTTTTTTTTTTTTTTTTTTTTTTTTTTTTTTTTTTTTTTTTTTTAAATTTGGTATCAAGGATTGAATCCAGGAACACTTAACCGAGCCACATCCCCAGCATTTTTTATTTTGTATTTTGAGACAGGGCCTTGCTAAGTTGCTTAGGGCCTCACTACGTTGCTGAGGCTGGCCTCAAACTTGCGATCTTCCTGCCTAAGCCTCCCAAGCCACTGGAATTATAAGCATGCACCACCTTGCCCAGCTCTTCTAGGGTTTTTAAATCCTACGATGAAGCTTAAGCCAGAATTTAAGTTTTGTATTAATAGAAAACTGATTTGAAAAAAGGTTTAAAAAACCCAACAATGACAGCAAAACTGCAAAATACTACTAAAGTACACAACTCTTTAAAATGTTCACCTAAGTAAACATACCAATTCTACAAACTGTTTTGAAATTTAATTCCCTCATTTGAATCGACTCAAAGAATTAAAAAAAAAAATGTACAGAATGGTAGTGTTTCTGAATGCTAATAGCAGGCTATATCTAAAAAAAAAATCAAGGAATTATCCCATTTATAATAGCTACAAAACAACAACAACAACAAACCCCTCAACATAAATTTAACTAAAGAGGTGAAAGGTTTCTACAATGAAAACTATAAAACACTGATGAAAGAAATCAGAGGACACAAGTAAGTGGAAAGATAGCTTGTGTTCATGGATTGGAAGCATTATTATTGTTAAAATGTCCATATTAACCAAAGTGACCTATAGATTCAGTGCAATCCCTGTCAGAATATCAATGTCATTCTTCACAGAATTAGGAAACAAAATTGAAATTCAGATGAAAACACTGACTAACCAAAGCAGTTGTGAGCAAAAAGAATAAAACTGGAGGCATCACACTACTGGACCTCAAAATAGTGCAGTATTGACATAAAAACACACAGACTGATGGAACAGCCAAACGATGTTTCATGAAGGAGCCAAGAAAGTACAGTGGGAAAGGGCAATAAATGGTGCTGGGAAAACGATATCGACATGTAGAGGAATGAAACTAGATCTCTATTTCTTACCACTTGCAAATATACACTCAAAATGGGTTTCAGACTATGAAACTACTAGAAGAAAACATACGGGAAATACTTCAGGACACTGGCCCGGGCAATAATTTTGGGGGTATGACCCTCAAATGCACAGGCAACAAAGACAAAAATTGACAAATCGGACTACATCGAACTAAAAAGATTTTATATCGCAGAGGAAACAATTGCCAGAGCAAATAGACAACCTATCGAACAGGAGAGTATACATCCAACAAGAGGTTAATATCCAGAATATGTAAGGAACCCATTTCCATAGCTAAAACAAACAAATAATCAAAAACAAACAAAAACCTGAACCCAAATAACCCAGTTAAAAAATGGGCTAAAGATTTTAATAGATATTTCTCGAAAGAAGACATTGAAGTTTTTGCTAGATCATTTTCTGTCTCTTTAAGACATGAAATTTTATATTTGTGAACAAATGGCCAACAGCTACATGAAAAATGCTCAATATCATTAATTGTTAGGGAACCTCAGTCAAAACCACAATGAAATACCACCTCACCCCAGTTAGAGTGACTATTACCGTAAAGACAAGAAGTAAGAAGTGCCACTGTGGTTGTGGAGAAAGAGGAACTCTTGTACACTGTTGGTGGGAGTATAAATTAGTCCAGCCATTGGGAAGAGCAATAATATGTAGACTCCTCAAAAAACTAAAAATGAGAAATACTATAGGATCTAGAAATCCCTCTACTGGGTTTATATCCTAAGGAAATGAAGTCAAATGCAGAAAAGACACATTCATGATAACCAGGGTATGAAATCCACCTAAATGTTCATCAGTGGATGACTATAAAGAAAAGGTGGTATGTATACCCAGTAGAATACTACTCAGCCATAAAAACATACAATCTTATAATTTGTGACAACACAAATGGACTTCGAAAATAGATATTATGTTAAATAAGTTAGTCACAGGAAGACAAACATTGCATGATCTCATTTGCAAGTGTAAAGTATAAAAGATCACAGAAGTTGAGACTAGAATGGTGGTTACTAGAGACGAGAGAGCACAGGTGAGGGCAGTCAACAGGCATAATGTTATTATTTGATAAAAAGAATGTATTTTGATGTTTATGTCACAGCTGGGTGAATATAATTAACAAAAATGCATTACATATCTCAAAATAGAGGAATTTGAATGTACTCACCAAAAGAAATGATAAAAGTTTAAGTTGGTGGATGTGCTGATTGCCCTGAGTTGATCGCTGCCCAACTCAAAATGGGTTATACATGAATCAAAACATCACATTGTATATCATATATATGTCCAGATAAAAAGTGAAATGAAAATTTAACTTGAAAACTATGAAAATTTTAACTTTTCAATGAAAAGTTAAAAAAGTATACAGAATGGAAAAATACTAGAAAGTATTCTTGGTTTAGTATTATTACCCAGGTTAAATCCAACAGTGAAGTTTTTCTAGATCATTTTCTGTCTCTTTAAGACATGAAGTTTTATATTTGTGAACATAATTTGAAAGAAGCAAAAAAGGTGGATAATACCATAACTTCAGATTCTGGATTTCTGATATGTTATTTAGTTTTCTTATGAGTAAGAGATTCACACTCTTCCTTTTTCTTAAAGGAAGTTTTTTAGATTCTTAGTGCCATCTATTCTGTTCTGCCTGTAACAAATCCTTTGTACAAAATTTGATAGGAATAGACATGCTCTGGCAACACAGGTATTCTTTTATGTTTCCAAAATGACAGTTCTCTTCCCCTAGAACAGAAAAAGTATGACATTCACTTACTTCATTGCAGATCCCAAATGTCTGCAGTTCAGGGTGGCCAGTATCACATTAGAATAGATGTATATATTAAAATGTTTTTTGCCTAAGTTCTGTGTATAAATTTGAAAAATGCTGGCTGCAAGTAACAGAATTCCCATTTAGCTTTGGATTAAATGGTAAAGATGCAGTTTTCCCCAAACCATAAGCTGTCTGAAAGAACAAAATTCATCTGGAGCAGTGACTTCATGAGGCAATCAAATGTTAGTAGTGTTTGGGTTTCTGCTCTGCCATACTAAAGCATGTGGGCCTTTTTGTTCCTTGACCTTAAGTGATCACGACATGGCTGCAACATTGCTAAGTATCGTGTGCTCAGATAATGATGTTCAAGGTGGGGAAAAAGGATGGGATGAAAGAGGAATTAAGAGGAAAGTCTTTCCACAAGGCCTCTAGTAACTCCTCTTTTTGTGCTGTTGGCCAAATCAGCATTAGATGGTCATTCCTAGTTTCAAAGGAGACTGGGAAAAGAAGTATCTGGCAAAAGGAAGTGAGATTTCCATGTCTGACTTATAGAGCTGATGAGCCATTCCGCGGTACTGGACTCTGCTGCCCTCATTAGCAGAGAAGAAGAAAGAGCAGGAGTAGCCATTGAGCCTGCAGTCAGTTGTTTCTGCCTATTCGGTGTATGACTGGAAATGGGGTGTTTATCTGTTATTCCATGGGGGCCAAGGGAACTGACCTCTGTAATCATGTAATATAACCCTTTGAGACAAATACATTTAGGACTAGGACTGGAACTTCGAGTCATCCATTCAGCACATTGAATTAGCATTAACAGTATTCTAGATTGTCCCTAGAAGCTAGGGATATTGCTGCAAATAAGGTGAACAGTCCTTGAATTTCATGGGACTAGTAGTCTAGAAGGACTGAGAGATTAGGAAATGGTTTCAAAGTAGTGGGACAAATGCTTAGAATGGGAGAAGCACAGTTTGCTGTGCACTGAGTGCAGATCAGCTGGTACAGACTCAGGGTGTCAGGGAGGCCCCTTGGAGCAGGACTTAGCTAGTCTCAGAAAATAATGAGTGACAAGGCCTGTACCTATCCATTTTTTGTTTAGATACTCTTGGAAATCAAGGCAAAAGCAAATCTGCTCTTCATCTGGAAATGTTGGCATCTTGAAATTAACCACTCATGTGCTTCATTGAGTGGGTAATTCAATCAGCTCAGGAGGCAGCATAGTACAGTGTAAATAACATCGTCTTTGAAGAAAGACAGATACAGGTTTTGCCTCTGTGTAAGAAATAGGTTTCACTGACGCTTGGTTTCTTATTCTATAAAATGGAGATAGTACATTGTTGTGTAGATGCTGTGATAGAAATAGCAAGCACTGATATGGCACTCAGTGTGTAAGGCACTTTTCTAATCAGTTGTCTCTTAGGACCAGTGCTTATCTCCATTTTCTAGATGAGGACACTGGGAACAGAGGTAAATACTTTGCTCAAAGTTCCCCAGCTAGTAGCTGGTAAAGTGGGGTTTGAACACATGCTGTCTGGTTCCTGAATCTGTGTTATACATTGTACTGAGACAGCTCCACATTGCACTGAGGTAAGTTGACTGTGTTCTTCTGTACTCTTCTATCTTGAAATTGGTCAGATTCCTAGCTTTATGTTGTTGAAATAGTCCACCATCATTAATAGTTTCTGCCCCACTATAGTCAATTTTGAGTTCTCCATGGAAATCTTGGGGTCATCCTTCTTTTCTCTCACCTCTATCTTCAGCAGGTCACCAACTCTCTCAGTCTGTCAGTGGCTCTAAAAACCATACCCTTCCTTCTCATTCCTACTGCCTCTGCTTCAGTTTAGGTTATCTCAGAATATCTCCTTCCAGTAAGATTACAAGTTCACCTACTGGTTTTCTTGCCCCTATTTTTCTCTTGTCTTCAACATCCTTTCTTTTTGCCACTCCATCCTTCACTTTGCTGATAAAGTAGTTTTTTTTTTCTTATTTGACTCTAGTTGACCTCGACTCAGGGTATGTTGTAGTTAAATGTTGCCCTGTTGCCTGTGGGATCAAGTCCTAGTGCCACAAGGCTGACTTCACCAGCCCTTCCAGATTGGTCCTTCCCTCGCTTCCCTTTCTAGCCCCATCTGTTTACTGTCCTATTCATGTTGTCAGAGATATTCCTTTCAACTTCCCCATTAACCCTCCTTACCCTTCCCCCGATCCCCAGTTTATGTGGGGGGAAATTCCAGCTCCCTCTTAAGATTCGGCCCTGAAGTTTTTGCCTGTGCAAATCCTTCCCTTCCATTGTACCCCTATATCATTTCAGTTTAGAGTCACTTTGTACTTGATCATTATGTTGTTGTACTTGGTGTCTCTTTGGTGGTGAATCCCTGGAAGGCAAGAACCTTGCCTGTACCTGTTTCTACAGGATGTAGTCCAATTTTTGCCAACAGAAGGCCTATCATATTTATGGAGGACTTGATTGATGTCCTGGGAATGTTTTTCATTTTGCATGATTGATGGATTTTATATATTTCTTCTTAAGGAGATTCTTGTGCAAATATATATCTCTTTATATGTACAAACACACATATGTGTACATATACTTACATAAATGCGTGTGTATAGGAAGCTTGCTCCTTTTCACCCAGTCGCAAGATGTGCCATCATTTATTTTGTCTGTATCGTGTCCTGTAGGGTAACATGTACTGACTCGTTCCCTTTGATGAACTTTGTGAGGAAAGAGTGTGTACTTTGTGATATCTGTATTGTTTTGCAAGTGCTTTTTCCAATAATTAATTTTTTCATCACATTAATAGAATTCACATGTCCAAAAGTAACCACATTGTTCAGAAACATAATGGAAAAAAACAACCCTTCACTCCAGTCTCCTCAATTGGAGATGACCACTATTCTTTTAACAACTTTAATGAAATATAATTTATGTATCATACAGTTCACCCATTTAAAGTATAGTTCAACATTTATGTGGTATAGTCACAGATTATCCAGCTCTTACTAAAATCTAATTTAGAATATTCTCATCCTTATAAAGGAAACCCTGTACTCCCACTTCCCTCCCACCCTCAACCCTCCTTTAGTCCTAACCAATTACTAAATTACTAATTTACTTTGTGTTTATATGTTTGCTTATTGTTATACATTTCATGTATATGGAATCGTGTAAAGTATGGTCTTTGTGACTGGCTTCTTTCACTTATCATGTTTTCAAGGTTCATCTAGGTTGTAGAATATATAAGTACTTTATTTCTTTTAGTGGCTGAAAAATATCCCATTATATAGATATATCGCACTTTATGTATTCATTAGTTGATGGACATTTAGGTTATTTCCACCTTTTGGCTATAATAATATTGCTATGTACATTCATAAATAAGTCTTTGTGTGGATAACATACATTTTCTTTTCTTTTGAGCATATACCTTGGAGTGAAAATGCTCTGAGTGAAAATCTGTGTTTAATTTTTGGATGAAGTCCCAAAGTGTTTTCCAAAGTGACTGTACCATATCACATTCCCAGTAGTAATATGTGAGAGTTTGTTTCTTTACATATTTGCCAACATTTTTATTGTCCACTTTTTTACCTCTCTCATTTAATTTTTGTTATTCTTTGCAAAGGAAGATATTCTTCCTGTAATTTTTTAGATGAACAGATTCAGTGAGATGCCTTGTGTATATTGAATGAAAATGAATGAATGGTGTGGGTAGTTCAACATAACAAATGACCCAAAAGTTATTTAAAAGTTTTTAAAATGAACGCTTAGATTATGTTGGATGTTGGAGATCATATTTCCCATCCACATATTTTTTTGAAGCAGTATGATTGTTTTTTTTTGGCCAATATTTTCTTTTATCATTTATGTGATTCACCTAACATAAAATTCATCATTTACAAGTGTACCAGATGATTAGTTTGCTCATGCTTATTTCTAAGTGCTCCTAATAGTTCTGTTATTTAAAAAAGAAATTTGTATACACTTAAAATATTCATTTTTTTTAAATAAAAAAGAAGGAGAAATATGTAATTTTGTCTCTCAGGGAGCCATCATAGATCTGTAGAGGGAACAAGAATATAAAGACCATAAGGCAACCCAGAAGTCACTTGTTTTGAAGTAATTAAGATAACCATGTTGACTTTTTCTCTGTACTCTAGGTATAGCCTTTTCAAAATTAGAAGGATATGTCTTCCTTGTTATTCTGGCATGAATATTTAGCAGTGCCACTGCTAACCCTAGGATCACACAGTAAATGTTAACAAGAGACACCAGAACTTGTGTTTTCCCTGTCCTATTGTTTTTCTACAAGAATGCTGACAGCTGGAATGGCTTTGTGACATTGTGCCTACAAAGCTGAATATTACATATGTAGTTACCTGGGTAGGTGTACACTGTATTTTTTTAAGAGCTGGATATTGTGTCTGGATGTCATCCATTACATCTGTTTTATGGTATTAAATCATTTTATGACTATTTAAAAAATAGATTAGAATTCCATAGTAATTTATGTCTCAATGATGTGTTTCTGCTAAGCAAAGAAAATGTTTCCTGAAAACAAAACTTCTGATATGCACGTAAGAATGAAGATATGCTTTGTATAATATTTTCAGGTTCTTTGGTTCTTCAACTCAGTATGTCAATTTATTTTTTGAGGGAACAGTAGACTCTCTCGGTGGTGCTCAGTTCTCCATCTCATATGCTTCTTTTCGAATATTGCGTAGTGTCCTTCCACTTTGGAGAATTGTTTAGGGGGACTGGAAATGTTATCTAGGGCTTAGTTGACAGTTTTTATTGCTGGTCTGGTGAGATTCAGGTCTGTTTTCTTTTCAGTGTATTTCAAAGTCCCAGTATCTCTTAAGAACACCTTCCCCCCATCCTCCTAAATGAAGAAAACCTTATATTCTAATTATAAAATACATGATCATAAATTAAGATAATACTGAAAGATTTAAAGGAGAAAATAGAAGTACGACTTAATCCTGCTTCCCAGACACACATATTCATTATGAACATCTTGGCCTATAACAGAGGTCAGCAAACTATCACCTATAGGCCAAATCCAGCCTGCTGGTTTTATATAGTCTGAGCAAAGAATGGCATTTACATTTTTAAATGGTTGAATAAAGTCAAAAGAAAAACAGTATTTTGTGACATGCGAAAGTTGTAGGAACTTCAAAATTTAGTTTCCAGAAATAAAGTTTTATTGAAACATAGCCATGTTCATTCATTTACATACTGTGTGTGACTGCTTTCATGCCCAAGTGGCAGAGTTGAGTAGTTGTAGCACTGGGCCTCCAGAGACTGACATATTTACTCTCTGGATCTTAACATAAAAAATTTACGACCCCTGATTTATATAACCTTCTGGACTTTTTCTGTGCATGTGTGTGAGTCTTGTGTGTGTGCAGTTTTAAATAGAGGGATCATTCTATATGTTTTTTTAAGCTACCATTTTTGCTGAATGTTGTTTATTAATAACTTCTATTTTTTTGTTTATTCCATTGAATTAAAATAGAACCACTCATTGTTCTTGTTATTTTTGTATCATATGAACCCACAGGATATTATCTGTGAACAGTAATAAAAATATTAATGTTGTATGAGTTAGAATTGATTTTAATTGTTCAATGAAATAAAGGTTTGTTTTTCTCATACAACCTGAATAATGAGGTGGGTAGTGGTGAAGCTGCCCAAGAAGTTCTTTGAGGAGCCAAGATCTTTCTAGTACCCAGTTCTGCCATTTTTTGCGTGTACTTTCATTGAAAAATGATTACTAAATTCTGTCATTGTTGTGTGACAAATTACCACAAAACTTATCAACTTGCAATAGCAGGTATTTATTTCTTACAGTTTCTGTGGGTCAGGAATCCAGATATGGCTTAGCTAGTTATTTCTGGCTGGTTATTTCTGACTGGTTATGGTCTTTCATAAGGCTGCTCAAGATGTTGGCTAGGAATTCACTTCTTTGAAGGCTTGACTGGGGTGGAAAGGCTGTTTCCAAGCTCACTCATGTGCTGTTGGCAGGCCACAGATCCTCACTGGCTGTTGGCTGGAGACATCAGTTCCTGTATATGGCAGTTCACAGATGGTATCTTAACTTCTTTTATGGCATGTGTGTGTATGTGTATGTGTGTTTGTGTGTGTGTGTATGTGTATGTGTGTGCATGTGCGTGTTTTGGGAGAAGAGAGAGAAGGAATTGATTGATTGATTGATTGATTGATTGATTGATAGATATAGTTGTCTTGTTACCTAACCTGGGAAGTAATGTCCCATCTCTTCTACAATATTCTGTTTATTAGGAGTGAGTTACTCGGTCTAGCCTACATTCAAGGGGGGTAAATATACCAGCAGGCAGAGTTTGTTAGAGGACTTTTTAGAGGTCGTTTTTAATCTTTAAGCCTGCAGTTTCACTTTAAGGTGGTGGGTAGACCCTTAAGTACTGGTATGGCAGGAAGGGGTCCTGGTAGGAAGAGGAGGGGAGATAACCTTTTGAAATATTTTTCAATAAAAAGAGAGATACAGGGTTGGGGAGATAGCTTGCAAGCACAAGGCCCTGGGTTCGATCCCCAGCACCCCCCCCCAAAAAAAAGAGAGATACAATAGTAACTTTGCATTTCCATTTCCTCAACTAGAACTGTGCACCATGACCACCCCTAGCTGAAGGAAGTCTAGGAAAGCAAGCTTTTTGGATGAACATGTCTTTGTCCAGGTCAAAATCAAGGTTTTATTAGCAAGAAAAATGGTCAGTATGGATACTGGGGTGGATAACAGAAGGTATCTACTATACTTGCTTTCGAAGGATTCAGTAAGGTAACCCAGGACTTGCCTGGTCTATAGTAGGTACTTAGTTAAACAGTAGCTGTGGTTATTATTACTTACAACTGATACAGGATAGTTTTGGAAATTAGCTTGTTGATAGTAGTAGCCTGTGTCACTACTGAAAGAAGTAGCATAGAAGAGTCAAGCAAATAATTATAATTATTGAGTACATGGCATGTACCAGATATTGTATTTATATATACTATCTGATTTAATCCTCATAATAAACCTGTGAAGGAGGTATTATTTACCTTATTTTACAGAGAGGAAAGTAAGGCCCCAAAGTATTAAGTAGGTATTTCTTATACAACCTACACTCACATGGCCTGGATAGGTTTTAGGTTTGGGGAGACTGGTCCCCTCGGATCTTGGAGTGGGCAGGTGAACACTGGACAGTAAGCCTCTGGGCCCAGCATCTCCAGTTCTGGGCAGTCTCTTCTGATTCCTCCAGTATTCCTTGAAAATATACTTTTCTTTATATTCCCTGATGTGGGAGATGCTACAGTGTATTGATGGCTCTATCAATGAATAGGTGGCAGAACTTGAATTTGAACCCTAGTGTGTATAATTTTAGAAGCCTGTCTTCCTTTCACTACCAGGCTCTCTCTAGTCTTCAGAAGCAGTGAATTTCAGTTAAAATGAAGTCAGAGTTAAAATGTGCCTTCATTTAACACACAGATTATTGTATTTCTTTTATTCTGATGTTTCTCTCACTCCTTTAATAAACCTAACACATTTTCTTGGATTATAAATTAACACTATTTGCTTCATGACTGGAGCATGAATGGAAACTTATGTGGCCACTAGGTGTCTCCATTTGGTCCTGTCCTTTCTCCTGTGGCACACTTAGAAGAAACCTAAGTGGATAGAAGGAAGAATAAATAACAGGACATCTTGAATGAAGGGACACTCACTCTGATAATTCCAGTTGCCTTTTTCATCCTTTGCTCTCCACTTCTGTTCCTTCTATGCTCATAGATTGACTGATGTTTAGGCAATAAATCAATTCTCTGCAACCTTAGATGAGTCTTTGATTTCTCTTTTTCATTTATAAAAGTGGGAAAGTGAGGGGAGGTGAGAACTTTTGTGCTTATCTAGATAATGTTAGATAATAAAATAATTATAACATGTTTGCCAAGAATTTTAGGCACAGTTTTTAATATAGTTTATTGTCATGGGAATACTTGTGTTTCTAAGGCAGATAATGATTGCATTTATTAATATTAATTTCCCTGTTCTTTAATATAATAACACTGCCTGTAATTTACATGTATTATCTCTTATAATCCTCATAGGAACCCTGCATAGTTCCCCTTTTTTCCCTGATTTTAGAGATTAGGAAATTGAAACTTAAGAGAGTGCTCCAAGTTTAATAGAGTTTGGTTGCTTTCAGATTTTTTTCCCCTCCATATGGAATTTCATTATGGTGATGGGGAGAATTCGACTTAAGTCAGTAGATTTAAAAATGCCTGCGAAGTAATTCAGCAGAAAGTGCTTCTGAAACCAGGGTTTGGTTGAGTACAGACATCTATTTTCTGCAGTTGTCTTGTAGAAGTGAGCAGTGTGCTCTGGATGTGGGCTCCCTTCAGGAAGGCTACAGGCTCTTTGCAGAATTACAAATTGTGTACACTCAGGGATCACTTCCTTTCACTTGCCTACAAATGCAGCACCCATTATCATAGAAACTGCAGGGCATTTGACAGCTCGGGTTCAGACCTGGAGCTTCATAGAATGGAACATTCTTCTTATTCAATTAGAGGCACACAAAAAAGATGGGAAGGCAGCTAGGCCTAGGGTTTTCTTTGACATTGCTGGCTGATATGTTCTCTTTTACCCGAATTTAGATTTTGCATTAATTTCCAGATTTCTCCAATCATCTTAAAAAAAATAAATCAGCTCACGCTCGGTTTTCTTTTAGTCACGGATAATTTAATTGTGCTTAGTATCTCTCCAGTTGACTCCCCAGTTTGGTGGTGATTTCTGCAGACCATAGGAAAATGTATGACAAATGTGAGATGAGAGAGCCTTGTCAGGCAGGGCGCACTTTCTCTGGGAAGTCAGAGCTTGCAGTGGGAGCAGTCCCCAGCGCTAACAGGCACACCCACAAGATCTGCCTCCAACACTGTCACTTCTACCTCTTTGTTCCCCTTCCCGGCTCACTTCCTGCCAGTGATTTGTGACATATTTCGTAGCAGATCAAATGAGCCCCTGACACCTGATTGCCGAGTGCTTCTTGTTTACAGTTGCTATCCAACGACACCTAGACAAGATGGAAAGCTTAACGCGCAGTAATTAAATTTGCATCTGCTCAGTGACAGGACTCAAAGAAAGGCGTTTTCTCCCCCCTCACGTTTGAATCTCATTGTAGAGCTCCTACTGTCTTTGACCATACAGCAGCTAAAAAAGGCAAGATGTGGACAGGTAAACAAACATTGGTTCAGTCTTCTGCCTGTCATTAAGTGATGAATATTAAAATCGCCGATAATGCCTTTCTTACTTGACTTCATTTTCTTCACCTTCTCGTTTAGCCAGATTTATAACCAGTTTTAAATATGAGAACTGTAGCTTGGAGGTGATTTTTTATTTCAGCCTTTTTAAAGGAAAACAAACATTGCCGAACAATCTGGATTGGTTTAACACCCTTTGGATTGTACATTTCTCACAAATGCTAATGAATAATTCAGCAAAGCCAAACACAATCTGCTGGTGGTATCTAGTGTTATTCACACTTGCTAATGAATAATTCCCTTTGGCTTTTATAGGGCAGCTCTAAGGAGTGACTTCTGAGACTCAGATGGGTTATTATTGGGCTATTTGTCAGTGTCCTTGGGGCATTGTGAGCCAAAGCCCAACTTGGCTACCCACTCCACATACCTTCTCCAATTCTTCTGGGAAACACGCAGCTCTCTGTGTCCCAGCTTTTTAGCCCTAGAATGTTGCTATGAAAGAAACTCTAACAGGATTCAGCTCCATTTTAATTTCATTGATTCAGTTACTTCATTGTTGTATTCAAATAGAGGAATGTTTATTGAGCACCTTATGGATGTACAAAGTACAAAGCATGGCATTGTATATGTACAGAGGTAAGAGAGATTTTGTGTGTTATGTCCTCAAAGAAAGTGGAGCGTGTACAGGGGAGGTATGGGGTCCTGGCAGAGGATGCTCAGGGTCTTTTTTTCCCCTAAAATTATCAGTCATCATTTTTCTCACCATGTTTTCGGATGTGCATTTCAGTGCATACTTGCTGTCGATGGTGTTGGGTGAGGGTTATATTGCTTTGGATAAGCCTAAAATTCGATTAATTTTAGAACTGCTTACAAGATAAGCCCTATAATGTGATTCCAGATATGACTGTAGGAGGCCCTTGTTCATTTGCGCTGCACTGAAGTCAGGACTTGGTGGTATGACTGGATGTTACTAGCCTGGAGAGTCTCAGGATGGCTAATGGGAATTTACGTGTGCCTGAGCAGCCTACCGTACTCGAGCAGACATAACTGCATAGTGTGTAACTGACTTCAGTGGGGCTCATTCAGCCCTGATGAGGTTGTTTCTAGCAGCCTGCGGCTTTTTCTGTTCAACTAGTTTTCCTCTGATGTCTGAGCACATTGGAAGATTATAATCTTCAAATTCCTTTCAGTTAGCTGGGAATCATGTGATTTATTCAGGCCAGTAAATGGAAGTGGTGGGTATCATTTTCTGGAAAACACATCAAAGACCTAATGTGCCACTGCATGCTTTGCCTTGATGCCATGAGTTTTAGATGGTGCCATGTCCCTTAGACCAGGCCCATGTGGAGTGTCAGCTAGCTTAACAGAATGTTGTTCCTTTTATATAAAAAATGTTTTTTAGCATAAATTGACAAGGTTTAATTGTGTATTTTTATGGGTACAAGGTAATGATAGAATTTATGAATGTAATATAGAATAATTAAATTAAGCTAATTAACATAACCATTACCTCAAATACTTATCCTTTTTGTGGTGTGAACATTGGAATTTACTTTCAGTGATTTTGAAATGTACAAGGTGTTATTATTTGCTATATTCACTATGCTGTGCATTATATCTCAAAGGAAAACATCGCTCTTGTCTAATTGAAGCTTTGATCAACATTTTCACATTCCCCCCAACCTCTCGTAATCACTATTCCACTCTCTGCTTCTCTGAGTTCAATTGTGTTAGATTCCACATGTAAACGAGAACATGCGGTATTTATCTTTCTGTGCCTGGCATATTTCACTTAGCATAATGTTTTCCAGTTCCCTCCACGTTGTTGCAGATGATGAAATTTCTTTCTTTTACAAGACTGAACAGTATTCATTGTGTATACATACCACATTTTTTTTCCATCTGTTGATGGACACTTAGGTTGACTCCATAACTAGGCTCTTGTGAACAGTGACACAATGAACATGGAGTACAGTCATGTCTTTGAAATACTAATTTCACATCTTTTGGGTAGATAGAAGTGAAATTGGTAGATTAAGTGGTAATTCTATTTTTAGTTTTTTGAGGAACATCCATATGGTTTTCTATAATGGTGGTCCTAACTTACTTTCCCATCAGCAGTGAACAAGTGTTCCCTTTTCTTCATATCTTTGCTAACACTGGTTATCTCTTCTTTCTTTCTTTTTAATTTTTTTTTCTGGAACTAGGCTTTTGTCTTTTTCAATAGCCATTCTGATAGGTTTGAAGTGATTTGTCCTTGTGATTTTTAATTTGCATTTCTCTAATGATTCATGAGGTTGAACAGTTTTTTTCCATCTATCTATCTGTTGGTCATTTGTATTTTCTTTTGAGAAATATCCTTTTAGGTTCATTGCCCATTTTAAAATTGTATTACTTTTTTTTTTTTTTCTATAGAGTTGTCTGAGTTCCTTATATATTTTGGATATTAATCCTTTATCAGACACATGTCTTGCAGATATTTTCTGCAGTCCACAGGTTGTCTCTTCACTTTGTAGTTGTTTCCTTTGTTAGGCAGAAGGGGTTTTAAAAATCTTAATATAACCTCATTTGTCTCTTTTTGCTTTTGTTGCCTAGGCTTTGAGGTCAAATCTAAAAAATTCATTGCCCAGACCAATGTTGTGTGGTTTCCCCGCTATGTTTTCTTCTAGTAGTTCTGTAGTTTCAGTTTTAATGTTTAATTCTTAATATTTTTTGAGTTGACTTTTACATATGGTATAAGATATGGGTCCAATTTCATTATTTTGCATGTAGCTACTCAATTTTTCCAATATCATTTTTTGAAGAGACTTTCCATTTCCCAGTGTAGTTGGCACCTTTGTTGAAATTCAGTTGACTACATGCATGGTTTCCTTTCTGAACTCACTATTCTGTCCCATTGGTTGATGAGTCTATTTTTATGCTACTACCATGCTGTTTTAATTACTATCACCTTTTAGTATGGTTTGAAATGAGGTAGTGGACTGCTGCCAACTCAGTTCTTTTGCTAATGATTGCCTTGGATACTCAGGTTTTTTTGGGGGGAAGGAGTTCCACATGAATTTTAGGATTATTTTTTCTATTTCTATGAAAAATGATATTGGAAGTTTGATAGGGATTACATTGTATCTGTAGATCACTATGGATATTTTAACAGTATTCTTCTAACTCATAAACATGTGCTATCTTTCCATTTATTTGTGTCTTCTTCAATTTATTTCATTAATATTTTATGGTTTTCATTATACAGATCTTTTATCTCCTTGGTTAAATTTGTTTCTTGGTATTTTATTTTTCTAGGATAGTCATCTTGATTTTTTATTTTTTATAGGTAGTTCATTGTTAGAGTATAGATATGCTACTGATTTTTGTATGTTGCTTTCATATCCTACAACTTTACTGTATTTATTAGTTCTAACAGATTTTTATTTGTGGAATCTTTATGATTTTCTTTATATAATATCATCAACAAAATTGACAATTTCACTTCTTTCTTTCCTATTTGGATGCTTTTATTTTATTTTTCTCTTGCCTGATTACTCTGGCTAGGGTTTCTAATACTGTGTTGAATAAAAGCAGCAAGATTGGATCTCCCTGTCTTGGTCTGGGTCTTAAAGGCAAGGGTTTCAATTTTTCACTTTTGAATATTATGTTAGTTGTGGGCTTATCATGTCTGGCTTTTATTGTATTGAAGTACATTCCTTACATACCTATTTTATTAGTCTTTTTATCCTGAAATGATGTTGAATTTTGTTAAATACTTTTTCTGCATCTGATGAAGTTATTGTATGGTTTTTTTCCTTAATGCAGAATGTAGATTCTGTTGGGTGAAGGGAGAGAAAAAGTTCATTTCATCAATTACCAAGGAATCTGTGGGAGAAATAACATCAGTGTAAATGGAGTCATAGAAGTAAAGGAACAATTTGTAAGCAGAGACAGAGTTAAGTTGAGGTCATCATAATTAATGTTAATGAATTTAAACTTGTATGCAGCATGTTAATTGGTAAAATTCTAAACCTGTAATACGTCTGTTTGTTTACAGCTGTTTTGAGGGTCTAGCCCTTGAGCTAAGAATGATTTTTACATTTTAAAGGATTATTAAAAAAAAGAAGAAGGAAAAGAATATGTAATAGAGGAAATATGTGACCCACAAAACCTAAACTATTTTCTGGCACTTTACCAAAATAATTTGCTGATCTTGCACTTATGTCTTTAAAATCCCTATAAACGGTTATAAAAAAGTATAACACTTATCAAAATGTGACTTTTTGCAGGATTGGGAACTCAAAGGTCTTACTGGTCTTTTTATCTTTTGGTCTAGCATAGCGCATGGCAACACAGTATAGGCTCAGAACAAGTTTACTTAATTGAATTGCACACCGAACCTGGGAGATAGGGAAGATAGTTCAGAGGATGAGAACTAAGAAGAAATCATGAAAGGTCATAGATCTGAAGGAACAGAACTTTTCCTCCTCTCTTTTGTGGGTGGTGACAGTTCTGGATTTGTTTAAACCTTCTAAGTATGAGCATTTATTTAATCTTCGTTTTCACTTTTAAATCAGTGTCATATTTTGGAAGGTTTTAAAGATACGAACTTGTACTCTGGCATCAAAGTATTGTCAGAGTCTTCTTGCTGATCTATTAGGTGTTGATATTTTTGTTTTCTCTTCTTCCCCTGGCAACACATTTTTTTTTTTAACTTAGGCATGTTTCTGTCTTTTCACTCATTGATTTGTTCATTCAAAGCTTTATATATCCAAGAGAAGTGAAAACATATGTCCATACCAAAACTTGTACACAAATACTCAGCAGAATTATTCATAATAGCTGAAAAAATAGAAACAACCCAAAACGTCCATCAGTTGATGAGTGGATAAACAAAATATGGTGTATCCATATAAAAGAATATCATTTTTCAATAAAGATGAATGAAGTACTGATATATCCTACAACACGGACCAATGCTGAAATCATTGTGCTAAGTGAAAGCCAAGCACAAAAGACTACATTTTGTATGATTCCATTTATATAAATTGTCTGAAGCAAATATATGAAGACAGAAAGTAAATGAGTGACTACAGCTGAGAGCAGGATGGGTGGGTATCAGGACTGAGGTTGGTAGGTGCAGAGGATTTTTTTGGGTGGGGCGGGGGCTGATAGCAGAGTTCTAAACTTCATGGTAATTTTTGTACAACTTTGTGAATATACTAAAAATATTGAATTGTACACTTAAAGGGGTGAATTTTATGTTATGTGATTATATCTTAAAAATATTAACAAAAATAATCACATAGTGGATTGCTCATTTTCCAGTGATGCTACTGAATATACACGCTCCTATTTAACAAGCAGCCAGAATTTGAATCTCGGATTTAGTATTTTACCTTCTTGAACTAAAATCTTATAAAAACGAAATTGATTTATAGTCAAAGCTCTTTTGATCCACCTGTTATATTTACATACATTTATTCTACTTTTGTACTGGCACATGGATACAAATGTATTAGACTACTCTTTGTGGCAATACTGGTAGTGACAAAATATAATTAAACAACCTAAGTATATATCAGTGGGGCGGGGCGGGTTAAGTAAGTTAAGGAGGATGGAGCCAATGAATATGGAAAAATCTTTAAGATATTTAAATTAAATATAGACTGGGATTTCATCACACACCAGTCAGAATGGCAGTTATCAAGAATACAAACAATAATAAGTGGTGGAGAGGATGTGGAGTAAAAGGAACACTGTCACACATTTGGTGGGATTGTAAAATAGTACAACTACTGTGAAAATCAGTAGGCAGGCTCCTCAAAAGACTAGGCATGGAACCACCATATGACCCAGCTGTGCTTTCCTTGATATTTATCCTGAAGAATTAAAGTCATTGTACTACAGTGATACGTACATACCAGGATTTAGAGCAGCACAATTCACAATAGCCAAACTGTGGAACCAGAGTAGGTGTCCATCAGTGGATGAGTGGATAAAGAAAATGTGATATATATACACAATGGAGTTTTATTTAGCCATAAATAAAAATGAAACTATGTCATTTGCAGGAAAATGGATGGAACTAGAGAACATTATGTTAAGCAAAATAAGCCAGACTCAGAAGGTCAAGAGTCATATGTTTTCTCTCGTATGTGTTAGAGAGGTAAAAAGAAAATAAATGTGGCAGGATCTCATGAAAATCGAAGGGAGAGCAGTAGAATAAAGGAAGGGACTGAGGCAGAGGAAGGAAGGGGAAATACTGGGGAATAATATTAGCCAAAGTATATTGTTATATTGCATATGTGTAAAAATATGTAACAACAAATCACACCATAAGTACATCTCTAATGCACCAGTGAAAATGTGGAAAAAAAAAATAAAGCAAAGGCCAGTGTGGAATACCGTGTTACTATTTGTGTAAATGCTTGTATATAGATAGAATATACTAGAAAGATTTAACAGTGGTTACTTCTTTGGGAGGGAAAATTTGAGTGGGTCAATAATAAGAGAGGGACGACCTTTTTGTAGGGTTAACCTTTTCTTTTTTTTTTTTTAAAGTTTTTACAGTTTATTAATCCTCATGAAAAATTCACACAATCACTGCAGATAAAGTCATTGCAGAATCTTCACTCCTTTGGCTTTTTGCCAGCACCAACATTTGCCTTTGCAGTTCCCCTGACTTTCTTCATTCTCTTTTTGTGTTACCTTTTTAAATGCATTTTTATAGCAGAATTATTTATCATAGCCAAAAAGTCCATCCGCTGATCAATGGATAGAGGACATGTGGTCTATCCATATATTCATGTAAGTAGAGTCAAAGGAGATTTGAATATAAAGCAGTTTTGTTTTGGGGAAATCTCAATTCAAACTGGTGTGCAGATACTATCTTAAAATTTTTTTAAAGTTGATTTCTAGACTACAGTTCCGCAACCAGTCTTGCCTCTGTTTCTGCATACTCCTTTCCAATCCATGTGGAATAATTTGTTTTAGGATTCATCCCACTTCACCCCTTCCTGACCACTAACGGGGCAGCAATTATGTGGTTCCACAGTAATTTTAACACTGTCTTCTTGCCCAGCTGTGGGGTGGTAGTGTATCTGCAGGGCAGGACTGTGGCTTGCAAGGGACAATATCAACTGCCCACAATCATTTTAATGTCTCCTGTGAAATGATAAATGAAGTTTATAGTTATAATAAAAGCAAACCCATTTCCCCCCAAGGTTTAAAGAGTGTGCAAGTAAAATTCACATATTCAGATCTGACTGCTTTTTTTTTTTCTTTTTGAAAGAATCCTTCTATGAGGACTTTTTGCTCCTTTTAAAAAAATCAGGTATGTTTTCAATGGAGGCATTTATTTGACCCAGCCCAATAAAGGTGCATAAAATATGAAAATCTTGTAAGAGTTATTGCTGCTCCTCTAGGAACTTAACACTTTTTTTGTTACCAGTATAGTTGGAAAAATTCTTGCAAGTATTGCATTCATGTTGCTTGCTTTATAAACACATGCTCCATGTAATTTACAAAATACTTGCTGGGATTTTTCCTGGTTTTAGCGAGTATGTGTAATTGGATTATAACTCTTGCTTTTGGTTTGGGTCCTTCCTAGGTAATTTAAATCCCCTGCCTGCCCTGCACATTCACTTGAGAGGTGAGTGTTGGGTGTTCCCAGTATTTCCAGGGTACCCCCCTACTGTAATTTAGATCTCTTTTTGAAAAATCGTTCACCATTTCCTCGGCTGGAAAGTGTGGGATTGTGGAAGCAGTTCCCCTGTCCCTAGGATTTCTAAGCTATCTTCCCAATTGTAGGAGACCTGACCCTCCTGGGGATGTGGACTGTGTTTTCTCTTAGAAGCCACCCAGTTTTTTGCTGTCCCCACTGCTTGCTACCTACTGACCTACAGCCAGATGTTGTTCCTGCTGTGATTTATCCTTTTTGCATTACATGCCACTTGTCTTTGTGCAGTTGACACCCTCATTTCATTTTATATCTTGTGTATATCATGAAAGACCAGGGTTTGGAGGTATCCTTTTATAATTCCTTTTTCAGTTAGGCACTCTTATGATTTTTTACGTGTAGCTGGATTATTGTGATGATTTTTAAGTGATATAGACCCATTTACTTGAACTCTTAAAGCTGTGAAGGACTTCCTGCTTGCGGGGTGATTTCCTGCAGCGTTTCCACCCTCACTCTCTTTTTGCTGTCTGACTGCCACCATCATGGGTCGCATGCATGCTCGCTCCTAGGAAGGGCCTGTCCCAGTCAGCTCTGCCCTGTTGCTGCAGCGTCCCCACCTGGTTGAAGTTGACATCTGTCGACCTGAAGGAGCAGATTTACAAACTGGCCAAGAAGGGTCTGACTCCCTCACAAATTGGTGTGATACTGAGGGATTCACATGGTGTTGCACAAGTATGTTTTGTGACTGGCAGTAGAATCTTGAGAATCCTTAAGTCCAAAGGACTTGCTCCTGATCTTCCTGAGGATCTCTATCATTTAATTAAGAAAGCAGTTGCTGTTCGAAAGCATCTTGAGAGGAACAGAAAGGATAAGGATGCTAAATTCTGCCAAATTCACCGATTGGCTTGATATTATAAGATTGCCAAATTGGAAATGAGTCATCCACAGCCTCTGCCCTGGTGGCATAAATTTGTGTATGTATTCAAGCAATAAAAGCATTATTTAACTAAAAAAAAAAAAAAAACAGCTGTGAAGTATCATGTAGCATTTTTGATCCAGACCTCCCATCATACACCCAAGGCAACTGAGGCCCAGAGAGTTCACTGATTCCTTCAAGATTCCACAGCAACTTAATTACAGAGGTGAGTCTGTGATTTGGAATTTCAGGTTCAGAGCTTTTTCTGTATACTGGCTGACTTGAAAGTTTAAACATACCTTGACTTGCAGGGTAAGTTCGATGGTGACTCAGGAGAGGAGTGCCTCACAGCTGAGTAAACAGTGCTTCTGCTGAATACCTCTGCAATGAAATGCTTTGGGAATCAATAATGCTGGGCTATTTAAATTTTTTATTTACCTTCATTTTAATCAAAAGAAGTGACATCTTCCTTTAATATATTTCTGACTCCAGCCAAATGGTTGTGTGATGATACTGGTGCTTCCTTTTGATGTCAGTGTATGAGAAGACAGTGTGGGATGGAAGAGGTGTTTGTGCTAGAACAACTGTACAGACACCATTTAGGCTGTAGGCAAGCCAGAAGCCATGTCTCTCCTAGGTAAAAGGGCTGACCTGTTACTATTCCTACTTGTGTGTACAACATGTGTTAGAAGAAGTAATTATTTTTAGCCGACTGACTATGACCAAGATTAATAGCTCTTGAAAGGGCTATAATGAAAGGCTGCCCCAACTGGCTTCTACATTTTTCTTTATTTATCCTGCTCTCATCCCTGTCACCTTTGGGCATCAGCCAAATGTCATTTATGTGAGATTTGCCCCTTGGATGTGAAAGGCCACTCTTTCTTAATGATGGGAGGTGATTGGGCTGCAGGGCTGAGGAACTTGGACAGTTGATGTGACCCAGAGGAGAGTCCTTTCAGGTCTGCGGGAGTCACAGGAACAGGACACTCACTCCTGAGGGAGAAAGAACATGAGAATATTCAGCTGTCTAATCCAGGTCATTGAGGTGTACTCAAGGTATAATAGGGAGTAGATCAAGGGCTCCTTTGTCAAGTCCTTGTATTTCAGTGGTTTCTTTGTTTGGAGGACTTGGAAGTTCCTTTTTTTCTGACGAGATTATTCTGACTGAAATTGTCAACTGTTCCTAGTTTTATAAAACTGGGAAGTCTCCTTGTGGTAGACTACAAGTGAACTCCTGCATCCCTTCTTGCTTCTTTCTGTCACAGACCTTTTAGGCAATAGTTGTCCAAAATGCAGATTCAATTTCCCAGCCACCCCTCCAGCTAATCTGGGAGAAGACTCTTCTGGTGGTAGTTTCTGGGAAGTTTCCTGTAGAGAAAGTTGGTGTGTGCCCTTTGCCCTTTTCTTCCCAGGCCTTTCCTTTTTATTCAGTAAGAGAGGGCTGATTCTTAGAGTGGTGAGCTAGGTGGAACTTGAGTCTCTAAGGACTTCATGAGAGCCACCATACTATCCTGGTCAAGCCACTCCTATTTTGGATTTTGGGTCACTTGTAGGCAAACCTGTGCCTAGATCATACACTATTTCTATATATTGCTCAAGAAGAAAATAAAGCTCAAATCCTTAGATTTTCTTCTTCCATTCTAAATGTTAATATCAGAATTTATACAGACTCCTCTTCTTTTCTTTCAGCCCCTACAAATTAAAGCAACCTAAAAAAAGATAATTCAGTAATTTATTTAAGGTCTAAAGGCATGAAAGATATATTAATACGAGAGACATGATAGAGGGGTTAGGAAGAAGGCAGAACAGAAAATAAAGACACTGAGGAAGAAGATAGCGAGGGTCGCTCTTAATGCCTTCTGTCATAGGCAGGGAACCCTCACCACCTTCCAGTACTGGTGGCAGCAACAGCTTCTTTTCGAAGACTATTAGAAGGCCTTAGGGATTCCACTCATCCGCTTTCTGAAGGCCTGGGGAGCTTTCTTAAATCTCAAGTTCCAAATGTCAAGTCTCTATTTAGTGCTTTGCAGGTCCCTTGCATGAAACTGCCTGGGCATCTTTGCATGAGGCCACCTTGACTCTAATACTGTCTTCATTAGACGATATGTATTGAATTCACTGTAGTGGGCTGCACATTATTAATTAACACAATCCTTTTAAAAGAGAGGCTGAGATGTGTAATGATTTTTCATGATTTCTTCAACTTCTGAAAAAGAAAAGCAACTGTTTGGCTCACTGTTCTCATTAGCATTTATAAAGTGAACCAGGAGAGGTATTCTCTGCAGTGTTTTTCCTTGCTGTTTCTTGCCTTTTAATTTGAAGAATAGCAGGATCTTGTCTTTTGTTCACACCAGTAAAAGTCCATTCAGCTGGAAAAAGAACAGTGTGCTCTTTGTGTACTCAGAGCATTTGAATGCTTTTGGTCACATACTAGTTGCTGTTTAACTACAATAAAATTGTGACCAAAAGAGATAAACATTTAAAGGATAAATGACAGGACTGTTAATCTGAAGGCAAGTTTTGTAGCATTGTTGTTTTTAGCTAACAGGTACATAGCCAGCAGTCTCAGAGAAAACTTTTGCATTTAAAATTGAGTAAAGCCTGTTTGCAACCTTTTAAAGCATATAATCTCTAAACACTAAAACAAGTAATTTACAATATTGGTAAATAAAAATTGGATTTATGGTGTCCAGAATGATGTTTTCACCATGTATATGTTGTAGAATGACTGAAATCAAGTTAATTAAAATGTATTACTTCATGTATTTATCAGATTTTTTTGGTGAGAACACTTAAGATCTCTCCTGGAAATTTTCAGCTATACCCATGCTGTAGATCTCTGGAATGTCACTGGACATTTTTAATGGCAGATTATCTTATGTTTTGAAAAAATCATTTGAACACATCTAAATTCTTTGGAAACTTCTAGGAATTTCCTTGATGTGTTTGCTGAGCTGAGCCATGTTTATAGATATATATGACTACATACATGAATATATTCATGATGTGTTCACCTGCATATAGAATATCCAAGCATGTTATCTAAGAAAAGGGGTTTGGGGATTTTATAAGTCTACAGATTCAGAACTTGATCCATCTTTAACCCTATAAAGCATTAGATTTGCCTTTCTGGTATATGACCCTTTGAAAAAAACTGGTATAGTGAGGGCACTTAGATGTTGGAGTGCTATTTGTTCTCAGGAATATGAAACATACAAGGTTTTACTTGTCTTTTGTCAGAGTGCTGAGGTGTGTGTTGCCTTATATGATGGTTCCATTGGCTTCCAGCCTTTTCCCAAGATAACAGAAAATAAAATTAATCCAAGGTATATTTTACAAAGGTCTTTTTCTTACATGTAGTCACATCTTGCTATACAACAGGAGTCTTAAACTTTTCCTGTGTATCACTTAAATGTAAGATGGTTAATGAAAGCTGAAACTGCCTTAGTTTAGGGGTGACTTTAGAGGCTGGTGGTGAAATAAGAAGTATGTATGCTACTGAAAGGGAGCTAAAGTAGGATGATATTTGGTGATATCTAAAGAAAAGAACGGGTTTCCATCAGATTACCTGACAAGGAGGCCCACCAGTTGACAAGTAAACTTCTGAACATTTAGCTTCCAATCTGTTTTATGTCACCTCACTTGAAATTATTAATCGATTAGCAGTGCTCAGCAAACATTGAAGAATGCCTTAAACAAGTGATAATTAATATTCTCAGAGAGATGAGAAAACATTATGTACATGGAACAGGAATAAGACAGTAATAAAAAGGACAGTCACATGTTAATTTCCTTAGTGGTGATGATGTATTATGGTTATTTTTTTTTTAAAGTTATCTTTATGTCTTAAAGTTATACACCAAAATAAATATAGTTGAAATATTATATCTGGGGTTTTTGCTTTGAAATAATTCAGAAAAAAAATGGCAGGATGAGGAGGAATAGATGAAATAAGATTGATACTTGTTGAAGCTGTGTAATGTGTGCCTGGGAGTTATCACACGATTGTCTTTACTCTCTGAGTTTGAAATTTTCCATTGTAAAATGTTAAAAAAGGGAAACATTTAGAGAACAAGAAAGAACTCTTGAAAATTAAAAATATGATAGCAGAAATAACTTCATTGGAAATGTTAGAAGATGAAGATGTTTTCTCAGAATGTGTATGCGAGGAGGGGGAGACAAAGCAATTGAAAGTAAGAT
Organism: Sciurus carolinensis; assembly: GCF_902686445.1. NCBI lineage: Eukaryota > Metazoa > Chordata > Mammalia > Rodentia > Sciuridae > Sciurus > Sciurus carolinensis. The sequence goes on along the minus strand of NC_062228.1, from coordinate 29,915,034 downwards.
AAAATTGGAGGATCAATCAAAGGAGTCCAATATCTAATTCAAGATTAAGAATTAAAGGGTTAAAATATTATACAGAAGAAATTAACGAAGAAATGCTACAAGGTAATTCCTTGACTTAAAGATATAGGTGCAAGGACCTTGACTGGATGTAGCAGAAAGGCCGAAAAATGAGCCCATTGAGGTACTTCATCCTGAAATTTCAGAACCCCAGAGAAAAAGAGAAGGTCCTAAGAGTTGTCACCCAGCTCTCATTTCTGCCCTCAGCTGGTTTGGGTATTGTAGTGTCCAGAGCTTTCCTGGGCCAACTGATCCAGACAGTTCTCCTCATGTTTTGCTTGGTCAAGGATGTAATGATGACCAGGCTGTTGGGATTGAGAGATAGGCCCTGGGGTCTAACCTTTGCTCCTACACCTCTGACCAGTTTTCCTGTTTTCAGCTCTATTTCCAAAATGCATCTATCTGCCTTTGGAATACGTGGTTTTGTAATTCCTGAGCCTTTCTGGAGACAGTGGCCGGAACCAGCTAATTTCTTATTGGTCTTCTCCTTTCCCTCTTAATGACTGACTTGCCAACAAGGCCACAACTTTTTCTGTTCTCCTAACCCTAACCATTCCCTTTGCATCTTAACAAATCTGGTGTTGCATCTCTCATTCTCTCTCAATTCTCTTTGTCCTTGAAGGTTTTTTGTTCTTTTGTTATTGTTGTTTTAATTTCTCTCTTCCTTCCTTTTTACACAGCACTGGGGACTGAACCCAGGGCCTTGGGCAGGCTAGCAAGCACTCTACCAATTTGCTGCATCCCCAGACCTTGTTTTAATTTCTTAACAGACATTTCAGTAAGGTTTTAGGAAGGAATCAAGTGTCTGTTTTGAATCCACCATGTTCAAATAAGAGTTAATTTGTTGTGTTAGTCATTTATCTGGATTATCAATTTCTTTTCCTAAGGTTTATTTGAAAATCAAATTAAGCTAAGAAAATAATTTAATATATAGAAAGTGATTTCTTCTTTCTCAAAGTCTGCCTTGCCTCCTGACACTCAAATTGGTTTGTTTTTGACCTTTTAGGAAATACCATGGTCCTTGAAGACTCCTGCTCCTTTTAGCAATGAACTCTGTACTGTTTTGGGTCTTACTCTAAACACATGATGTTTGCACTGTCACTGGACTAGGTTAAGTGACCTCTGTGAACATACAGTGATGTCTTGGTCTAATCATGTATTGCCTATGGCTCTCGTGAATCTAAGTTTAATAAATACTTGCTGATCAAAGCATACCACTGAGAATTTTATTACTTTGTTTTTATATGTGTTATGTGTGATTTTATTTCAATGCCTTTTCAACCTCTTGCTCAGAGATCAGTAGGAAGGAATAAATGTAGTGAGTATTAGATTTGAGGGTAATGTTGATAAGTTTGAAAATGTCATTGGTTTTCAGATTCTAAAGTATTTTATTGGAATTGTAAATTTACTATCATATTTAGACCTGACTAGTTATTATCCCTAGAAAGGTGAAATAGGGGACCTGAGTTGCAGGCTTCTCTAGAAAGCCTCTTTCACTGTGGCTTTTGCTTAATGACTTACCTGTAAACAGGCAGTCCTGTTTATTTTAAGCTCTTGCCTTTTAGCACAGCATAGCTTTAGTCGTTCAGAGTATGCCTCTCTTGTGTAAGTAACAATGCTGTCATTTTCTCTAAAGTCACCTTTTTTATTAAAGAAACTCTTTAATAGTTCCACATATTCTGTAGTTATGCATTTCTGTGGGTGCTTACCGACCCCGGCACAGTGTTTAATAAATTATTGAACTTTGAAGAACCTTTGAGAAGCAAGGGCTTTATGTGACTGAGCAGCAGACATGAAAAAACGCTATCCTCCAGAGTATCTAACAGACAGAAATAGAGGCTTGATCAGACAATATAAGCACCGAGTGAATGATGGTAATACCATGAAATATTTACACCCCTGGAGCACGCTAGGGTGGGGAGGAGAGTGTGTGGTTTTTTTATCGTTTTGGGTTGAACCTGACGCCATACAACTCACCGTTCTATGATCTTAAAAGCAAAACAGAAAGAAAGAAAAAAAGAGTGAGAAAGAAAGGAAGAAAGGAAAAGGAAAATAAAGAAGGGAACGAAGAGTATTGATTTGGTGATATTTTGTTGTTTGCAGTATCTTATCACAAAAGCAAGACTTCTTTTATTGACAGCTACCTTACGGAGAGTCAAGTTCTAATCTGGCCTTAAAAAGACTGACAGTATCAGAAATGGTTTCTTGCTGCTATAAGCTTAAAGTTTTAATTTAATCAGCCATGATTTTATTATCTGTAAAAATAGTAAGTTAAATAGCAAAGAAGTGAATGATCTAATATGATCTTATTTTCAAACAGAATATGCTATTTTTTTAATGGAATGCTATTTTAAATTGGCTTATGATAAATTTCTTTAATAATGATCCATAGAGAAAATTAGCATAACAGAAGTATCTGGATTACTTAGGGAAGGTTTGGAAGATATTTATCCAAACTAATACATATTTAGATCAATTCTAATACCTTCCAACATAGGACAGGCCTGACCAATTCATTTTGCCCCTCTGCCCAGTATTTTTGTCATTTTTTTTCTTATACTGATGAACTTTTTAAGATTTCATGATGATATACAATATTGTTAAAAATAGTTATTGTTGAGGAATAAATGTTGACAAGAAATATTTTGCTTTATTGAATTTCACTTAATTTATCTTGAAAATCCACAGATTGTCTTTATGAGGTGTTTTAGTGTTTCTGGTTGTAGAAGAATTGAATCTTGTATTAATAAAGAAGCTCAGATTGACCATAGGTATTGGCCTTTCAAGAGAATCATCTGACTCGGGGAACTTTGGTATGCTTCGTGAACATCCTGGGTATCCTCTGATATGCATTTTGCTGAACTAGGTTATTTGTCCCTGAGATCATAGTGACCTATTTTGGCACGTTTCTGCCACTTGTCCAGTTAAGATAGTAATGTTGGAAACTTTAATGAGACTGTCCTTTGCAACTGTAATATTTTGTCAGTAGATTATAAGTAAGGGAAACTTTAAATGACTTTGCTGTTTTTAATATAGGAACACATTGCATACAAAAAAGTTTGTAGCCTAAGGACCTAGTATCAATGAAAAAGGATAGAGAGCCATTTGTGAAATGATGTATCAAATTGAAATAGTAAAAGTAAGATATTATTTGTTTGTGTTTTTATCAAAGGTAATAATTATTGCATTATTATTATTTGTATGTATTTTAATTTATTTTTTGTTGCTGAAACGAGGCCCTGGAAAAAATTGGTATTTAGAGTTTGAGTGATATGGATTTCATTCTGCCACTTACTTGTTTGATTTCTGGCAAGTCATGGTTCTGATACTCAATTTTCTTATCTAAAAATGGGGCTAATGGTAACTTTCTTCCTATTTTGTTAAGACTTCCTAGCATGTAGCACAGTCCCCAGTATGTTGGAGGCACTCAGTAAATATTAGTTCCTTTCCTCTTCCTCTTCAGTTAAACCAAAAAGCCTTTATCTAGGAGGTGAGAGACTTTTAGAAGCTCTTGATTGATGGAGGGAATAGGTCACTGAACCAGAAGAAGGGCTCTGGAGGCCTGTGGACAATCATGTGAGAGGGTGGGAAGTGGGGTGTGTGTTGGAGAGCGGGAGGGTGTGGATGGACAGAGGAAGGATGGTCTGAATTCACTGACCTCAGGCAGATGTAGTCTTGGAGATTTGAGACCTTATCTGAACTTCCACTGTCATTATTTGATTCTCAGAATGGGAGTTGAGAGCTTCTGAAAGTTGGGATTCTATTTCTTCTTGACCTCCTATCTCACTCTTTTTTTAAGTACAAAATATTAAAGAAGATTAAGTTGAACTAGGACACATCAAAGGTTTTTCTGTTCTCAAGTGCTATCTCTGATCATAATACTTTCGTAAAACTCTTAGCATGATTGATTGGTATCAATAGCAGATTTCAGGTGCTATCCATGTATATTCATTTTGCAGATTTTAATGAAGGCCTATGTATGCTTCAGTGCCATACTGTCCTCTGGGGCTTCTGTAGTGACAGATAGACCAGAGCCCCTCCTCTCAAGGGCATTAACATTCTTTAGAAGAAGCAAACCTGTAAATAGTAGACAATATTAAGGCAGTAAATAAGACCGTGTCTCATAGTGATAAACAGTATGCTATGTTAATGACTGAGGGGAGGTGGTGTGGTCTGAAGTGACCTTTGATGTGAACTCCAAAGGAAGAAAAGGATGTTCATTCCAACTACAGGAACAGAGCTCTGAGGTGCTGATAAGCTTTTCGTGTAGGAGGAACAAAGGTGTTCAATGGTCAGAATTTAAGGAGAAGAGATAAAAGGGAGAAGGAATGAGGCTAGATCATTGTAGGGCCCCGAGGCTGTGATAAAGATGTAGATTTTATGCCAAGTTCAGGGGAAACCACTGGAGGGTTTTAAGGTGGATAGTGTTTATACGGAGTGTATGTTTTATAAAGATCACTGACTGCCGTGTGGGAAATATTGGAGAACCAGAGTAGAATTAGAAAAATTGGAACTGGGCACAGTGGTGCATTCCTGCAATCCCAGCAACTTCCGGGAGCTGCAAATTTAAGGCTGGCCCTATCACCTTGGTGAGACCCTGTGTCAAAATAAAAAATAAACAGGAGTAGGGATGTGACTCAGTGATACAGTGCCCCCAGGTTCAATCCCAGTAACAAAAGAGAGAAAGAAAAGAAAAAAATCTGGAGAGAGAGATGTGCATATGGCTTGGCACAGGTGATAATTACAGAGGTGGACTCAAGGGGCGACGTTGTGTTGGAGACAAAGTTGAAGGGTTTTCTTGGAGACTGGATAAGGAGATTTGAAAGGAAGGAATACAGGATATAACATCAGGTTTTCAGTTTGAATGACTAGATTGCGGCCATTTACTGTGATTAGAAGACAGAGGAAGGACCAGGTCCGGGGCTGAATTCAGGTGCTGTCCTTTGGACAGTCCCATGGCTGGTGCTGTTAAATAGCTGTAGGGAAGGAGAAATGGAAGGTTAGGGCCGGAGTGCCAGCTTGTCACTGGTGGATGAAAGCCTTGGAGCTTCTCTCTTCATGAATTGTTCTTTTTAATTTTTATCTTTTTTAAAAAAAATATATATATATATTTTTAGTTGTCGATGGACCTTAATTTAATTTATTTATTTATATGAGGTGCTGAGGATCAAACCTAGGGTGTCACACATGCCAGGCAAGCCCCAGCCCCAGCCCATGAATTGTCCTTTAGCTTGTGATGTCCTTCCAGGCCTCAGTTTTTCCTGAGCGAACGTGTATTTCTTCACCTTTTTCTGTGGCTGGGTTGCCCTGCCACACTGTCTCCAAGCCCAACAAATGTGTTCCTTCCAGGCAAAAGCAAAAGATGACATATACCATGAGCCAGATTTTCCATGACAGACTTGTAAGGAACAAGATAATCTCATTGTTCCTCCTGCTACTTAAAATAAAGGTAATATTGATTTTATAGTAGCGGTTCAGGTCCTAAGGCGTGATATTGATTAAGCGTCTGATGAGAATTTGCAGGGTAGCCTTCTAGACCTGCAGCTACAGGGCATCTCCCCACTGGGCCAGGCCTCTGTGCTGACCTCCACTGTTAGAAGTGGTGTTTGTCTTAGGAATTCTTGGCCCTGTTTAGTCTAGGCACTGTCCAGAACATTTATTTTACCTGATGGATGGCTCAATCCAGCCTGTTACCTTAATCTGACCTTAAAGATGGGAGTCTAACTCCTTTGTTCTTAGTAACTGTGAAGACTAATTTTAATGCTATTTAGAATTATTTTCTTATCGGTAGCAGATTTCATGTTGAATCTTCTGTGAAACTTCTTAAAATGCCATAACCTGACTTTCCTCTTCTTTTTTTTAGTGCCACTATGAGCAAAGCTCACTTTAAGGAATTTTTTTTTTTTTTTTTTTTTAACAAGGGAAGGTACCTCTTTCAACAATGTCATTATTAAGCCCAAGAGACTCCTCAATTTGAATGTTACATCAAGGAGCATAATTTCCTATGGTTATTGTGATCTGATACATTCAACATATAAAACATACAAGTCAGGCTTTATGGTATTTACAGATCTTATTCTGAAGCTATCTTGAACAATTTAAATAGCAATCAGGGGATAAATTTCACTATCCTAAGTGAGAAAGAGTTCCCAGAAATCATCTAAAAATAGCAGTTGTATATAAAAAGTTTTGACTTTCTGTTGTAGTAAAATTTGTGTATTTTCCTTGTAGGTCTGATAATTCTGTGTTGTTCATATGTTGGTGTAAGGAATAAATGTGTTATAATAGACTAGGTACTCAGTATAGTGCTTGACACATAGTAAGTACTCAATTGATATTAACTGTTATTAGTTGTTATAATGTGATGTTAGTGGCAACATCCTTTTATATCGTCCATACTTTCTAGCATGGACTGGGGCACACAGGTAGATAGATGCTCAGTGACTGAGATCACCAGCATTTGGGATTTCCTTCCACACTTGCAGTATTATAGCTGATTTTATATCTTTTCTAAAATAGTCTAGGTTCCTGGTGTCCTTTGATCTGTTACATGGTTACTCTCAAAAGGAGCCATGTGAATTTGACTATTTCCATATCTGCCTGTCTTTGTTAGCTGCCAAATAGAGCTCAGGTTTTAAATCTTTTGCAGTTTAAAGAGATAGCAAACGTTAACCATTCCTAGCACAGTGCCTGACACAAGATAGCTAAATGTGTTTGACTCAGAATCACGATTCCAGGTCAGTTCTACCCCTAGGGAGGCAATGCTGAGGCACGAGGCTGTGGCTCCTTTTGAGAGAGGAGGTTAACTAATTATTTTTTTATCCTAGTAGAAGATGATATGAAGGGAATCCAGTGCTTTTGAATTTTCCTGTGGATGCACACAAGGCAACTCTGTGTAGCAGGACAGTGGAATGGAAAGGCAGCTGTGTTAGTAGAGAAATGGCCTCTGTTTGGCTCATGAGCACGGAGTCATTTTAGGGTTGGTTTATGAGTCATCTGAAATATGCATTTAATCTAGACTTGTGGCCTGCTGGTGAGGCTGCTGCTTTTTATGATCTCAAATGTCTTGTCCATGTCAGAACTTGCCTTGTTTCTTTGTTTACTTTGAATCAAGGAAATGTTCATGACCACACTTGGAATTCCTTCTCAAGTGTGCATTTGGTCACATCACCCCTGGCTACCACCAGTACATGACTGTTTATTTTGGATGTCCTTTTCTGATGTTCAGCTAATTTAACCCACAATGAAGTTAATCCTTGCTTCTTTGGAAAAGTACAGATTTACTTCTTAGCTGCTTTCAGAGACATTTGCATTTTCATGAAAGCGAGTATATAATTCCACTGACTTTTGGACCCATCTCCCCACATATACAGTGACTTTTTTGAAGTCAGGATTCATAGCAAATCAGAACTGTCTTGAGTTATCTAACGTGCTCGTTGAGGTTAATAGTGAATGTGTAAGTGACATACATGGGTAGGTGATATTGCATATCCTGTTACATCTATTTATCTCGCCTAGTGAGTAGAAGAGAAAAAAAGAAATAAAGCTACTTGGAATTGAACTTTTCACTTCTCTACAATTGTAGTATACTGATGAAATGCCTGGATGCCAGAACCATAGTACTTGGGTTTGAGTACTGGCTCTGCCACTTACAAGTTGAGTTACCTTGGGCAGGTCACTTAATTTCTCTGTACCTCAGTTTCAGTATCTGTCAAGTAGGGATGATTATAGTAACTAACACCTAGGATTGTTTTGATGATCCACTGAGTTAATTTAGATAAAGCATTTAGAACAGAACTCAGCACATTGTAACTGTTTTACAAGTTTCAGCTGCTGTTCTATTAGTAATTAGTAATTGCACAAATAAAAAAGGTGAAGGTGTAAATTATTAGTCCAGGCTAGTTATCTGTGAAACACTTTAGGCACTGTATTTAGCCCTGTGGGTTTGTATAAATTAGGGTAGGTACTGTAAAAAAAAAAAAAAAAAAAAAAAAAAATCATGTTAAAATGCTGTATAATGGTTTAAATATAATGCAGATTTCTTTCCTTTGTGAGTAATAGTACTGAGTGTGATGAACAGTCATCCATTTAGGGATGTAAGCTAAGGAGTGTGAGCCTTCTCTGATCCGTGGTCTGGAAGGTCACCTTAGGTTATCTCCATTCTAGCCAGGCAGAAGGGGGAAAGAGCATGCAGACTGGCCTTTAGGATTTTTTTATGGGCCAGACCTGGAAGTGGCACTCATCACTTCTGTTCACATTCCACTGGCCTGAACTCAGCAGGAAGAAGAGGAAAACAGCAGCTACTAACTAGTCTCAGCCACAGAAGTTTTAAGAGCATTTGAGACCCAGAAAGACCTGTGGACTCCAAACTTCAAACATAAAATTGCAGAATTGAAATGAATAATTGCTTCCTTAAATATTTATAAAATGAAACTTTATATCAGTTTTCTAAGGTGTCACATTTTGTGAGCAAAAAATGTTATTACATTTGAAAATCATTTGTAACTTGGCTTTTCTAATTTCTGAGAATTCACAAGTGTGCCCAGTGATTGCTGAGAAATGACCAGCAATCATAAATGAATTTCTCAAGGCCAAATAAACTCACACATAGAGTTATAAAAATTCATTCAATTTTTTTTTTATTAATGGAAACTTAAATGTGAAATTTGGGGACAGTGTAATGTTTATTTTGATAGGAGATGGGGCCTTCAAAATTAGCAGGATTGTTGCTCACTTACATAGATCTTAAAACGGTCCTGTCATTGATTCCTATTGTATATAAACATATTTTGGTTGCTTTGAAAGGTGTGTCATGAAAGTGACTAAACACATTTGGCTTTTTTTTTTTTTGCGGTCCTGGGGATGGAACCCAGGGCCTTGTGCTTGCAAAGCAAGCACTCTATCAACTGAGCTATATCCCCAGCCCCACATTTTGCATTTTGAGCTCAAATATTTTCCTCTTTATGTTTCTCTCTTTTTTCTCCCTTTTAGTTTCTAATAAAATATTTGCAGCTGTGAAATCCAACCTGACAAATTACATCAAGGCCAGGTGCTTGGTCTGGTAGAGGCCAATGCCAGAGAAAAGTGCCCCGTCCTTCTGATAATCACATGTCAGTACTAGGCTTTGGTCTTCCTTCTGAGTCATTCATAGCCTCTTGGACCATGACTTGCTTTTCCTAAATTCTCCCATTCTTCTAAAATGAGGCACTTCCAAATGGGAGATATAGTTTTGAAAAATCACTTTTTAATCGAACTTGTCAGGTTTAGTTAATTATAGTTGCTTTTTTTTTTTTAGGTCTTCCCCTTGCCCCATTTATACTTTTAGCAATTGTACTGCCAGTTGGAATTTGATTGATTACAGAAACAAACTTTCCAGTATCACTCTAAAGGGACTGTGACGCAGGTTGGAGCTATGGGAGACCTTCTTGGATGGGATTGGCTAATAATATACATGACAATTGCTTCTGATGATCAAGCATTGCAGGAGTCTCTGAAAGTGGAGCGTGGGGAACCTTGAGAGACGGAAGCGAGTGGGGAAGGAACAGACCTTTACTGTTCTTCCTAGAGTCATCTCCATCTCAGTACTTGGCAACTTCATTCTTCTGGTTGCTCAGGCCAAAAATCCAGATTTTTTTTCCTATTCCATGTCTCATCCATCAGCAAATTTCATTGCCTCTATTTTCAAAATATATTCTGCCATTCTTCTCCAAGATACTAGCTTCTCTCTTGGATCATTGCAATTTCTTCTTATCTAGTCCCCCTGCTTCTTTCCTTCCCTTTCTCTACACAAAACCAAAGTAAATCTTGGAAAAGCAGTCAGTTCAGATCTCTCCTCTGTTCAAACTCTTTGGTTTCCTCTAAACGTTAAACACAGTTACCACATAATCCAGCAATTCCACTCCTAAGAGAAATGAAAATATGTTCATATAAAACTTGTACATGAATGTTTACAGTAGCAATTTTTCATGACAGTCAACAAATGGAAAAAACCCAGTGTTTGTTAAATGATGGCTGGATGATAAAAAATGTTATGTTCATACAATGAATATTATTTGTCATTAAAAAGAACCAAGCACTGATACGTGCTGTGATATGGATGAGCAGAGGTCAGTGATACGAGGCTATACATTAATGATTCTATATGCAGAATTAGGCAAGCCTGTAGAGACAGGAAATAGATGAGTGGTTGCCAGGAGCTGGGGACTGCTAATACAGAGCTTCTTTATGGGGTAACGGAAATGCTCTGAAACTAAGTAATGGTGATGAGTGACTAATTCTGTGAGTATACTTCTGGCTTTTATATTTTAGAAGGATAAATTGACATGTGAATTATATCTCAAAGCAACTATTACAGAATCAAAAACTCTGGCTGGGTCTCTGATCTGTGTCTTTCCTCTCTGACCTCCTCTTCTCCAATTCTGTTTTCTCAGGATTATGAGCTTCCTGCCACAGGACCTTTGTACTTGCTGTTCTTTCCTCCTAGAACTATCTTCCTTTTTTTTCTAGTTTCAATTTAAATATCACATCCTCAGGAGACTCTCAGATTACCCCTAAAATAGTACTACCCATCGCATTGCCTGCTGCTGCTCTCTGTTCCCATTACCCTGTATCACTCACCATGATTTGGTTTGCTTGTTTTTTGCTTATCTTCCTCCTTTAGATGTAAGCTCCATGTGGCAGTGACCTTGCTTTGTTCACTGCCGGATCTGTGTGATGTAGGCTAGATCTTTTCACCAAACCATTAGCATGAAAAATACTTGATTTTTGTGCCACTGGGGCTTTTCAGAGGAAACTTTATATTTGCAGGGAGTATTCAGTCTGTCTCTTCAGGGCTACATTAGAAATCAGTAATTCTCTTGGGCTCCATAATCCCTTATTGTCAGATAACTTGCTGTAGATTGGGTAATTTTTCTCCATGTAAGCTGTTTGTGTTTATAATATGTAAAGTTGGCTGCTTCTTGTATTTCATATGGGTTTGAAACCTTAGTTCTATTCAGTATTAACTGACCACTCCTCTGCTGTCTTTTTCTCCTCTGGAACATTTAATTTTGAAGGCACTTTCTGCTAGAAGATTCTTGGCAAAATAAAATTTATTTCTGGAAAATGACTGATTACTTTGGAGTTCATGTAGAGGCAAAATTACTTAGGAAGACTGAGGTGGGGAAAAGGAAAGAAAAATTCTATGAATGCTTTAAAAAGCAAGTATATAGTTTGAAGAGCTCTCAAAATGTGATTTTTTTTGAGGTGCTGAGGGTCAAGCCCAGGGACTCATGTATGCTAAGTATGCACTCTGCCACTGAGCTACCCCCACAGGCCCTCAAAACACGATTCCTTCTAGCTCCATTTCCTTTTCCTACTTACAAGCTTCGGTTGAAGATACTGATACTGCCTGTCGCCCTGAAGGCTGCGTGTTAAAATGTGCAGGTCGCTAGGTGGCACTCAAGCATCGTCCTCCACACAGCCCAGGGAGAACGCTTTCATCTGGCTCCAGCTGACTGGATTTCTAGGTGTCAGGGAAATTGTTTTATTGGTAAAGGGCATAGTGTAATATATTCCTTTCTACCCTATGCAGCTATTTAATGCCCTGAAACATGCCCCTCTTGTGGCCATGGCCTGTTAACTATGCTTATTTGGTGTAATAATTAGCAGAATTTCTCACTAACAGGGGTACTTACCAACACCTCACATCTTTGCTGTGGTTTTGTACGTGATGGATTGTACATTCTATGGAAAAAGTTGGGAAGGTCAAAGCTTAACCTCTGTCTAACAGGGCTACTTTCTGCACATTTGTTCAGAACAGGTTTATATTAACTTGCCTTTGAGCTTCTTCAAACCTGAGTTGTGTGTAATATAAACATTTTTGAGCTATTATGTAAGGGCCTCGTGAAGGTTTGTAAACACAGCACTGTTAATTTTCCAACTCAGAATGATAGAAAAATAAATGAATAGCTGCCCAAATAATTGGATGACACTTGCTGCTCAGAACTGTGTGTGTTGGAAGCGTGTCATAGGAACAGCGGGCCTGCCACAAGCACCACATTTTAGGTTAAAATTGGAGAAGAAAATTACGCAAGGAATTTTAATTTTTTCCATGGTTTTAAGTTAGGCCCCATTTAATTCTTTGTGGTTTTACAAGCCCTCTTAGGCTCCTAATATTTCTACATCAACAGTTTTAACACTCACTTTAGAACATAGTCAGAATTAACTGACAGAAGACTAAATGGGAGAAAATAGGTTTAATGCAGGAAATACTTTAGTTGGATCTCTAACTTACCCTCTGTGACCTTAGGCAAACTGCTGAACTCTAGGCTTCAGTTCTCTCATTTCTGAAAACTGAGATTATGGTACCAACTCTTTTTGGTTTCCTATGTCAGGTCAAAATGAAATGAGGACTCTTAAAAATATTTCTGTTCATAGTTCCAGATAAATATAATGGGGCTGGAGTTCTGGTTCCATGGTAGAGCGCTTGCCTGACGTGGGTGAGGAGGCCCTGGGTTCCATCCTCAGTAAATAAAAAAAAATAAAAATAAAAGATCCATGGACAACTAAAAAATATATATAAAAAAAGATGTTGTAATTACCTAAGATAGCTAAGAGGAGTTCTGTTTGTTCATTGCCAGATGAATTGTAGAAGTTGTAGAGAATGGAATAATACAGTTTGGGGGCTCAGACTTATGTATCTGTCAGTACCTATTTGTTATGGCCTGGCTTTGTTTCCAGTTTCTAGTTCCATTTTTCTAAATGTGTGTCAAATGTTTTTACTTGGTTGTTCTGCCTTTACTTAAACTCACTGCATATGTCTGGATTTAGCTGCAGGAAATAAGGCAATAGAATCCTATAAATTCCTCAGGAGTACCAGAGAAATGGGCTCAAGGCTGGAGCCTTTAGAGGCAGACTTCTGAAATACTAATACAGACGGGTTGCTGGGTGAGCTGCAAGTTTGTCACACACAGGTAGGATAGGAATCAGGAAGCCATTGTTAGAACTGTTGGTTTATCAGCACATACAACTGGAGCTGCAGCCAGGGATCAGGAAGGCACCATGACAGCTGGCATTTGGAAACTACAAGTTAATGACGAGATCCTATATTGTTGCAGAAAACCCAGTGCTTCCATGACTGTGTTACCTGCAAAACGAGTCAAAATAGCAAGATAGCGGCCTCCACTTTATTTCTGCCTCCTAGGTCTCACTGTGGGTTTTTCTTTTTTTTTAAACTGTGGAGCCTGATACTCACCCAGAACCCTAGCCACAGCTTAGGAGGGCACAGTAATACGAGCTTGGAAGGGAGCTTAGTGCCAGTCTTTCATGGCCACCTTCTTCCCATAGTGTGTTTAAAATCTCATCTTTACCTCCCCGACAGTATCATTCAATGTTGACCGCAGTGACTAGTTTGGTAGGCTCCTTGCAGATGCGTTGTTAATGATATTGGCTTCCTTATTTTTGTGTCTGGCTGCCCCTGTCCCAGTCACCTTGTCTTGGCACCACATTAGGCTTCCCTTCTGTCCACCTCCCTGCATCCTTGATTCTGTTTCAATTCCATTGCCATCTCCTTGTTCAGGTTCAACTCCTGTCTCCCTGAGCTTTTTCAGTAGTCTCCTTATCTGACCCTCTGGCCTCCAGTTTTGGTTTCTTTTAACTCAGCCTTATTGTAAATATATTCATGTTTTAAAAACAGGCACAACAAATTCAAACAAAACAAAACAAAACAAAACAAAACAAAACAACATGCTTTCATTATCTTCCTGTCCTTCTCAAAAGCCTGTTGTGGCTCCTTATTGCTTTCGGGATGGAATCCAGATGACTTAGCTTGACTTTTAGGACCTTCCAGAATCAGGGTACAATCTATCTTTCTAGCCTTATCTTCCCTTTTCCCCCTGCTGAAACTGTTAGCCAAAAGGTCTAATCGCCGACGTTTGATCACCAACTTTGATTATTGACTTTATTGCTTTGCTGCCTTATTACCTGCTTTTAATTTTCTACTGTCTTCTTCTCATTTACTCATACCCTTGATTTGGCACACAGTTTTTTCCTCTTTGTTCCACGCTCCTTAATAGCACTATTTACTAAGGTATTTTTATTTTATTACCTGCATTGTTAGTTTTCATTTTATGACTGTATATCCTCTCTTTTTCATGTAGGCAGTATAAATATTTGTTATGGATTGATTGATTTGTTGATTCTTCAGGGCTTAGACATCCACTTGCTTGGGAGAAAGGGGATGGTGGCGGGTCAGAGTGGGGGCTGAAGCAATACTCTAACTGTGTGATTTTGTCCTTTTGATTTCTAGTGAGAGGACAAATTAACTATTTGCTTTGAGCAAACTAACGCTGTGTTTTGTGGATTTAGTATTTGAAAAGGACCCTGGGAGGGAAAACCCTGGAGTTGAGCTTCTTATCCCTGTTTGCCAGGCTGGATGAGCTCTGTGTCTACACCACTGCACTGCAGTTTGCTTAAGTGCAGGTTGCAAAATGGCCATGGAATTTGTCTGTGGTTTCTTGCCAGGGAGGAGGAGAAAGAACGGATTCCGAGTAAATCAGACATGCAAATTAGCAAGGCCCATGGGCTTTAAGCAAATTACACAATAAAGTCCAAAGAAGTTCAGTTTGTCTTCTTTCTGGGTTTTGTTTTTACAGGGTGTGTGTGTGTGTGTGTGTGTGTGTGTGTGTGTGTGTGAAGGCAGCTATTATATATTTATTTTGGACCAGCAGTTCTCAAACCTTTTGACTTTAGGATTCTTTTATACTCCTAAAAATTCGTGAGGACTCCTAAAGCTTTTGTTTATATGAGCTTACATCTTTTGATAGTTACTGCATTAGGAACTAAAACAGTGAATTTAAAACATTTAAATCATTTAAGACTAGCAAAAAAAGAATCTATTACATGTTAACATTTTTTAATGAAAAATAACTATTTTGCAATACAAAAAAATGAGCATGAAAAGTGACATGGTTTTACATTTTCACAAATCTCTTTAATGTCCAGCTTAATAGAAGCTGAATCCTCATACATACTTTTGTATTCAGTCATCATTTTGGTTGAAGTATGTGAACAAAATCCAGTATCACACAGACACTAAATTGAAAAGGTGAGTGTTGTAGTTGATTCTTCAGCCATTAATTGTGGATATTCTTCTTGGATATTATACTAAAACTTGAAAAGTGACAATTTATTTTTCTAAATTTAAAAATTTTAATTGACAATAATTATATATACTTATGGGTACAATATGGCATTGTGATAAATATATACATTATAGGATGATTAAATGAAGCTAATTAACATATTCATCACTCATATACTTATATCTTTGTGGTTAGAACATTTAAAATCTACTCTTTTAACAATTGTTAATCACTGTAGTTCTCCTGCTGTGTGGTGGATCACTAGAACTGGTCCTCTGCCTAACTGAATTTAGTACTCTGACCAGCTTTTCTCCTTTCCCTGTTTAGCCCCTGATCCCTGCAGCTTTTGGTAACTACCAATCTATCCATTCTGTACTTTTATGAGTTCAACTCTTAGTTTCCACATGTAAGTGAGATCATGCAGTATATGCTTTTGTGTGCCTGGTTTATTTTACTTAATGTCCCCTGGATCCATCCACGGTTTTTTTAGACAAGTGATATTGATTGATTGTATTACTGGGGATTTAACCCAGGGCCTTACACATGCTAGGCAAGTGCTCTACCACTGAACTGCATGCTCAGCTCTTTTCTTAATTTAATTTTGAAAGAGAATCTTGCTAAGTTGCCTAGACTGACCTTACACTTGGATCCTCCTGCCTCATCCTCCTGAATAGTTGGGATTACCTGTGTGTGGCACTGTTCCTGGACACAAGTTATAGTTTCTAAAGGGTTAGTTGCAGTGTGGAATCTGAAGCTATGTGAATCAACTTTTCTTGGTCTCTTCTATTAAAATCTACTGATTTATTCTGTGCTTTGGTCTCTTACCCACGCATAACTTTGTAGCATCATGTTTTGGTCATTTGGAAAATTATCGGATCACTAAGTTATGCAGATCTTCCACATGTTGATGTGTTTTGTTGTATAGTATAAAAGAGTCACAATTGTTAATATCACCACTGATCTTCTCAGAGAAATCTTTAAGTGTGGGTGAGCTGCTAAGCCCAGGGGTGGCAAATTCAAATTTCCCAAATTTCTGATATTTACTTGAAAATTTGAGTTTTGACATTGGCAACAAATATGGTCATTTTTTCCCCTTGAAGCAATAGGCTTACCTTGTTAATTTTTGAGGAAATGTCTGCTATTTACCCAAATCTATTTTACCAGAAAAATGTCTGTCAGCTGTTTTTTAAGTAAAAATTGGGTTCCATGTGGCCCATTCAGCCACAGTGCAAATCACACGAATGCTTTTCTTTGAGAAAACCATTTTATTTTCATATTTATTTGAAGTGCTTCAGTTATATTTCCCATTTTGTTATACAGAGTAGTAAAATAATAGGTATGTAAAGTTAGATATTTAATAAAATGAATACTTTTACTTCTTCATCAAGGGTATACCTAAATGAAACTAACTTCTTTTTTTTTTTTTCTCTCTTTTACTGGAATGCCTGGGAAATAAGACAATGTGACTATTATGTTTTTGAGATCTATTGTATAGCCTGGTGACTGTAATTAATAATATCATGTATTTAAGGGACTATGGGTGTAGCTCAGTAGTAGAATTCGTGCTTAGCATACTCAAGACCCTGGGCTCAATCTCCAGTGTGTGCGTGCACACACACACACACACACACACACACACACAAAGCCATATTTCAAATTTGCTAGAAGGCTAGGATTTAAATGCTCTCAACCACAAATAAGTACATGAGGTGATATGTTAAATTTGCTTGATTTAATCATTCCACAATGCATACATGTACTGTAACATCACATTATATTTCATAAATATGCAAGATTATTGTCAACTGAAAAACAATGAAAAGAATACAGTGACTACTAGTATAGGTTTGTGCCTCTGGTTTGATTTGTGCCAAACCATGTGCAGTTTTACACACTTTTCTTTTTAACTATCAGTGGAAATATCAACACGGTGAAAGTAGCAAATACTAGTGTTATTATGAAAATAGTACCGATCATGTGTAGCCTTTGCCAAACCACAGCACTTACCAATTAGGAAGATTTGAATAGTTAAAAAGTTCAGAGAGGGGAATGAGTTTTAGCGGTTCCTTCTTTAAGGCTAGTTTCCTCTTCACCCTGGCATTTAGGGTGAGCAAGGCTATCTGGGTGGGGGAATTTGTCTCCTATTCTGGGATCGCTCTTAGTTACAGATGGGAATTGCTGGGTCTTGATTTTTTTTTTTGAGGTAAAGAAACAGGGAGTTTGTGTGTTTTTGCACCTTTGGTGATAATTAATGTTTAACTTCAATCAATCCAATTGTGGTTTATTGTTGTTAGAAACATGGTGAATGACAAGTGCTGCAGATGGGAGTTGTTGGGGAGGTGACTGACACCAGCCTTAGGACCTCCTGTTGGGGACAGTTGTAAGTCAAGCCCTCTCTAAAAAAGAACTTATTCTGGGCAACATGAACAAATTCTTTCAGTCTCTTGGCCTCATGGACAAGCCTCTGGCTGTTTTGTTTGTTTGCTTGCTTATTTATTTACTTATATTTGGCAGCCTTTCTGCTTCTTGAATTGCTGTCAGGTCTCCAAGTAGCTGCATCTCTTCCCTGGTGCAAGTAGAGCCCGGACTTGAGGCAACAATTAACTGATCGTGTAATAGAAGAATCCCAATTTTCCAGTTTCTTTTTTTAACTTCTTGGGTGGTTAGGGGCACATCATTGAAACAATTATTACATTTACTCAAGAGTTTGTCTTTTCTATTAAAAAAAAATTCCAGCCAAGTGCCTTACGGTGAAGAGGAGGGGATTGTGTAACTGGAGTCTCCTCTTAACTGGTCTTCATTGTTCAAGAAGACTGATCCCTTTGTGTTTCAGCTTGGCACACCGAATTGGTTTTAATTTAACAGTCCAGCTCCTTCAATAGATCAATTCCCTATTGTGTTTGGAATTTGGTGCACTCCCAGTTTACTCTCAAAGTGTTGGGCTTCGTTGAAGGAATTGGGGCGGAGGCATCAAAGAGGCTTAGTCATTTTGGGGTTTATGGTTGTATCCCAGAGCCCTTTTTCTAGTGTTAGGGAAGGTGACTTGTGTTTGTAAATTCCTGCTCTGTGTCAGATGTTCTTCTAGGAGTTTTATATACCTTCTTCCAGTTCTCATGGTGACTTTCTGATACAGGGCACTTTTCTCTGCTTCTTTTACTACTATGACAGGCCAAGACACCCTCATCTGTTACCTGGAATTTGGCATCCTCAGTCTGGTCTCCCTGACCCCACTTTTCATGCTTCCCCTCCCCCGTCTCAAAATCTATTCCCTTGGATTCATATTTTAAAGATGGAAATCTAATTGTGTTACCTCCCTGCTTAAGGCCCTTGGTTGACTCTGCGGTGCACACAGGATGAGGTCCTTCTGCTCTAACGACAAGCCCCTGCTCTTTCTGAGAACTCACTGTGCTCCACATTCACTGGCCTTCTTTCTGTCCCTGGAAACCACCAGCCTGGTTCTTCCTCAGGACCTTTGTTCAGCTATTCTTGGAACAGCTTGGAACACTCTTTCCTCAAATCTTTATTCTGTGCCTGACTTCTTGTGATTTCTACCTAAGACACCTGCTCAGTGTTCTTCTGTCACCTGCCAACCTACAGCCTCTCCCCACTGCATCACTACATTATATTTTCATTGAATCACTTGATAAGAGCGTAAAGTGAGGTTCTGCTTAAGATTGTCTGGGTTTCAGTCATGTCCCCCTCCCCCCAAGCTAACAAACAAAACAATTGAAGGCTCATCACTGAGGCCAAATGTGCCTTTGGATGAGCTACTTACCCTTTCAGGGCTTCAGTTTTCTCCTCTATAAAATGGAAATAATATATCTCTTCATTGTGAGAATTAAATAAGTACTTATAATTCCATATAATAGTTTCCAATACATTGTACATAACCAAGAAATGTTAACTATTATAATTTTTAATATAATTAGTGTTATTAAAATCTACCAGTACTTAATTTATTATTTACTTGACTATTTTTCTGTCTCTTCTGCCTAGAATATAACCTGTATGGGGAAGGGACCTTATCTGTCCCATACATAAGGATGTATCCCTAGAGCTCAAAACAGTATTTGGTACATATTAGGCACTGCAGAATCTTTACTTATCATTCAAATTTGAAATATTATTCTCTCTGTTTAACAGATTGCACAATCAGGATTCAGAGAGGTGCACTAACTTGCCCTAGTCACATAGCTATTAAATGGTAGTAGTCCTGAGATTTGGCATCCTGATTCCAAGGCCATGTTTTTTACATTATGCCACAGTACATAAGTAGATATTTCTTCAGATTCTGTCATGTTTGGCACATGATTTTCAGGTTGCCTTTTAATGTAAATTCCAACTTGACTCATGAAATGGAAATAGCCATTTGTGTGAAAGTGGGAGGTCAAGGCCAAGAATTAGGCCCAGAGGCAAGTTAGGAGAGGGAGATCTAGGCACACCCACCAAATTTAAGGGGTGGAATAAGTTATCCTGATTCTTGCCATGGGGATATGTAGGATAGTGACCTTGGGGTTGGGCTGCTTGAGGAGATTCATGTGATTAGACTTCAGAATGGAGAGGGCCCCTAAACTCACAAACCTCAGTTTGGACTCTTGTATTTCTATCATCTTATTCTTGTGGATGGAGGCAAAAGCTGAAAAATTGTAATGTTGTCTTCTGGACCCTCTAGAAAATAGTAGGCTTGAATCTGCCTTGTCACTGACAGCACATGATTATGGTCCTTGGTCCACCATGGTTTCGATGACTCATTCTTTTAAATGAATCCCTCCCCCTGCTGTGTAAATGAGCAGAACACAAAGGAAAAAATATAGGCTTTGGAGACTTGCAGATCAGGGTTCAGATTTCTGCTGTGCCACTTTTTTTTCTGCTGAGGATCAAATCCAGTGCCTCGTGCATGCTAGGCCAGTGCTTTACCTCGGAGCTACATCCCGAGCCTTTGTCGTACCACTTCTGGGCTGTGTGTTGACACACTGCTTAACTTCTTTAAATGTCAGTGCCTTGTTTATGTAATGAGGGCTGGGATGAGAATCAGAAGATGAGAGCTTGTCTGACCCTTTTGAGATTCTCATGGAAGTGATGGACGCTCTCCCCAGAAAAGTGACCTTATACCCAGACTTTGCATTTACTTTCATGGGGTTCAGGATGCCTCTGGAATGAGGGTAAAAATCTATACCAGACCAAGATCTTAAAGGGAGAAGCCTGTACTTTTATTTTATTTTTTTCCTTTTCCTAGGACCTAGACTAGGGCTTGGCTTCCTACAGTCTCTTAATAATGTTTATTGAAGAAGGAAAATTTAACTAATTTCTGAGTTCCTTTATCCTTTTAGCCCGATATTTGGTTTCCTTTGCCCTAGGACCTGTGGCAGGGCCAGCTTCCTAACCTAGTCCAGGCATGCCAGTGGCCATTGCTCTTTGGCAATAAGTATCCAAGCCTGTGGTTTGGCCTTCGGTAAACTGTAGAGGTGGACTCATGAAACGCTTGGAAATATTTTCAGTTTATAATAATGTGTAAATGTCAAGAGCCAACTGTTGAAGAATGGCTCCTCAGAGTACTTGGGCGCTCTAGATTGGGCATGGTCATCATAGTGCATGACATTTTACTAATGCATCCTTAGAATACAAAAGCTGAGAGCTAGAGAGTCTTAGCATTTAATCTCATTTCTCTAGATTGGTTAAGTGACTTGTCCAGGGTCTCTCAACTGTATAGTGGCAGAGCTCGTAACTCGTAGCACCCCAGCCAGGGGGCTATTTTTCAGCTTTCCTTAAACCATTGCCGTTTACTGGCATCTGTGTGGCTTAAAAACCTTTGAGATAAAATGCAGCAAATTTCATGCTGGATGACACTCATTATTATCTCTAATTGGCTTGTTTGTTTACGAATGCCTATTCCTGTTTTTCTCCATTCTTCCAGGATGGGGAAATTCCACAAGGGAAGGAATCTGTCTTACTCAGCTCAATCTTTAGAACCTTGTGCATAGTCTGTGTGTAGTAAATTTGGGTTGAATGAATGGATGAATGAGGAGAACTTTCCTTGGCAGTTCTAATAGTGACAGAAGAGTTGGGATTTCACCCCATCTTTATCAGTAATTAATTTAACAAACATTGATTGAACCTCCTGTACATTAGATACTATACCAGCCATGGAAATGGGTGAGATATGTTGCCTAGCTTCCAGGAGTTCCAGTTTAAATGCAAAAATAACAATCAAGAGGAGCAGACCAAATTGGGCCTGGAGCGTTTGCTTAAAATTTAATCTGAATGCATGCTCCATCACTTCCTGTGACTTTCACCCACCTGCTTTGTTCATTTAGCTGCCTGACTCTGATGACATTTGAGTTCAGGTTTTAGGTTCTGAAACTCCATGGTTTCTAAACCTGGTTGATCATCACTTCACCTGGGGGGGCATCCAGACAGACCCTACTCTTGAACATTCTGAATCAGCAGGGCTGGACTGGCCTTAGAAGCTGTACTGAAAAATGATAACTCTGCAGGCACAGCCAAATCTATCTCTAGGTAGTATTGCCCTATAGGTGAGTACTCAACATGAGTACTTGGTCTTATTATCTGGACCTGATGTTCTGTATTAATAGCATCTTCCTTAAAGATTTTATGTACAAATACATGATTCTCTTCCACGAGTCTCTGCCAAGTCATGTAGTATGCTTGCTGTCTGTACACTTTTGCTCAGAAAACTCTCTGAAAGCATAGTTAAATGAAGCTAAACGTCAAACTAATAATACCAGTAATCCTTCCATTTGGCTTCCTTATATCATTGCACGTGTGTGGGTTAGTTCTTTAATTAGATTCAGCACATAAATTGAGGATGGATTGGTTACATGGTGACTTTCAATAGTAAACTCTTTTTTCGAGGAACAAAAGAGGTAGGTTTGTGCTTTTCCAGGATTTCTCTTCCTTGAGTTAGAGGCAAGATAGCCAGGTATGTATCAGCAGACCCAAAAATAGGTAAGCTGTCAAGGTGTTGGCAGTGATAGGCTCCTCTGGGTGGAACTCAGGGCATCCTACAAGCAAAAAGACTAGATTTAAGTGACTTCACATTTAGGCTTTACTTAATTGCTGAAGTGTTAAATTGGGTGTGACAAATCTAACAGGTAATTGTCAAGTAGGTTCCATTACCAGTCATCGAATAGATAAATGATATTCCTCATGTTAAAACTAAAGAAAAAATTTAGACTGTATTTGGAATTAGAATTTACATATTGCAGATATATTCGCATACATCCAACCACTTTCAGTGCATCTGTTCACTTATTTACCTCTGTCAAGATGGGATAGTATGGCTGGGTACAGTGGTGCACGCCTATAATCCCATTAGGCTCAGGAGGCTAAGGCAGGAGGATCATGAGTTCAAAACCAGCCTCAGCAACTTAATGAAGCCCCAAGTAACTCAATGAGATCCTGTCTCAAAATAAAAAATAAAAAGGGCTAGGGATGTGGCTTAGTGGTTAAGTGCCCTGGGTCCAATCCCTGGCACAAAAAAAAGGAAAAAAGAAAAAAAAAAAAAGACATTGTAGTGTGGAGGTGCAGAGGGACTAGAAATGGGGAGGGGTTGTGATCGATGAGAATTTTTAAAAGAATTGGGAAGCTAAGCTATCTCCTTATAGAAGTGATAAGCAGTAACCTTTGACAGCACAGTTCTAAACACTTGTATTAGAGCTAAGCTTTTGACATTATCTTAACTTATATTGTTACTTATTAGTGTGAGACCAATCTCAATAGATTGGTTAGTAACTTGATTGGTTTAATGGAAATATTTTTAAAAGTTATATTGAAGCACAGTGAAACCTAAGGATGTCAGTACCGTCTAGGGACTCAGTGATGAGCAGGGCAGAGCGACAGTGTATGTGAGAGGGATCTTTTTCTCCTTGGTTCATAACAGAATTCCAGGAATTAGAAGGATCTTTGCACAGAGTTGACACAAAATAATTATTGAAAGAATGAAGAAAGGAAGCTACACTTGGTCTCTGCTTGTGTGGAACTTTCATTCTAGTGGAAGAGACAGATACATATGTACAAATAAATAACCATCGAGATAAGTAAGCAGGGTATGTGATAGTTCATGACTGGTGAGGGTACTGTTTTCATAGGAGGCTGGGATTGAGCTGATTTGGGAATGAGCAGATGAGAAAGATAAAGTTGTACAAAGTTGGGGGAGAGGAAAGCATGATGAGAAACAGAAAAAAGATCTGCGTCCATGACTTGAGACTGGTGAGTGAGAGGGAGACTTGCTCTAATCAGGAATGATAGTCATGATGAAGAGGGGTGGACTTTATTCTGTGTGCAGTGAGAACTCCTTAAGAAAGTCAAATGTTTTGAGCACAGGAGTGATATGATTCAATCCGCATTTTAGAGAGGTTGCTCTGCTTTCTGCAGAAAATGGGCCACAGGCAGGGGGACAATTGGAGAACCAGAGGAAGCTATTGTAGTGTTGTTGGTAAGAAGTGATGGTGGCTTGCCCCGAGGGGGTAGCAGTGGAGGTGGGAAGAAGTGGATGCATTTGGAGTGTATTTTGGAGTAGAGAAAATGGTTCAATAGTCTAAGAGGGTAGCACTGAGAAAGTGAATGTACATGTATCTCAGGCACACACACGCACACACACACACTTTTTCATGATGAACCTCCTTTAAACATGTTTGTTGGATTATGAGATGATTTGCCTTAAATGAGAGAACTACTCTTTTTGAACTATGGGGAATACAAAGAGTGTAGAGAGCAGGCTAAGTGTGCTGCTCAGGGCGGCACACCGCTATGGTTCTGTGGTTCCAGACGTTTTTGACAGCGTGCATTCGAGACAGAATGGTAACACACACTGTGTATCTTTTGGCAGATCAGAGCATATGGAAATAAAAATAAGAAAATTCAGCTCTGGCTTTTGAATGAAATAGGATTCAGAAGAGATTATCTCAAATCTAGCTTATGAGATAATGTACTTTCTTATAAACACAAACATCACTTACACATTTAGAATATCTAAATTATTATTCCAGATTCCTTTTGACTGCTGCAAATTCAGTGATCCATTTGGATAGTCTCTGTTACTCTGAAGTTTTAATAGGTAACAGTCAGAATTGGAGTGGAAGAACATAAAAGCAAACTGAAATGCTAATAGCCAGCACTCTGAAACCATTAACTTTAAGCTTGTTATTCCTGACCTAACTGCTATTCATAAGATGGTAGAGAGGCTAAGTGTGACTTGAGCACTGGTTATTTAGAAACATCACCTTGTGAAAAGCACACACCTTCAGTTTCCAGGGCTGTAGTGTTGCTTGACAACGTGCCAATCTTGGCCAGGGGAGCTTGCTCTCTGCACCTTCACCGTATAGGTCAAAGGGGGAGAAGTAGTTGAAAATGCGTATCATGTTGTTTGAAGAGTAAGCAAGACAACAGGGTCCTCTTAATGGAAAATACAGCCAGTATTTGCTGACTTCCTTTGATTTGGGTAGTCATGGAATCACCTGGGAAGGGACTCTAGCTAAAGGTTACTTACTACCACTCATTTTGCAGATATGGAAACTAAAGATGTGTCTAACATTAAACACTAAGTATAAAGGCACCTCTTGACTCAAGTTATACGGCCAACTAGAATTTATAAATATATATTTTAAAATTTTTCTTTTGTGTTGGATTTCAGAAGAATTATTGTCAGGATAAACCTGATCGCTCTTTTTAAGCTGACTCATATAGTTGTGTCAGATTAAATTTGAGGCCTAATGTTGAATAGAGAGGGCACCAACATTGGTAAGAATGAGAAATAAGTAATGTTATGTTGACAGATGAAATTGTTTTTCTAAACTTTCTTGTTTTTTTCCTCCCTATTTTATCTCCTCTTCAAGTCTGGTGTATTCAGCTAGTCACCCAGACATCTTTCGTCTTAAACTGTGTAGTGTGTGCCTTAATAGGCACTAGTGAGTCAAATGAAATTGAGTGAAATCAAGCCAATAAATGTAATATAAAAGCAAAGGCAACTGAGACTAGACTCGATTGTTGGGGATGGAGCTTCAGACCCATCAAGGACACAGTTATTCAAGCTGCTGGTTATGGAAAACATAAATCCAGAGAAGCGTTCTGCAGTGTCTTTATGATTGCTTTATTTTGGGGCTGCCCTTATGTCTTCCTGTCCCACTCAAATCTCTTTCCTTTACTCAAGCATAATTGTGGCTATTCAGAAATGCTGTTGTTTAGTAAAATTAGTTGAATAACTGGTGTGAAGATCAACAGGAAGCAGCAAAACAGGCCACATTTCTTGCCCATCAAGTGATATTTTGTCAGTATTTATAGGATAGGTGCCTTATAGGAGTAAAAAATACATGTTCCCAAATTTGGGAAATTATATGGTGGGTCTGCAGATTGAAGTTGTAACTAAAGTTTATAAATTCTTTCATCTTTGCTGCTTCTACTCTTAATTCCCTCTCCACTTTGTGTACCATCTGCATTTGATACAAAATTAATGGTATTCATATTCAACCTTTCTCCCTGACCACTATCTCCTTGGAAAATAGGTGGTACTGAAATCTCCTCTTTTTCTTTTCTTTCTTTTTTTTTTTGTTTGTTTGTGCAGAGCTGGGAATTGATTGAACCCAGGGCCTTGTGCTTGTGAGGCAAGCACTACCAACTGAGATATATCCCCAGCCCTTCCTCTTCTTTATTTACTTCTACCTGGATTGTACTTGCTCCGTCTGATGGGAGCAGTTACCTTCAGAGGTCTTGGATTTGTGTCTCTGGCATATAGGCTCCACTCTGTCCATAAAAGTTTAAATATATTGTAATTTCTTATTCAAGCATATTGAGTAAGTAATAAGAACCAGGTATTTGAATAACTTAATCATATGCCAAATTTTACTTTGGAAATTAAATATTTCAATTTAAGACTGCAGTACATTTGTAATGCTGAACTATATTGCAAAGTGATAGTTTTCCTTTAAGTTTAAAATTTTCTATAGCTTTATGCCTTAAAATTATTCATTATTACCTATGCTTATTACCTTTCTGAATATGCTCATTGACGTACATGCAAACATATTCTCTAAAGTGAAGATTTCTTGTACCAAATTTCAGCCTGGATTGAATTTTATGGATGAGAGAGATACTCTGAAAATGGAACCATTGGCATAACCTTGTGTATAATATAACTAGCAGGCAGAGCTGTAATGAACTGCAACATGAGCTCAGATCTGCAAAATATTCAGAGAACACAGGCAAAAGCACATGAGTTCCCCTCATGAACTAGGTTGTTTTCCAAAAGCAACAAGTACTACTTGTCTTTTCAGAAAGCTGTCATGGAGCTATAATACTTTTGTGGTTTAGACTTAATGTGAGTAAGATTCCTTTCTACCCTCAACCTAGAAAAACTTTACAATTCTCTTGGAATTTGATGAAAGTTTCCTAGCTTTGAAGTTAGAGAAGACTCTCATTTCTGATTAGGCAATTGTTAACTTTTTTCCTGCTGTCATTCTATGATACCAGAAAATCATACATGATTGCTCTATTTGGAGAACAGTATATGGCCTCACACCCTTAAGATCATATCTAGTTTAGAAATCATGACAGCTGACGATGAGTGTTTTTTGTCTTCCTGCCCCCACCCCAAGCTTTCCTGAACCTTTTTATTTCTTTGAACAATGTTTCTTTCTTTCTTTCTTCCTTCCTTCCTTTCTTCCTTCCTTCCTTTCTTCTCTTTCTTTCTTTCTTTCCCTCCCTCCCTCCCTCCCTCCCTCCCTCCCTCCCTTCCTTCCTTCCTTCCTTCCTTCCTTCCTTCCTTCCTTCCTTCCTTTCCTTCTTCTTTCTTTCTTCTTTCTTTCTTTCTTTCTTTCTTTCTCTTTCTTTCTTCCTTTCTTTCTTTCTTGTTCCCTTCTTACCTACTGTTCATAGTATTGGGAATACTTTTTTTTAAAATTGTGGCAAAATACACATAAAATTTGCAATCTTTGCCATTTTTAAGTGGTAAAGTGCCATTTTTAAGTTCAGTGGCCTAAGTACATTCGTATTGTTGTGCACCTATCATTACTATCCATCTCCAGGATTTTTTACCATCCTGTACTGAAACTCAGTACCCACAACACAGTATCTCTCTATTTCCACCTTTCCAAAGCCCCTGATAACCACCATTATATTTTTCTGTTTAACTGAACTATTCTAGGTACCTCATGTAAATGGAACCATTCAATATTTGTCCTTTTATAAATGGATTATTTCACTGAACATATCTCTTCAAGGTCCATCTTGTTGTAGCATGTGTAAGAATGGTTCCTTTTTAAGGCTGGATGACATGCCAGTGTATGTATATACTACGTCTGTTTATCTGTTCAGCCACTGGTGGACACTTGATTTGCTTCCCCCTTTGGCTATGATGAATAATGCTTCTGTGAACATGATGTTCTCACTGATAATGTAGAGGGGCTCCAGGTTCTTCACATTATCACCAAAAGTTGTCCTGTTCTCTTCTGTTTTGGTTTTGTTAGTAGCCATCCCAATTAACACCAACTTATTTTTTGTTTTTCAACTCAGATGTAACTTCCACTGGAAAGTTGTCCCTGAGAGCTGTCTGTCCTGCCTTTTAAGTTAGGTGCTGTGTTATCATTCTTGCTTTCTGCATCAGAAAACTTCCTACGTGTGCTTATAATTTGCTGGTTTAATTGTTTGACATTTCTATAATGTGCCCCCACAAAGGCAGGGGCCACGTCAGTCTTGATTACTGTGTTGTCTCCTTGAGACCTGGCTTTCAGTAGAGGCAGTCACTGGAATATTCTCCTTTAGGTCTAACTAAATGTTCCCATTGTGCAGTAATGTGCAGCCTGGACTTTGTAGGCACAACATGTGAATTCAAGTCTTAGCGCTGACATTTCCTAGATCTGTGATTTTGAACCTGATATTTTATGTCTAAATCTTGGTTTTCATTTCTGTAAAATGGGGATAATAATATCTACCTCATCTCCACAAGCTTTTATTTTTTTTTAAAAGGTTTAAGAATTTTGTTAAGACTTAGGATAGATAAAAGTGTCTCCTGCAGTTAATAAATATGAATGAAATGGAGGAGGAACAGGGGAGTAGAACTGTGAAATTTGTAGTCAGTCAGGTGATGGCATTAACATAAGATTAAAAACAAGAGAAGCAGATTTAAGAAAGTCAGAAAAGGAAAATGTTGACTTTGATTTTGGTCTTATTGAATCTCAGGTGCTAGTGGGAACTTTCATATTTTAATATCCTGGAGACAGTTTGAACTATAGATTTGGGCCAGAGAGAAGGATTTGAGAGTCATCTGTAATGAACTCATTTTGAGAAGAGGAGATTGCCTCAAGGAAGAATGTTTTGTAGCGTGAGAAGAAGGGGAAAGACAGGGAACACCTGCCATCAGGGGCAGAAGAAGAAAGAATTTAAAGAGAGATGGAGAAGGAGGGAGCCTCGGCTGAAGAACTAAAAGGGCAACCCAGGGAAAGGAGGACTTTGTGAAAGAGATTCAAATATCTGTGTCCAGTGCATCCTTCAGTAATCAAGAGGATGATGCTGAGTTTTAGCAAGTAGCGTTGGTCACTGACCTTCAGAAGAATTTTTTTAAATTTTTTCTTTTGGTATTGGGGATTGAATCCAGGCATGCTTAATCACTGAACTTCATCCCCAGTCCTTTTTTATGGTTCATTTAGAGAGAGAGTCTTGCTGAGGTTGCTTAGGGTCTTGCTAAATTGTTTAGGCTGACTTTGAACTCACAATCCTCCTACCTCAGCTTCCTGAGCTGCTGGGATTATAGGCGTGCACCACCATTTTTTTTTTTTTTTTTTTCTTTTTAATAGAATGGTAGTGGTTAGATGCTAGATCATGGAAGGGGGTCAGGGCCAAAAGAGACAGGAATTCTGGGCATTTGTCTTAAATTGCTTATCAGGAAGTTTGGTAGAAAAAGAAGGGATGCCGATAGAGAAGCTGAGGCACATGGAGGTTAAGTTGCTTAAGGGCACACACCTCATACACGGCAGAAGCAGGTTTTGAATGATAAGGTTTGGTGTAGGAACCCGTGATCTTCACCATTTTTAGGCTATACTCTTACACACTTTTTCCTTGTAGTTGGAGGCTACTTAAAAGGACACATCTGCAGTTAGAATCCAATTACTTCCATGGAAAATCTGGTCCTCTGGTCATTATATCTCAGATTGGAGTTTTGTATTTTACAGCATAATGAAGTTACGCATGTGATGGTTAGGTTGGGTTCCAAGCCTTGGCATATTTGCAAAAGAGTAACTTTATTAGAATTATTACTCACTTTTTATCAGACACTCCAGCAATGGTAATTTTTCATTAGTGATATAATTAGAAGAGGGAACTTGAGAACATAAAATGCACATATTGAAATAAGATTAAGTTCATGCTGATGAAACTATAGAGTTCTATGCAATGCCTCAATTAAAAAATGGTGATAATGAAGACTGTGTATTGACTTTTCAGAATCCTTGGAATGGATGAAAACAAAAAGAAATAACTACTTTGTATTATAAAACCTCTAAAATAGTTAATAATAAGTTATTCTTTCACACATTTTTCTTTAACTTTTCATCACTGCTTGGCAAAACTGATAGTTGATATGGCTGTGTCAGCAGCTGAGGGATTTTGTGTTGTTGAAGGAACATCATGCCTTGTATAATTTAGTTGCAGCTACCCAAGGGGAGGTACTTACCATCTGATTATGTTGCACGTGCTTTGGAAACAGCAGAGAGCCTGAGAAGGACAGTGGAGAGTAAAGGATTATTAAATGGACAGTCACTGAGGTGGCTTACTGATGACTTTACTGCAACATCATGTGTATCTACTTTCCCATGGCAGGTTGTATGATCATGGTTTAAAGGTTAAAGCTTTGTAAAATTACTAAGAAATCACAAACCCTGCTGGTCTCAAGTGTGATTATTTACAGTCGGACTACTAGCAGGAATAGTGCTAAGTTTGATCATGCTAATACTAAACTGGGCAAGATTTGTGGTGAAATCTCATGAAGCTCTGTCCTCTGACCTTCAAGTAGACTGCTGAGGTCGAAGATTTCCAGGTGGAAAGTACCCTGGATTAGGACTGACAGAATTTGGCTTTTTCATCTGAACCACTGTGGTCAAGAGGAGGAATTTCTCCTCTGGGAAATGCTAAGGGGTGTATATTAGGTTTTTGGGGCTAGGATGTCAGTAGAATAGCAATAAAGAGTTTCATTAATTATTATCTCTCTTTTGTGGTTTAAAATAGTATTGCCTTTGGTCTAGTATTCACTTACAAAATTGTGGACAGAATTTGATTGTGGGGAAGAGTCTTTGGTACGACGTGGTGTCTCTGTTTTAGGTAGAATTACTTGGAGTTGACTCCAGGAAATTAAAGTTTGTTCTGTCTCAGTCATTGGCCTTTATGAAAGAATCTAACATTTTATTTTGTTTTTGCTTATCCATTTAATATTAATATTGTACTCTTCAGGTTTATAAATGGCCCTTCCCCCAAAGTTCTAGTTCTTTCTGTAGGCACTAACCCAACACTCTTTCTTTTGAAATCTGGTTTAGTTGCTGTACATCATGGATATTTATCTCTTCAGGAGTCCTTCCTTTCCCTTTAGAAACTTGGACTTCATTCTTAAAATTTATGGTTGTAGGTGAGAACTTAAGATCAAAGTGGTCTTAAGAGTAGATTAACAAGAGTTCTGTTCTTAATAGAATCTATTTTTAACAAATAGATTTTGATAGGATATCTGAGGAATTAAAGTATATCTTGACTCTTTGTTTTTCATTTATATTTTAAAATTTCCTTTGAAAGGGAACTTTTTAAAGTCAAAAAATGCTGTAGCTAACTTGTAGAGTCCTTGGAAAAGTATGAGTTAAAGGGCAAGATGTTGTCCTAGGAGGAACATTGAGGAGTGTTGGGAAATGTAGTGTCATGGCTCCATGTAAGCAAGGTGACCTCTGCTAGGGGCTAAGTAGGTTTTTAGAAAGGTGCTCATAAAAAAGAAGAGATTAAGAAAGTTCAAACTAAACAAATTGCATAAACCCAAATTCTTTGCTTTTACATGATAATAATTTCATTAGATTTAGAATTGGAAAGATAAATTTAAAAAGGGGCAAAAGGCAGGAACAATCATGTACATGTGAAAAGTTACACAACAGGACTAACTAAGAAATATAAATTATAATGAGAGAACTTGTTTTTTCATATGTTAACTTGCCAACAATGTAGAAGTTTGGTAATAAGTGGTGTTCAAGTAAATAAAGAAATGGGTATTGTGTACTGATGGTCACACAAATTGATGCAGTGTTTCCTGGGGAGCAATTTCACATTATGAACCAGAAGCTGTAAAAGAGCATACTTTTTGACCTACTGAAACTCCTGCTAAGAATTTTTATCCTGATGAATCTTCAGTGTCATCTTCTCAAGACAGTGCAGTTTGTGCATGCCCCGTGCATTTAGTACATAGAAATTGTGAATATTTTTAAAAAATCTTTTTTAGTTGTAGATGGACACAATACCTTTTATTTTATTTATTTATTTTTTATGTGGTGCTGAGGATCGAAACCAGTGTCTTACATATGCTAGACAAGCACTCTATCACTGAGCCACAACCCCAGCTCACATAACCCACAATTATAAATGTAATACATTAAAAGAACATAAGACAAGAAAATGTTGTAACTGGGCTTATAGACCCAATGGTGTTGTGGACTGCAAAGAGAAGGAAGTATAAAGGGATAATAGGTTGCTTTGAACCCATGACCCTGGATAAGCTGTAGATATGGAAACAAAAAGTTGAATTTAACTCCGATAGGTAATAGCGACTAAAAGTGTATCACTTGAGGTAGGCCCAGAACTAAGCTCACTACTTGGAGCTAGGGACTGGGGTGAAGTTCTACTTCTCATAAAAATTGAATGGCAAAAAGCTCTCTCCCCAACCCCCAGGAGGACTACAGTGTTATATGGAGCTGTCGATCTTGAGAAACAGAAGAAGGTAGATGCAACTTCAAGACTAGAAACCGAATCATCTTGGCTGATTGTGGATAATGGAGAGAGGATGTTGTGCTCCATGTGACCATCACAAGGCTTGGTCCTGGATGGTGTTATGGGGATTCTGGTGGGAGTGGCTGTAGAATCACAGCAGAAGGAAAGGTGAGCAGAGGTAGAAAGAGCCAGGAGGGAGAAAAAGCAAAGACAAAAAGCCTTGCGCTTGGGCCCGGTTGTGGCTCAGTGGTAGAGCATTTGCCTAGTATATGTGAGGCACTGGATTAGATCCATAAAATGAATCAACAAATTAAAGGTATATTAAAAAAAAGCCTTGCACTCATACTTAGCCTTCAAAACACAACTTCAAAATACTTGAAGAAAATAAATGGTAAAAATGATAGTTAACAAAATCAATAATGAGAACAAAAATTCTTTCCAAATTTGGTGTGTGGGATGGTGGAAATCCAAGATAGTGGAGATGAGAGAGATTGGATCTCACCTTCTCCACAGTTTGGAATCAAAGCAGTGAGAGAACAGTTGATGAGAGAGGTGGGTAACAGAGGGAATGCCCTGATTTGCAATATTGGAAAGTCGGAGACTTTAGAGGGACTGGAGAATTCTGGTTACTGGAACAGAATTGTGTTAACCTGGAATCAACACCTCACAATTAGGGCAGGTCTGGAGGGAGGGGTGACAAAGGGTGCAAGAGGGAGAGGCAAGGTTGACATGCTCACTTTGGAAATGGGTAGAACACAAAGTCAGATGAAATTAAACTGGGACAGGAGCTGCAAAACCACCTGCTGAACAAGAAATACTGGGCTTTTCTCAGTTTGCTGGCAGAGAACTGTAGCAGGCAGCCATTTCACAGAGACCACGTCTAAGCTTACAGCTCAGGAGGTGATTAAATCTCTACAACTTCATCCCACCTAGAGATACCAGTTAAAAATATTGGGAACGACTTTGAAGCAGGCTGGCTGAGGAACCTGTGTAGTGGGATCCCTGCAAGCTGAAGGCTGCCAACCCCTCCCCCTCCCTGGTGTTGGCAGTGGTAGCGATGTGGACCAGAGCAGGGTGTGACACTTCCAGCAAGTCAGGTACCCAGGGAGGAGTGTGTGCTCCCTACCTCTACCCACCATGAGGGCCTGTCAGGGAGGATGATGCCCACAATGTGGCAAACACCTGTGCTGCCAGGCACCCTTGCTACGCGCCCCAGCCATGGACCTGCACTCTGGCCACTGACTATCCTGTGCCAGTCTGTGGCTACCACCCCGTGCCTTGCTGCATACCAGCTGCTGGCCCCTATCCTGTACCCCAGCTGCCAGACTGCCTCACGTCTCTACCATGTACTGTCTTACACAAAGCACTGAAAACCACAAGGACAAACCCACACGTGTTTTTATAACTACAAGAGCATGTCAGAGAAGTGTCTCCATTTTAAGATATCTCTGCAAGAAGAAAACAATTTCTTTATGATTGTCATTTTAGCTGCTTTGTGTAAAATGTTTTATTATATCTTCCCTCATTATTTGATTTTTCATGGCTCTGACTAATTTTATGTAGTCTTTCAGTTAATTGCACTTTTTCTTGATACCTCTTTTCTTCTTTCTCATCTCCATTTCCCTTCCTTCTCTCTCTTCCTTCTTTCTTTCATTTCTCTTCTTTCTCTCTCATCTTGTTTCTTTTTCCCTTTCTTTACCTTCATCCTATACAATTTGGGATTAAGTGTACTATCACCAATGCTTATTTTTTAAGGCTAGTCTATATTATTTCTTATGGGTTTGTAGAGTTGTAGAGATTATTAGCAATGAGTTTTTAAAATATATGTTAATATATGATTTGCTCTTAAATTACTACTGTTACTCTCTGCTTTCATAGCTGTGCTGGTTGTTGAACTTAGCACTTTGATTACACTGTTGATGTAATCAACATTACAAAGAAATGACCCCAGCTCAGAGGTTACTGTGCAGAGATAATTGCTCACAAAAAGTTCCTTAAATAAAAGAGGAAGAGGGATTTATCATAACAGATGTGCAAATATAGAATCACGGAAAATATGAGTTAATAAACCAAATCACCTCCAAAAATGTATAACCTCTGAACAACTGAATCCATAAACATTGAAGAGAATGAAATACTGAACAAAGAATTTAAAAAATTGTTAAAATGATCATTGATTTAAAAGAAGATCTAAGGACTCAAGGGAGAAAATATGAAAGAACATTTCAGTAAAGGGAGATTCTGGAAAAGAGCCAATTATAAATCATAAAAAGAGACAATAAGTCACATAAAAAACCCTGTTGAAAGTCTCTACAATAGACTTAATCATATAAAAGACAAAATTTCAGAACTTGAAGACTAGGTGGACACTGAATCCAAGGTGGAGCCTCAGTATTTAAAAAATATGAAACTGCTTAGAATATCCAAGAACTCTTGGATAAAATTAAGAAACTTAAGGCTTATAGGTATTGAAGAAGGAGTAGAGTTACAAGATAATAGCATTAATAACCTATTCAGTGAAACAATAGAAAAATTTCTAAAGTTTGGAAATAAGATGGACATTCAGATACTAGAGACATTTAGAATACCAAATAAACAAGACCAGAAAAGACCCTTTCCATGACACATAATAATCAATATGCCAAAAACCCAAGTCAAGTAAAAAAAAAAATTAAAAGTTGCAAGAGGAATGCCAGGTCACCAATCAGCAAAGCAATTAGAATAACAACAGATTTCTTGGTAAATCTCCTAAAGTTCAGGAGGCCTTGAAATAATGTATTTCAAGCTCTCAAAGAAAACATAACTGCCAACCAAGATTGATATAGCCAGCAAAGATATTCCTCATTATCAAAGGAGAAATACAGACCTTTCAAGAAATGCATAAACTAAAGAAATTTATTACTACTAAGCCTGAATTACAAAAGATGCCTCACGGAATCCTACACAAAGAAGAAGAAAAAAAACAGGCAAGAGAAATTGAGGAAGAGTAAGTCTCATTTGAAGAATAGATAAGCATTAGAGAATTAGGATAAAAAATATTAGAAATAGTCAAAATGTTAGGAATGAACACCTGTCAAAACACCAAATGTGGTCTCAATTCTCCAATTAGAAGACATAGACTGGCATATTAGATTAAAAAATAATGTCCTATTTTCTTAAGCATAGGTCATTGCCAAAGATGTCCATAGACTGAAAGTAAAAGGATGGAAAATGATATTCCATGCAAATGGAGACCCCAAACAAGCAGGATTAGCTACTCTCATATTTGACGAAGCAGACATCTAACCAAAATTAGAAGAGACAAAGAAAATCACTATGTAATGGAAAAGGGAGCAGTCCAACAAAAAGATATAATGGTAGTAAATATTGATCCCCAGATGTTGGTGCACCTAGTTGCATGAAACAGGTACTACTCCACATAAAGGCTCAGATAGATCCCAATATAGCAATTCTGAGTGGTTTCAGTATTCCTCTCTCACCAGAATATTTATCCAGATATAAAACCAGAAAATATGTTATAGGCTTAAATAAATGGATGTAATGAATATCTATAGAATATTTTATCCAACAGTATCTAAATACATTTTCTTTCCAGCTGCTCATGGAACTCTCTCCAAACTGGTTCATATTTCAGTCCACAAAACAAGTCTTAACACATACAAAGAATTTGATATGATTTCTCATCTGATTATAATAGAATTAAATTAGAAATCAATTGCAAGAATAACTACAAAAACTATATAAATGTGGAGATTGAACACTGTACTATTGAATGATGAGTTGCTTATTGAAGAAATCAGAGGAGAAATTTAAAAATTGTTAGAATCAAATGAAAATAGAAATACACCATAGCAGATTCTCTTGGACACAGCACAAGTGGTTCTAAAATTTATAGCTATGAGTGCCTACATAAAGAAATCAGAAAGATCCTAGTAAATAATATAATGATGCATCTCAAGTTCTTAGAAAAAGAAGAAAAAAACCAATTGCAAAGCCAGAAGAAGAAAAGAAAGAATAAAGATCAGAACCAAAATTAATGGAATAGAGAATTAAAAATGTACATAGGATCAATGTGATTAAGAGTTGGTTCTTTGAAAAAATAAACAAGATTGGCAAACTCTTAGGGAAATTAACCAAAAGAAAGAGAGAGAAGATCCACATTAATAAAATTAGATTTGAAGAAGGAAGTATCACAACAGATATTACTGAAATCCAAAGGATCAGTAGGGACTATTTTGAAAATTTATATTACATTGAAAAATCTAGAAACAATGAATAAATTTCTAGACACACATGACTACTCAGATTGAACAGTGAGGATACAGCAAGCCTAAGCAGACCAATAGCAAGGAACAAGATTGAAATGGTAATAAAAAATCCTTTCAACAAAGGAAAGCTTAGGAGTAGATAGATTCAGCTGAATTCTACCATATCTTTAAAGAAGAACTAATGCCAGTACTCCTCAAATTATTCCATGAAATAGTAAGGGAGGGAATACTTTCAAACTCATTTTGTGAAGCCAATGTCATGCTAGTACTGAAACTAGATAAGGAAACATCATGGAAGGAGGACTACAGACCAATATCCTTAATAAAATATTAGCAAATTCAATTCAACAATACAGTACAAAGATTATATACCACAGTCCAGTTGGTTTTACTGCATTGATACAAGGATGACTGTACACATGGAAACCAATAAATGTAATACACCATATAAATAGAAATAAGGATAAAAATCACATGATCATTTTTACTGGTACAGGAAAAGATATAGACAAAATTCAACACCTATTTGTGATAAAAATCCAGAGGAAATTTGAACCAGAGGAACATGCCTCAACATTATAACAGCTATATGTTGTTAAACCTAAAACAAACATCATATAGAATAAAGAAAAACCGAAAAAATTTTCTTAAAAATCAGGTACAAAACAAGGATGTCTACTTTCACCACTCCTATTCAATATTGCTCTTGAAACTCTAGCCAGGAGCAATCAGGCAAGTGAAAGAAATACTAAGGTACAAATAGAAAATCAAGAAGTGAAATTATCACTGTTTGCAGATAAGATCCTATGCTTGGAAGATATCAAAATCTCTACCAGAAGGCTTCTAGAGCTGATAAACAAATTCAGCAAAGTAGCAGTATATAGAAACCAACTTACAAAAACCTTTACTATACACTAAGAATGAATCTGCTAAGAAAGAAATGTAGAAAAATTTTCATAGTCTCAAAAAATGAATAAAATACTTTGGAATAAATCTAACCAAAGAGGTGAAAGACCTCTACAATAAGTAATATTATTGTTTGTTTTGTTTTGTTATTTTTGGTTTTATATTTTGTTTTGCAGTGCCAAGAATTAAACCAAGGACCCTCTGCCTGCTAGACAAGAAGTCCATCACAGAGATACACTTCAGCCCCATCTTAACCATTTTTAACTATACAGTTCTTTGGTACTGGGAACACTTACATTGTTGTGTTCATCCTTTTACTTTTACTTTTTTCTTCGTATTCGAAGTGAATTTCTTATAGAGAGCTTGTGGTTGGGTATTGCTTTAAAAAAAAATCCAATCTGATAATCTCTGCCTTTCAATTGGATTGTTTAGACCATTTATATTTATTGTGATTATTTATGTGGCTGGATTTAATTCTGCTTTGCTATCTGCTGCTTGTTTTTTCTTGATTTCTGACTGTGTTATGTTGTGTTTTTTATTTCCTTTGTTGGTTTATTACTTTTAACTCTTTGTTCTGTTATTTTATGATTATTTTAGGATTTCTTCCTTGAAGTAGTATTATTGTACTTCACATATAAGAATCTTACAACGATACACTTTTAAAAAAAATATTTTTAGTTGTAGATGGACGTGTTATCTTTATTTATTTTTTTACGTGGTGCTGAGAATTGAACCCAGTGCCTCTCACATGCCAGGCAAGCACTGTACTACTGAGCCACAATTCCAGCTCACCATACACTTTTTGACAGCTGTTTTCACACAGTTTACTCTATATACATTATAAAGCTCAGGAGGCACTCTTATTTTTATTTTACATAGCAAATTATCTTTTATAAAGATATGAGGAGTAAAGTTTTATATTTCCCACAGTTACTATTTCTGATGCTCTTTATTGTTTTTTCTACAGATTCAGAATTTGTGTCTCTGGTTATTTTCTTTTTGCCTGAGATCTTCCTTCCTCCTTTTTTATTGTGAAGGTCTGCTGGTGTTGAATTCTTTCTGCTTTTATCTGAAAAATTGTTTATTTTGCCTTTGTTTTTGAAAGATATTAAGATCTTTCTCCATCATCTTCTGGGCAGTATTTTTTTCTATAAGTTATTTGGTTTTATTCTTATGGTTTGTTCCTGAGTAAATGGTATATCTTTTTTTCTGCCTATTTTTAAACATCTCTTTTTTATTCATTTTTAATTTATTCGATTATGATAGGTATTGGTGTTATTTCATCATGCCTTCTGTGCTTGAGGCTCTTGGACTATCTTGAACTTGTGGCTTTTTAGTTTTTATTCAAATTGCAAAATATTTGGTTACTATTTTTTTTTTTCCCTGTCATTCTGTCTTCTCTGGTGACTCCAGGTACGTTCTTTAAGCTACTTACAGTCATCCCACAGTTTACTGGTGCCCTGGTATTTATTTATTTTTCTGTTTACTCTTCTGTATTTCATTTGGAGCTTTTCTCTTGTTTTGTCTTCAAGTTTATTATTCTTTTCTTCTATTATAACTAATCTGCTTCGAATCCTATCCACTATATCTTTCATTTCAAACACTACAGTTTTCATCTCTAAAAATTTGATTTTATTTCTTCTGCTTCTTTCTTTGCCAATCCTTCTCTAACTTTTAAATTTATAAATAATAGTGATGATCACAGTTTTAACATACTTGTCTACTAATTCTGTCATTGATGTCATTTTGGAGCCAGTTTCAATTTATCAGTTTTTCTCTTCCGTATAAGTCATATTGTCTTGTGTAGTATTGTCTTTTACTGCAGGTCATGCCTGTGGTTTTTGATTGGAAGGCAAATGTGAATTTTAACATTTGAATGCTATGTTTTGTTGTCCTTGTAAATATTCCTGAGCTTTGTTAAGTAACTCCTTTAAGTCATTTGGAAACAGTTTGATCCTTCCAGGTGTTGCTTTTAAGCTTGGTTGGGAAGGAACAGAGCAGCTTAGTCTGGAGCTCATTTCCCATTATACTAAGGTGAAATCTTTCTGAATATTCTTTGGGATGTTAGTGAATTATGAGGTTTTCTATTATGGCTGCATTTTTAGTCTGCTATTTTACAGACTCCTATTATGGGAAACAAAAGGAGATATACTAAATAATAAAAGAGATCTCTCTCGAAAGCATTATGGGGTTACCGAAGCAGCCAGGACTTAAGGGGGTTTAAGAACAGTGGTTATAAGCTTTGATTTTAAAAGTTTAAAGGTAGGATTTAATCTTAATTAAAATTTAAGAAATGAGTTATATATGTTCTTTTTAAGTTGAAAATTAATTCTCTTATTGTCGGGATGGTGTGAGGCAATCAAGAATGACTTTGTACAGTGCTAGGGAAATAAGAATGTGAGTCGCGATCTGTCTAGTGACCAGCACTGTCATCTCTTGCTAGTGACTGAGTAACTCCAGTATGAGGCCTTAGTTTCTTCATGTGTTCTAAAATTTCACAGTTTTGTCATATCAAAACTTTGATGATCACCATCGTGTAGGTAGATTATGGGAACATACATACATATATATGTAAAATACACATCAGTCTTCATAAAAGTTTATATATGAAGAGTGTTTATGCATTTCTTTTGTATTTTATCCTGGCAAATTAATATCTGGATTTTTCAAGTAGATTTAATCTGTGGCCTAAAGTACAATTAGATAGGGTACATGTAGTTTCCTTTATGGGGTCATTTATAACTAGTAATCGCAACTGTTAGTTTCCAGATGTGAATAAATAATAACAAATGGCTTCCAAAGTGTATTGAGGGCTTTTTATGTACCAGGCACTGTTCTTAGAAGTTATATATTTTAGTTCCTTTACACCTCACGTGGAGGTAAGAAACCTAGTCCCCAGTTATGTACTTGGACGGGTGAAGCACCTAGAGTTTGGCTCCTTAGCTCCTGTTTTGTTATACAGGTGTGTCCCACTTATTTAAATGTCATTTGCCTACTTCATAGTTTGCAAAATGCACCAAGAAATATGATTACTTTTATTTTTTTCCACAGCAATCCTAGACAGCATAACTTTGCAGATGAGGAAATGAGGTTGAGAGAGGTAGATTCAGGTGTGGTTCCACCCCTAGGAAGTGATAGAGTGAGTCTGCACCCAAACCTCTGTCCTTTCTTCCAAGTTCTGTTCATTTGTACCATGCCGTATTTTCATTGTGAACGGGACAGGGAATGCCAAGTTTGTTGGAATGGTCGAGATCTTTTTTTATTTCTATTTAAAACAGATCAGGTATATTATACCCAGGGTGTTTATTTTTGCTACTTTTGACTTAGCTACT
The DNA here is from genome assembly GCF_902686445.1 of Sciurus carolinensis. NCBI lineage: Eukaryota > Metazoa > Chordata > Mammalia > Rodentia > Sciuridae > Sciurus > Sciurus carolinensis. The sequence goes on along the minus strand of NC_062228.1, from coordinate 29,874,390 downwards.
TCTTATTGATCTCTCTAGTGTTAGATGGGTCTTCCTTGCCCAGTTATGCCCCGTTTTAAGTTTAGGTCAATTTTCCCACTTGCTTGAAACCTGCACGATATCAGATTATTATTTCCACAACCAATATCCATTAGACTTTGTGATTACATTTTGAAAAGACTCAGATAGCAAAATTAAATTCTTTTGAAGTTGATACATTATGGTGAATATTTAAAAAAACAATTATGTGAAAAATGAAAAATGGATAAATTATAAGAGATGTTAGCAACTTAGTCTGATGAGGTTGAAGAGACAGTAGGACAAAAAAATATACTTCATTTGTAGGGGAGATACACCCTTGCATGGTGAGTCATAATCCAGTTCCTCTTTTTATGTAATCACTGTAGGACTCAAACTGAATCTCCATTGGGCAGGCTCTTGCAAGCTCTGTATACAACTCAACTTTTCATAGTGGAGCATAGGTGTAGGCCTAGAGTAGCTTCTGACATCCAGCTGCAAACATTGGTGGTTTTAGGTTGCATCACGTTTTTGTAAGGTCTTCTGTCCCCTTTACTTGCTGGAGCCGTGGAAGTGGACAGTAGCCTGCATGGAAAGGTCTTCATGTGCTCCTCCTGCCGGGTGGGAGAACGGAGGCTCTGGGCCCTCCCTGACTCTCTGTGTGGTATTTGTGAGCAGCTTGATGTATTTGACACAAGTGTGACAGCAAAGAAGTGTGTGAGCTGAGCAGTGTGCTGCAGGGCCCAGCTGTGTGGATTTACGTGTACGTCAGGCCGAGGAGCAGCCTGAGCCAGGTCTGACGATCAAGCGGGGGCCGCTCTGCCTCCGTCCAGAGTGCATTTTAATGCCATGTGTGTTTACCCACAGTTGGCATTTGACACAGAGGAATTGTCAGAGCTACCTTTCCCCCTCCTCACTCTGTAGTGTGCTAGTCTGTGATAGTTTCTCAAATAAAACTTCATTGTGGGTGGATGAAATTATGTGCTTTAAAAACAGAGCCCCAAATCACAACTTCTTCATTTTTGTGTTGAATTTCATGTTAAGAATTAATATGAAATATGTTTGAATTGGTAATAGGTAATACGTTGAGTAGGCAGTGTGTTTACATTGTTCAAAAATCAAAATAATATAGAATATTTTGAAGAGCCTTGCTCTGCCCTGGTCCCCTTCCAGTCTTTTCCTACCTCTAATCCCTGACAGATACCACTTTAATAGTTCATCACATATCCTTTATGTTTTTGTAGGTAAATACAAGCAGATGTTTTACTTTGTTTTTCTCTTCCCAGTAACTCCCAGAGAGCTTTTTATATCAGGAATAGGGAGCTGCTTTATTCTTGTTTATTGTTGCATTGTATTTCGTAGTATAGATGGACCTTAGTTTATTTTACTTTCTTCTGTGGATGGACATTTGCATTATTTTTAATCATTTTGTTTTATTGAGATAATTTGCGTACCATAAAATTCACCCTTGAAATGTGCAATTCAGAGGTCCCCCTTGCCCAGTAATGGGGATTGAGGGCAGGGCCCTCCTCACTGACCATAATCTCAGCCCTTTTATTTTGAGATAGCATCTTGCTAAGCCTGATTGGCCTTGAAGTTGTGATCCTCCTGCCTCAGCTTCCTGGATAAGTGGGATTATAGGCTGTGCCACCATGCCCAACACAATTCAGTGGCTTTTAATGTTTCTAAGCTTTGTTCTACAAATAATGATGTGATAAGTAACCTTGTACATGCCTGAACCATGTTACAAGTACATTTGTACTCAGAAGTAGGATTCTGGGTCAAAGGGTCACAGCATTTGAATTTGAAAGTTGTCAGTTGCCCTTGTAGATGTTGTACTGTTTTAAACTCTTGGCAGCAAAGTTCAAGAGGACCTGTTTTTCAGTCTCACAGTGAGTTTGCTTTTTATAAAGCAATCTTGATGGCTAATTTTTAATTTTATAAAACAATGACAATTTAAAATTTTGATGTTCATTGACTACCAGTTTAACTTAATGTTGATTTCTGATTGATTTTACCAATGCGAACATAACCAAAACTTCTTTTTAAGTTCATGAATATTATTTATCATTGATTTTGCCATTCACTGGTAAAATCACAAGTAGTGAATATTGATGTACAGAACTGCTTTCATCTGTGTGATCTTAAGTTGGGTGATCGATCTCCTGACCCCTGTTCTCTCTTGTCACCTACATAGCATGATACTCTCAGTGTTAATATTAAAATTCCTACTAGAGGAAGACCATTTATGTTCTGCTTGTTCTGTAGTAGGAACATTCTTGTAGAATTTTATCTTTTTGATACAGACTTCTAAGTTACAATGTTTTATGCCTGACAGATGCTCTGGGTCTCAGTTGAACCAAGAAGTGGTGGTTTTTACAATAATTTAGCCAAAGCCTTAATTATAAACAGCACCCATTGATGCCTATGGACCTATAGGACAGGTCTGTTGGTGTTTGATCTGATTTGGATATGGTATGTAATTTCTTTTGGGAACCTGTACCTTCATGCTCCTCTATGTACACAGATGAACTTTTCTGATTGTCTCTTGTGAAGAGATTTTAGGATGATGTTTATAAGGTGGAGCCTTTGGATTATTTGAGACTTACATATTTTTGTAGCATTTATAAATATTCTAGAGCTTTGTGTTTGTACAAAGTCCTAAGAATTGGTAAAAGGTTCTTAGGAAAATGCAAGCTTTCCTGAGCTGAAATGAGAATTGAAGTATAGATTTTTGGTTAAATTAGTGATGGCATGTATAAATGTGCATGCATATATGCATGGAAATATCATTAGGTCTCTTTATGTCCCCAATACTGGCTAACACTGAAAGCAAATACCATTTAACCAATTAATTAATTATCCAGTAAGACCTTAGTAAGAGAAAATTCTTCATAGCTTAACTGATATTACTGTTATAGGTGGGAAGATACCCACTCTCAAAAATGGAAGACTTTAATTAAATAAATAGGAGAGAATTAAGCCTAACAATGGAATTTACTGTTTGGTTTCTGGGACATAGACTAGTTGTTATATATCTGTTCCTTTCTCTTTGTTCACTTTGGATTATGATTGAGAAGGTCCAGAAAGAATTTGAATTCTTCCCAAAAGGATGCTTGCTTGGACTACTCTGATTATGATGGGTTTGGGAGAGAAGGCTGCTTTCCTTCAGTGGAAGAGGGCAGTACTCTGGACCATTGTGTCTGGTTGAGTGGGTTGTATGAGACCAGTGGGGTTGAAATGCAGTTTGTAGTTACCAAGCCATATGCTGTTGGATGGAGCTGCACTGGCCCAGAGCAAGATGGCTGTTTTCTAATTCGCATGATGGTGCCTTACTGGCTCACTGTAGCCCCGAGGATGCATTTTTTCCCCCGGTTTTATTTGAAAACTGTTTCTGTTGTTTTCTTTTTCTTTTACAAATAATTAGTATACACATGCCCAAATGTGTATAGGTATCTATATACACACTCACATATGCCACTTATGTGCCACATAGACACAGAACTCTGTATATGCCTCAATATAAGCTTGGCTATCCTTTGAAAAAAAACCCTCAGAGGGAGAGAGTCACTTTGTATATATTTGATTCCTTATAAGACACCTTATAAATGGGGACCTCTCAATTACTCTGTTTGAACAGTACTTTCTGTTTGAGGAAGAGAGTTTTTTCTTTTTTTCATTTTTTTTTTCTTTTTGATACTGGGGATTGAACCCAGGGGTACTTGACCACTGAGCTGCATCTCTGCCCTTTTTATTTATTTATTTTGAAACAGGGTTTTGTAGATTGCTGAAGTTGGCTTCGAACTTGCCATCTTCCTACCTCAGTCTCCCTGGTCTTTGGGATTAACGGCGTGTACCCGTAGGCCTGACTGAAGAATGCATAGTTCTTTGAAGCAGCTGCAGACAGTGCTACCTATGGATGCTTAAGAAGGGTGTTGCAACAATAGGTGTTGGCGAGGATGTGGTGAAAAAGGAACACTCATACATTGCTGGTGGGGTTGCAAATTAGTGCAGCCACTCTGGAAAGCAGTGTGGAGATTCCTCAGAAAGCTTGGAATGGAAACACCATTTGACCCAGCTATCCCACTCCTTGGCCTATACCCAAAGGACTTAAAATCAGCATACTACAGAGATACAGCCACATCAATGTTCATTGCTGCTCAATTCACCATAGCCAGATTGTGGAACCAACCTAGATGCCCTTCAGTTGATGAATGGATAAAGAAACTGTGGCATATTTATACAATGGAATATTACTTCGCAATGAAGAATGATAAAATTATGGCATTTGTAGGCAAATGGTCGAAATTGGAGAATATCATGCTAAGTGAGATAAGCCAATCTCAAAAAACTAAAGGACGAATGATCTCGCTGATAAGCGGATGAGGACATATAATGGGGGGTGGGAGGGGCTAGCATTAGGTTTAGGGTTAGGTTTAGAGTTAGGCTAAGGAGAGCGGTAAGAATGAAGGAAAGAAGGACTGTGTAGAGGGAAAAGAGGGGTGGGAGGGGTGGAGGGGAGGGGAAAAATAAAATAAACATCATTACCCTTTGTAAACGTAAAAAAAAATAAAAATAAAAAAAAATTTTCAACCCAAAAAAAAAAAAAAAGAAAGAAAGAAAAACTTACTCTTAGAAAAGCTAAAAAAAAAAAAAAAAAAAAGGTGTTGCATAAAATTGAAAAAGAAAGGAAGCAAAGAGGCTTAACATAGTTTTAGTAATTATTGCAGATATAAGAGATCACTTTAGAAAGGCATTATTGTGAGTGGACATGATCAAATAAGTGTTTATAGGATGATGAGTTCAGATACCCTGATGTTATGCAAATGGATACTTGTGGTTTAGTTTGGTGTTTCCAGTAATAGTATCATGGAAGGGTTTAAAAACTACTGTGTCTCAAGCAGATTATACAAATAGGAAGATCTGTTCTGGAAAACTGTACTGGATGACTCATAAGGTGACTCTAGTGATTAAAAAAAAAAAAAGACTCTGATGCCAAAAATATTTTTGAAGAGTGAATCAAAATGTGTCATGAATCTGAGTGAATAAGATCATTTTAAAATTAATGCTTCATATAACATATAATCTATAATGTGTATGATTTAATTAATACATTTTATAATTGACATTTGCTAATTTTCATTTTTAAAAGTATATATATTAGAGATGGCTAAATTAATTGTTGTTACTTTTAAACAGAAACTGAGGCTTCTTGAAGAACTTGAAGACACTTGGCTTCCTTATCTAACCCCCAAAGATGACGAATTCTATCAGCAGGTAAGATATTTTAATATTTTTATCATAGTTATGTGTTCTGATTTGCCCATTTTATTTGTGAGCCTACTAGTCTAGTTAGGTTGAATAAATGGAAGGTCTGATTTGGTCACCCACTGACAGCTCATCACCTAGAGGGTATGTAAATTCTTTCATGGTCTGCTTTCTGCTTTGAGTTAAGTGTGCTATTATGATGCACTGTTTTAATTCCCCAAACATTTCAAGCTCTTTCCCACTCTCTGGCTTTTGGTATTGCAGTGTTTTCTGCACAGAGTAACCTTTCTCTTATCCTGTGACTGGGTGGTTAATTCTCTGAAAGTTTAGTTAAATATCACCTGTTTTCTGGAAACTTCCCCAACTTATCTTAACTACAAGGAGACTCTACTCTTCTGTGTTAGTTGGACCTTGTAAACAACTCTGTTGTATCTCTAGTCCCATGGTATAGCAATTATGCATTTCTCTCCCTGAATTTGTCAGCACTTTCTGTTGTAAACCCCGAACAGTTTCACTGTGGCAATAAGAGAAAAAGAGAGAACTTTATTGATGTCACTTAGAAATCTAGGAGCACGTGGATGAACCAGTCCAAACCCTCAAGAGATGTCACTTGACCACTATTTTTCTGTTGCTTGGCTTGGTGTTTCTCTGTATGACTTCATGCTGAGTAAGCTCTCACCTGACCGCATGGGAGGACTTGGACTGGTCGAGGGCTGGCTATGTGGTCTTCAGCACCTGGGATCTTAGAAGGAGTGACTGAGTTTTTTTCCCCTGGTTCCATTAGATTCTCCAGGAAGTGATCTCATTGGCCTGTTTAGAGCCCTTGTGTTTGCCTTGCCTACTTCATAGTCTACTCTTGGAGTGGGGTAGTGTGGGAATATTCCCTCTCAAATCACGGGGACTGTTGGAGTCAGAGTCGAATGGTTTCCTCAAAGGAGACCAGGTTCCAAAAAAGAAGGGTTAAGCATGGGCAACAAAAATAATAAATTTGTGCTTAAATAATAAAATTTCACCTCTTTTTTCCTATTAGAATGTATCCTTTTGAGGTATGGAAATGGGGCTATATCATCAGCTATAGCTCCTGCTGGTATATAGCAGGAAGGAAGGAAGAGATAGGAGTGCACCCATTTAGAATCCAGGTCTCTTGACTTCTGGTTCATTGTCATTTGTAAACGTGTGTCTTACCTCTGTTGACATTGACCTTCACTATACCTCATCAGTCCTCTTATGGGCCTCTCTAGTGTTCTTTTTTACCTGTCTCAATTCTTGAGGTCACAGTATTTCTGACCAAGATGTAAATTGGAACATGTTAATCCCCTGCTTCAGATCCTACAGTGGATGTTCATTGCCTGGCTTTTGCATTTCCAGCCTCATCTACCCACTCCTCCCCCTTTCTGTCTGCACTGGACTTTTGTAGCACCTCAAACTAGTTTCATATTGTGGACTTTTTTGTTACATTCTTTGCTGTTCTGCCTCCTTTCTTGCTGAATTTCTGTGCTCCTTGTTAGTGAGAGTTCACATGTCATCTCCCATAGAAAGCTCCCCTGACACTCCTGCAGCCCAGAGACTTGGCTCAGCCTCCTCTGTTGTACTTTATCAGTAACTCTATTAGCACATATCTCACTTGATTGTAATGATTTTTTTATATTCTTCTTTTCCACATCTTTACTTAGTTCAGTGCTTAGAGTCTGGCAAGTGCTTAGTTTGCTTGAGTGAATAAATGAATCAGTGCACATATTAGTTGCTTTTAAAAGCTATTTATATAATGAGTTTAGTGTGGTTTGAATTTTGTTTTTATATGCATACACACCTTCCCAGAGAGGTGGCATCTGTAAATATTTGAAGGATTACTCAGAAATGTTATATCCTTTAGTGATAGGATGTTCTCTTTTGAGCTTACCTAGGTTTCCAAATTCTGCAGCAAAGATGTGTTCTTTTGCAGTGAGGGAAAAAAAAGTAATTTAAAAAAGTACCCTTAAATCAGGCAAACCTACAAAATGCAATCAGTTCTGAATCACTAATACGTTCATAGATAGATGCCTTCTGATACCTAATTACATGCATTGTTGTGAAGCAGCTGCTAAGCCATTTGAGTTTTTGTACTGTGCAAGTAGTACATGAAGAATTAAATGTAAGAGGTTATCAGCCCACTGTGCTCCAACAAACCATATGCTGAAAGATAAATGGAAACCCAGATGCAAACAGCTCTTCATTCTTCTCTGTTATTTTTCGAAGGCTCACAACAAACCCTCATACCAATATCTAATCATATTAAATGCACCTTATATCAAGGCTTAGCAGTTTGATAAAACCTTATTCGAAGTAAATTTATTCTCTTAAAAGATGAATCCCAAATCCTTTTTAATGACACGAATATATTTATATATTCAACTTTAGAAATTTCAGACCTGCCATGGTGCCTTTCATAGACCTTCACACTGGAATGCCAATCAAGCTGCCAGTCATGAGGCGAGACTCCATGCAGCTTGCACACAGGGAATGGTTACTGACCCTTACAGTGTGCCAGGGACTGTGCTACATGTTTAGGAATGCTGTCACATTTAGTCCCCCCACAGTCTTGTTTGTTCATTCCATAAACAGGTGGTTAGCCACTCTTTCCCAGCGTGAGGTGCTTGGGGTGGGTCTTCTCGTTCCTGTTTTAGATGTCAGGAGAGACAAATCAGCTGTCTGAGTGGGGGCGGGGGAGTTCCACCTCGGCTTGTCTGACTCTGAGCCCGTGCTCTATCTGCTGTTCTGTAATCTTCCGTATATCATGCTGCAATTCCAACCACCTTCAGGAGGTTTCACAGTGTCTTTTGATGTGGCCATAGCTAACAAAGAAGCCAAAGAAAATAACAACAACTAAGAGGTTGAAGCAGAAAAGCAGACAGAACTTCTGTTGGCTCACCATGGAGCACAGGAAAGGAGGAATGACATAGAAGACAACTCTGGTGTTCCAGATATGTGTACGCTGTCCCCGCATCCAGAAAAATGCCACTCTCCTCAGCACTTCTCCTTGCCTTCATTTATTGTGCACGTTCCATGTGCCAGATTGTTCTGGCGCTATTCCAAGTACACGGCATGTTTCAGCTCATTTGAATATTACTATGATGCTCTGAGGCAGGTGTCATTAAAACCTCATTTTGGAGATGGGGAGACTGAGGCACAGGAAGGTTTAAAAATCTGTTCAAGATTGATAAGTAGATGGTGTCAGGACCAGGCCTGGAGCCCATGCTGAGTGTACTGTGACTAGCAGTCGATCATAAGAACTCTGGCTGTTCCTCTGAGTGAGAGGAGGAGACTTGAGCTCCTGGTCAGAAGTTCTGTACTGCTTTCCTCTTTCCCCACATCTCTTTATCCTTCCAAGATTCCTTGGCTTTATCCTCATGACCCCAAATTCTGTCCCCATCCCTGTTCTTCCTGTGACCTTCAATGCTCCAATTCTGCCTACCTGGTAGTTGTTTATACCTGGAAGTCCTACAGGTATATCTAACTCAACATGATCCAGATTACTTACTGACACAAATGGAGTTAGTGTCCCCAGGGTGCCAGGCATGTTATAGACAATAGAGATGAAGTTGTTAAAACTGACAAGGTTGCTGCTTTCTTTGATTTTATTCCCTGTGGGGTGTGCAGTGTGGGAGGACCTGTGGAGATACTAAGGTAGAATGTTCTGGACCCAGGGAACAGCAGAGCCTCTGAGGTGTTTGAGGGGAAAAGCACAGAGGCTGACATATCTGGAGGCGGGTGAGAGAGGTGGGAAGGTGGAGGTGATGAGATCAGGTGGTGATGAGCCTGGGAATACTGTGACTAGCAGTCTATTTAGGAACACTGGCTGTTACTCTGAGTGAGAGGAGGAGACACGAGATGGTTTGGAGCACAAGTGTGACAGGATGTGACTTAACGTTTTAGTCAGGATCTGTGTCACACTGCACTGCCGCCTCATTCTCCTCACTAGTGGGGTCCTCCTTATCTCATTTTTCAAATTAGGAACCTTGTTATCCTCAACTGCTGCCTGTCGCTTCCATCCCCAGTCAGCCATCGGGCCCTGGTACTCATCCCTGTTGAGAATCACTCAGATTGTTCCGGGCGTGCTGACTGTTGTAGTTCAGGCCTACATTTTTCTTCCACCTCGACCATTTACTGTTCTCCTGACTGATGTTCCTTCTGCCCTCCCAGTGCCATCAGAACAGCTTCCATAACATGACTGACATGGAGCTCCTGTTTGTTAAGTCTCCCTTGCCTCCTGTAAGGCTGCTGATTGTGTGACCCCAGATTACCTCTCTGGCCTAATCTCTACCCTTTGCCTAACATGGCTTCCACCCTGAAGCTTCTGCCTTGAGTGTTGCTCCGTCCCATCCTGCTCAACCTTCTTCTTTTGTTCCTCTTCTTTTTGGTTCCTTTGTGTCTCCTTGTGTTCTCCTCCCCTTTTCTGTCTGCTGAGCACTTAACTCACCCTAAAAACCTTCCTTAAAGAACACATATTCTAGCAAGGGGTGATGGCACACACTTGAAGTCCCAGCAATTCTGGAGACTGAGGCAGGAGGACCACAAGTTCCAGGGCAGCTTTAGCAACTTAGCAACACCCTGTCTCAAAATAAAAAATAAAAAATAGTTAGGGAGGTAGCTTAGTGGTGAAACACCCCTGGATTCAATCCTTAGTACCAAAACAACAAAATTCTGTGAATGTACCAGGATCTCACTACTTTAAGATCATACTGAAAATCTGACCATTTCTCATTACCTCTACTGCTCACTCTGTGGCCAAAGCTGCCATTACTTCTGTTGTAGTTTCCTTCTAACTCTTCCCTCCTCTGAATCTTGTTTATTTTAATACAGCAACTAGAATGATCTTTTAAAAACATAAATCAGTGTGTTACACCTTCTTGCTCAAAGCTCTTCAGTAGCTTCCCATCTCATTCAGATTAAAAGCCCAGGACTGTCTGTTCACCTACAGAGCACTGTATGCTGGGCCTCTGACTGCTTCCCCACCTCATTTCCTCTTCTCCCTGCTTCCTTTCCCGTCTCCTCTTCTGGCTTTGACATTCTTACTCTTCCTGGAACAAGCCAAGCACACTCCTGCCCTGAGGCCTGTGCACTCAATGTTTCCTCTGCTTGGAACTCTTTCCCCAGGTCTCTGCAGAGCCCGTATCCTTGATCTTGCAGTCTTCTGCCTGTCACCTTATCACAGAGGCCTTCCCTGGCCACCTTATGTAAAATGACAACATTTCTATCCTGCTTACTCAGCTTAACTTTTTCAGTAGCACTTATCACCATCCAAAATATTATATATTTGACTGATCCATCGATGCATTGATCAATTGATTGTCTGACTCTTCTTACCAGAATATGAGCCCTGGAGAGCATGGAGATGCTTTACTGTTATATTCCAAGAACCTAGTGTTTTGCAAATAAGTGCTTGTTAGATATGTATTCAATAAGTGAGGATTTGCCAGATTTCCTTTCTTAATTATCCCCTACTCTGTAGCACTGTGCTCTTATGTCTTTTGTAACGTCTTCCTCTGTTGATTTTCATTTCTGTCTATACTGGTAAACTATGATATGTTATAAAACAAGACCTCTCTTTCTTTCATCATTGTATTTATGTCACCTTACACAGTGACCACCACATAGCAAGTATTGGCTAAATGTTAAATAAACAAACAAAATAACATGAACTATTGAGTGAACGAACGAGCAACCATCTTTGTGTCACTTTGTAGCAGAGCACTTATTTCATGAGTTTGGCTGCGATAGCTGTAACTGGGCCTGGGCAGTGACTTTTCAAAGTGTCCCACCTCTGGGGCACTGCTTAGCGTTGTGCACCTGGAGGCTGCATCAGGTAAGTGGTTAGACTTTTAGTCTTGGGATGGCTGCCAAGCTGCCAGCATTTGACAACAAGAATTATATAGTAAATATTATGACTAATGATGTACAAGTTGCTGTAGCATGCAAAATATAAGGTGTTAGCAGCAAAATATATTAATAGCCAGAGTAGAAATACATTCCCCTGAAATCAGAGCATTCTAACAGTTTTAAGTGAAGGGCATTCCCCAAGTCACTTAAACACTATAAATTGTATTTCACTCTACTGAAGGTGAAGTTCCACTGGGCTTCATTTAAGTCAGGCTCCTGTAAACTGAGATCTTCTTCATTTAACACCATGTCTGACTTACTAGGAAAAGTAGACCTTATGCATAAGGATTTAAAATATGCAGGAAATAAAACCTAATCTCCAGAGGGCCTCACATTCCACATCTTTCAGCCATTGATAAGGGCCTGGCATGTTGGCACTTTATACCTAGCATACTTTTCCAATTACTATTAAACTATGGAATCATCATTAATGCCACAGAATCATTTATAAAGCTCAAGAAATATAGCATATGACCAGGCAACTACTAATATAATTTCATGACTGTGTACTCCCTGGAAAAACTAACGGGATTAAGTGAAAAAAAAATTCTAACATATTTGAGAATCTGCCAACAGCTGTTCCACATTATTGTGTGATATCTGATGTTCTGCATATACCTGTCCAAAGTGGAAAGTGAACGTTTGACAGAATGAACTAATATTAAATTATTTAATGTTTAGTTCTTATCCAAAGTTACTTCTTGTTCTTCTTAAACTTAACAAGTACTACTTTGCACTTTTGCGTGTCAGGCACTAATTTAATCATGTTATAATAAGAAAAGGGCATTTAAGGTGGAGGTTCTCTCTCATGCATTTTCTTTGAGATAGTGACAAATGTAGCCAATTATTATCAGTTGCTCTCATTGTGGTAAAATAAAAATTTCCTAGAGTGTTGAATAACAGTTCAAATCAGATTCAAATAGAAGCAGAAGTTCTGTTGACGCTTTTTGATAATTCATGATCATCAAAAAGAATTTCCTAGCAAATAAAAAAATGCCATGAAAGTTAAGAATTTTAGACCTCTTCGGCTTGATTTTTCTGTTTAAAAGTATTTTGCGTTTTTTTGTAAAAATCGAAAATAATATAGCTGTCAAAAGAAAAAATTTTAATTACACCTAGTGTACTTTTAACCACATTTTTTTTTCAAATCTTTTTTCTGGGGTGGGGGTACTGGGGATTGATTGAACCCAAAGGCACTTTACCACTGATCCACATCCCTAGCCTTTTTAATTTTTATTTTGAGACAGGGTGTCACAAGTTGCTTAGGGCGTCACTAAATTGCTGAGTCTGTCCTTGAACTTGTGATCCTCCTGCTTCAGTCTCCCACCTTTGCTGAAATTATAGGCCTGAACCCCTATGCCTGGCTCCAAATCTTTTCTTCTGTATTGATGTATTCCTTTTTTCCTTTTATGAAACTGGAATTCTATGTCTATCTTGTTACTAATTTCTTGTATGACCATAGTTTGTTACTTATGTTTTTCATAAAACAATGTAAACATTTTAAAGTTTATTACTTCAGTGTTTCTTACTTGAGTGTACTATTTCCCTTCTAATTCCCTATTGGAGTTTTTGGTGGTTTTCAGTTTCTGATTACTATAAATAATAACATGATGTTATTCTTACAATCTTGATACCTATCTATTTCATCATGATAAATTCTTAAAATAGCTGAATGAAGAGATATGAACATTTTCAGGTTCTGAATCTGAAATCCTGTCCAATTAATATTAACTAAGAAGGGTCTGCCTTGCAGGGGAGGCCCCAAAGTGTTATGCTTAGAGGACTTCAGGAAAAGAAGTAGATGTGGACACAGGGGAAAGGGACAGAGAGATCAGAGGGGAGAAAAGTTTTTGATTACTTTTCTATGTTGTTATCATGTTGTTTTTAATGCCCAGGTATTTATATATGATATTCATATAGTTATGTGGTTTTCCCAGGTTGTTAGGGTTTTAATTTCCCTTTGTTAAATATGTCTTCTTTTAGTTTTGAATCCCAATATGTATTGAACGAGAGCAAGTTTGTGTGTGTGTGTGTGTGTGTGTGTGTGTGTGTGTATGTAAATGTATACACATTATTTCTAGTATTTTCTTCTTTCCTAGTCCCAGAGGGAATGTGTTGATAAGCACATTTGGGCACATTATCATTTCTTTAGTATTCCATACTTAATAATTTCAAAGAACCCTGGAATTATTAAGAAAGTATGGTCAGATTTCCTTCTGAATCATTGCTGCTAGCTAGGTGTACTTTTGAGTATACCGATGCTTGAGGGGGGCCTCACCTAGAAAAATAACCAGTTGTGAAAAAATTTAGTTACTGTTCATTTAGTTCCGTCTCTGCTTATAGGATTCTGTTGCTCTCATCATGGGTCGTGTAAATAGAAAGGGTGTTATTGCTTCTGCTTTCCAATTGGGACAAATGCAGTATTGAAACCGTAATTCCTAAATAGATCTATGACAGTCTCAACGTAGCCCATGGTGACATGTCACCTGACTCTTCTTTTCACTTTAAATTCATGATCACACATCTCAGATAAGCACTCTGAAAAGAGGGGCAGTCCTGCTGTGCTTACTTAAGGAATTCCTTTTACCAAGTTCAGACTTGACTTATTCACTTTTCTGCTGCATACTTCCTCTAATTCCCTACAGGTCTTCTGTTTCCTGGATCAGCCAGAATAGGCCAGATTATGCTGTAGTAACAAATGACCCTCAGCTCTCTGTGGCTTTGCACACTTTGCATGCTTGTTCACTTTGCATACCATTTATTGCTTGGCAGAGAGCTACCCATTAAATTAACTCAGGGATCCAAGTAGTTCCACAGAACAGGTGGTTCTGTGCCAAAGGGAAAGAGAGTGTTTTAGAAGGTCTTGTGCTGGCAATGAAATGCTTCAGGCTGGAAGTGACAGCCATCATTTCTTATTGGACATGTTTCATTCATCATGTATCTTTTCTCCTACCTAATACTTGGGTCACATATTTTATAGTTTTGTCAGTAGAGAATTTTCAACTATATGATAGTCTTCTACTAATATTTAACAAGTGGCTCTCTGTGGGTAAAAACCCACCTTGATTTCTATAGTCTTAATACTCCTACGTGACCAGTTTTAAGCTACCAACATGGTTAACTGAATGAGTAGTTGGGAAGAGATTTACACGCACACAACTGGTAGTCTATTTTATGATACTAATATTCATCTTGTATGTATATGCATATGGGTATATGTACATATATTTGTGCACACATATTTCAGTAGAGCTTAATTTCTTTTAGATTAAATTAATTAGATTAATTTCTTTTAGATTAAAAAAACAATAAAAACCTACCTCCACTATTCCCTCCTTAATGGATTGCCTTCCAAATCCCTGCATACCGCATTTGGGAGATGGCTTCTCTAGACACTCAAGGACTTTGCTCCTTTGGTTATTCACTCTGTTTCTGCATCATCAGCCTCCTTCTCTTGAATCATTCCCATGAATACACTGACGAGCTCTCATGTCCTCTAGTGCCTTCCATCATTAAAGATTATCCTTTGATCAAGCATTCCCCTTTATCAACAGCTGCATTTTTTTATTCCCCTTCTTAGCAAAACCACTCAGAAATCCACACGTGTCATCTCCACTTCCTCCTTTTCAATCTACTTCATTCTGACTTCTTTTCCGACTCCATTGCTGAAATTGCCCTGGTCATTGTCATCAGTGATTTTCATATTGCTGAATCTAGTGGATAATCTCTGTCCTCATCTCACTTGACCTCATCATAGCTGACACAGTTGACTACTCCATCCTTTTTAATATAGTCTTCTCTTTTGGCTTTAGCTTTACTGTACTCTTATGGTTTTCTGCTTATTCTTCTTAGCTGAACCTTGTTCTGCCACTCAGGAAGTAATGTTCCCTCTGCTAGGGATCTCAACCATGTCTAGGCCTCGACAAACCATCTATGTTCTGACAGCTCCCACAATGAGTTCCTTAGCCCCACTTTTTCTTCTGAGCTGCAGGTGTGTATATCCAGTTACCTCTCGTGATTTCCCCTTGGAGATTTCATAGGTATCTTAATGACTACTGTTCCAGAAAGGAACTGTTCATTCCTCCCTGTTCTTGTCCCTACCATTTCAGTTTTGCCCAGTCTTTCATATTTCCAAAAAAAAAGTATACTGTTTATTCAGTTACTTAATCCAGAAATCTGGAAGTGAACCTTAACATCTTTCCTTTCTTCATCCCTACTTCAATCCAAAAGCACATCCTTTTGCTGTACCTATAAAATATATATTTTATATGTCCATTTATCTGTCTCAACCTTAATCCAGATTGTTACTACTTTCCTTTAGGATGGTTGTAATAGCACCTAATATAACTTTCCACATTCCTATTTGCCTTTTACTAACTATACCCTGTATTATAACTAAGAGTAAGTTGTTTTGTACATGTGTGGTGCAGGGGAGTTCTGGTAATTGAACCCAGGGTCTGTTTACCAGTGAGCTACATTCCCAGTCCTTTTTATTTTTAATTTTGAGACAGGATCTCACTAAGCTGCTGAGGCTGGCCTCAATCTTGAGATCCTCCTGCCTCAGCTTCCCTGTCACGGGGTTTACAGGTATGTGCCTTTGCACCTGACTAAGTGGTGTTTATAACATGTAAGTGCATTTATTCCTTTCCCTTTGAAATCCTCTAGTATGCTTACCATCCATTCCAGATTCTTTTTCATGACCTCCAGGACTCTGTGTTGTGGCCCCCTGCTTTCTTTCCTCTTCATCCTATTGTATGTCATTCTGCCTTTGGCTCATGTGC
This sequence comes from Sciurus carolinensis, assembly GCF_902686445.1. Taxonomy (NCBI): domain Eukaryota; kingdom Metazoa; phylum Chordata; class Mammalia; order Rodentia; family Sciuridae; genus Sciurus; species Sciurus carolinensis. The sequence goes on along the minus strand of NC_062228.1, from coordinate 29,858,428 downwards.
TTTGGTAAAACTGGTCTTTTCGTCCCTAGAACAGACTGGTCTTTCTTCAGCACCTTTGCATTTTTGGTTTGTCTTCCTGTAACTCTTCAGTATATCATGTGGCTTGTGTCTTCTTATCCTGAAGGTCTCAGCTTAAATTCCATCTCCTTAGAGAGGTCTTCCCACTTTGTGACAGATTTCCTAATGATTTTTTTTTTTCTGCCCTTATACTCAACCTGGTTTGGGATTGTTTTTCCTCATTATTAACTTGATTTGGTAGATTCAGTAGAAAGCTGTGTGAGAATTGGAACCGTATTTTTGTCTGGTGTTTTGTAGGTGATCAGTAAACATGTTGAATGAAAAAATGTACAGAAGAATAAATGGTCTTACCCTGTTTATCATATAAGTGCTAATCAGCCAATAAAATTATAAAAGGAAGATTTGTCAAAAATGGTGGACAGCCCAAAAATAGGAGGATAGAGTTAATATGTCGATCATGTCTGGGTCTTTCCTTCAGGTCTTAGCTTAAAGCTAGGAACAAATCAGATTAAATTTTATACATTTTTAAATGTAAAATATTGTGTTGCGGTTAAAAAAAATCCATTGTATTATGGAGAACCAGGGAACTCTGGCTAGACTCCAGTTCATATATCAAGTACTGAGAAGCCAAAATGGTGACTGAAAGGCTAATGCACTCCCACCCTGTACCAAAAAAAAAAAAAAAAAAAAAAAAACCTATGCATTTTTATATTAGGGAAGGGACTTGTTTTATAGTCTTCTCTTCCAGTGACACCAGCAAAATTATTACAGTTTTCTAGAATTACAGTGGAATACCCCATTAATCCATCTTATCCACCCTGTCCATTGATCCATCCACCCATTTAACATTTACTGAGTACTTTCTGGGCATTAGTTTTATGGTCATGAATGAAATTGTCATGGCTCTTGTGTTCCTGAGACTTAGTGTTTAACTTCCCAAGTCAAGTGGGTTCTCATTCAGTTGAAGTGTTGAGGAGAGACTGGTCTCTTATTTATAGCACCCTGCCCTTAATAAATAGACACTTGACAATGAATGAAATTGTTTTTTCTGGAGATCCAAAGAGTAGGGAAAAATGGTCACCTAGGGAACCTGGGAGAGCAAAGCTTAGATTATTATTATTTTTGTTTATGTTGAAGATTATTAATAGTTTGAACTTGAACTTAAAAAATATTTTCTTAGAGTAATGAGGTTGAAGTATTTTTTATTGTTGCATTATTATTTTACACAGTGGTGGGACTTGTTGTTACATATTTGTACATACACTGAATATAACAATATGAGTACCACGTGCTAACCGATTGTGCCATGGAGCTCCCTGAACATAACCATGTAATTTGGCCAATATCATTCCCTAGCATTTCCTCTTTTCCTTGCGTTCTACCTCCCTCTGGTCCCTTTCCTCTACTCTATTGGTCTCCATTTGATTTTCAAGAGACTCCACCACCTTTCTTTTCCTATTTCCTCTCTTACTTCCATATATGACAGAAATTATTAATATTAATAGTTTTAGCTTGAACTTGAAAGTCTTGACTGGAGAGTTTTATGACATTTGTTAGTTTTGCTTTTAGGCTAGAGAGATCTGCATCCTGTTTTGCCATAGTTTCTTTTTCCCCAGTAATGCTTATAGAGAAAATAATAAAATCACAGCCATCCCATTAACGAGTTTCTATTTTGCTTTTGTTTTGTCCTAGTGGCAGCTGAAATATCCTAAATTGATTCTCCGAGAATCCGGCAGTGTGTCTGAGGAGCTACACAAAGAGGTTCAAGATGCTTTTCTCACCCTGCACAAGCATGGATGCTTATTTCGGGACCTGGTTAGGATCCAAGGCAAAGATTTGCTCACTCCAGTATCTCGCATCCTCATTGGTAATCCAGGCTGCACCTACAAGTACCTGAACACCAGGCTCTTTACAGTCCCCTGGCCAGTGAAGGGCTCTACTGTAAACTATACTGAAGCCGAGATTGCTGCTGCTTGTCAGACCTTCCTCAAGCTCAATGACTATCTGCAGATAGAAACCATCCAGGCTTTGGAAGAACTCGCTGTCAAAGAGAAGGCCAATGAAGATGCTGTGCCAGTGTGTATGGCAGAGTTCCCCAGGGTCGGTATGGGGTCAGCCTATGATGCACAAGATGAAGTGGATCTTAAGAGCAGAGCAGCATACAATGTAACTTTGCTCAATTTCATGGATCCTCAGAAAATGCCATACCTGAAAGAGGAGCCTTATTTTGGCATGGGGAAAATGGCAGTGAGCTGGCATCATGATGAAAATCTGGTGGAAAGGTCAGCGGTGGCTGTGTACAGTTATAGCTGTGAAGGTACTGTCTGCTCTGGGAAAAAGCACCCCTGATTGTAATATGACCAGAGTGGTTTAGGCTTTGGAGAGGGACATACATGTGCATGCACGTGTGTGTGTGTGTGTTCATGTGCATGTGTTTGTGTATATGTTTGAGCTGTAGGTCCTGTTTGCTTGTCTCACCTGTGTGTCTGCAGATTCTCTCTCTTTCTCACCTAGCTGTGCTATCTGGCCTATTGTTTTACTGCATGCAGAATATTTTCACATGTAAGCACTACTGTCATTTTGTCTTTCCCATGCCCAGGAGAGCAACATCTTGGATTCATACAGCTGACTGCCTTTCTCTAACACTCAACATAGATTCCACAGTTGCTATAATTAACTTGCTGATAAGGGGCTGGGAAAACAGAAATCTGTCAAATCTTTCCATATTCTCACAGGTGCACATTTCTTGTCTTGCCAAAATATTTTATTATGGTTGACATCATTATCTTGATGGGCATATTTTGTCAAGTATGGACTTGTTCTTGGCTTCATACCATTTTTACTACTATCCCTCCTTGCCAGAAGCAGTTGAGGTGCCTTTTATAAGCAGCCGTTCCTCTGTTTTCAGGAAATTCTCTAGCCCTCTACCCAGTTCTTCCATTTTAGACCTCACAGGGTTGCTGTGGGGAACTTCTTGTGTTTTCTGAAAGCCAATCACAGAGATCATAGGTTACCATTTAGTGGCCTAACCAAATTTTCCTTCTGTTGTTTATTTCTGTGCTTAGGGTCCCCATAGCTGTTTGGAACAGGGTTACAAAAATGTTCTCCAAGGTATGGAGGACGGTGTGGCCATTGCTTTTTTCTTTTTCTGATTCTTTGACCAGATTCAGTGTTAGCTTCTCTGCCTGTTTTATTGAAAGATGTTTGGAAAGCAAGAGTTCTAGATATTCTTTCAGTGAAAAAACTGGAACTTTTCAAGGTCATTATTTTAGGACAATGCCAGTTGTTTTATTGGACTTTGTTACTTGTTTGCTGTTTACTACAATGACCGTTTTGGAAAAAGAGATCATACGGAGAAAAAAAAATCTCATGGTACCCCTAAATTGCTTACAATTTCTCATTCTCAAAAAAATTCCCCAGGATAATTAATATCTTTTCTAACTTTACCTTGTTTTTAGTCTAAAACAAGGAACTAGTTCAGCACTTAGAAATTTCACCTGTATCCTTGGCATCTCAAATAGTGATGCTGACCTAAGAAAATCCCTTGAAGGGATTCAGTGCTGTCCTAATGGAAAGAACCGAAATCTTCTGATCTTTAATAAGGTCTTGCCAGGGATTTTAGAAGCATCACGTCCAAGAACTCTGATGTTAGAACAATGGAGTTTGTTAGTTTCTTTCTTAGGGAGTCAGCTCTCCGAAACTGCGGCAATGGCATGTGATAGCATGGACTGCTACAAGGGTGTCTTTGTGCTCCAATTTATTCTCAGCCCCACAGTTTAATAGTTCAATTGTACTCTCTTTGCGTGGGTGATCAAATAGATTTTGAAACCTAGAATCTCTTTCAGAAAGGAATTAGAAATTTTAATGAATAGTTTCTATGGTCTGGAGTAGTTAAGACTGATAAAGCATACAAGTATAAATCGTATATAAATAGAGGAGTGTTTATACTTGCAGTTATCACCTACAAGAGGCAACTAAAGAATCTGAATCTGTAAGAGCAGTGCAATTCCTCTGTTACCTTAACTCCTGAAAGACATAGAATTATCTTTAATGATATTGACAGCACTGGGAGCTTCTGCTTATTGAGCACCTACTGTGTGCTAGACACCATTATATGCTTTTTACATGTTTAAACTCATTTTATCTTTTTTTTTTTCACAACAACAAAGTAGTGACACAGTTCAGTCGTACTTTGCATAATGATGTTTTGTCCAATGATGTATTTATGACAGATGGTTCTGTAAATTGTAAGGAGCTGAAAAATTCCTGTTTCCTAGTGACTTTGTAATATTGTAGCTCAGTGAATTACTTAAATGTTTGGGGTGACACTGGTGTAAACAAACCTATGGTACTTCCAATCAGATTAAAGAACAGCACATACAAGCTGGGCCTGGTGGCACATGTCTGTACTCCCAGCTATTTGGGAAGCTGAGGCAGGAGAATTGCAAGTTTGAGGCTAGCCTGGGCAACTTAATGAGATCCTGTCTTAAAATTAAAAATAAAAAGGGTTGGGGATGACTGGCATGGTGGCACATACCTCTAATCCTACCGGCTCGGGAGGCTGAGACAGGAGGATCGCAAGTTCAAAGCCAGCTTCAGCAGTGGCGAGGTTCTAAGCAACTCAGTGAGACCCTGTCTCTAAATAAAATACAAAATAGGACTGGGGGTGTGGATCAGTGGTTAAGCACCCCTGAGTTCAATCCCTAGTACCAGGAAAAAAAAAAAAAAAGGAAAAAAAAAAAGGGCCGGGGATGCTGGGGATGAAACTCCGTGGTGAAATGCCTTTGGGTTCAATTCCTAGCATTGCAGAAAGAAAAATAAAAAAAGAACATATACAGTTATGAACATAATACTTGATAATGATAATAAGACTATTACTGGTTTATGTGTTTACAGTATTATACTTTTTATGGTTATTTTAGAGTGTACTTTTTTTACTGTTTTAAAATAAGTTTAAAATGCTTTTCTGTGTTAAGCTGGTAGTAGCGTCACACATTTTGGGCTCACCCCACCCCTTGATTGCATTGAGGCCATGTGGACTGAATGGCCTATACCATCTAGGTTTGGGTACGTACACTCAGTGACAAGTGATAACATTTAGTTCTCTGGCCTCCTTAGAATTCTTTCAGAACTGTGGTAAGGTTGGACTTGCATTTGTGTTACAATCCTGGTTGGGGCTGGGTAGGGCTTGAGAGGGTCACAGACAATGGAAACTTCAGAGACTGGACTGTTTTCATGTCTTTGAACATATTCCTTGCGCAGTTGCTCAGGGAAGTTCAGTGAGCTCTTCTAGCCAGTGTGGGATCCAGCGGTAAGTAAGATGCTCTCCTGGCCTTGAGCGTATAGGTGATATAAGGTGTGCTCTTGTGATTATAATTGTGCAATTGTGAAGCTTTAGTTCAGGAAGAGACTTTTGGAATCACCTAATTCTAGCCTCTGGAGGGAAGACAGGAACCAGCTTGCCCAAGGTCACATAGTTACTTAGTGACAAGAGCAGGGATGTCAGTTGGAGAGTGTTGCTTGCCACTAGAGAGCATTGCGTGAAATGCATTGGGAGTTCAGATTCAGAAGTGATTACTTCCTGCTGAAATTAAATTCAGTTGAAGCTTAAGATCTTTCAGGACTTGACTCTCAATACCTTTTCCCAAGGAAATCTTCCTGTAGATTTATAATGAGCCAATCATCCCTCTTTGGTTTATTTTCATGAGTAGAGGTCATTGAGAAGTAATTTGTATAGGATATGTGTAATTATATACTAAATTCGTTGGCTTTCACATGCATTTCTAGTTAATAGATATCTCCAGAAGGAAGATTGAAATGGTACAATTTTTAATCAGGAATGGCTTCAGGGAACCATATGTAAATAGGCAAAGTATTTGATTTTCCTATTCCAGCTTTGTGGGCAATTGCTTGTTACTCCTAGCTGTAAAAAACGAATTTTAGCAGGAAAGGCATTAAAAATCCATTGTTTAATTTGGCCTAACACCTTGTTCTTTGACTGGAACACCTTCAAAAACATCACTTAGATAGTAACTATTGATTGCCTGTTTTTGTTTCTTTGTTAAGAGAGATATGTTTCAGTGACATTGTGTTTATAAGAAAAGCAATTTTTAAGATTTTTCATAGTGCCAAGTATTCAGATTTTCTCCTTTATCTCCAGGTATCCCATGGAAGGCCAAGGAGGCTTACAAAAAGTTTCCTGTTGAGTATGTGATAGGCTGGAAAATAGGGACTTTGAAGTAATTTTCTTGGAACTCTAGGCTTCCTATGATTCTCATGTCTCTATTTGGGAAAAGTTGGATTCTCTTAAGGATAGAAATCTATTCCTCTAAGTCTTGAATCTCTATTTTTGAAACAAGTAGCTCTATATTCCTTAGTGCATCACTGAGACCACGAAAAACTAGATTGTAATTGCAGCTAGGGGTTTTGGAACATTCCTGATCTTAAAAAATGTTGATATTTAAGTTTTTCTTCACCTCCCAGCATCCCCAAGTTCTCAAAGCTCATTTGATCTAGGTTGGTTTTTTGACATCAGACCATAGTTTGTCATTTATTTTTAACATCACTTATACTGCTCAGTTAAACTCAATCCTACAAATCACTTTTTCCCCCTATAAAAGTATTTATTCATTTATCACTATTTGGCACACATAATTCCAGAAGTTGAGTGTGATAGTAAACCGGACAGAAATCCTTGCCCTCATTGAGCTTTACATTCTAGCAAGAAGAGACAAGTAGGTTGTGTAACAAGAGTGAGGGACAGACTTGCGGTCTTAAATCAAGAAGTCAAGGAGGGCCTTGTTCAAAAAAAGTAGCACTGGAACAAAATCTGGAAGGAATGAGTGAGTCACTTGGAAATTTGATGGAAGGGATAGCAGTCTCGTAGAGGGAACATGGAATACAAATGGAACTCCATAGAACACGACTGGGTGTTTCAGAAACAACAAGTGTGAGCGTAATAGTGTCTGACAAGGGGAAAATCGGAAGCGAAGACAGGCCAGGGTGTGGAGGGTAGATGGCAGGGCCTTGTCCCATCAGAGTAGAAAGTGCCAGGCTTGTATGTGGTGTCAGATTAGGAACCATTGCAGAGTTCCAAGGAGAAGAAGGGAAGCAACGCTGCTGGTGGGAAACTTGCAAGAGGCCATCGCAGTAACCCCGGTGATGGGCCTGAAGAGGCAGAGGTGGTAAGAAATGTATAAATACAGCCCCATCCCCCATCCCCCCCCCAAAAAAAAAATGGCAAAATTTCAATGCTAGTGAGAAAGGAAGGCTGGCAATGACATTTGTTGGCACTTTCTAGAATTTTCTATGAATGGAATTACATATAATTCATAATGTAATGTTTTGGTCTGGGTCCTTTTACTTAATCATTTTTGGATTCATCCATGTCATTGTGTGTATTAGTAGTTCATCCCAATTTTACTCTTCTTTCTTATGATGTATACACACATATAGGTATGACTTAGAATTATATTCATTTTAAAGTGTAGATTTCAGGAGCATTGAGTACATTCAAGTTGTCATGCAACCATCACCATTATCCATCTCCAGAATTTTTTCATTTTCCTGTGCTGAAACCAGAGCCATTGAACTGTGACTCCCCAGCCCTGCTTCTCTCATCCGCTGGTAACCACTGGTCCCCTTTCTGCTTTTATGTATTTGACTACTCCAGGCTCCTCATATATATAAATGAAATCACACAGCGGTTGTCCTTTTGTGTCTGACTTTATTTCACTGAATATACTGTCTTCAAGTTCTGTCCATTTTATGGAGCGTATCAGTATTTCATTTCTTTTTAAGGTGTACTAATACTCCATTGTTTGTCCCTTCATCTATTAATGTTGTTTCCATCTTTGACTGTGGTAAATAATGCTCCAGTATGTATATGTATTATCTGCTTTCAGTTCTTATGTACATACTGTACACATAAGTGAAATTGCTGGTTCAGATGGTAATTCTGTTCTCATTCTTTTGAGGAACTATCATACTGTTTTCCACAGAAATGACACTATTTTACATTCCCACCAGTAATGCACCAGAGTTCTTAATTGCTCTTCATTTATGCCAGCTCTTGTTATTTTCTGGTTTTTGATATTAGCCATTCCATTGAGTGTGAAGTAGTATCTCATTGTGGTTTTGATGTGCACTTTCCTAATGATTAATGATGTTGAGCATCCTTTCATATCTTTATTGATCATTTATATTTCTTCTCTGAAGAAATCTCTATTCAGGTCCTTAGCCTGTTTTCAAATTAGAGCTTTGAGTTCTTTATATATTCTGGATATATTCCTTAACAGATATGTGATTTGCAAGTATAGTCTCCAAGAATGGCTGAATTTTTAATGAGCAAGGAATAAGCAGGCAAATTGGAGTGGAACAGATTTTACTGTTTACAACATTAATTGGGTATTTGGATTCTGTACTATTAATTGACATATTTGTGTTGATATTAATTAGTCATGGGCTCTTAGGGAAGTTACTTAAATTCTTTGTGATTATGTTTTTTCATATGTGAAATAGTGACAAGAATAGTGCTTACCTTAGGATTAAATACAAGTATTTAACATAAAATATTAAGTATTTACATGTGAATAGCATTTAAAGATAAGAACTTAACCAGTGTTTAGCACCCAGTAAGCATTCAATAAGTGTTAGTTATTTTTAGTTTTTATTAAATTTGTACATTTATATAATTTTTAAAAAGTCATTTTAATACATTTTTTTGAAGAGAAAATAGCAGTTATCCATGCCTTTCTCCTCAGTTTCATTTCCCTAGAGACAGTCTTTCTACTCTCTTTTTTCAGGTAGAGGATAATGTGCTTTCCTTGTTTTGAGCATTATCTTTTGGCTTCCTGACATGGAAGTGAGGATTTGCTCAGCTTTCTTTTTTTCCCTATCTTATCATGCATACTCTTCTGATTTCCCTCTACTCTCATTGTAGATATTTTGTAATTTTGATTATATTGGCACTCAGTCTTTATAGTTATCATGTCTATGAACATGCTGTTCAGAGCTTGTAATAATTTGTGATTGGTTTACCAATTTTTTCTTCTCTCTGGAATCCATATGATTTGGTTGTTGAACCTTTTGTTTTCTTGCTTATGCCTTATTTTCAATCTTTTTGAATATTTTAATTGATTCTGTGAGATATCCTTATCTTCTAACCTGTCTATAGAGTTTTTAAAAATTATTGACCTATAAGCATTAAACATTCAGCTTGGTAAATTGCCATTAAGTGAACATATCTGTGTACCTAGCTCTCAGATCAAGAAATAAAACATACATACATCTCAGAAATCTTCCCTTCTAATGTCTGCTTCTCCCTAATAAATACTAAATGAATAATTTTAATAAAAAATAAAAATAAATACTGTCCCAACTTCTAAAACTGTAGATTAGTTTTATTCATGTTTGAATTAAATTGTTAAACTCATTTAGGCATGATGTGCATCTTGATGCTTCTTTGTATCTGCATATAACAGAAAATGAGTACTTATTGTCCAAAATGAGTAAGTCTTTATTGTTCTTGAGGAGTTTGGACTGTTGGGGTACAGGGTAGACACCAGTAACTCTTGATTTCTGCAACTGTGATCGCCATTAAGTATTAGGATTCTGTTGATAGCAAATAGCATATACCGAACCTAAGCAAACTTAATTTTAAAACATAAGGAATTTTCTCATTACTAAGACGAGAGATTTCACTGGATTCAACTGGACATTGTTTCAACAATAATGATGTAATCAGTTTCCAATGTCTTCCCTTTTATTTTTTGGCCTTTTTTTTTTTTTTTTTTTTTTTTAAAAGCTCATGGCTTCCAACTGATTGCCTTTGTCTTTTGTGGCCATAGTCTTCCTTTTTTTAAGAACTGGGACTGAGGGAAACCGGGCCTTGGATATGCCCTTTGAACTCTGGGTAAAGCTTTATGTGAACTGGATGAATAAATAATTATCGTCTTTTGATTCACCCAGTTTGATTCTGGTCTTCAGTGTTATTTATAGCGTCAAGATTTCCTGTAAGTCTCCATCACTCTCTTTGCACCTTCCTGAGGCTGCTCAAGGAACTTCACAAGTTCTGGTTTGGAGAATGTATTGTTTGAAAAGTGTCACTGCTTCTTTTCCTTATTTTATATTTGACTTCATCTAATGTGATTTTGAAGCTTTAGCCAAGGGCCCTCAAAGCAATTTTTCTCTCCTATCCCTCTTCACTTTTTCCCTTAAGTCCATGAAACGTGATGTAATGAGGTTCTCCTATATATGTGAATATTTTTACCTTACTTTTTTTTTTATCCCAAAAGCTTAATCTGAAAACTGACAGAACCAGACATCACGTTGAAGAGCTTTAGATTTTTTCCGTAAAGAGTTTTCAATATTTCGCCTGAAATCCCAGAAAACTTATAATTAATTTTACAATTTATCTCTGTCAGGGGACTTCGTTTGTCCTGAATTGCCTGTTTCAAGGCAGCTGAGAGCAGCTTCTTGTTACAGATTCTGAGTTGGGATTGATGTTTTTTTTCCCTTCAAACTTTTCTAAATTCTCTCCATTTCTTCAGACCATTCACTCTTCAGTAGCTGAGAAAGAATATGCTGTATCAGCAGCCGACTTCTCTCCTTTTTCCTCTTAGTCCATCAAGGAAAGCATTTTATAAATTGTAGAACTCTGGTAGGACACTTTCTCCTGGTTAACCTTTCTAGCTCAGGGATATTGTTCTGGGTGCTTCCTCAGTGCTCTCCAGCTTATGCAGAACCCATTTGCCATTGCTTTGGGAACCAGTCTGAAAAAGAGTATACCAAGTCTGCACATAGAAGCTTGTGCTTTCCACAGAGATCATTCTCAAAAGTAGATGTGACTTGTGAGAAAGTCTTCAGTGTCTATCCGTGACTTTCTGTATAAACCCAGATTCCTTACTGCAGTTCCCCAAACTCTCCATGTCCTGGTGTCTCCCTACTTTTCCAGCCTCTCTTCTGACAAGTCCATGTCCTTCCTATGGCACTCTTGCAATCCACAATTGGTTCTGTGTTTATACGCACACCATGACATTTCCCTTCTACCTTTCAACTTCCTCTTTTACCTTCTGTCTCCCTCCAGTTTTTAAAATAGACCTCATCCCAGACAATGGAATGTCATAGATCAGTCCTGGCCAAAAAGACATCATTAGACTCATCATCATTAGACTACCAGCTGGGCATCTTTAACTTTTGTGTTTCTCCTGCTTCCAGATCTGGACACGGATAGGAAAGGACCTACTACATAAACCCCTCGAGGTACAGGATCAAGGAACTATAGAATATAGTTGTGGGATAAAGAGTCTAAGAAGTCTTAGCTCTTGACCAAGGGAATAGGGAATAGGGGCTAAAAAATGCACCCACCCATTTTAAAATTTGTGATGAGGGAGATTATATTGTGTTGACATACAGTATCACTTATGCATATTGTTAAATATGATAGTTTTTTGTAATATATCTTATTTGATTAGCACTGTAACAATCCTACTGTCATGCTGTGGCTTCTATCTTTGTTTCCTCTTTAACTGTGGTTGCATATAGCTTTAAAAATGTAAACAAAATATTGGATGGCGTTTATCCTTAATTAAATTTAATACTTTTTTTTCCTCAGAAACTAGTTAGCATAAAAGATTTAAACCTTTTTTTTTTTTTTTTTTTGGTGTGGGGGTAAGTAGTTCTGAACATTATAAACCTAACTTGAAAACTTTGTGTTCTTTTGTATTTTGTCACATCATTTACTTCTTCTTTAATGGTTTGGTTAGTGGGACCTGGGAATGTACCAAACACACTGAGCCACTTAAAATCCTTCCCATTTTACTGGGGCTTAAAGGCAAGCAGGGACCCATTGCCTCTGCTTGTTTCCAAAATAACATGGGGTAAGAGTAATCAGTCGCAGTTGCTATAGATAATTACAAGTTGATTTCACTGAGAAAGTAGGCAGCACTATACTTAAGTAATAAAAAATTTATCAGACATACAACTTCTCTCCTTCCTATGCAGCCCAAGGGGTGAAAACCCTCAACAAAACATCATTTAATGAGCACATTTCAGAGGGGGTGGATTTATGGGAGACATCAGGAAACACTGATTGCCATTGCTGTCTCTGATTGTCGTTCTGGACTTTATTGGTGCCAGATTGAGAAGCGTGCCAAGATGCAAGTGAGAGGGAAAGTAGTCAACCAGCCTGTTAGCCTGTAAAGACTGCCACTTATTAGAAAGCCCACATTCAGTGGCATTGAAGCCATCTAAAACCCACTGACGATGTAGTTTAAAAATCATTTATTTTTAAAATTATCATTGGAATATTTGTTTTTCTTGTGTCATTTGCTACATCCTTTGTTATTTGGGCCCAATAGAATGAAGCATCCTAAAGCGTTGGGGTATGACAAATAAAAACATGATTTTTCATATCACTATTCTTTTGCTAAATTGATCTGGATATCTATTAATTTTAGCATTAATTATTTTATTATGTTGTTACTATGTTATACCATTATACAGCCTTAGCTTTCAGTTTTTTAAAAAAATAATTTTAGTTGTTGATGAACTTTATTTTTTTTTATTTATTTATATGTGGTGCTGAAGATCGAACCCAGTGCCTCACACATGCTAGGCAAGCGCTCTCCTCCACTGAGCCACAACCCCAGCCCCAGCATTCACATGAATCCTAAGTATTAAGACTTTAGAGAAGAGATTGGCAAGTGTGTTCTGTAAAGGGCTGAATAATAAATATTTTCAACCTTGTAGGTCTTGTAGTTCATGTTTTAGCTACTCAACCTTTGCTGTCATGTGGGAAAGCAGCCATGGACAGTATGTAAATGAGTAAGCATGACTGTTCTAGTTAAACTTTATTGACAAAAGCAGGTCATAGGCCCAATTTGCCTGTGGGCTCTGTGTCCCAGCTCTAGAGCAGGGTTCAAAGACTTTGCTGTAGGGTGCAGGCAGGTACCAGAGATGAGTGAAGTAAAGTGGCTGACTGGGGACAGTATGCCTTGTCTCACAGGGGCAGCTACTTCTTACCTATAGCAGCTTGTGGCTGGTTCGTGAATGCCAGATCTTAAGACTTAAGAATAGCTGGGAATTTGGATTTTTATGCAAAGTACTTTTATCAGTTGCCAACCAATTTAGACTTGTTAAGGAAATAGAGGACAAGTAAAGCTACATACCTTTGTGAATTCTTTTCTATTTCGCAGTCTCTCGTATAACAAATCCTGATATTTTCAAGTGTTATGTATAACACTATTAGTAACCGTGTGTTATGTATGAAAAAGAACTGTCTATAGAATACCATCAGACATGGGCAGCAACTGTGTAATGCAGGTACTGCCGTGGACCCTTTTAGTGTCCCTGACAGACATCAGTAGTTGATTATACCACTCTTTCCACCTGAGCCTGGAGAAAGTTTTGAAATTTTTCCCTACCATGGCTCATAAAACCCAGAACCAACAAAATCAACCATGTCCCTAATGTGTAAGGTATCTGTCGTCCCCATTCCAGAGGATTCTTTTAAAAATATTTTTGGAGTTAATGTTAAAGGCTATGGCTTTTGACTTTTTATTATATGACAATATTTTTAAAGAAAGTATTCAATTTAAAGATACTAAAGTTCTTGAGAAAACATGTATTAGAAAAAAGAGCAAATATGAAAAAGATACAGTTCTATTAATGCGGCAGTATTGGATTTTAGGTTCAAAGTGAGGGGATTGAAGAATATCCACAGTTGGATGTGTCCTTAAAGGTCATTCAGCAGCATTCCTCTCCTGCAGAGACCCATGAAACTTGGATTTTCTGGTCTGTACTTTTTCATTATGCTTTAGTGCAAAGTAATGTGAATGAATAGTCATAAAGGGGAATTCCACATCCCCTTTCCTTTGCTGCTTTTGACCCTTGTATATAGTTATTCCAGAATAAGATGTTCAGAGTGTACGGAGTCTGTGAATATGTGCCATCTGGGCGCAAGTACTTTTGGATTGTTTATGTATCATGTACTTGACTTAGCCTGGATAAAACATGCTTTATTGTTCATTTTGATTGCATAAAACTTAGTATCATCTTGTCTTCTCTCATTACTTCTTATGATGCCCTCTGCCAGTCTACACCCTCTTGTCTTTCAATATTCACCTTCTTGATTTCTGATCTAACCATTCCAACCCTTGTTGAACCTGCCCCTAAACCACTTTTGTGTTGAGGGTTGTACTAGTTTTATAGAAGCTCTGTGCTTTATTATATTCTTTAGTTTAATTTGAGGTGTTTTCATACTTTCTTCTCTGTCATCTCACTTAGGACTGTGAATGGGGTGAAGTGAAAGAACATTTTGTTAAAGCAAGCGATTTAGTACCTGTTCTTTGAGTACCTTCTATGCGCCAGTCACTAAGGCTCTAAATTTCAATGAAATAGAAGAATGGACCTTTCTCTTGAAGACCAAAGTCTAGTAGAACAGTTTAAAGTCTGATGGAATTTAAATTTAAAATGTCCCCCTAAACAGTAATCAGTGACCCTTATTTACAGTTCCACTAGAAGGAGGGCTTCATGGGGACATAACTCTTTATTTCAGCCATCTATATCCCAAGTACTTGGAACAGTGAGTGCTTAGTATCTAACAAGTGCTCCATATATGCTTCTTAAATGGGCCTAAAAAGTTTTTACGTCAGGCCATTTCTGCACAAGTGAGTATCAGTAAGTTGTAATGTACACCTTCTTCTTTTTCAATGTGTATCTTCTGCTCTTACTCCCCAGAAAACTCAGTCCTGATTATCCTTCCAGAAATGTATGCACTGTAGTTTTTATACAAATTATAGTCATTTAGTTGTTTTTTTCTTAAAAATATATTGGTTTCATATCAACATTTAGTCTTACTATCGTTAGTGGCTACATATACTTCATTGTCTGGACATATCATAATTTATTTAACTGGAAACCTTTGATGGACATGTAAGTTGCTTCTGATTTTTTGCTCTTATGAACTACCACAATAAACAGTGCTATAATAAATAATATGCAAGCATTATTTATTATTTATTTATTATTATTTAACAACCCCTGAAAGTAGGAATTTTAGTATGTATTCTTAAAAGTTTAATTCTTATAAAGGGACAAAGGCTTTTGTGCTTTTGTAATTTTCATATGAATTGCAAAATTGTCCTTTACAGAGTGTGAGTGTGCCAGTTTGCTACACTCTTATTAACTGTAATTTTTCAAAGTATTTGAAAAAAACACAATGAAGACACAAAGTTGTTTCTGATTTGATAGGTGAAAAATAACTCTTGTGGATTAATTTGCATTTCTTTTATATGAATGAGTTGAAACATCTTTGTATATGTATATATGAGCTTGTTTTATTTCCTTGCGTGTGCACGGGGTGAGGTTCAACCCAGGGCCCTGCGTGTGCTAGGCAAATGCTCTACCTCTGAACTACACCCCCAGCCCCTAATTCCGTTTCCTTCACATGTTCTGTCTTCTAAACATTTGCCCATTTTTCTGCTGATCCTAATCCTGTTGATGTGTAAAAACTCTATATATTAAGACAAACATCCCTTGGCTATTGTCATTTGTTTATATTTCCATGTATACAGTAGTCCCTCCTTACTTGCAGTTCAATTTCTGTGGTTTTAGTAGGTACCTGTGGTAAACTGCCGTCCGAAACTATTGAAGGAAGATTCCAGAAATAATTCACAATTCGTATCCCCTTTCTCTGAGTAGCATGAAGCAGTCTCGCGCTGTGCATTCTGTCAAACCCAGGGTGCAGGTGGTGCCTCTGTCCAGCATATCCATGCTGTGTAGAACACCTGCTCATTAGTCATAGTGGCTCAGTTGTCAGATCAGCTGTTCCTATAGTGAAGTGCTTCTGTTGAGGTGACCCTTATATTACTTACTAATACCCCCAACACAAGAGTAGTGATACTGGCTGACAATTTGGACATGCCAAAGGAAAGCATCAGGTGCTTCCTTAGTGAAAAGGTGAAAATATGATTAGATATTTTGGGATATATAGAGCACATTCATATAAATTTTGTTACAATATATTGTTACAATTGTTCTATTTTATTATTTTAGTTAATTTCTTACTATGACTAATTTATAAATTACACTTTATCATAGATATGTATATATATGAAAAAAGAGAATATACAGAATTTAGTATTATCCATGGTTTTAGGCAAAAACGCTGGGAGCATTGGAATATATCCCCTATGGATAAGGAGGGAGGGACTATTGTATCGTAGAACTATCTTGTCTAGCTACCAACCCTGCTCACCTAAAAAACAATCTTGTTAGGGCTGGGGATGTAGCTCAGTTGGCAGAGTGCTTGCCCTGCACACATGATGCTATGGGTTCAAACCCCAGCACTGCAAACAAAACAAAACAAAACAATCTTGTTGATCTTTATTTGGATTAATTCTCATCTGCAGGTAGATTTAAGCCAGTGTGATGGCCCACGCCTATAATCCCAGCTACTTGGGAGGCTGAGGCAGGAAGATCACAAGTTTGAGGTTAGCTGGGGCAGTTTAGTGAGATCTTGCCTCAAAATTAAAAAAAAAAAAAAAAAAAAAAAAAAGAAAAATAAATTAAAAAACAGGCTGGGAATGTGGCTCAGTGGTCGAATGTGAACTTAGTATGCGTGAAGTCCTGTCCATTTCCAGCATTTAAAAAAAAAAAAAGTGGTGGATACTTAGGGAAAACTGACATTTTCACAATGTTCTGCCTTATTTTCCAAAAACATAGTGTATCTTTACATCTGTTTAAATCTTCTTTTGTGCTCTTAAATAACATCAACATAAAAATCTTCCTAGATATTTCTATGTATTTTTTTATAAATGAAGTGTTTGTTTATATTTTTCAAGTTACTAATTACTGTGATTTAATTTTCTACCTAGCATATTTTATTTTGGTCCGGGGAATTGACCACCGAACTACATACCAGCCCTTTTTAATTAATTTATTTATTTTTAGTTTTGAGACGGGTCTCACTAAATTGCTGAGGCTGGCCTTAAACTTGTGATATTCCTGCTTCATCCTCCCATACCATGCCCGATCAGCATGTTTTAAGTTTGCCTATTGCTTCAGATGTATTTCTTCATTGATTTGCAGATAAATAATTATATTGTCTGCAAAGATTTTTCTTCTTTTTAAAAAAATTTATATCTCTTATTTTGTCTAATTAGGGCTGCTCTGTTAGGCAGTTCCAGAAGGTACCATCATGTTGACTGTTCCCTTAGAATAATGATGAATCATTGTGGTGATAGACTTCCTTTTCTAATTCTCTACTTTGGCAATGTTCCTGATGTTTCTCTATTAAAGTGTGGTGCTGGCTTTGGGGTTGAGACAGAGCCATATTTTATCATGGTCAGAAAATAACCATCTATTCTTATTGTATTGAGGACTTCATTATGAAAGGATGGTGTATTTTATCAATTGTTTTTGTCACCAGAGTGATGACTCATAATTTGTTTTATTTTGTTTTGATCTATGAATATGATGAATTTTAAGTCTAAGTTTTTAGATATTTAGCTATCCTTCTATTCCCAAAGTAAATTTTACTTAGTATTGGGATTTCATTCTTTCAATGTACTGCTAGCCTTGGATACTATTTTCTGATATTTGGAAATTTTACACTGATTTTCAGGTGCAAGTTTGGTTTTTGTATTTGTGTGTTTTCCTTATGAGTTTTGATACATATTATTTTATTTCCACAAAAAGAATTTGGAAGTTCTTTTCCTGTGCTTTTAAACAATTTAATGAACATTGAAATTACCTATTCCTTAATTGTTTTGTAGTGAATTCTTTGAAACGGTCTTGGCCTGTGTTTCCCTGAGTGAGAATTCTTTGATACCTTCCTCTATACCTTCTATGGTTTCTTATGCTTTTTCTGGAATTAATTTTGGTAATTAAAATCTTCTTAAAAAACTATCCCTTTAATTCATATTTTCTAATTTATTTGCTTTAAATTGAACAAAATAAGAGTTTGTCTTCCTTAGTCTCAGTGGTTATTTCCTTATTATTTAAAGTTTTTGATGAAAAATGTTATACTGAAAATATTGTACAATGTCTCTTTAAACATATGAACAAAAAGTATGTACTTTATTAATAACCATATCTTATTAAAGTATGAATTATTTCTAAGATAATTATTATAAAATCTGGAAGTTTAGATTACACTTTTTTTTCTCTGATCACTTTCTCTTCTTTTGACAGGTTCTGAAGAGGAGAGTGAAGATGATTCTCACTTTGAAGGCAGAGATCCTGATACTTGGCATGTTGGTTTTAAGATCTCATGGGACATAGAGACACCTGGTTTGGCAATTCCCCTTCACCAAGGAGACTGCTATTTTATGCTTGGTAATCTTAGAATCAAATTTACACTTACACTTCAGTCTAAGTTTAGATTATTAGGTATATGTTTAGCTTATGTCTTTTGAAGTAGACTTTTTAAATATTAATATTTTGAATTAATAATGAAACTTATTTATGAGAACATATATCTAGTTATAAAAAAATTTTAAAAATTTGTTTTAATTAGTTATATATGACAGTAGAATGCACTTTGATACATCATATTTAATGGAGTATAATTTTTCCTTCTTATGGTTATATATGATGTAGAATACCACCAGTCATACAGTTATTTATGTACATGGGGTAATAATATCTGATTCATTCTCCTATTTTTCCTACCCCTATACCCCCTTCCCTCCCTTCACTTTCCTCTACCTAATCTAAAGTAACTCCATTCTTCCCTAGCCACCTCCTCCACATTGTGAATTAGCATCTGCATATCAGAGAAAGCATTCGGCTTTTGGTATTTTTGGATTGACTTATTTTGCTTAGCATGATATTCTCCAACCCCATCCATTTATGGGCAAATGTCATAATTTCATTCTTCTTTAAGACTGAGTCCATCGTATGTAGATACCACATTTTTTTTTTTTAACTATTGAAGGACACCTAATTTGGTTCCATAGTTTAGCTATTGTGAATTGAGCTGCTATAATCTAGTTTTTTTTTTTTTTTTTTTTTTTTTTTTTTTTTTTTTAGCAATACTACTCAGTTTTGAAAAATTGTTTTTGTGGTACTGGGAATCGAACTCAGGGCCTTGTGCTTGCAAGGCAAGCACTCTACCGACTGAGCTATCTCCCCAGCCTCTGCTTTTCTTTTTATTCTAAGTGTTTAGCATATTTGGAGTTCTCAAATGTGCTAAATGGTTTTCAGGATTCTTCATCAGAGTTGGAAAGTCATCCAAATCAACTTATTAGTACAACTTTTAAAAACGCTTCCTTGTCTGAGTTTTTAGTAGTGAGATGATTTTTTCTATTTTGAAGTTAATTTCTTCTCAGGGACTACAGGGTTTTTCTTTCCACTTGTCATTTAGTTCTTTGGCAAATAATATTTCAGCTGTGGTTAGGCTAAGTGAAGCTATGGAGTTTGCGGGGTTTTGTTTTTGTTATTTGCTTTTTTACTTAAAATTTTTAGGTTCTTTTATTTGTGGGATTGTGTGTTCCAGTGCTCAGTGTGTAGGTATCCATTTTTACTCACAAAGCTTCTCAGGGTTTTATTCTCTCCTTGGTTAGAGCTTCTTATTACTCAAAGTTTATCTCACGCCTATCTTCCTAGAGAAATCTACTGATATATGGGTTTTGGAGGTAGGAATAATCAGGACTTTCGCCCAGCATTTATTAAAATAATTAATTCCAAGTTAATTGGGCATTGGTAGAGTTCACTGTATTCCAGGTACTAGGTAAGGTTTTGGGAGAGATATTGGAGTTGCATAAATCTTGATCAGAGCATGGAATATCCCTTCAGCATTTTCCAAATTTCATTTCCTTGTACATCAACTTCCAGGTTCTTGTCATATCCACCTGAACTTTTTTTTTAATGTATTATTTCTCCCTAAATAAACTTACTATTTTTTCTTTCACCCAAATAAATTGATTTTAAAAAGGAGATTTTATATCACTATTTTAAACAGAAACCAAGTATCACTTGGCATAACTACAGGGTTTATGAATATAAACACAGAGAAACTAAAGCAATATTAAGTGCCTGCTACTTTTCTTTGCTGGAGATCTTGAGTCTGAGTCCTGTTCTGTCTTTGTTAAAAAGGGAGTTTAGTAACTGTTAGAGAAGTGTTCATTATGTACTGGTACCAGTCTGGGACTTTTTCCTTAATGTCTGTAGGAGGATTGGAAGGTGATTTGTAAAGATTCTTTCACATGGCATGAATTAATGGTACTTCATGCTGTATCCCTTTACCTCTTAAATTCTTCTCATGAGGTGATGATTCCCACTTTTGTTGAACACTAGCTTTAATCTCTTGCTTTTCCATTCTCATGTTGCTTTGCAGTTTACAGATCAGTTTCTTAAGTGATCTCAGTCTCCAGAAATCTGCTGAGGAAGATGGCAGAAATAGTTTTTCTTAAGTTTAATTTACCCAAGGTCACTCCATTAAGAAGCAGAAGAGGGACCAGGATGGGTTGCAGGCTCCATCCGTACACAGTCCTTTTTTTACTGTAAATAGGCCAGTTTGATTGACTCTCAATACACTGAAATCTCAGTCTGGATAGTTTTTTTTTTTTTTTTTTTTTTGGGGGGGTGCTGGGGATCAAACCCAGGGCCTTGTGCTTACAAGGCAAGCACTCTACCAACTGAGCTATCTCCCTAGCCCCTCAGTCTGGACAGTTTTTAATGTTAAGGTCATCTCTTTTACTCTTCCTCCCCTATCTGTCCTCAGAAACTGAGTTTCTCTACTGAAGTTTCTGTCCCATCACTGAATGTAAATAGATTATCATTTCATTTTTTATGTACTACACAAATTTGGATATTTGGCTTGACTCTATATAAAGTGTCAGATTCAGCCAATATATTACTTCTCTTTGTTCAGGAGCTTATGTTAGTAATTTGTATCTCTAAAAGAGATTAGAACTATAATGATTCCTCTTAAAACAGCTTTATTAATTTTTTTCTATGTATAAAAGCAAGTATTTTGTAAAATTCAGCTTTTATATTTAATGACATCTTACATGTTCCCCTCTGATTAAAAAAGAAGCAGTGAAAGAAAACTCTGAACTATATAAAATGAAAGAAGAATGTAAAAATTTCATGTGGGATTTAGTGTACTCCTTTTCAGTCTGTGTACACGTGTATATCTGTAATTGTAGTAGTAATATGAATAACAGCCACATTCATTGGGGACTAACAATAAGTGAAGCTCAGAAGCAGCTATTAGCTATTATTGCAAAAGAAGAAATTGAGTGTTGGAACTTGTCATTTTATCCCACTTGGGGTCTGACACTTCACATCGGACCACCCGCCCCACCAACCCCAAATGGATGCCCTTCTCACCCCACTCAAGGACTGACCCCTGCTCAGAACTTCAGTGGTCCCCTACTCCTTGACCCCCTTCTGCCCACCTCAGCACAATGCCTCTGCCTCACCTAGTGGCTTTTCAGGAAGGGAAGAAAAAATGATGTTCTGTAGGTTTCTTTCTTTCCATTTCTTCTTAAAGTCTTGTTTTTCTTATAGTTTAAGAATTGCATTAATAATAAAAAATATTAAATAATTGCATTATTCTTTTGATTTGCATGTTGTAAGGAATATACATTTTTATGTGTTGGGTCTCTGTAGGTAATAAAGAGAAGAAATCAGTGTTAGTTTGTAGGAGCTGATGTACAAGATATAAAACCTACTCCAGTTTTCCCAGATACAGGGATATCTGAGCCTTTAGATACAGGAGAAATAGCTAGTTTCCTCCTGAAGTGCGGCAGGGACAGCATAGTGTACCCCAATGTCTGCATTTAGAATGTATTTTCTTATAAAGACATAGTGTTTACTTTCTAAAATTAATCTTCCTCTATGTTCTGCTTAAAAAAAAAAAAAAAGAAGCAAAAGTAAAAGCAACTGTTGTCCAAACACTGCCTTTCTTCGTTACTTTTTGAAATCCAAATAACAAGAAGTCCCTCAGCCCCGTGCTGATATCTGAAATCTGAACTTCATAGCACTTATGAAAAGGAAACAGTTTAGCTCAATTTATAATAATATATTGGTCTGCAGAGGAAGTGCAGACTGAACCCTGCTGTCTCAAGTAAATACTCCAGGGGTGTCTGATGGGGAACGTGTCGGGTGCCTGTAATAAATCTACTGCCCGTGGAAGTGAGTGAAGGCCCTGCTGGCAGTGCCTGAGGACACGCTTAACTGGGGTTGTCACGGTTTTACTTTTAAATTGGAATCTTTGCCCTAATCTCAGAGTTAGACATGACCAGATTTGCAAACAGATTTACAATTTTCACTAATTTTCTAACCAGGACTTCAAAACTCACTTAAAGAGGAAAAAAAAAAAAAAGAAAAGAAAAGCACACTCTGGTCTTTCTCAGGGTAGGATGATTTACTTTGCCACAGATGTTTTCCATAGACTGCATGTAACCAGGGAGTTAGGGACTTAAAAGTAGGTTGGAGACAAACTGAGTCTGTTTTTTTGTGGAACAGATTATACAGTTCAAGGGACATCAACCAAATTATGTTCATTAACCAGGAGCTGGGTGTGAAGGTGGGATGTTTGGGACAAAGGTGAGTGGTAGGTAAACATTTGGGGCAAACCCCTTTTGGTCCCCCTTAATTTATAATTTTTTTTTTTTTTTGCAAGTCACTCTTCATGACTGTTCTCTCTCGTCCCTTTATTTTTATTTATTTAAACCCAGCTAAATTTCACTTCCAGTTATCTGTTGTTACTATAACAAACAGCTATTTCAAAGCTTCGGTTGCCAAGAAAAAAAATCCACTGTGAAAACAGAAAAAAAAAGCAGTATAAATCAAAATGCAGCACTCTTCTGTTTTGGTTTTGCTTTACTTCACCAACTTTTTAGAGTAGAATAATGGAAAGGCTATAGAATTTTCTGTCAGGTGACCGGGTTCCAGATTAACTCTGCTGTGTATTGTGCTGAATTGCTAGCATCTCTTTGAGTTTCTGCCTCTATTGTAAAATGCTTCCTTCCTAGAGTTATTTTGTGAGTCAAAAAAAAAAAAAAAAATGTATGGGACCTTGCTTTGCAAGGTACATTTGAACATGGGGACTCATGACAAGGATTGGACCTGGGCCATGGTGTATGGGAGAACCAATGAGGCGAGTAGGTGACAGAAGAGTGCTGAATGTCATGTTCTTATCTGGCTTCATGCCCCGAGTTTTGTCAGCTTTGCACCTAACTGTTCCATACTTATATTTCCATAGCCACATAAAGGGACTACAAGAAAGGGAAATCTCACCAATTGCCTCTTGGTAGTGAGAAAAGTTAACATCTGGCCATTGTTGAATCAGAGTTCTGTAGTAGCCAGGGTTATTTTGGTTAAGGTTGACTACTCATACAGTCTGGTCAGTAGTTTCATATAGATCGGTTTCACCTTCCATGAAATACGCATGGCTTAGAGGCAGCAAGACCCAGAGCACTGTGAGCGTTTGATGTGGTATAACCTGAAACTGTGGTGCTTCTGTTTTTTCCAGTCAACACGGGTACTCTGGTTGGAGCATGCAGCCCTGTGGGCAGGAGGAACAGAGGCTTCTAGGAGTTAAAAGTCTCTTAACCAGGGCTCCCTTGGGACTTAACTTGGAGACTGTGGCATCTTTGTAAATCCTCCAGGTGTCCCTCAATCCTGCCCTGATTGAGACATTTTATTCAAAGGAAAAGGCTTTTGTTACGCCTTCCTTTGACCCCATTCCCTCCCCCCCCCAACCTCTGACTGACCAACTGAAATAAAAAATACATATAATTTATGGCTTAATCATAAATTCAAAATAATTATACTTTATTACCTCTCCTGGGTCTTGAAATGTAGGTGCTCTGTTCTGCCTTCTGCCGAGGCAAGGGAATAACGCAGAAACAGTAATAAATTATAACTTCAGGCTGCAGTCAGTAAGCTTGAGGAATTGCCATTTAAGTGGAAAGTGCTTGAACAGCAAATGAGCACCCGTCATGTTTATTTTCACTTTGAAAAGTAGAAACATGACAGTATAGTTTCAGCTGCTTGTCCAATATGAGCTTGCAGTGTTCTTCTTATCTTCCTGCTAACTGCAAGGTGTGCTTCTTGCTGTTCAATTTCTTGCAGGGGTGAGGACATATCTCTTCTCCTGAAACTTTCACTCTAAAATATGTCCTCCAATGCCGATGTTTTCAAACTTGTGTCTTTGAACTTGCTCCCTGGTTTTCTGGAACTCCAGAGAGGGCCTTGACCTGTGCAGTATGCTCTGAGGATAGGACTCTGTGTTCCTGAACCCTTGAAAGGATTTGCTTCTTTCTTGTACTTTATTCATATCCAGGCTTTTAGTTCATTTCTGTTCATTTTACATCATTTATGTTTTGAAGTTTACCTGAAATGAATGTGCTATGTGCTTAGTTAGGGCCAGGCACTGTGCTGGAAGCTGCTGTATTTTATTTGCTCCTCATCATAAGACTTCAGGTAACATTTCTGTCATCCTGACATCAAATTTTTTCAGAAAAGAATTTTGATGGTGATTGACTTATAATACATAAAGGGTTCCTCTTCAGATTATGAAAGTAGTCTAAAATTAGTTTGTGATTATGGTTGCACAACAATCTGAACATACTAAAATATGTTTACTTATATACTTTAAATCAGAGAATTGTGTGGTATATGAGTTAGATCTCAATAAAGCTCTTTTAAAGATAGAAGATGAGGCTTAAAGAAGTCTATACCCTGTTCAAGGTAACATACCTGGTGAAGTTTGTATTTGAATCCAAATTCTTAAAAACGTAGAAAAAATAATCTAACAAATAATAGAGAATACAAATATATTCTCATTCAATGTGGAACTTTTTAGAATAACATGTGGAAGTTCTCTTTTACCTTACTATCCCATTTGCAAGCATTAACACAAGTGTACAGATTGAATATCCCTTATCTGAAATGCTTGGGACCAGAACAGTTTCAGATTTCAGAGGTTTTCAGATATTGGAGTATTTGCATAGACTTTACCAGTTGAATATCTTTCATCTGAAAATTATAAATTCTCCAGAATTCAAAACTTTCTGAGCACTGTTGGTATGTATACATATCTGTGGATGCTGTTGTTTTTTAAAAACATAAATGGGACTTTAATGCATATATCATTAATAGTACTTTTTGTTTCACTTAATAATATGCCCTGAAAATTTTTTCATGTCCATACTTCATTCACATTATTATTGTTTTATAACACATGTGCTAGGAAAATCAGATTCAAAGAGTTGAGGATGTTCTAAAATGGAAAGTAGAAAACTTGCCACCTACCCCTAGGTTCCATTTCTTAAAGGTAACTACATTTTCTTCATTTGCATTTTGTTCTGTGATTACCTCTGTCACTTTTGAACATGTGTTTATGCTTTATGACTTAAGCTAACAGGTTTAAGCACTATTGGTTGTTTATCCATCAAGAAAAATGGAATTAGCTCCTTTACAATACTTTTCATTTTTCCTGTTTCATTTACTAGTTAAGATTTACTTCTACATGTGCTTTCTTAATTGCTTATCTTGAGAACCAATTTTTGGAGACTTCCTCTTGACTTTGAGTATGTAAAGTAGGGATATTGTTACTTTGATGGTGTTGAGTTTTATAACTTTTCATATGGATCTATAATTTTGATCGGATGAGCATACTTTTTCTATCAGTTGATTTTTGAATTTTGAAAACCACTGCCTAATGATGCTAATGCATGTGTTATTTACTGCAGAGCAGATAGAGTGATTAGATCCATAAATAGATGTAATTCACTGAAGTGACCCAACTCGAGTCAGTTGAAGGGGAATGTTGCAAGTGTCAGTTCAAGATTTCATACATCATTGAAGAATCAGAATTATGCCACATTTTAGTTTGCTTTGAATTTGAACAATAACTTTCTGGTATAGCTTTTCCTCTCTCCCTAGAATTTATAATTGCTTTTAAAATTTTTACTGATAGAAGCAGCATGCTATAGTGCTATTTCTCTATCACCAGATATTTTGTCATGACTTATTTAATGTCTTGATAAAAACTCCATGTAGCACAATTATGATACTGGGATTTCTTCTCATTGACCTCCTTTGCTGATTCCATTCTTACTTGGACCATTCATGTTTCTCTTTCTTGGAGTTTGCTAAAACCTCTATTATATTTTAGATTCCTAAGAAAGAGGACTGTTTTAGCTTTATATCCCCTCTAGCAACTAGTACAATACTTCGAATATGGTAGATGTTTAATAAATAGGTATCCATCTAATGAGCGAATGACTTTTCTTTAACTTCATGGCAGTATCTCATTGCCATACAGACAAAAGAGAACATTAATTCTGTCCTTGAAAGTTCCTGACTAGGAAAACTGTTGAAGTTTCTCCCCACAAATGACCCTTCACCTAATACCTATAGATCTCCAGAGACGGAATTAAAAGTCTTCCATGGCAGCCCATTTCTTAGTGACCTATGCTTTATTTTCTTATATCTATTCTAAGTAATCATGTAACATCATAGATTTTCCAACACAGTGTCCAGACCAATGTGTACATTCTCTTCTACATCTTCTATAAAAAAACACCAAATGTTGGTTTCTGTGTAACTGAGCAAGGATATGGTATGATGAATTGTGAATTTTTTGTTATTTCGTATTTCATTCAGATTCACACTATAATGGAATAAGGCTGTATCTGGGTAGGATGGGCAGAATTTTTCCCATTGGCTAGCATTCTTAATATAGCCTTGTTGATTATCTGTATAATCTGTATTATAATCTGTATAATACAATTCCTAAAAGCTTGAGAAATGGAAAAGAATTATTAAGGCTTTTAGTTAGATTATATGTCCTTTGAGTATTATTTGCTACACTCGAATACAGTGGAAAAAAGACTAAATAACACATTTTATTTGTTTTGCTTTTTTGTTGTTGTTGTACTAGTCAGAAACCATGGCCATTCTCCTTAATTGCTAATGAAAATTGGATGTAAGATAAGAATGAGTAAAGAGGAAGGTCAGAAGGTATATGAAGGAATAGAAATTAAGTGTAAGTGGTATTTATTTATTTCATTCATTAACTTGGGGAAGTTCTGGTCTCCACATTTCACTGGAACAGTAGGTAGAAGTCATGGCTCTGCCTATATAAAAGGGGAAAGGAAGAAAACTACTTCATTCAATTAGCTGTTAACCCAAATTCTGTTCCTTCTTATTTTTCCATTTCCCTATTCACCTATGTTCTTCAGTCTCTTGGGAAGAGTTGAGGTCTGGAAGAGTTAAGGGGGAAGAAGCCCTTACCAAAGTTGGATTAAAGAATTTTTGCATATTTAAAAAGCAAAAATGAATTATTAACCTCAAGAATCTTTTCTCTTTAAAACATAACAACAAACCTAGCATTCCACAAAAGTTAATTTTCAAAGAAAGGGGAAGAGGGAGAGGTCATATTCTCCCCCATACTTTTTTTTGTATGCATGTGACGCTAGGGATCAAACCCAGGGCCTCATGCATGCTTGGCAAGTGCTCTACACCTCCAGCCCCATACTTGTTTTTATGAAAAAGTTTTTACTGTTAGGGAAAATTATATTTGGGGAAAGACTTACAAGACTAACAAAGCTCTTACTGCCTTCACTATTTATTTGGTGAATGAATACCTCTTTTCTAAGAATACGTTCATTGGACAATTCCATTTGTGTCTTTAAAACATAATTTTTTTTTTTGCTAAATGTGCAATAAATTTTAGCTAAATTTGCCATCTTAAGATATATTGGAATTTCAGAGATTTTAAAAATGAAGAAAAATGTATACCATGGAATTAAATAAATACGGTTCATGTTCATTATAGAGAATTTTCAAACTATAGCAAAATGTAAAGAAGAGGTAATATTATTTATACCTAATTGGTCTAATTTCTTCTAGCATTTCTTCTTTATACATGGTAACATATATTCCTTTTTCATTCTTTCTTTTTTTTGGTACTGGGAATTGACCTGGGATGTTCTACCACCAAGCTACATCCCAGCCTGTTCTTTTTTTAAATTTTGGCACAGGTTTTGCTAAGTTGTAGAGACTGACCTTGAACTTGCAGTCTACCATACCAGCTATTTATGTTTCTTTTTAGAAAACTAATGTACATACTGTTTTGAGTCTGTTTACTTCCCAATGTTTTATATATTATAGCATTTTCTTTATCATTCAGTATTCCTTGAAAATATCACTGTAGAAAGCTAGTTTAAAATTAATTCCCTACCTTCAGGCAAGAGGGCAGAATATGGGTTTCTAGTACCTATCCTTTCATAGAAAATCAATTTGAAGAATTGTCCATACATGAGAATACATTCATAGGACCTAAAGGATGAGATTACAACAGTGGGTGGAGCACAGAAATTAAAGATGCATTGGAGAGGGTAGTAAGGATAGTCTCACATTGCTGTGTTATCCCTCCTTCTTCCAGATAGCTTAGATCTGAGAGGGATATCTTTTGCAGGGGGAAGGGAAAATGAAGGGAATACCTGACTTTGTTGTTAACCTGACAACACCTCTGCCCCAATGAATTCTGATGCCAGACTGGCCCCTACTGACCATGTGTCTTGGTAGGTTCCCCCAGAACCAGGCTCCACACCCACCCAATACCAGGCCCCCTTTACTGACACAGGGTCCAGGTTGACCTAAAGGATCCCAGATACCAAGCAACCTTCAGGCCCCAGAATCTAGGCTTGCTCCTGTGGACCCATGCTCTAGTCTAGCTCTAGTTTCAGGCTGGCCCTTGTAGCCATAGTATCTGGTGGACACAAGGACCAGGTCTAGATCAATGGCCGCCCCAGTATACCCTAGTGTAGAATGACATGTATGTACCCAGGCCTCACACCCACTGCTGTAGACCCAGACTTTAGGCTAATCCCACAAACCAAGGACATGGACCTAGTGGACCCAGGTTCCAGGCTTGTCTCTGAAGTCCCAGGGGACAGAACCCAGGGAGTCCAGGTGCTAGTCCTGTGTGTCCACTGACTGAAGCACTAGGCTAGCCCAGCTGAGGTCTCCCAATAACAAGCACATAGGTGAGGCCTGTCCCATGTCCCACACATAATCTCCAAATAGACTGACTGATGAAGACTAGAAGGAATTTCTGCTTTATCAAACATGCAGAAACTAACACAAGGCCACAGGCATCTCAAACAATCAGGGAAACATGACTTTACCAAAATGACAAAGTAAAATGTCAGTAATTGACCCCAAAGAAATGGAAATCTATGAACTCCTTGACAGAGAACTTAAAATTATTATCTTGAAGTTCAGTGAGTATTTTAATTAGCTTTTGCATTGCCGTGACCAAAATACCTGACAAGAATAACTTAAGAGGAGGAAGAGTTTATTTGTGGATCATGATTTTGGAGATTTCAGTCCATAGATGGCTACCTCCGTTGCTCTGGGCCCAAGGTGAGGCAGCACATCACGGGGGAAGGGCCCAGCAGAGGAAATCTGTGTAGCTTATGGCAGGGGCAGGAAGCAGAGAGAGACAGGAGACGGGTGCACAAGGAAGATGCACCTAAGACACACCTCCAACCATGCCCCACCTACTTACAGTTACCACCCTGTCAGTGCATTCAGACTAGGGTGGACTGATTGGGTCACAGCTCTCCTAATCATTTCACCTCTGGATTTCCTGCATTAACAGGATATTTTGGGGGAACCCTCATATTCAAACCATTAACAATGAAAGATAAATCACTGAGAGACAGTTAAACTAAAATAGGAAAACAAGATAGGAACAAATGGAAAATTTCAAGAAAGAGATGTACACTATTAAAAATATATAAACAAATTGAAATCCTAGCACTGAAGAACAAAATGACTGAACTGAAAAATTCCATAGAGAGCTTTCAGAGCCAGCTTAACCAGGCAGAAGAATCAGTGAACTTCAAGATAGGTCATTTGAAACTAGTCAAAGGAACAAATAAAACCATGAGACTTATGAGAGATCATCAAGTGGATTAATATATGCCTTATGGGAGTTCCAGACAGAATAGAGAGAAAAAAAGGGCATAAACCTTAATTTTAAAAAATGAAGCATAGGACACTTCTCAAATCTGAGGAGAGGAATGAATATTCACGTCCAAGAAGACCAAACAATCTCAAATTGATAAATGATTAACGATAAATGATAAAGTGTATTAGTTAGCTTTCATTGCTGTGAACAAAAATATCTGACATAAACAACTTAGAGGAGGAAAGATTTATTTTTGGCTTATTCTCTCAGAGGTTTCAGTCCGTGACCAGCTGACTCCTTTGCTGTGGGTGTAAGGTGAGGCAGAACATCGGGGTAGGAGGGTGTATGTGGCAGGGAAACTGCTTACCTCATAGCAGCCAGGAAGCAGATGGTGGGAAAGGGCCAGGGTCAAGGAATAATCTCCAAGGGCATATCCCTGGTGACCTCCTTTCTCCAACCATACCCCACCTGCCTGCAGTTATCACCTAGTAGTCCATTAAAACCAGTAATTCATCAGATTGATTAATCCACCGATGAGGTTAGAGCCCTCACTGTTCAGTCATTTTCTAAAAGCCCCACCTCTGGATATTATTGCATTGCCTTTGACACATGAACTTTTGAGGAGTATTTCAGATCCAAATTATAACACCAAGATATATTATAATCTAGGTTTTAAAGTCAGGTGTGAGGAGAAAAAATTGAAAGCAGGAAGACAGAAGCAAATTGTCATACATAGGGGAATCTCTAACAGACTGTCAGTAGTTTTTTCAGCAGAAAATTGATAGACCAGAAGAGAATGAGATGATATGTTCAGAGTGCTGAAAGGAAAAAAAAAAATCTAACCACCAAGAATATTGTACCTGACAAGGCTTTCCTTAAAAAACCCAAACACGAGCTGTAGAAGTTCATCATCATCAGACATGTCCACAAGAATTGAGACAGAGACTAATAACACAAAAATGCTAAAGTATAAAACTCATAGCAAATTAAGAATGTGCTCACAGCACTCTAGTTGTCCATAAATACTTTAAACTCTCATAGAATAGTTAAAAGACAAACTATTTAACTATAGCTACAATAATTTGTCAGTGGATACACAACATATAAAAATGTAAATTTTGACATCAATAACATTAAAATTTGAAGAGAAACATTTTAAGTGCAGTTTTTATTTGCAAAGTTAAGTCATTATAAGCTTTAAGTAGAATTCTATTACAATAATATGTTTTATGTAGGTTTCATAGTAATCACAAAGAAAAGCATAGTAGATATACTATAGGTAAAGGCAAAGAAAGCAAAGCATGCCAGTACAGAGCATCATCATGTTGCAAAGAAAGAGGACAGGAGAGGAAGAAAGGAATAAATGAACTATAAAACTGTCAGAAAACAATGAACAAAATGTATATAGTAGGTCCTTATTAATAGTCTAAATTAAATGGATTATATTCTACAACCAAAAGTCATAGAGTGGCTGGAAGGATTTAAATAAATGATCCAATTACATCAGTTCTCCCTTATCCACAGGGGGATATGTTCTAAGATCCCCAGTGAGTGCCTGAAACTGTGAATAGTACTAAACCCTGAATATATAATTTATATATATATATATATTTATATATATATATTTATGATAGAGTTTAATTTATAAATTAGGATTAGTAATATATTAACAATAATAGCTAATAAATTTGAATAATTATAATTACACTTTAGTGAAAGTTCTGTGAATGTTGTTTCTCATCTCAAAATATACTATACTTGCCCCTGTGATTTTGTGAGATTATACAGTGCCTGCATCACGGGATGAAGTGAATGAGGTAGACATTGTGTCATAGCTTTAATTTACTAATGACCTTCAGGGGTTCCTGGATCCAAAAGCCATGTTGATGTAGTTGGGTGGTTGTAGAACTGTGGTTGATGGCAGGTAAATGAAACTATGGGAAGCAAACTGCAAATAAGAGTGGACTACTATATATGCTGCCTAAAAGAGACTCACTTTAGCTAAGAACACACATGCATTGAAAATGAATGGATAGGAAAAGATACCCCATGTGAATGGTAACCAGAAGAGCAGAGGTGGCTATCCTTACGTTGGACAAGATAGATTTTAAGTTAAATACTGTCACAGTGTATTTTAATAAGTCATCTTATAGTGATAAGGAGGTCGGTTCATCAAGAGCATATGATGCTTGCTTTGACAACAAGACAGTTGCAATACTTTTTACAGAAAAAGTGATACTAAAATTTATGTTGAACCACAGAAGACCCCAAACAGCCAAAGTTATCTTGAGCCTTCATACTGCAAATCTCTAATAATCAAATCATCCTGGTTATTGCCTAGCAACAGAAGTTTAGGCCAAGGGAACAGAGTAGAGAACCCCAGAGTAAATACACATACTATGTGCCTAATGGTTTTTGACAGAGTGACTGAGGTTCCAAGAATATACAGTACAGTAGAGAAAGGACAATTTCTTTAAAAATAAATGATGTTGAGAAAACTAGATATTCACTTGGAGAAGAAGGAAATTGGCCCCTTACCTCATCCTTTATACAAAAATCAACTCGATATAGATTAAAGACTTACATGTAAGACCTGACAATGTGAAGTTAATCAAAGATAAAAAAAATTAAAAAAAGGAAAAATATCGATATTGACCTGTGCAATGAATTTATTTGGAAATGGTACAGGCAAAATTAGGCAAATGGGATTGCATTGAACTAAAAAGTTTATTCACAACAAAGAAAACATCAATAAAGTGAAGAGACAATCTATGGAATGGGTGAACACATTTGCAAACTGTACACCTGATAAGGGGTTCATATCCAAAATATAGGAACAACTCAATGACAAAAAAATAAAAACAGCCCAAGGACCTGGACAGACATTTGTCAAAAGAGGACATACAGTTAGAATCACTGTTGTCAAAAAGACTTAGACAACAAGTGTTAATGAGAATATGGAGAAAAGGGAATTCTTGTTCTCGATTAGCAGGAGTGTAAAGTGGTACAGCCAATATGGAAAATGATACGGAGGTTCCACAGAAGGGTAAAAACTTGTATATGAGAGCACTTTCACTTGTGGGTATGCACCCAGAGAAAGTGAAATCAGTATTTTGAAGAGATATCTGTATTTTCTTGTGTATGGCAGCATTTTTCCCAATAGTCAAGATAAAGAGCCCAAGTGTCAACAGATAGATGGACAAAATGTAGTATGTGTGTAGGTGTGTGTGTGTGTGTGTATAAAACATGTATACATACATATATATTATATATATGAAATGAAGTATTATCCTTAAAAAGGAAGGAAATCTTATCCTTTGTGACAACTCGGAGAAATCTGGAAACATACTAAGTGAAACAAACCAGGCACAGAATGATAGATACCATATTATCTCACTTATATGTAGAATTTTAAAAAGTACTTAAAGAAGTACAAGATAGAATGGAAGCTGTCAGGGGTTCAGGAGTGGGAGAAATAAGGAAATATTTGTCCAAAGGTAGAAAATTTCAATTATGCAGAATTAATTAATTATGGAGACCTAATGTATATCATGGTGGCTTTTTTCTATTGTTAATAATACTGTATCGCATACATGAAATTAGCTAAGATAGTAAGTTTTTTTTTTTTTTTTTTTTCTCTTTTTGGTACTGGGGATTGAACTCAGGGACACTTTACCACTGAGGTACCTCCCCAGTTTCTTTTATTTTTTAGTTTGAGATAATGTCTCCCCACATTGCTAAGGTTCTTGCCAAGTTGCTGAGACTGGCCTTGAACTTATGATCCTTCTACCTCAACCTTCTGAGTTGCTGGGATTATGGTCATTGCCACCCATGTCCAGCAGGATCATAGTTCTTATATATTCGCACCAGACACCAAACCCTGGGCTATGAGATGATGGATATGTTAATTAGCTTGATTGTGAGAATTCTTACAATGTGTACATATGTTAAAACATCACAATGTATGTCACAAATGTTATATTTATCATTTGTATATTGAAAATCTCAAAGATTTTTAAAATTAAAATCTACATTTTGTTATTTAGTTCATTGCCAATTGTTTGATTATTATCATCTGCATTGCTACAGTGAACAGACTGGTCTGTATGTATTATTTCTATAGGAAAAATTAGAAGTGGAGTGCCGTGGTGAGGAAAGGGAGAGTGGGCTTTTAAAAACTTTTCATCATCCATTGTCAGACGGTTATTCAGAAAAATTGTCTCCAGTTTCCCTTCCCATCTGTAGATGGTGAAATGTGACCAGCAGTTCCTTCCACCAGCCTATTTTACCATGATCTAGATAATGCTGGGCATTACAATTGAAAAAGATTTTGCCAATTTGATGAGTAAAAATAACAAACTGCTATTTTAAATTTTATTTATTCATCTATTCATGGGATTGAACCTTTTCCATTTTTGTTGATCACTTGTATTCTTTCTATTATTCATTGACTGATCATCTTTAGCCCATTTTTCTGTTGAGGTATTAGTATTTTTCTTTTTTAAAAATACTTTATTAGTAGTTGATGAACCTTTATTTATTTGTATGTGGTGCTGAGAATTGAACCCAGTGCCTCACACATGCTAGGCAAGTGCTCTACCACTGAGCCACAATCCCAGCCCCTAGTATTTTTCTTAACATGTACTTTATCCCATCTTTCTTCCCACTTTCCAGGTATTTTTCTATGTACTATTCTGAATTTCTTACTTAGATTTTTAATATATATTTTAGATGAATCTCCTTTATATTTAAGAATTGTTTTTAAAATTTGCATTAAAGTAAGCAACCATTTGATTTAAAATGGTTTAATGGTGAATAATATTTGAAATGATCTAAGTGTTTTTATGCTTACTACTGGCATTTTTATACTGTGATTTTATTTATTTTGATTGCTCTTGTGGTCTGCTAAACATAGTTTCTAACAATCTTCATTAAGCCTGATGGCGGGGAATGGTGTTGGCATGTTCTCTGACTCCCTACGCTGAGAGTGACTTCCTATCCTTTCTTATGTTCATGTGTCCCTAAACAATTCTAGGATAGCTGGGTAGCACACATTCCCTTAAAACTGTAGATATTGTTCCCATGGCCTCTGGTGTTTTACAGTAGGAGATGAGCTATCTTTCTTTTGTTTTCGTTTGGTGAAGCTGTTTCTCTTGAGGCGTTTGCAGTATTTGGTATTTAATTTTTTTAGCAGAATATGTTTATGTATTTGGTCAGCCATTTTTGTAGAGCACACTTAGGCCTTTTTACAACTTTAGAAAATGCTCTGTTATTTCTTTGATGTTTCTTATATCTCTGAATTCTCTCTCTCTCTCTCTCTCTCTCTCTCTCTCTCTCTCTCTTTCCCCCCCCCCTTCTCTCCCTCCCTCCTTCCTTTCTTCCCTCCCTTCCTTCCTTCTTCCAGAGATTGAGCCCTGGAGCACTTAAGTACTGAGTGACATCTCCCTGCCCGATCCCCAGTCCTTTTGCAAAAT
The DNA here is from genome assembly GCF_902686445.1 of Sciurus carolinensis. NCBI lineage: Eukaryota > Metazoa > Chordata > Mammalia > Rodentia > Sciuridae > Sciurus > Sciurus carolinensis. The sequence continues at coordinate 29,822,992 of NC_062228.1, read as the reverse complement.
TTTTATTTTGAGACAGGGCCTCACTGAGTTACTTAGGGCCTCGTTAAGTTTCTGAGGCTGGCTTTGAACTTGCAGTCCTCCTGCCTCAGCCTCCCAAACTGCTGGGATTACAGGTGGGTGCTACTGTGCCTGGCTGTATTCTGCTTTCTTTTGAAGATTCCTCTTCTGTGTATTTTGGCCTCTGGAATTTTCCGTCATGTCCTATCTTTCCTGTGACAAATTTTTCACATTCCTTCCAAGTTCTAGGATTGTTTCTTCAGCTCACACATGTAGTTCAGTAATGTGATTTTTTGGCAACATGCCTTCTGCCGTTTACCTTATCTGTCATTGTTTTAAATAAAAGAATTCAATTCAAAGGAATCAACTCTTAAGTATTCTGTCCTGATCTCATACTCTTCCATTTCATGTTGGTTTTGTGCCATTTTCACAGATGCAATGTCCTTTTGAGTTAAGCATCTTCTCAAAAAATTGAGAATTTATAAAAATGTTTCCTGTCAGTGTGAGTGAGCCTTTTTTGGAAGAGACAGTTCCATCCCAAGTGGTTCCATTCCTTTGAACTGTAGCGTTTTTGTCTAAGTCTGGGGAGATCTCCTGGTCTGTTTATCCTCATACAAAGATGACGAGTACTGGCTTATAGGCAAATAGTTGAGATTGGTTCTGTGAGAGATTAGCATGGATTCCTGACAAAATCCTTCCCTGGAAGGTGGAAGGAGAAAATATATTCTTGCACAGCCAGATGAGCGATCTGATAAATTGGACTGTGCTTAATAACTTGTCTGTGTCTTTATTTGGTATGGATACTTGCAGTGTGAGCAAACAGGATGGGCTTTGGGCCACCCTGGCATCACTGTTTGCTCCAGTTCCTTGCCTCAGCCATGGCTGGTCCCTTCTCAGAGTGATGGCTTATAACAGCAATACATCCTGGAGTCTGCGAGCACATAATGCTGCCCTAATCTGGGGCAGGGGGAGCCCTGCCCTCCGTATCCCCTCTAGCTGCCCTGTCTTCTTGCTTTGCCCTCTGAGTTACAGGGTGAACACCTCTCTTAGGATCTGACTGTGTATTTACTGGACTTGTGGCTCTTTTAGACATAGCCATGTGTCAACCTTCAGCCTTCTTCCACCAAATTCTACCTGTACTCTTGGTAGCACATTTTTCTGGCCTGTTGTCACATTGAGCACCTTTCCCTCGTATTTTGTGCTGCCGGTGGTTTTGATCTGTTTTTATCTTCCACTGTATGTGTTTGGGGGACTCTGGGCATGGGGCAGGTAGCAGCCTGTGTCTAGACTGACATTTTGCCAGGGGCTGCCCCTCCTGCTTTCTTTGGCTATTAAATTCTGAAAATGATCTCACTCATGGATGTCCCCACATCTAGGAAAAATAAGGTCATAAATATTAAGATTGAGAGATGAGAATGGACAGGTGAGTAAGAATGAAAAGCTTCAGTGATTGTGTGAAGCTGGGAAGATTGGATTTCACTATTGGACTGATTTACCTCAAGAGTGCCTTTAGCAAAGCTCCTGATTGTTACTTTAAGAAATTTGGATGAAAGAGCCCTGGTAACACTGGACAACAAAATCAAGGACGTCAGTGTGGGGGCCACTTTAGGGTGACCACCTATCCTGGTTTGTCTGCAGGGCAGGAGACCTCAGGATGTGCGGTTTTCAGTGTTAAAACCAGAAGAGTCTCAAGCATGAACTCCAGGGTAAATTATGCTCTTGCCTCTGTGGTTTTTTATATATGAGATGAGATTTCATGCTACAGTGAATGTCCAGAGTGCTCTTTACCCACTGCTGGGGCATGCATGCAGGATTTAGCTCGCAAAGAATGAGAACCTCTTTTTTTATTGATGTTTTCTTAAGTAATCTGCAAACTCTTGATTCCAGTTGTAGATAAGGTCAGGCAGTTTTTAGCTATATTCTGAGATAACTCTGGCAAATGTACGTCCTTTAATGTTTTCTTTCTAAAAATTATTAGGAATGGCCTTTGAAAGTGGAGAATGTCTTTTGTATATCCTTTGAGATACATAATCCATGAAGCTTGAGCCACTTTCATCGACTCAGAGTCTTAGAGAAATTAGAAGCTCTTAAATGAAAATTACAGGGTTTTTCCTAAAAGTCATAAAGGATTAGAGAGCATTGGAAACAATTTCAAAAGAGTTGTTTGATTAGAGAGTTGCCAAGGATTAAATAAAGGTGCCCGCCCCAGAGTGTTGCTGCTGAAGTGGTGTTTGCCAGTTGGCCTTCGTCATAGTATATTAATTGCCACTCAGTAGAACAAAAGCACTTAACAAATATGTCCATTTAGATGATTTTCCCCCCATAGTGATGTCTGTGGATCCTAATATTAATAACATGGAAGTAACAGGCATTAATTTGGATAGATGAGACTAGTATTTGTGTGCTTCCTAGAAATTGTTCCAACTTTGTGGGAATCTGGCCTGGGAAAGTCCCCTTTAAGTTCACTTTTTTGTGTGTTTGTTTGATTCTGAAACCCCCTTTAGATAAATAGGATTAATCGGAAATGTTTAGGAGTGCCTTTAGCCAGAGTCCTTGGAAAAGAGAATGATCATGCAGCCTTCTTCTTGTGTTCCAACTATATCACTGCTATTTTTACCCTTACCTTATACTGCATTTTGTAGTATTGTTTATAAAGTATCCTAATGCTTTGTAATTTGTTCACCTTCAATCATCTTTTCCTATGAAAATTCCAAGAACTGCTCTTGAGCCCAGGCACTAGAGGCTCATGCCTCTAATCCCAGTGGCTTAAGAGGTTGAGGTAGGAGGATCACAAGTTCAAAGCAACTTACTGAGGTCCTAAGCAACTTAGACCCTGTCTCAAAATAAAATATAAATAGCACTAAGGATGTGGTTGAGTGACCCTGGGTTCAATCCCTGGTACAAAAAAAAAGAAAAAAGAAAAAATTGCTCTTGATACCATTCTTTCTCCTACTTCATTTATTCAGTGTGTTAACATGTCCTGTTATCTTTCCCTAAAACATTCCAGATATGATCACTGCACATAATCCCCCCCTGTCATTCTACTCCAAGTCACTATCAACTTCTGCAAGACCTACTGCAACAATTTTCTGACTGGTTTTCCTGGGTCAACTCGTTTGCCTTTAGTCTTCTCTAGTATTAGTCAGCTTTTTGTTAGTGTAATGAAATACCTGAGGTAGGCTGACTTTATAAAGCAAAGAGTTTTGTTTCTGCTCATGGTTCTGGAGGTACAAGGTCAAGGGGTTGCATCTGGTGATGACCTTCTTTCTGGCAGAGTCCTTAGATGGTGCAGGAGACAGGCAGCATGAATGTGTATGTGTGTCTGGTCTCTCTCTCCTTATAAAGCTACCAGGATTTAATCATAGGACTCTACCTTAATGACCTTGTCTAATCCTAATCACTTTCCTCAACCCCTAACCTCCCAAGCAGCCTCCTACCTCACAATGCATATTAAATTTCAACACATGTAGCCTTGGGGGACACTGAAACCATATCCACACCATAGCATCTCTCTTTCCTGTAAAACTGCCAGAGCAGTCTATTCACAGTTAGGTCACATTATTTTCCCTGCTTAAAATTTTCTGAGTTCCCAGAGCATCTAGAATAAAGCCCTAAATCTTTACTGTGACTGACAGGGACCTCATAATCTGTCCAAGTTCCCCTTGCTCTTCTGTGACTGTGCTTGCTCCCCAGGGTGAAATCACCAGGCCCTCTACTTCCTCAGGTACAGCAAGCAGATCTCCCCTTCAGGACCATGGCCTTAGCTGTTTGCCCCAACTAGAACATTCTCACTTGAGGTCTTGGCATTGCTGGCTTCTCATTTTTCAGTCATCAGCTTAAATGTCAGCAGTGAATGTTTTGTACAAAGTAGTGCACTACTTCCAAGTACCCGCACTAATTCTTAAACTTGTTAAATTATCCTGCTTTATTTTTTCTCCATAGCATTCAACCTTTGAATTTGTTTTATATCTTCCCCTCCATAACCTCACCTCCAGAGAACAGCTACTTAGTTTCATTCATTGTGCTTAGAAGATTGCTTGGTGCTTAGTAATTGCTCACCCTGTTTTTATATTTCCCATGTTTTTTATTTTTGCATTATAATTATACATAATGGTGGGATTCAATGTTACATATTCATACTGGCAGATGATATAACAATATGATTTGGCCAATGTCTTTCCTCACTCACCCGACCCTGTTTTTAAATTAACAAGTGAAAAGGTTTTTGTTTTTGTTTTGTTTTTACTGTTAGACTACCATGGGAGAATAACTTTATATACTTAAGTAACTATACATTATTGGTCTCCAGATGGTGAACTGAACAGTCTTAAAGAATTTTCCACTTTTCAGTTGATATGTTTTTTAAAATAGTGATTTTCTTTTTAATAGTAGTTTAAGGTTTACCACAAAACTGAGCAAAAAGAACAGAGTTCCCTGAACCCCTGCCCCGTGCAGTGCAGTCTCCCAGCTAGCAACATCCCACCCCAGAGTGGTACATTTATTGCAGTTGATGAGGCTACATTGACATGTCACTATCACTCAGTCTATAGTTTATATTATGGTTTACTCTTGATATTGTATATTCTATGGGTTCTGAAAAAGGTATAATGATCTGTATCTACCATTATAGTATCTTACAAAATCATTTCACTACCCTAAAAGTATTCAGTGCTCTGCCCGTTCATTCTTCTCTCCCTGAGTCCCTTGGCAACCCTTGAATCTTTTGTTGTCTCTATAGTTTTGTCTTTTCCACAATGTCACATATATTTGAAATAATGTAGTATGCAACCTTTTTAGATTGACTACTTATACTTACTAATATGCATTTAGGTTCCACCAAGTCTTTTCATGGCATAATAACTGATTTTTTCTGAATAGTATTTCATTGTCTGGATGAACCGCAGTTAATTTATCATTTTACCTACTGAAGGACATCTTGCTTGCATCTAAGTTTAGTAACTGTAGATAAAACGGCTATAAACATTTGTGTGTAGATTTTTGCATGAACATATGTTTTTAGCTTCTTTGGGTAAATATCAGTTTGGTGGATCATATGGTGAGAGTAAGCTTAGTTTTATAAGAGACTGTTAAACTGTCTTCAAGAGTGAGTGCACCATTTCGTTTTCCCACCAGTGATGAGTGAGAGTTCTTGTCCCAGCACTTAGTACTGTCAGTGTTTTGAGACTTTTGGGCATTCTAATTGGTATGTAGTGGCATCTCATTGTTGTTTAAATTTGAAGTTCCCTAATGATATATGATGTTGAATATGTTTTCAATACTTATTTTTCATCTGTGTCTGTCTTCTTTGGTGAGGTGTCTGTAGGTCTTTTGCCCCTTTTTAAATTGTTGTTAGCTTTCTGATTTGTTGAGCCCTAAGGGTTCTCAGGTATTTTGGAGAATAGGCCTTTACTGGATAAGTCTTGCAGATTCTTTTTCCAGTCTGTGGGTTGTCTTATTCCACTGGCAATGTCTTTTGCAGAGCAGAAAATTTTCATTTTAAAGAAGTTCAAAAATCTTTTTTTCGCAAAAATCCTGTCTTTGGTCACAATCATTCAGATCATCCATGATCATCCAGATTTTCTCCTGTGTTATCTTTAGGAGTTTTATTCTTTTACATGTAAGTTTATGATCTATTTTGAGGAAGGTATGGGACTTGTGTCTAGATTCCTTCTGGTTGCATGTACAGATGAAGAAAACTGTCTCTGCTGTCTTGTATCGTCTTTGCTCCTTTGTCAAGAATCCGTTGATTATATTATATGGGACTGTTTTGGGCTCTTTGTTCTGTTCCATTGGTCTGTTTGTCTATTCTTTTACCAAAACCATTCTGTCTTAATTACATAGCTTTATGGCAAAGGTTTCAAGTCATGTCATGTTAGTTCTGAAATTTTCTCTTCTTTTCCCCTCAGTATTGTGTTGGCTATTCTGGGTGTTTTGCCTTTCCATGTAAAACTTAGAATCAGTTTGTTAATATCATCAAAATGACTTACTGGAAATTTGATTGAGATAATAATTAAATTTATAGAACCAACTGGGAAGAACTGATATCTTGACAATATTGATTTTTTAAAAATAATCAATATGAAATATCTATTCTTATATTTATTCTTCTTTAATTCTTTCATCTGAATTTTATGGTTTTACTCATACAGATTCTGTACTTATTTTATTTTGCAGTGCTGGGGATTGAACCAAGGAGCTTGTGCATGCAGTGCAAGTGCTTTGCCACTGAGCTAAATCCCTGGCCTCAGATCTTGTACACATTTTAGATTCAGACCTAAATATTTCATTTTGGGGGGATGCTAATACAAATGATATTATGTTTTAAATTTCAAATTTCACTTGTTTATCACTGGTATATAGGAAAGTGACTTTTAAATAATAATCTTGTCTCTTACAGCCTTGCTATAACTATTCATTTGTTGCAGGAGATTTTTGTTGTTGTTGTTGTTGTTGTTGTTCTCTTAGATTTTCAACATAGTCATGCCACCCGTGACCAATGACAGTTTTATTTCTTTTTTTTTATGCACCTTTTATTTCTTCATGCTCTCTTACTGCATTAACTGAGCTTCCAGTATGATGTTGAAAAGAAGTGGTGAGTGGGCCCAGTGGTGCACACCTGTAATCCCAGTGGTTTTAGAGGCTGAGGCAGGAGGATCACAAGTTCAAAATTAGCCTCAGCAACTTAGTGAGGTCCTAAGCAACTTTGTGAGACCCTGTCTCAAACTAAAAACTAAAAGGGGCTGGGGGCGTGAGTCAGTGGTAAAGGCCCTCTGGGTTCAATCCTGGGTAGAAAAAAAAAAAGTGATGAGAGGGGACATACTTCCCTTGCTCCAATCTTAGCCTTTAGTTTCTTACTTTTATCTATGATATTATCTGTAGGATTTTTAAAAGAAATTTGTTATCATGTTGAGGAAATTCTTTATTCCTGTTTTTTATCATGAATTGATTCTGCATTTTATCAGATATCTTTCTGTATCTGTTGTGATGATGTGGTTTTTCTTCTTTAACTTGTGGATTTGATGGACTTACATTGATTGATTTTTAGATGTTGAACCAGTTTTGCATACTTAGGAAAAATCCCTTTTAGTCATAGTGTATCATTCTTTTTATACTTTGTTGAAATTAATTCTGTAATATTTTGTTGAGGATGTTTCATCTGTGTTCATGAGAGACGTTGGACTTCGGTTTTCTTGTAATGCTGTCTGGTTTTTATATAAGGGTTATCCTGGTCTCAGAATGAATTTCAATATGTTCTGTGCTTTTATCTTCTGACAGAGATTATAAATAATTTGTATACCATCTTTAAATGTTTGATAGAACTCAACAGTGAACATTGGCTGACTTCTGATTTGCTTTCTGTTTTGGAAGGTTATTATTTATTGGTTCAGTTTTTAATAGAGCCATGACTACATTGTCTATTCCTATGTGAGATTTAGCACATTGTGTTTTTTGAGGAATTGGTCCCTTTAACATAGTTATCAAATTTGGGGGGCATAGAGGTAGTTGTAACACTTGTTTATTATTGTTTAATATCTATAGGATCTGTAGTGATGTCATTTCTTTGGCTCATTTTTTTCTTGGCCTGGATAGAGGCTTATTGACTTTATTCATCTGTTGAGTGAACCAGTTTTTATTTCCATTGATTTATCTCTGTTGGTTTACTGGTTTTTATTTCAATTGTCTGCCTTAATTTTTATGTCTTTTCTCATGCTTATTTTGAATTAATGTGCTCTTCTTTTTCTAGTTTCCCAAGTGGAAGCTTAGATTAATGAATTCAGATTTTTCTTCTTTCTAATATATGCATTTGATGCTATAAAATTTTCTCTAAGCAGGGTATTTAACAAATTTTGCTAAGTTGCTTTTTCATTTTCATTTAATTCACAACAGTTTATAATTTTTCTTGAGATTTCTTCTTTGATCCATACATTTAGAATTGCTCAATGTCTACATATTTTAGGATTTTACTTTTTCCTTTTATTGAGTTTTAGATTAATTCCATTGTGGTTCTTAGGTGAATGTTACATGATTTTTATTGTTTTTTATTGTTTAATATTATCTTTATTGCATATTTATTTTTCATATTTTTATTTTTAATATTAAATTTAATATTTTTAATATTTATCTTTATTAACTTTTTATTATTATTATTGTATACAAATGGGATACATGTTGTTTCTCTATTTGTACATGGAGTCAAGGCATACCATTTGTGTAATCATACGTTTACACAGAGCAATGATGTTTGATTCATTATTTTTTTTTCCCTTCCCCCCCACCCCTCCCACCCCTCCCACCCCTCTTTTCCCTCTATACAGTCCTTCTTTCCTTCATTCTTACCACACTCCTTATCCCTAACCCTAAACCTAATGCTAACCCCTCCCACCCCCCATTATATGTCCTCATCCGCTTATCAGCGAGATCATTCGTCCTTTAGTTTTTTTGAGATTGGCTTATCTCACTTAGCATGATATTCTCCAATTTCATCCATTTGCCTACAAATGCCATAATTTTATCATTCTTCATTGCGGAGTAGTATTCCATTGTAGATATATGCCACAGTTTCTTTATCCATTCATCAACTGAAGGGCATCTAGGTTGGTTCCACAATCTGGCTATGGTGAATTGAGCAGCAATGAACATTGATGTGGCTGTATCTCTGTAGTAGGCTGATTTTAAGTCCTTTGGGTATAGGCCAAGGAGTGGGATAGCTGGGTCAAATGGTGTTTCCATTCCAAGCTTTCTGAGGAATCTCCACACTGCTTTCCAGAGTGGCTGCACTAATTTGCAACCCCACCAGCAATGTATGAGTGTTCCTTTTTCACCACATCCTCGCCAACACCTATTGTTGCTTGTGTTCTTGATAATCGCCATTCTAATTGGGGTGAGATGAAATTTTAGGGTAGTTTTGATTTGCATTTCCCTTATTACTAGGGATGTTGAACATTTTTTCATATATCTGTTGATTGCTTATACATCTTCTTCTGTGAAGTGTCTGTTCATTTCCTTAGCCCATTTGTTGATTGGATTATTTGTATTCTTGGTGTAGAGTTTTTTGAGTTCTTTATAGATTCTGGAAATTAGCGCTCTATCTGAAGTATGGTTGGCAAAGATATTCTCCCACTCTGTAGGCTCTCTCTTCACATTGCTGATAGTTTCCTTTGCTGAGAGAAAGCTTTTTAGTTTGAATCTATCCCAGTTGTTGATTCTTGCTTTTATTTCTTGTGCTATGGGAATCCCGTTAAGGAAGTCTGATCCTAAGCCAACAAGTTGAAGATTTGTACCTACTTTTTCTTCTATAAGATGCAGGGTCTCTGGTCTGATTCTGAGGTCCTTGATCCATTTTGAGTTGAGTTTTGTGTAGGGTGAGAGATAGGGGTTTAATTTCATTCTGTTGCATATGGTTTTCCAGTTTTCCCAGCACCATTTGTTGAAGAGGCTATCATTTCTCCATTGCATATTTTTGGCACCTTTGTCTAGTATGAGAAAATTATATTTATTTGGATTTGTGTCCATGTCCTCTATTCTGTACCATTGACCTATCTGTCTATTTTGGTACCAATACCATGCCGTTTTTGTTACTATTGCTTTGTAGTAGTTGAAGATCTGGTATTGCAATACCCCCTGCTTCGCTCTTGCTACTGAGGATTGCTTTAGCTATTCTAGGTTTTTTATTCTTCCAGATGAATTTCATAATTGCTTGCTCTATTTCTGCAAGGTACATCATTGGAATTTTAATTGGAATTGCATTGAATCTGTATAGCACTTTTGGTAGTATGACCATTTTGACAATATTAATTCTTCCTATCCAAGAACATGGGAGATCTTTCCATCTTCTAAGGTTTTCTTTAGTTTCTTTCTTTAGTGTTCTGTAGTTCTCATTTTAGAGGTCTTTCACCTCTTTTGTGAGATTGATTCCCAAGAATTTTATTTTTTTCGATGCTATTGTGAATGGGGTAGTTTTCCTAATTTCTCTTTCTGAAGATTCATCACTTATGTATAAAAATGCATTGGATTTATGAGCATTGATCTTGTAACCTGCTACTTTACTGAATTCACTTATGAGTTCTAAAAGTTTTCTTGTGGAATTTCCAGGTTCCTCTAAATATATAATCATGTCATCAGCGAACAGGGATAGTTTGAGTTCTTCTTTTCCAATTCGTATCCCTTTAATTTCTTTGGTTTGTCTAATTGCTCTGGCTAGAGTCTCAAGGACGATGTTGAATAGAAGTGGTGAAAGAGGGCATCCCTGCCTTGTTCCAGTTTTTAGGGGGAACGCTTTCAGTTTTTCACCATTTAGAATGATATTGGCCATGGGCTTAGCGTAGATGGCCTTTATAATGTTAAGGATTGTTTCCACTACCCCAATTTTTTCTAGTGTTTTGAGCATGAAGGGATGCTGTATTTTATCGAATGCTTTTTCTGCATCTATTGAAATAATCATGTGATTCTTAACTTTAAGTCTGTTGATATGGTGAATGATATTTATTGATTTCCGAACGTTGAACCAACCTTGCATCCCTGGGATAAAACCCACTTGATTGTGGTGCACTATCTTTTTAATATATATTTGTATGTGATTTGCTAAAATTTTGTTGAGAATTTTTGCGTCGATGTTCACTAAGGATATTGGTCTGAAATTTTCTTTCCTCGATGTGTCTCTGTCTGGTTTAGGTATCAGGGTGATATTGGCCTCATAGAATGAGTTTGGGAGGGTTCCCTCCTCTTCTATTTCATGGAATAGTTTGAGGAGTATTGGAATGAGCTCTTCTTTAAAGGTTTTGTAGAACTCGGCTGAGAACCCATCTGGTCCCGGACTTTTCTTTGTTGGTAGGCTTTTGATGAACTCTTCTATTTCATTGCTTGAAATTGGTTTATTTAAGTTGTGTATGTCCTCCTGGTTCAGTTTAGGTAATTCATATGTCTCTAGAAATTTGTTGATGTCTTCGAGGTTTTCTGTTTTGTTGGAGTATAGATTTTCAAAATAGCTTCTAATTATGTTTTGTATTTCACTGGCGTCTGTTGTGATGTTTCCTTGTTCATTCCGAATTTTAGTAATTTGAGTTTTCTCCCTCTTTCTCTTTGTTAGTGTGGCTAAGGGTTTATCAATTTTGTTTATTTTTTCAAAGAACCAACTATTTATTATGTTAATTTTTCCAATTGTTTCTTTTGTTTCAATTTCATTGATTTTGGCTCTGATTTTAACTATTTACTGTCTTCTACTACTTTTGGTATTGGTCTGCTCTTCTTTACCTAGGGCTTTGAGCTATAGTGTTAAGTCGTTTATTTGTTGATTTCTACTTCTTTTTTTGAATGCGCCCCATGAAATAAATCTTCCTCTAATTACTGCTTTCATAGTGTCCCAGAGATTTTGATATGATGTGTCTTTGTTCTCATTTACTTCTAAGAATTTTTATATTTTCTTCCTGATGTCTTCTGTTATCCATTCATCATATAATAGTGTATTATTTAATCTCCAGGTATTGGAGAAGTTTCTGTTTTTTATTCTGTCATTTATTTCTAATTTCAATCCATTATGGTCTGATAGAGTACAAGGTAGTATCTCTATCTTCTTGTATTTGCTAACAGTATCTTTGTGGCATAAAATATGGTCTATTTTAGAGAAGGATCCATGTGCTGCTGAGAAGAAAGTGTATTTGTTCTTTGTTGGATGGTATATTCTATATATGTCCGTTAAGTCTAAATTGTTGATTGTGTTATTGAGATCTATGGTTTCTTTATTCAATTTTTGTTTGGACGATCTATCCAGTGGTGAGAGAGGTGTGTTAAAATCGCCTATTATTATTGTGTTGTGGTCTATTTGATTTCTGGAATTGAGAAGGATTTGTTTGACGTACGTGGATGAGCCAATGTTCGGGGCATAGATATTTATGATTGTTATGTCTTGCTGATTTATGCTTCCCTTAAGCAGCACGTAATGTCCTTCTTTATCCCTTCTGACTAGTTTTGGCTTGAAGTCCACATTATCTGAAATAAGGATTGATACTCCAGCTTTTTTGCTGTGTCCGTGTGCATGGTTTGTTTTTCCCCATCCTTTCACCTTTAGTCTATGGGTATCTCTTTCTATGAGATGAGTCTCTTGCAGGCAGCATATTGTTGGATTTTTCTTTTTAATCCAATCTTCCAGTCTATGTCTTTTGATTAATGAGTTCAGGCCATTAATATTCAGGGTTATTATTGTGATATGATTTGTATTCCCAGTCATTTGACTCATATTTGGTTTTTGACATGATTTGGTTTCTCCTTTATTTGGCTATTCCTTTAGGCTAGCGCCTCCTGTTGCTGATTTGCATCGTTGTTTTTCATCTCTTCCTCATGGAATATTTTGCTGAGAATGTTCTGTAATGCTGGCTTTCTTTTTGTAAATTCCTTTAGCTTTTGTTTATCACGGAAGGATCTTATTTCATCGTCAAATTTGAAGGTAAGTTTTGCTGGGTATAAGATTCTTGGTTGGCATCCATTTTCTTTCAGGGCTTGGTATATGTTGTTCCAGGCCCTTCTAGCTTTTAGGGTCTGGATTGAAAAGTCTGCTGATATTCTTATTGGTTTCCCTCTGAATGTAATTTGATTCTTTTCTCTCGCAGCCTTTAAAATTCTGTCTTTATTTTGTATGTTAGGTATTTTCATAATAATGTGCCTTGGTGTGGGTCTGTTGTAATTTTGTATGTTTGGAGTTCTATAAGCCTCTTGTACTTGGTTTTCCATTTCATTCTTCAGATTTGGGAAATTTTCTGATATTATTTCATTGAATAGATTGTTCATTCCTTTGGTTTGTTTCTCTAAGCCTTCCTCAATCCCAATAATTCTTAAATTTGGCCTTTTCATGATATCCCATAATTCTTGTAGATTCTCTGCATAATTTCTTACCATATTCTCTGTTTGGCCAACTTTGTTTTTAAAATTAAATAATTTGTCTTCAATGTCTGAGGTTCTGTCTTCCAGGTGTTCTATCCTATTGGTTATGCTTTCTATGGAGTTTTTAACTTGGTTTATTGTTTCCTTCATTTCAAGTATTTCAGTTTGTTTTTTTTTTCAGTATCTCTAACTCTTTATTGAAATGATCTCTTGCTTCCCGTATTTGGTCTTTTAACTGTTGATTGGTGCGATCATTTAATGCCTGTATTTGCTCTTTCATTTCCTCCTTCAGTGCCTGCATTTGCTCTTTCATCTCCTCATTTGCTTCCCTGATTTTTTTAATTATGTACATTCTGAACTCCCTTTCTGACATTTCTTCTGCTGTGCTGTCATTGGGTTTTATTGATGTAGTATCTAGGTTTGTTTGGGATATTTTCTTCCCTTGTTTTCTCATATTGGTCAGCTGTCAGTGGGACCCTGAGATATTGCAGATTTCCTCTATTGGCTTATAGTGTCCCAGTAGATTTCCAGTGTATCACCTCCCAGCCTTCAGTAGCCTGAAGTCTTGGAGGAACTTGATAATGCAGTGCTTCCAAAGAAAGCTGCCCGTAGCCCCCTACTGGTTCCAGGGCTTGGAGCTGGCTCTATGCGGAAAGGCTCTCAATGGGGGCTTGCACCGTGCAGCTGGCCGTGTGGGAGGAGCCCACCGCCGGAGTGTGGAAGGCTACCTGGGGAAGACTCTAGCTGCCCTGCCCTGCTCTGATAAGCCACCCCTATCTGTGCCTGCTGCCCAGGCCAAGTTTCGCCCAGTCAGGGAGACTCACCCCGTGACTCTATTTTTGTCTAAGTCTCTCAGTGCCTCCCCTTCTTGAGTCCTGGGTTCTGGAGCGACTGGGGATGCAGTCACCCTCTAGGCCGCCATCTTGAATCGCCCCGTGGAAAAAGCCTGCGGCCGGAGTGGGCAGAGCCGCCTGGAGAAGTCTCTGGCTGCCCTGCCCTGATCCCAGAGGCTGCTTGCGGATCGAAACTCTCCATTGGCTCGGGGACTTGTGGCTGGCTCTATGTAGAAAGGCTCTCACTGGGCGGTCTGCTCTGAGAAGCTAGCCTTGAAAGGCACCTCCCACCGCAGGGGTCCAAGCTGCTTGGGTAAGTCTCTGGCTGCCCTGTCCTGGTCCCTGAAGCCGCTTGCGGGTCAGAGCCCGCCGTGCTGGCTCCGGGACTTGGAGCTTGTTCTGATCAGAAAGGCTCTCACTAGGGGGCCTGCTCTGAGAACCTGGAGAAGCTGGCTGTGTGCACCTCCGGAGTGTGCAGGGCTGCCTGTGGAAGACTGTAGCTGCCCTGCCCTGCTCTGATAAGCCACCTCTATCTGGGCCTGCCACCCGGGCCGAGCTTTATCCAGTGGGCAGACTCACCCATGGCTCTATTTTAGTCCGAGTCTCTCAATGTCTCCCCTTCTTAAATCCTGGGTCTGGAGCGACTGGGGATGGAGTCACCCTCTAGTCCGCCATCTTGGACCGCCCCGTCTGATTTTTATTATTTTAAATTTGGTAATGTGTGTTTTATGACTCCGAGCATGATGTATCTTGATGACTATTCCATGTGAGCTTGATAGAATGTGCATTCTGATGTTGTTGGATGTGAGGTTTGGATGTGAGGTGTCCCCCAAAAGCTCACATGAGAGACAATGCAAGAAGGTTTAGAGGAGAAATTATTGGGTTATGAGAGCCTTAACTCAGTCAGTGAATTAACCACCTGATGGGATTAATTGAGTGGTAATTGAAGGCAGGTGGGATGTGACTTGAGGACGTGGGGCATCGGGGGTGTGTGGCTCTGGGTATATGTTTGTGCCTGGTGAGCAGAACAGTTTCTCTTTCTGCTCTCTGATCATCATGTGAGTTGCTTTCCTCTATTACTTTCTTCTACCATGATATTCTGCCTCACCCTGAGCCCCAAGGAATAGAGCTGACTTTCTGTGGACCGAGCCCTCTGAAACCATGGACAATTATTCCAGTTGGGTCTCTTAGTCACAGCAGTTAAAAAAAAAAAAATGACTAAAACAGATGTCAGTTATATCCAGTTGATTGATGGTGTTGTTGAGTTTAGCTGTGTTCTTAATGATTTTCTGCCTGCTGCATTTGACCTTTTCTGACAGGAATGTTTAAATCTTCAGCTGTCATCATCGATTTGTCTGTTTCTTCTTTCAGTGCTGTCAGATTTTGCTTTACATATTTTGAAGCTCTATTGTTAGGTGCATATACATTAAGGATTTGTTACGTTTTTCTGATAGAATTGACCTCTTTATCATTATTTAAAGTCCATTTTTATCCATTATAATTGTGCTTGCCCTGATGTCTGCTCTCACTGAAATTAATATAGCCACTTCAGCTTCCTTCTGATTAGTCTTAGAATGGTGTCTCTTTCTTCATCTCTTTACTTTTAATTTATATGTGTTTTTATTAAGTTGGGTTGCTTATAGACAGCATATAGTTGGACCTTGCTTTTTGATTCACTCTGATAATATTTTTTATGAATTCAGAAATAATATTAAAGTTTATTTTAATATTCCAGAGGCAAATCCACATACCTCTAAAATAGAAGCACATAAATAAGAAAAACATAGTTTGTATTTAGTATATAATTGTATATGAATCACTTGCAAAGGAGGGTCCAAGTCCATTTCTTGCCCCTTCTCTACCTCAAATATTGTTGACTACAGATTAGGAACTATTGAGTTTGTAATTTTACCAATGAGGAAACTAAAGTTCAAGAAGGTCATGTGAATTGTGCAAATCATGCAGTTAGAAAGGAGCTAGAACTGGAACCAGAATGTTTAATTTTTCCTCTAAAGCCTTTTAGCAGAGATAGGACCATCCCTAAACCATTTATTACCAGTGTGATCTGGGGCGGGTAACCTCACCTTACTAAACCATAATACCTCATTCATGCAAATGAGTAATTGTATTTGATGTAGATGCTTCCTCTGAAAGAACAGGACCTGATCCAGAGCAAGTACTCTATGCACATTGGCTATAGTCCTGTTTAGACCCTTGATGTTTGAAGTATTATTGGTACTTATCTGCTGTATTTGTTACTATTTTCCGTTCATTGTCCTTGTTCTTCATTTTCTTTTTGTATTCCACTTTTTCTGCCAATTGTGGTTTTGAGAATTTTATTTCTTTTTTCTTTTTTTTTATTATCTTTTTTTTATTGTAAACAAATGGGATACATGTTGTTTCTCTGTTTGTACATGGCGTAAAGGCATACCATTTGTGTAATCATAAATTTACATAGGGTAATGTTATTTGATTCATTCGGTTATTTTTTCCCTTCCCCCGGTTTTGAGAATTTTATATTACATAATTCTATTTTCTTTCCTTTCTTACCATATTAATAATACTTCTTTTTTATATTT
Organism: Sciurus carolinensis; assembly: GCF_902686445.1. Lineage (NCBI taxonomy): Eukaryota > Metazoa > Chordata > Mammalia > Rodentia > Sciuridae > Sciurus > Sciurus carolinensis. The sequence continues at coordinate 29,806,710 of NC_062228.1, read as the reverse complement.
TTAAAATAGTGCCCTATAGTTTGAAATATTTGCTTATAACTAATCCAAATATTATTTCAAATAACACTATGCCACATCACAGATTGTGCAAATACATTAAAATAACAAAGTATTCCTAATTCCTTTCTTTGATCATTTGCATTGTGGCTATCATTTATTAACTTATACATAAACGTTCATAGGCATGTATGTATGCATATATAATTGAATAGATATAACTTTCATTGTTAACAAATTTTTATCCAGTAGAGCAATTAATGATAAAAAAGACAGTTTTTATTTTACTTTTACATCTTTCTTCTCTAATGCTCTTTCCTTATGTAGACCTCCATTTCTGACCTGTATCATTTTCCTTCTTACAGACTTTTTTTAACATTTTTTGGTAGTAAGTCTACTGGCAATGGTTTCCTCAATTTGCGTTTGTCTGGGGTCTTTATTTCTTCTTCAGTTTTGAAGGATAATTTTACAGGATACATAATTCTAGGTTGCTTCTTTTTGTTTTTAATCACCACTAAGTATTTCACTTTATGCTGCTTTTTTTCTTTTGATTTTGTCTTTGTTCTGTTTGAGGCAGGGTCTTGCTATGTTGCCTAGGCTGGTCTCCAACTCCTGTGCTTTTAAGCAGTTCTTCTGCCTCAGTCTCCTTAGTAGCTGGGGCTCCAGGTGTGCCTTGCTGCACCCAGCTCACTTTCCACTCTTCTTGTGTGTTGTGCATGGTTTCTGAAGAGAAATCAGATGTAATTTTTATCTTTGTTCTCTGTTGGATAAATTATTTTCCTCTCTGGTTTTGTCAAGATTTTATCTTTGATTTTCTTCAGTTTGAATAATGCCTTAGGTACATGGCATTATTATTATTGTTGTTACCATTACTGGTGTTTGCTTGGAGTTTTCTGAGCTTCTGGATCTGTGGTTTGGCATCTAATGTTAATTTGTGGAAAGTGTTACAATTATTGTTTTCTATTTTCTTCTATTCCTTCCTGTATTTTCCTTCTGGTATTCCCACTGTACATACATTACACTTTTTGTAATTGCCCCATTGTTCTTGGATATTCTGTTCCATTATTTTTTAAATTTTCAGTCTGTTTTTGATTTTCAGTTTTGGAAGTTTCTATTAACATATCCTCTAGCTCAGAGATCTTTCCTCTGCCATGTCCTATTTGCTAATGAGCCCATCAAAGGCATTCTTCATTTCTGTTACAATGTTTTTGATCTCTAGCATTTCTTTTTGATTCTTGGAATTTCCATCCCCTTGCTTACATTATCCATCTGTTCTTGCATGTTGTCTACTTTGTCCTTTAGATCCCTTAGCATATTAATCATAGTTTTAAAAATTCATGATCTGATAATTCTAACATTCCTGTCATAGCTGACTCTGGTTCTTATTTTTGCTCAGTTTATTCAAGCTGTGCTTTTTGCCTTTCAGAATGCCTTATAAATTTTTCTTGATGGGCAGACATGATATACTGGATAAAATGGAATTGTAGTAAATAGGCCTGTAGTAATGTCATGGTGTGGTATGTGGGGAAGGGAAACAGTATGTGCTATTATGATTATTTCTTGGTCTTTTAGTGATTCTGTACTTCTGAACTGTGAAATTTTACAAATGATTCTCATTTTTCTTCCCGTTTTTAATTGGGACAGGATTCCAAGTGGAAGATCAGGTTATATATTTTCCTTCCTCCATGTAGAAAGCTAGTTGGAGCTGAAGTTGGGTATTTCCATCTTCCCACATGGAAAACTAGAGTTGGCTGGATTAGGCAATTTTCCTCCCCCAGATCAGTTGGAATCTGATAAACCCTAATAAGTTAGGTTCTGGTAAAACAGGTTCTCTTGACTGCAGGACTTATGAAGAAGAGCAGAATGTTCTGGTATATTTCAGCATGGTTAATTTCCTCTCCTGGTATGGAAACAAGAAGAGATTTTTCTCAGATTCACTGTGGGAACTTAGAACTTCTGGAGATAAAACTCACAAATGCATAGGGCCTCCTGTCTCTGGGTCCACTGGATTTTTTTTTAACTCTCAATTTGTCCTCATTGAATCTTAGCAATTCAGTGATTATAGTGTAGGTTTCCCTACTCTGGTACTGGTTCCCACAGATATTTCTGCTTATTGGTTTTTACTCTGTGAAGTTGTGATTTTCTATTTCTGGCCTGTCTTCTGCCATATTTTGGGGCAGCAGTTTGTCTTATGATCTCACTTCTCTAATGAATTTTAGAAGAGTTGTTGATTTTTCAGTTTGTTTTCTTACTTGTCAGGCTGGAGTGATATCTTTCAAGTTCCATATATGTCAGATCAGAAGCAGGGAAGTCCTGGTAATATTTAAATTTGCTTTATTGAAGTTTAATGTAAATGATTCACATGTAGTGATATCTGCCAATTTGAACTATCTAAGCCAGGCATGGTTGTGCACCCCTGTAATCCCAGTGCCTTGGGAGACTGAGACAGGAGGATCACAAGTTCAAAATGAGCTTTAGCAACGGCGAGGCTAAGCAACTCAGTGAGACCCTGCCTCTAAATAAAATACAAACTAGGGCTGGGGATGTGGCTCAGTCGTAGAGTGCCCCTGAGTTCAATCCCTGGTACCAAAAACCAAAAAACAAAAACATCACCATCACCAAAAACCCCTAATACAATATGATTAGTTGTTTTGTGATATGATTTGTCTTTAAATACGTCCAGATTAATGTAAATAAATCAGTCATAATATAGAAAATACCTAACGTGCCCAGAAAGTTCCCATGTCCCTTTGCCATCAGTTCCCTCTCCTGGCCTTTCCTGACACCTAACTCACCTACTGATCTGTGTTCTACCATTGTGACATTTTTTTTTTTTTTTAAGACTGTCTTAGAAACAGAATCATGTTGATCATGTTGTATGTAATCACAGATTTTCTCTTGTTCTAGAAGTTTTTTGATTTGGCCTCTTACATTTGGATTTATGAATAATTTTGAGTGACTAAGATACTTCTTGTATAAAATGGTTTGTGAGATTCTCCTGCTGTTTTCTGGAAGAATTAGGGTAGATCTGGTATTATTTTTTCTTAAGTGCTTGTTAAAATTCAATAGTGAAGTCATCTTGCTCTGAAATTTTCTTTGTGGGAAGATTTTTTAACTACAAATTCTGTTTCTTTAATAAGATGTAGAACTGTTCTCATCAGGCAGTCCTATGAGTTGTAGCATGTTTGATTCTTGGCCTTTACTCACAAGATGCCAGTAGCAGCCCTAGTCTTCTCAGTTGTTATTACAGAAATATTTCTCTATACGTTGCCAAAGTTCCTTTGGGGACTACGGGGGAGGTGGTAGTGACAAAATTGTTTGAGAACTACTACTCTTAGGTTTACACTATATATCTTTAACTTACCACAATGTACCTTCAAATGTTAGTAAACTGTAGTTTAACAATCTTAAAATAGCAGACTTTCATTTCTTCTCTCCTTTGTGCAATTTACATGTATTTTACTTCTAGTTTATGTTTTATCCTCACAATACATTGTTGTTATTTGGGTTTTAAGCAATAATTTATCTTTAATGCTATTTTTTATTTATGATACTTTTTATTCTTTGGACGGATACAGATGTTCCTTTTATTTTGCCTGAAGAAATAATTATTTTTTTAAATAGTTTTTATAATACTAGTGTACTGAAAATAAATTACTTCAGCTTTTTTCTGAAGTTTTTATTTCACTTTCATTTTGGACAGGTATTTTCACTTGGGATACAATTCTAGATTGACATTTGTTTTCTTTGAGTACTTTAAATGTGTCATCAGATTGTCTTCTGTGTTTTAAGTCCACAGATAGTAAGTCTGTAATCATTCTAGTCTTTTCCCCTCTAGATATAATATGTACCTTTTTTTATCGTTTGTTTAACATTTTTCTTTATCACCGATCAGAGTTTGGTTATGATATACATTAGTTTGGTCTTCTTTAAATTTTGCTTCAAGTTTTCTGAGCCTCTTGATTCTTGTGTTTTCATCAGATTTGGAATTTTTTTTGGATATCACTTTTTCAAAACAAATATTTTTAGTCATTTTCTCTCCTTCAGGACTCATTTTACATTTTAATTTACGCTGAATGCTTCATATTGTTCTATAGGTCTTTTAGATCTAAAGTTCTTTTAGATCAAAATCTAAAGTTCTTTTAGATTTTGGTACTCTCTCTGTTTCTTAATTTTGGATAGTTGGTGATTTTGTGTGTTCTAGTTCACTGATCTTTTCTTATGCAGTGTCTAAATTTCTCTTAAACTCATTCAGCAGGATTTTTATTTCAGATACTATACATTTAATCTTCAGGAGCTTCATTATATACATGTATATATATGAAAACATATTTATATGCAGAAGATATGTTTATATCTTATGAACTTGTGTGTTTGTCTTTTTTTCCTTTACTCTTTTCCTTTTTTTCAGTATATGTTGTTCTTATTTTCTAGTGGCATAAGATAACTTATTGTGCAATTGATGCCATCTTAGTGAAAATCTCTATTTCTTTTTTAAATTTTTTTTTATTTGTTGATGAACCTTTATTTTTATTTATTTATATGCTGTGCCGAGAATCAAACCCAGTGTCTCACACATGCTAGGCAAGTGCTCTACCACTGACCCACAACCCCAGTCCCTCTATTTCTTTTTGTAAGTGGATTGAATCCACTAAATTTAAACTTTTACTGGTCAGTAACAGGGTGCCAGCTGTATTTTGGCAAATAGTGGTTTCAGGTGGGGATTGAGAAATTTGCCCTTCGTCTATTTTAATATAACCAGCAAGGTTTGAGAAGGTTGAGAATGCTGAGAATGATTTTTTTATAATCTAAAAAAATTTGTTATTGGTGCATTACGTATAATCATACTTAACAGTGGGATTCTTTGTAACATAACCTATAACATGCACTTAACATAATTTAATCAGTTTAGTTCCCCACAACCTCCTGTTTCCCTCTTCACCTCTCTTGCTTTCAGTGGTTGCTAGCACGTTGTATTTGTTGGGCACCTGATTTTGTTGAATTCTTTTAAACACCGCTGAAATTTTCCTGTGAGTGAGTTGGATCCTTCTAAAGACCAGGAAACCCTCCTGCAGATCTCTGCTTTCTCTCTCTCTCTGTGCATGTTCTTCTATTCTAGTGTTCTCCCTTAACAAATTTGCTGCTTCGGTCTTCTTAAACTCTGATCTCTGACCTTTCAGCTGACTTCCTGAACTTCCCTACTCTGGCTTTGAAACTATCCATGCAGTAAGTCAGAGCAGTCGTAGGTCTGACCTGTTCTGTTTCTTTTCTCCCTGGGATCATGTCTTGTCCTGTTTTCTAGAGGCAGAAACATTTGATTCATATTTTTGCTTTCTTTTGTAGTTATTTAAGGCAGAGTTTGTAAGCACTGTCCCTGTTACTCTACAATATGTAAATGGAATGAAAGTCCTTTGGTTGTTATTCTGCTTTTCCTCTCAATTTTAGAGGTCATATGAATAGACTTTGCTGACATGTGTGGGGCCTGGTTTCCAAGTCTTATCTTTGTTGTTATCTTGCTAAGAGGCCTGTGTTGAGGACTTCAGAGGTCATATGTTGTTGGAGAACATACTATTCAACTCTCTTCTTTGTAATAGAGGAAGTAATGCCCTAAGGAGAGATGTTACAGATTTTGCCAGATGCTTTGCCTTAGTTCCCAGAATATGCAACAACTTGGCCATTGATTTTTCTCCCACTGATTGTGGTTTTAAGGAGTATTCTTCAGCTGATGAATTTACCACCTATTCCATTCTTGAGTCATGAATACATAGGCTTGAATTCTATTCTGAGAACCAAACATGGCAACATGCTGAGTTGGTTGGTTTGTTGCCTGGAAAATTATTAAGGCAAAATTGATACTTTGATTATAGAGAGAAAGAGGCAGATTTCATATGTTCACTTCCAAATAATAGAAAATAATTAATTATTCTGGCTTATTCTGAAGATATGGCTAAACCTAGATCTGTCATATGACGGAGAAAGCAGCTTTGTCCATAAATAGTAACCTTTGTCATGGGTGAGCCTCGTAAGACCACATGTAAGTAGGGTGACCATTTGTCATGTTTGCAGAGGAGAGTCCTGTTTTATACTTGTTAACATCTCTTTCCGTTCTTGAAGTATCCTGTTTTGGATTATGAATATATAATATATGTACAGGTATCACACATGTATGTATGATCATATGTATATATGCTATATATGCGTCGTCCTAGTTATAAGGAACAGTTTAAGAATACAAGGCTAAATATTCATTCCTTGGTTACTGTTATTCCTTAAATGATGTACTCACAATTTACTTTGTGTTCAGTTAAATAGTAGAAAGTGTATACTAACTAGTAAACATGTTTTAAAAAGAATTTTTGGTATTTTTCCCGCAGATGATCTCAATGCCACCCACCAACACTGTGTTTTGGCTGGTTCACAACCTCGGTTTAGTTCCACCCACCGAGTGGCAGAGGTAAGTGTAAATAAAAATGTGATTCACACTTAATTGGATGTGACAGAAGTGGTTGAGTGAGCAATTTATCACAGAGCTTTGGAAGAATATTTGATAGAAAAATTGTTTCCATCTAACTTGACTTTAGTCTCTGTTTACTTGCCTTTTTAGCTTTGGGATATATTGGATGCAGGCTTAAAGTGTTTTCACAGCATGGGATAAGTATGTTTTGCTTCTTGGGGTTATGTTTCTTGGAGAAGGCAAATGCCATTGGCAGGTGTTGCTAGTTCAAGATTTTCTTAGTTGGTAGTATCTTTCAAGGTCAAGGGGAGGAGATGGACCAGAGTAAATGGAGTGAATTTATGTGCTTGTGCATGTGATAGTGGTGACTGGGTTCAGATGGTTGAGAATTTACATTTCCCTTAACTATTTGGTTAAACAAATATAAATTTAGGAGAAACTTATAGTGGTGCCAAGGAATTTCTGAGTTCCCCAGATATATTCATAGCCCAGACTTTATTGCTTAATTCTGCCATCCCTTGGCAATGGCTGCTGGTTAGATGATCAGACTTGTTCAGAATGGAAAGTTAAGTGATGAGGAAAATCCTTAGTAGTCACTCTATCCAGAGAGCAGGGGAATAATCATAAAAGGATTAGAAGCTGACCTCCCACCTAAGCTTGTTGCCTGTGCTTGGCTTTATGGCTTGACTTTTCAGGGAACTATGGAACAAGGGTGACAAAGTTGGGCAGAAGGCATTGAACATGTAGGGATGAAGGGATGTAGGAGATTTTAGGATAGTTAATGGGATCAGCTAGGACCAAGGTGAGACTCTTAGGATGGGATGGGGGAAATACTGAGTGGCTATGGTTAGAGTGGATCCCAGGGTTCCAAAGGGAGGGGCAGAGAAGGCTGACTCCGGCCCCTGACCAGATTGAGAAAGGTCTTGGAGAGCAGATTAGGTGTTTCAGTTTATGTTGGCTGGCAGTTGCAGCCTATTGATTACTTTTTATTGATATATCTGTAATAACTTTAGGAAGATGAAAATGATGGGGACATCTCTTAAAACCTGTCAGGGTCTGAACTGTGGTAGTGGCAGCAGTGAAAAAGAGAAATGCCCATGAATAAAGGAGGAGACCTAGTGTGAGACTTGGCAACTGACTGTCTGAAATGGCTAGAGGGAAATAAGAATGGACTACTGCAGTGACACCCAGGGACAGGGGGTGCCTAGACATGTGGGGAATAATTGGTTGAGTTTTGAACAGGCTGAGTTGGATCTGCCAAGTGGAAAGGTCCAGCAGACAAATGGAAATGTGGAAGTAAACTTGGGAGAGAACAAGAAGCTTTTCACTCCCGACCCTCTGCCATAAATACACACACAGAGACGCTCCTGCAAAGAGCCCTTTGGCATAGTTTGGAAAGTACCCCGACCCCAGCCTTGATGCCTTTGTTCCCATGGACCAATTTCATACTATCATTAGTTACTTTCAAAATATCCTGAGACTTAGCTTTTTCAGATTAATCATGGCTATGTTTGTATCTTCTAATTTTAGACCAAATTTTAGTACTAATTAAATAAAGAGGGGAAAGTATATAGTGATTCTGTTGGGAGAAAAACATCACCCTAAATCTAAATCCTATGATTTTTATATTCCCTGCCTTTTAGTTCAAGCTAGATGATATTTTACTAATCAGACATGTGTAATGTGAATTATATGAATATCTTGGTTTCTGTATTAGCAGTCAGAAAACCAGCCTGTGGGCCAGAGGGCTACTTTAGTAAATAAAGTTTTATTGGATACAGCCACATTCATTTGTTTACATATTGTTCATGAATATTATTTACATATTGTTACATATTGTTTCATATTATACAATGGCAGAGCTGAGTAGCTACAATACAGACTTTGTGGCCTACCAGCCTAAATGTTTATTGTTTAGTCTTTTAAGAAAAAGTATGGCCAAGCACAGTGGCACTCACTCCATCGTCCCAGCAGTTTGGGAGGCTGATGCAGGAGAATTGCAAATTCAAGACCAGCCTGGGCAAATTAGTGAGATCCTGTCCAAAACAAAAAATTAAAAAGGACTGGGAATGTTGTGGAATGCCCATGGGTTCAATCTCTTAATACCAAAGGAGCGGAGAAATTGTGCTCACCTCTATTACAGACGATCCTTTATAAACAGGCTTTAAAACTCACCTTAAAACTAAAAGTATTTTTTTTTAAATCACTGTTTTAGGTTCTTATTTCTACCTAAATATTACTATCAAAAGTAAAAAATACTAGTATTTGGTGCTGGTAAAATTACAAGTGAAATGGATATGTTCATATTCTGGTAGCTTTTCTGATTGGTTTACTTTTTGTGAAGCTATATGGGAATATGTGTTGGACATCATAAGAATATTCATGTCTTGAGCTTACTTCAGTAACATGAAATCAGAATGATACAGAGAAGATTAGCATGGAACAAAACAAAATATTCATATCTTTGATCTCATAACACTATTTTTGGGAATCAAACATAGGAAATATTTAAGTAGAATTAGATCTCTAAAGAGGTTTATCCAGCATGACCAGAACTAGTGAAAATGGACAGATCCTTAGTTAATTAAATTGTTGAAATTCACCTTAATTAATAACATTGCAAATGGGAATTTTGAATACCTGTGTTAAACAGTGAGAAATAAGGTGCACATTAGTATGTCTACATTGATTTCAGCCATTTATGGACAAAGAACCACAATAACAAAAGGGCTAAGGTGGTGGGAATGATTTTATCTTATTTAAAAATGTTTATTTTATTTAAATTATTGTTTCTAATATTAGAAAAAGGAAAAGGGATCCCCCCCCCCAGTGTTGAAGTTACACTTTTGTTTTCCTCATTAGAAGAGGGGAAAAATTCACACACCTTTATTACCCTCCCTGAGTCTACAAATGTCCTCTCCTTACATATTTACATTATGTCTTATCTGTGCCAAACAAAATCATTTGCTGTTTTCTGTGTATTCACAATATGTAGAAAACAGATTGTCTTCTTTTCCTAAATTAATCTATTATTTATATAATCCATTAATAATGTATTTAATACAACTATGCATAATAACTGAATCCATAAATCAAATGTTATACAAAGATAGCTATTCATTTGATGTATTCCTCAGAGTTATTCAACTTTTTTTTTAATGTTTTTGAACTGCCTGTTTTCTTTCTTTTATTTTTACTGGCATATAATAATCATACAGAATAGGGGTTTCATTGTGGCATGGTTACACGTGCACATAACATAATTCGGTCAGGTTCACTCCCCCGTACCTCTTCTTTTCCTCCTCTTCTCAATCCCCTTTCTCTTCCCTGCTGGTCTCTCTTCTGTTTTCATGAAAGTAGATCGTCTACAGGAATGGTATTCTGAAATTCAGTTTTGTTCGTCAGAGAAGAAATCTGTTCTGGTTGTATATGAGTAGATTATTTCTTTTGACTCTTGACCTTAATTTGACTTTAGTTTTTTTCTATTTGAGTCAGAATATGCTTGGGATTCAACACAGAATGTCTCTTTTTAAATTTAAATTTTATATGTAATTATTTTTTGAGTAGGTACTCAAATGGGTCAAAATTCAAAAGTTACCTAAAGTTATGGCAGTTAAAGTCTCTTTTCATCAAGTCAACTAGCTCCCCTTCCCCAAAACAACCAATGTTATCAGATGTTTGTTGTCTTTTTTGTGTTTTAATTAATAAAACATGCACGCGCGCGCGCACACACGCACACCCACACACACACACACACACACACAAATGGCAGCCCACCCTGTCCAGCATTCTGTTCTTTTTGTTGTGTTTCAAAAACCTCCTGTATGAGTAATGATTTACTCATTAACATGTAATTCTTATCTTGATGTAGGTAAGGCTTTTTACGTAGGACACCAAAAGCATAAATAGCCCAGGAAAAAAATAGAAAAATTGAATTGTATGAAAGTTTAAAATTTTTGTGCTTCAGAGTACATCAAGAAAGTGAAAAGACTACCCATAGAAAAAGAGAAAATATTTGAAGACCATATATCTTGTAAGGTACTTATAGTTAGCATATATAAAGAATTCTTAAAACTCAGCAATTAAAAAGGAGAATACTGTTTAAAATGGTGAACTATCTAGATAGGCATGTCCTAAGGTATACAAATGGCCAAATAAGCATGTGAAAAATGCGCATCATTAGTCATTGGAGAAATGTGAATAGAAACCATGATGAGATATCCCTTCACCCCCTGTAGGATGACTGTGGCAAAAAATATATTAACAATCAAGAGGAACCTCATGCACTACTGGAAGGTTAAATACAAAGTTTACCCTAAGGCCCAGAAATTCCATGCCTAGATTGATATCCAAGAGAAATGAAAACTTGTCCATGAATGTTCATGGTAGCTTGGTTCATAATAGCCAAAAAGTGGACACAGCCCAGAGTTTCACCCCTTAATGAATGGATAAACAAATGTGGCCCATCCATACAATCAGGTATTATTTAGCAATACAAAGGAATAAAATACTGATACTCACAGCAACATGGATGAACCACGGAAACATGCCAAATATAAGAAGCCAGACGTAAAGATCACAATATTATATGATTTTGCTTATTTGAAATGTCCTGTATAGGAATATATATGGACCTAGTTGCCTAGGGCTGGAAAGTTTGGTAGAAATAGAAGAGAGTGACTACTAAACAGCATAGGGTTTCATTTTGATGTAATAAAATTATTCTAAAACTAATCGTAACATTCAAAGGAGATCAGTAGAGGAAAGGGACTAGGGAATGGGAGGGAGGGAGTGCTGGGAAGTGATATTGGCTAAATTATAATGGTATACTATATGCATCTGTAAATATAAAGCAATAAATCCCATCATTATATACAACTATAATGCACTAATAAAATATGTGGAAAGAGAAAGAACAAAATTAATTGTAGTGATGGTCACACTACTCTGTGAACATGTTTTAAAATTGAATCGTATGCTTCAAATAGTTGTATTTTATATATGTGAATATATAAAATTTTATATATGTGAGTTGTATTTCACAATCATATATATGAATTATATTTCTGTAAAGTTGTGGCAAAAAAAAAAAAAAAAGAATGAAAACCCAGTAACCTCTCCAGGTCTGATCATAAGTTCTTTATACCAAGTAAAACTCTTTGTACCCAGGGGGAAGAAATTTCCTCCCCCCTCCTTTTTTATTGGGGGGGTTGCAAATAAGTTTATATTATAGTTCATTTCACTGGTTCCCTTTTGATGGAAAATTTAGATCATTTCCAATCTTTGGCTATGATAAATGGCCATGCAGTTCATAACCCCTTATGTAGGTCACCGTATACTCGGGCAAGTGAAGGTAGAAGTCGCCGTGGGATAAGAGTGAGTGGTAATTCACCTCTATTCTTTGTTTTTTCTTTGTAGCAAATTGGAACTGCCTGCCCTTGGTGCTCTCAGCACTCTGGGGTCATCATATTAAAATACATATTAGTCAAGCTTCTGTTTTTTTGGCTCTGAAACTTTTTCCCAGGCTTGTCCATGTCATATTATTTAAAATGGCAGTAACTGTGCAGAGAATATTTATACCAGAAGATTAGCCTTCAAGGTTATTTCCAAGGGTTCAGTTTAAATTATAAATACAAAAATAAAAATATTTGGGGGATACATTTCCCTCATTGTGTCTAACAGATATATATAGCTTGCTTTCTGTCATTGTAGGAAATCCTTTCATTATTGAAACAAATGGATGCATGCTCCATCTGCATCCTCTTCTTTTCTGACATATGATCCTTCAAAGGAGTTTGTCCGTTTGACCTCTGTTTTGTTCCATTAGACTCAGGGATGAACTCATTGTCTGTATCCTTGCTGATACCCAAGTACTAAGTTCTGCCTTTGAATGTGCTTTGAGGATATGAACCACGTATTCTCCTTTATTTGAATCTGTTCTGCTAAGGACCTCAACTGCTTAGTATATGGTTTTGGTAGAAAGGGAAATAAAGTCCTTTGCCTTGTATTTATAAGTTCAATTTTTTTCCTGCCATAACTATTCTATTTCATGTTTTTGAATCAGTTTTACAGTCTGGCTACCTTTCTTTCCCATTGTTAGATTCATGACACTTGAGATAAAATCAATGTCGTTGACTTCTTGATTAAGTAGTTATTTGTTCAATAATTATTGCTTTTATCCCACATTTAGGACTCACTTCTAGATGCTATGGTACATGTAGAAAAAATATGTGTATACAGAAGTTCTTAGTCTCAGGGTACTTACTGCTTGGTTAGAGAGAGGAGACCCACGTAATAAAAGAAAACCTGTAAACTGAGTGGCCTGGGCAAGGCCATGCTGGCAGCATGGGACCCTGTGAGCAGGTCACTGTATTAACTCTTGAGTGAAGGATTATGGGGATGACAGATGAATGCACAGAAAAGAGACAGATACGAACAGTTCTAGGAAGAGTGCCATGGTAAACGTGAACTTCTCTCATAAATCTTCATTGCTTGTTCTGTCTTGGCAGTGCTCGACGGGAACCTTGGATTATATTTTACAGCGCTGCCAGGTGGCTTTGCAGAATATCCGTGAAGACATGGACAATGGTGATGTCTCTTTGAAATCCTTTGAACCTGCAGTTTTGAAACAAGGGGAAGAAATTCACAATGAGGTGAGCACTTTTAGGAGTCTGAGATGCAAACTAACTTGCAAACTAACAAGTTAATCTGCCACGATTTCATGCTGTTATAAGACAGCAGACTCTGGAGTCAGAGGTGAATGTACAGGTTATTACAACAGTGGCAGTCCTTTTCGTGCTAGTTCTTTGTCTTTGGGCAAAATCCAATAGACGGGGTCGCTTCTAAGCCACAGTCATTTATCCCCACAGTGTGGGGGCTGGGGAGTCCCAGATCAAGGTACTGGCAGTTTTGGTGTCTGAGGATGGTCCCATCTCACTGTGTCTTTATATGGTACAAGGGACAAACAAGTTCCCTTGATCATGTTTTGTAGGGGCCCTATATGCATTCATGAGAACTCAGCCCCCCTGAGTTTTCACCTCCCCAAGGGCCACCTCTTAATACCATCACCTTGGGGGTTAGGATTTCAATGTCAGAATTCCAGGGGGGACAGCAGCATTTAGACTACAGCGTTCTCTAAGCCTCTTATTTCCATAGCATGATGCATAGTGGGCCGGATAATATGTATACTGGGAGGAGCTGCATTGTAAGAGAGTAAGGTCCCACTAAGGGAACCTGCCTTTCTTCTGGTGGGTAGTAAGCAGGCTTGCTCTTAGCTCCGGATGAAGATAGTGTCTCACTTGCCAAGCCTGTGAGCAGACCTGCCCCCTGTTCTCAAGGGAGAAGCTGTCCTTCTCTTCCAAGGCCGTTCACCATACCAGCATTCTAGCAATGAGCGTCTGAAACGCAGGGCAGTCAGTGACTTGCTTACACACATGCAGAAGTACAAGAGACCCTGCCCATCAAGGAGTGCAGTAGCTCTAGGAGCAAGTGACCATGCCTTGCCTTTCATTTATGAAATTAGATGCATTTATGAAATTAGCCCATCAGACCCTCAGGTCTTGATTGCATGAGTTAATGTTTTATCAATTTACTATTCTTGTTCATGTTTTTGTAACTTTTGCTTTATCTTTGGCTTATATATATTGTTAACTATTTAGTAGTTTTCTTTAAGCCAACTAATTTTTTTTGCATTGTTCTCCCAATGTTTATTTATTTATTTATTTTTACAGACTGCATTTTGATTCATTGTACACAGATGGGGTACAACTTTTCATTTCCATGATTGTACACAATATAGATTCACACCATTTGTGTAATCATACATTACATAGGGTAATACTGTCTGTCTCAGTCCACTATCTGTCCTTCCCACACCCCCTCCCACCCCATTTCCCTCTACACAATCCAAAGTTCCTCCATTCTTCTCTTACCCCCTGCTCACCCCCCAAGTTATATATCACCATCCACTTATCAGAGAAAACATTCAGCTTTGTTTTTTTGGTATTGGCTTATTTCACATAACATGGTATTCTCCAACTCCATCCATTTACTGGTGAATGTCATAATTTTATTCTTTTTTATGGCTGAATAGTATTCTTCCGTGTATATATACCACAGCTTTTTTATCCATTCATCAATTGAAGGGCATCTGGGTTGGTTCCACAATCTAGCTATTGTGAATTGAGCAGCTATAAACATTGATGTGTAAGCCAACTAACTTTTTACAAAAAGTATGTTAACGGAAAATGTTTATTGCTGCTTTAAGTGGAAATCCAGCATAACTAGTCAAAAAAGTAGCAAAAACCAAAAAATCCATTGAAAAAAGAGTGATATTATTATATTCTAGTAGGTACCTTTGCCTAGAGAAGGCTCTGAACCTAAGGTCTCCTTTCTTCAGTTAAGAAAGGAGATCAGTGGCAACAGTTACATGATTTCATAAATTAAGAAAAAATTATTTAATTCTACACTCTAAATGAGTGAATTTTCTTATGGGTAAATTATGCCTTAAAAAAAAAAAAACTGTGTTCATGGAGTAGTTGGATAGTTCGAGTGGAGGGAGTGGCTTCCAGTAGGAGATGAGGTCACAGAGATAGTATCAAGCGACTGAGGAACAGCAGATTGTAAAGGTCCTTGGACGACCCTAAAAGGTCAGGGACTTTCCTTTATACTGGAGGAAAGTGAGGAGTCATTGGAGGGTTTGGAACAGAGGATAAACAGTGTCTGTGCCCACGCTGACATTTATCTTTTTAATATCCTAAAAATTTTGTGAAACACTGTCAAAATTTCCAGAACCAAAGTCGAAGAAATTCTGCCTTCGAGGGAAATAGTAACCACTTGCAATGGGAAGCTCACTTTCTTTTCTTCATTGTGCCTAATAAGTGTCCTACTTTCCCTACCATCAGTCCTGGCTGGAGACATTGCTGATAGCTAGAATTGCAGAAAAGATGCACATTTATGGGACTGATGGCCTCACTGAATTATATCTGGAAGTCAAGTCTTGTCTTTTTCCATTGTAAAAATTTCCAGTGTAAAAATTCTAATCTGGTCTCCAAAGACCTCACAATTTTAGGAGTCAGATTAGCAGATTGGGTGCTGTCTTTAACAGGCATGTAGGCTATTTTGTTTTGCTCTCCTTTCTCATCTCTGTGATGTTTTGTTATCATCAGTGGACAAGGAAAATCTGTAAAATCACACTGTTTATCTCACAGTAGAATATAGACTAATCTGAATCCATCTGCTTCAGAAAGTGACTGGCTGTTTTTGACATTGTATATGTTAGGGAGGTGGGCACAGATGTATCAGGAACCTTAGTCCCTTGGGACTAGCCTGGGATTAAATGGAAAGAGACCTTGAATCTAAGCATCATGTGTGCCAGTCTGTACTACCCCTGCCCTCCATCTTTCATTCTTCAAGGTCATCTCCTTCCTAAAGAATAGATCCCACATGTCAGGGTACTTTGGCAGATACTGTTCTTTTGCTATACAGATTGGCCTGGGATTGAGCACTTGCATGCTTACTCTGTACTATGTTCTGATGTGAAATGAAAGCACAAATGTCCATAATAGTTACCCAGTTTCTTCTTATTTGCTTTTCTCTTTCTTCAAAGCCACGAACCTTTGCTGGACTAATAATAGGGTAAGAAGCCCATGATTTTAAATGCTGTGTGCTTTCAGGCTGTCTGGCTTTAAGAGCAGCTTGTTTTCCTTGTCTAGGATGGTTTCTAACTAAGCAATTTGGGAAGTGTAGGTCCAGGAACTGAGTACGTTTTAGATATTTTTTTTCTACTTTAAGATGCTTGGGAAAGATCCATGTTCATTTATAAGCATGATCTTCCTCAGTGTTATTAAATTGTCTGTTCTCGTTCTTAAAAACAGTAAAATGTGGAATCAATCCTTTCTAGTAGATTTCTCCTGGGAGAATATCCTGCTTGGTGGCCTTGTTTGGTTCTTGTTTTCTTCTGGTCAGACCTGCGTCTTCCTTACAGCCGTTGTGCCAGGGTCTTTATAGGGTACTCTTTGTAGATGGCGCCTTAGCATCTCTCCTTGGCCTAGTTTCTTTCTCAGTGAAATAACTTATTTCACTTGTTACAGTGAGACATCGGCCCTAAGGGTCATGTTCACATATCTCATGAGAGAACGACAGTCAACGGTCTAAACAAGTGTGGTAGAAGAAAGGTGGTGGTATTTGCTCACCTGTAGGCGCGCTAGAGATTATTTACGACTGTATGGGTTGCAGCTGGCATCCGGAAACTATGATTTTAGAGTCTGACTTTATTCCCCAAGTGTCTGGTGGCAGAGATTCAGGCAGGTGATGGATCCTGTTTCTTTCTGTGGGTATTTCTGGGGAAAGCTTTTCTTGGTTGATCTCTTTCTTGACTGTTCACGGAGAAGGCAGGTACAGGTAAGTGGGCTATGCTGGGGTCACAGCTCTGAGCCTTCATCTACGGGGAACATGTTTTCATTTTTCTCTGGAGATGTAGAAGCCCTTCAAGATTCTGCATGGCCTCTTGACCGTCAGTCTTCTTTCTGACGCCTGTAAGCTTTGATTTCCTTCGTATTTTAATTGCTCAAAAGAGTAGATAATAGGGACTCTTCACTGACTGTGTGTCAGAAACGAGGGAGTTTGGTTTATGAGCATAAAGAAGACCGAACCTGAGAAGCCGTCTCCTCCTGTTCTCGTCTGCAGGAGCCGCATCACCCACGGGTGTTTCTCGGCCTCCAGTCCATGTTTGTTGGCCCTCTGACAACTTGTCTCTTATTTCCGCTCTGTTAGCTCAGCTCCTTGGGGGGACTGCACTCTGGAGGAGGGCTGAAGACCCTGCCCCTTCATGGTTAGAAACGTTCACGAGTCAGTCAATATGGTTAGCTTTGATTTTTTTTTCTTAGTCTAAAATGATAAGGTTTCCACTGTATTCTCAGTCCTGACCCCTGACCCTCTGCTTTTGTGTGAAGTCCACCCTACCGCTTTCCTTTCCATCCCAGAGTTTAGGGGGACACTGGGCTCAAACGCAGGGCCTTAGCATGCGAGGCAGTCCCAGTCCCCACTCCCCACCATTTTTTTTTTAAACTCAAACTCCGAATCAACTGGAAATATTTTTTGCTTCTTTATATGATTTTAAGAAAAAAAAAAAAAAAAAAAGCAATAACTTCTCTTGGCAGTGGGGGATCTGGTGAGAGTGGCATTCAATTAAAATCCTGTAATATTTTTTTACCCACAACATTGAAGTGAAAAAGTCAGGTTGTGGACTTGAATAAAACGCATGCCATGGATTCACTGTCCACAAAGATCGTGTCTCAGTCCTTCAAATCGTGAATAAAACTCCATTGGGAGTAGGTCCTCAGTGTTGAATTCTGTCATCGGCCTTAGTGGGAAGGGGTGAATCAGAGTTGACATCAATGTTGAAACTTCTCCCGCTCAGAAAATTTCATCAGCTTGTGCGATACTTGCCGACGATAAGTTCTAGGGCTTGGGCCTTGTTTAGTTTGTGTTCTTTGCATCTAGCAAGATCCTGACATGTTCATTATGAACCCATTTAGTCCTCACCACAGACCTGTGCGGTTGTTTATGTAATTATCCCTACTTTGCAGATGGCACAGGTAGTCTGTAGTGGAGCCCAGCCGGGAACTGACTCTAGAGCCCTTCCTTGTTCTTAACCATGACAGTATCTGCCTCAGAAAACAGCTGGGTAAACGAGAGGAAGATGAAGGGGCAGGCCTTTTTCTTCACTCTCTTGTCTAGTGGCGGAGAGGCCTGATAGGCCCTTCTCCTTGCTTCCAAGTTTTAATTCATCAACTAATTACATGTGACAATATGTTTGATTTCCTGGGATACTGTGGTTGCCAAGGTCTGTCCTCTTCAGTGGAAATAACCAGCCCAAAGGCTGGAAGCCCTCGGCAGCTCTCCCTACACAGGGGCTTGGTATGTTGCTGACAGGCCTTTCTGATAGTGTGAACAAATTTCATGTGAAACTCTTTAAAAAGAGCTCATTTTTCTCCTTGTAATAAATGTTGTTAAACTTGTATCTTCACTGAAGTTGAACTATGTTTATGTTCTTTCTCCTTTCAAAGCACTCAAGTTCACTCTGTTAACCACTGTCTTTCAATGCCACACATTAGGTGTAGCAACTGTTGTCTTAATATTGAATACAGTCCTTTTTTGTTTTGTTTAAACAGCTTTAACTGAAATCAGTCCTACATATCAAACAAACATTTAGTTAATGTAAACTAAAACCTTTTCATATGCCTTGGTGTTCTCTGGTTACTCATTTGAGCCATTTTTGCCATTGTTCAACCTTCACAAGTTGCTTTTGTTTGCCTCATGCAAGTTCAATGTGGATAAATAAACAAAAAAAAATTCTTTGTGGTAACAGGCGACAATTGTAATGGCTGGGCACCTGTACATGGAACACAATCACCGTAGCAAAACCAGACAATCCTGCACAAAACTGTGATTGCTGCACATTTCTTTAGAGAGCAGAGGTAGAAATATTTTAGATTACATGGTTTTGTACTTTGATGGTACAATTTGATTTTCAAGATGAAGGTAGGTGCTAGGAGACTTGGAGAATGGACCAGAAATGATTCTTGAGCTTCCAAAGTGTTACCCAGCCTCTCACCTATATATGTTGGATTATTTCAGTTGTAAGGGAAAGAATAGTGAACCTGAATTGGCTTACATCTTTAGGAATGGCTTGATCAAGGGTCAGTTGATGTTACCAGGACCTGGTTTTTCTCTTTTCATCTTGTAGCCATCTCCTACTGTGCTGACTCAAACCCACCCATTTCTTTTGAAGGCAGGATGACTATAGAGTCTTCTTCCTATATCTTCTGATAGTTCTGATTGGACACGTAATTATTCTTCCCAAATCCAATTCTGTGACTAGAGAACTGGGGTGAACTAATTGGCTTAGACTTGGGTTGCCGGTTCTACCCCTAGTGTTGGTGCCAGAGCTCTACCTAGATCACATGGACTGAGACTGGGGAAGGGATGGTGGTGGATTACCAAAGGATAGCAAGGTCCTGCTGGATTAGAAGGAAGAATGCGAAGGTGGCCAACAATAAAGTTCACTGTAGTAGGTTCATCGGAGGGGACATAAATTTTTGGTATCTTTGACATTCTTTACCTGTTGCCCATTAGCCCTTATTGAGTTGACAACTGACAATTTGAATGGCTTTCTAGGTTTAACATATCCCTCTGTAGTTAATTAAAAAAAAATTTTTTTTTAGTTGTAGGTAGATACAATGCTTTTTATTTTTATTTATTTATTTTTTTAATGTGGTGTAGAGGATTGAACCAAGGGCCTCACATGTGCTAGGAAAGTGCTCTACCACTGAGCTACAGCCCCAGCCCCCTAGATAGTTAATTTTGTACTGTTTGGTTATATGGGCTGAGATTACCACCAATTTCTACTAGCCCATAGGAAAGCTCTCTATTTAAATCTAAGAAACTTACAATTGACACCGCTAAGATGTGCCTGTGTCTTTAATAAACATGTTTTAGCAAGAACATTTCATTTTGATTATGTCTTTCCTGTTCACAGTACAGATTGCTTATACTTTAGCATCTCAGTATTTGTTGTTGATTGACTTATGGTTTCCTCATTGTAAGTATGTGACTAATAAATTTATTAGTATTAGATAAATACTAACAGATAAATTAATATTAGTATTTGTTAAATACCAAGTATCCTCAGTATCTAACTAACAGATGTGATTGAAAAGCCCTCTCTGGCCTGAGCTGAGCTGTGGTCCTGAGGGGACTTCAGCTTTAAGACTGCTCTCTTCTTGGCTTTGGAGAAACACTCTGGAGATACCAGGTTATATTGGGAATGGCTAGGCTGAGCTTTTCTCACATTTTCTCACCATATGGCTTTTAAGTGACCAGAGGAAGTCACTGTCCTTGTTTGTCCATCATAAGGACATTGTAACTGCCACTTCTCTTTCTGGTCCACAGGTCGAGTTTGAGTGGCTGAGACAGTTTTGGTTTCAAGGCAGTCGATACAAAAAGTGCACCGACTGGTGGTGCGAACCCATGGCGAACCTGGAAGGGCAGTGGAAGAAGATGGAGAACGTGGTAAGTGGCGTGGTCTGGACCGCGTGGCCTTGAATTCCGTGCATATCCCGAGCTCTCTAATTTGCATAGGCGAGTGCCTATCTAATCATTCCAAGTCATTGAGTTAGATTATTCTTGGTGAGATAATGGGACAGCCAGGATTTTGTTCATACAACCTTAGCTCGGTGAAGTATGTTCTCCATCGAAGGCGCTGCGCCAGGTATGTGCTTGGAAGCAGTGACAACAGTTCGCATCTGAAGTCCGTCTGCGTTTTTAACATCAGGCACTGTTCTAAGGGTTCTCCCCAGACCAACTTTAAAAATGCTCACAACGTCAGGTGGCGTAGAAACCGTTATGAGCCTTAACTTATAGCTGTGAAAACTGAGGCTCAGAGAATTGCCTCTCAAGGTCCCTGGGTAAGTGGCAGAGCAAGATCGAAGCCCAGGCAGGCTGGCTACAGAGCTGGTGCTCCTAGCCACTGTGATCCAAGTGTTTAACAGGAGAGAGACATAGAATGTCATTAGGTATTACATTAGCAAAAATGAGATTCTATAATAGAGTTTATAAAACTAAACCACAGCCCAGACAAGGGAGTGTTAAATTCTGGCCACTGGAGCTAGGACTGTTTGGAAACTACAGATGTGACTTTTGGGAACCTTGGATGGGGAGGAGAGGAATGGGGTAGGGCACTGGGGAGGAGCATTAGACTTCTGGAACTGTAGGAAGGAGATCAGAAATGAAGAAGTGAGCAAGGAGTACAGGGCGTGGTAGGAAACAGCTGGAAGGCAAGTTGAAGCCCCTTAATTAAGTCTTCATTTAAATAGCTCTAATAATAGCAGACACTTGGATGGTACTTGCTAAGTATCAGACACTACCTCCGTGTTTCTCTATAGCTTATTTAACCTATAAGACAACCACATACATAAGGTAGGTATTATTTTCTTCCACTTGTACGCACGAGGAGACTAAAGCCCAATGGGCTTAAATAACTTTCCCAGGGCCCCATGGCTAATAGGTGGGTGGGCTGGGATTTGAACTGAAGAAGGCTGGCTCTAAGGTCTTTGCCCTTCACTGTCTTCACTGTTCTGCTCCAAACAGTTGAATTCGAAATGTAGTGGAAAAGTGATAAAAGCCTGCTAAATTCTGGACAGAGTACCACTGCACGAAATTTATAATGTGCTGAAAATAACAAACTAATCTGCAGAAATGGATAGCCATTGCTAATCCCTATTTTAATTTCTTCCTGCTTTATTGAAGTAGGATTGACCTGAAAAAGCTGTGCATATTCAATGTAAACAACCTGATAAGTTTGGAGATAAATATATCCATGAAACTGTCATCATGATCCATGCTATAAATCTCTCCATCCCCACCGAATTTCCTCCACCTTCTTGATTATTGTTAGTGTCGTGATAAGAACAGTTAAGAGACTCTACCCAAATCTCTATTTTATAATAATGAAAATATCAAGTCGCAACCCTGAAAGCCCCAGTTTGAAAGATCGGGTCAGAATCCAAAAGGCCCTGCCTTCTATACATCTCTTCAAGTCTTTAAACCATGACTTTTTTATGGATCTGCGTCTGGGGAAGGAATGTTATAATTCTTCTTTTAGTATATTAATAATATCACAAAAAATTATTTCTCCAAAGACCTGAATCAGTGCAATACTGAGTTGGAGGTGATGAAAGTTCCTTACCTTCATTTCCGTAGTTAGTTCTGTTTCTAAATGAAGCCTGGCTAAGGACGTGCCCTCTTTATGGGACGTATGCAGCTTCAGTTTCAGGGAATCTCCTTTTTAAAACTCCCATTGTATAATTCGGATTTCATCTATTTACGTATGAGTTTAAATTATCTTTACCAGGGTTGGAGTTGTAGCTCAATTATAGAGTGCTTGCCTAGCATGGATGGGACCCTGAGTTTGATCCTTTGTACCACATAAAAATAAATAAATAAAATAAAGGTACTATGTCTATCAACAACTAAAAAAAAATTGTAAAAAGAATAAAAGATAAAAAAATATATCTTTACCTGCTAAGCCTTAATTCTAACACATCAGCTTGATTTCGAAGTTGTAATTTGAAAATGTTAAGAGTAAGAAAACAAGAGAGGAACTCACTGATTTTGTCAAAATAATTTTTTAGATTATTTTTGTTTGTTAGGTAAAATCTTTGATCTTTGATCATACCAGTGATGTTCACTATAAATTCATTTAAAAGATATATGTGTGTGTAAAAAATATATATACATATATAGGATGTATGTGTGTGTGTGTGTATTTGGTGGTGCTGGTATATTAGTTAGAAGAAGTATCTTCTATTTATTTTATAGCTCTCATGTAAAAAATGCTAAAAGAAATAGCAACCCTGGGGATTTTCCAGAGCTAGTTTCCTTTCAGTTGGTGTGGCATTCCTAAGTGTGCTGCAGGAAATCAATGGCCTGGTGCCTCTTCTCTGCAAGCCTCAGGATGATCATTATCAGCAAAGTGAAGGTTTGGGCCAAGATAAAAGGGATAGTCCTTCTAAATTAAATTTAAGCACTGCTTCAAGCCTTTCAAAATGACTTTTAACAAATTCATAATAATTTATTTTTGCTATTGGAAGAGACAGAAGAGAATAATCATTGGAAAGGTCTAGGGCTCTGTGGCTCTTTTAGTGCACTGCCATCTGGTATTTGTTGTACTGGGGTGGAATTGGCCCTAGCTGGTTAGATTCCTACTCTCTGTCAGCCCACCTCCTTTTTTTTTTTTTCTTTCCTGTTGCAAGCAGTAGGGGGCAATGTTGAGCTGCCATTTTGAGGCCCCCAAGATGCTGGCCTTTCAGGAAAACGCATACAAATGTACCATTAACTGTCAAGAATTATCCCTGTTGCTTCAAGTTAGCTGTAATCTCCAAGATTCCATAACACAGGAAATCAGTTGTGGGTTAACAAATTCAACAGCAATTTAACATAAAAAGTGCAGTGTTTGGTGCACATTTGGATTCTATAGAATTAGACTTAATCTAAACGGCATTTCTGAATGTACTCACTTTGCTTCCAGGGAATATACTACTTAAAATTATTATCATTTTAGACAAATAATTCTTTGTTATCTTTATGCTCTTTTTGAATTGTAAAATCCATGTGTGTGTTGTGGAAAAATTTCTTTAATCAATGCATTTTGTCTGTTCTGCAACATAACATCGATCTCTTTTGGTGAGAAAATAAAATAAAAAACCTCAGGCAATGTGTGCTTTACTTTTCCCCCTTTGCTTATGAGTAAAGCAACCTTTGACGGCCCTTGTACCAGGGAAGAGACTTATGTTGTAATTTCTTTCTGTCTTTGTATTCTCTTTTTCGCTTTGTGGTTGGGAGGTGTAGTCTCAGGAAGGATATAGAAGAATGGAAAATGAGCTTTGAAATAGCTTTTCTTCCATTAATGGTAATTGCTTCACATGTCATAACCAGTCACATATTTCAAAAAGTTTAGTCAGCTGTCTCTAAAACTCCCCCAGCCTCTACTTCCCATTCCTTGCCCCAGCAAGCACCACTTTTATCGCACTATTTATTCATGCCATTTCTCTCCCGTAGGATAGTTTTACTCTGTGCATGCTCTTGTGATGTAAATGTTAAACCTTACATTTGAATGACATTCTGATAAAATATCACTTTCCCTGAATATTACCTCATGAATTTATGAGCCATTAAGCCCAAAGCTACGTAACCCTTCCTTACAACCCAGGAATTCAGCCGAGCCTTTACCCCCATCTTTGTGCCCCACGCAAGAAGTGTTAGAACACTCTCACGCTATTCAAATATTTGTATTTTATTTTATTTTTGAGCCAACCTACTACCTCCCACCCAAGATTATTGTATTATGAAGAGACTCTTCAGGATAAGAGAGAGTTACCATTTGAAAGAAACTGTATAAGCTTTGCTTTCTGGGTAAAGAGGAATATGAAAAGCTGAAATCTCCTGTGAGGTGAGGAAGTCTTGCTGTAGCCAGAGATTCAATGGATAGGCCATTTGTCTCTCAGGGTCTGGTATCGCTCTTTGCAAAACTGACATTTATTTTACCTATAAAAATGTTTTAACACTATCAAATTCACAGTGACCCTGAAAAGAATGCTAGGTGTGAAATCCTCTAAATTGATGACATTTATTCATTTCCTTTTGACCTTAAAAAAAAAAAAAAAAAAAAAAAAAAAAAAACCTATTTACTCTAATCCAGTGGAAATATTCTAGAATAGTTTCCAGAGTAAACATTTTCAAGAATACAGATGATTTATATGCTGGAGAGAAATTTCTTCATGCGTTTTTCATTGCTTTTCCTCTTCGAAGAGAAAGTAGATCCTGATCATTTTGAATGTTTTGAATCCCATTTCCTGTCCTGACAGTTCCTTGTGCTGGCATCGTGGTGCGTTTATATGGCGGTTGGCCTTAATAACCTTTATTGACTTCAGTGGGTGGGAGCCAAGACTGGATTATTTTAATGTATCCGTTTTGAAACTGTGTAAAACACAACATATAATTATGTTAGGTAAGCTATAGGCTACATTTAATTCTGCCCATTTATGTTAAAATTTGGCACAGGAGAGCAGAGAGACGTGGAAAATGAGTAGGTGTTTTATTTAATAATGTAACCAGTTTCTTGTTGTTAAAGTTTTAAGAGAGAAATGTACTTAAGAATGTAAAGGTTGTCCCTGACAAGGTATTTATAATACTTTAATTTCAAGATGAGTCATGCCTCTTTCCTGTCATTTTAGCCTGAGTAAATCATCTCAGGGAGGCTCATTCCAGGAGGCTTCTTGTTGCTGTGTGGTTGTGGATCGCCCAGTGTCGGTTGTGCTGTTGCAGGAAATGATGGAGCTGGTTTGGGGAGAGGTTAATGAAGCAGTGATTTGGATTAGATTCTGAGAACTGAACATAGGAACAAGGCTGCTTTTTCACATACTGAAAAATATACTGAGTTTATTGGTATTTACTATTGTAATTGGTATTGTACTATTGTGTAATAGTTCAATTAGCTAATTTCATTTTAAACTTTTTTCTAGATTAAAGTATGAGGATAAAAAAGTGATAAAATATGAATATTACTTTATTGGCTCATGTGAATGGTGAAGGCAGCACATATAATCTATTATGTTTATATAGGATATATGTATGTATTTCCCCTTCCCATTAATGTAGTAAGTTACATGGGCTAACATAATCCTGTCTTCCATTTTTCAGGGTTAGCATTTCTGATTTAGAAGCAGAGTATATTATAATAATTTAGGATCTGATGTGAGATGTCTGGTGGTTTCAAATTAGGATTTAAATTCCCTTTTCCCTTTTTTGATGGGGACAATTCTGAGTGACTCAAGATAAACACAGAGGCAGGTTAAACAGCTATAAGCACCCAATAATTCAAATTCTGAAACACTATATTTTAGGGACTCTATGTTTAGCTTTGGAAATTTGGAAAAAAGAAAAGTCACTTTCAGCCATAATAGCTTAAAATCTTTGGATTGCATTTTTGGTTATCCTGAACGTGTTTGCTGAAGGTTGGTTCTTTCCGTTCTCCCTGCTCACCCACCCACTGCAATTCCCCACAGCTATATTATTGTTTTAAAAGTAAAATATCTTGGGGGGAATGGATTTTGGCATGTAATTAAGCAATTAATTTCTAGCAAGTTTTGCTAAACTTCTTTGATTGCCTTCTGAATTTCAGATTTTTCCATTTTTTCCTGCTTAGTTGCTGCAGATTTAGTAGTGAATTTTTTTAAATGTTGTATATCCTGTCTTTTTTGGGGGAAAAATTACAATTCCAAAAGAATTCAGGCTTAAGCCTCAAAAACAGAATGTGCATGGAAAGCACAAAGGACTGTGTTTATGATTCTCTTTGAAGTGTTTTTGCAACTGGATAAGGAAAATTTTAGAAACTGTCTGATAGTGTTCAGGGTAAATACTTAAACCCCTTTAGAGAATTTCACACACAGATACTGTGCAGCAGAAAAAAGGGATACTTATGTTTCTTAAAGCTGCTACAGCCTACAGCTTTGTACTTAAAGACAGAGGTGTTGAATAGAATTCTACTGAGGATACATCCGGTGACAATATCTCCAAGAACATCAGAGCAAACCAGTGGGTAGGACTTTCTGTTTTTAACCCTTACATGAGCCATGTGAGTTGAGCTTTATTGGTACGCAGTATTAGAATGTGCCTGGTATATCCCAGGAATGTTCAGAGGATCATTCAGCTGCCTCTGTTCTGCACACAACAGGAACAAGACTAACAATGCTGAAGATGGTGAGACAAAGCCACAGGAGTAAGGAAATTCCAAGTGAAAACCTTGTCACCTCTCTTAACTCTTGTTAGTATGTGGAGAGAAAAACTGAATCAACAAACGCAGTTTTGGTATTAGCCTTGGTATCATAGGATTTGGTTAAATTTTGCCAATCTTCATTAAACATACGCACGCACACATACACCCCCCTATACATTTTACACGTTCTCCATGTTGAAAAGAAATAGATTAATTCTCTTGTTTTACATGTTTTAAACTACTCTGAAATTTAAATTGATGTAAAAGGTGTGCAAATCCTCTTACTTCCCCTGGGTGCTCTTGCAGCCCCCAAGGCTGCTGGAATTTATTTTGGATTGCTTTGACAAACTGCCATCCTAGCATTTAGATGTGAATTCAGGAACTCTGGTGCCAGATTGGGGTGTCAGAAACTTCCATTTTTCCCAGGAAGGATATAGTATTAAATGAAAGTATGCCTTCTTTTCTTTCTCTAGGTTTTTTTTTTTTTTTTTTTTTTTTTTTTTAAAGAGGAGGTGTGAGTGGTGATTAAATTTAGCTGTAGTCTGCAATACGTTTGCAATATTCTAGAAGACTCTCAGTTCAGAAGAATGAAGTAATGTTAAAAAAAAAGAACAAACAAACAAACAAACAAACAAAAAACCCAACATACCTGCAGTTTTGAAAGGGAAGCAAGATTTCCAACAGATGCTGTGCCATTTATTTGAAGTATTATCCAGATTTTAGGCTCTCTTTCCCCCAAATTGGCAAATGAATGGTCCTTGAAATTATTCCTTTCTGAAGAATATTACGATGATGATCACATGAGAAAGTTGGTGCAGTATAAAATACATATGCAAGGTGTCACCAGGGGTGATGTTAGGCAGAAGTATGAACTGTCTTCAACTTGGGATGCTTACTTACTTTTGAGTCTCTGTTGGGATTGCGTCCCTTCCCTTTTCTTATTTCCCTGCCTCTAGAATTGGGGTTCAGGTCAGGAACTAAAGACAATTTGGAGCACAGTGCTACTTTTGGCATATTTCTGTCCACTGTGGGTTAAATACTTTGGGAGGTGGGGCCAGGAATTTTTCCATATTTTGCAAAAAGGTCTCTATAGAGAAATGGGCTCCAAGTGCCCAAAACTGACTTACCAAAGAGCTCTGGGAACACATCAAGTTGGCTCTTCTGTACATTAAGGGTAACATAACCATCATCCTGCTCTCTCCTCACTGGCATCTATAAAATAATGACCCTTTATTTTCAATCAAAGGAAATCATGGTATGTTGCTTTTTTCGATATTTGCCAAGGTATCTTTGGTCATGTGTATTTTTTTTTTTTTTTTTTTGTGCTGGAGATTGATTCCAGGGTCTTGCATATGCTCAGTGAGTGCTCTGCCTCTAAACTACATCCCTGGCTCTTTTCTAAATTTTGTGACAGGGTCTCAGTTAGTTGCCTGGGCTGTCCTCAGGCTTGTGATCTTCTTGCCTCAGCCTCCACAGTAGCTAGGATTATAGGTGTACACCAGTACATTCCATTTGTAGATATTTTTAATTCTGTCTTTTTCAAATAACTAAGTTATGATTTACTTTTTTGATTCGGTCTACATGATTCCAGCCCATCTGTAACCACCTATGACAATCTCACTTATAATATTTCCTTGGTACGTATAAAAAATCTCAGATAGAAAATTTCCTACTTGTTTTTGATTAACAAAATTGCCTTCAAATAAAAAATCTGAAAATTTAGGATTATATTCAGAATTAAACTCCAGTGCTTTGGTTATGAAGACTTGGAGTTGGTGGTAGCTTGATAATATATAACCCTGTTACTTAAATATTATTAATAAGTGAGAAATCATGAAATACCCAAAATTACATATCAGATGTTATTTAACAGATGTTGGGGGATTAGGAGGTTTTATAAATGTCATAAACTTTTCATGTAATTAGCAGTGAATTTTTTAAAGGATAGGAATGATGAGGTATGCCAGTGCTTATAATAAATTAATATTTTCTTGGTACTGAAGTCTCACATCCTGAGGCACCTGAATATTAGACAGGAAAGATGGGCTCTATCCAGCCATCCAATAATAGGTATCTCAAATTTAGCATGTCTAAAACCAAACTCTTAATTCCCTATAATCTCCTGCTCTTTCCCCCCAGTTTCTCACAGTTCATTACCTTGAACCATGCTAATCTTCTCTGTCTCATTTCAATTTTAGTTTGTGTGTTAGAGGAAGAGGGTCGAGGGGGAGGGACAAAGGTGGGAAAGCGGGGGAAACAGCAGAATGAGGTTGACCAAACTGTTATGG
Source organism: Sciurus carolinensis (assembly GCF_902686445.1). Taxonomy (NCBI): domain Eukaryota; kingdom Metazoa; phylum Chordata; class Mammalia; order Rodentia; family Sciuridae; genus Sciurus; species Sciurus carolinensis. The sequence continues at coordinate 29,777,636 of NC_062228.1, read as the reverse complement.
GCACATATGAATATATCACAATGAATTCAACCTTTATGTATAACTATAATGTACCGATTAAAAAACAAATTAATAGAAGGAGGACCCACTGAGGGAGGAAAGGAATCAGGGGGAGGGAGGGTTAAGGGGATAATACTGGGGACTGAAATGGAACAAATTAAGTTGTATGCATTTATGAATATGCCAAAATGCATCCCACAATTGTGTATAACTGTAATACAGTAATTTTTTAAAAAAGAAAAACAAATTGAATCATCCAGTTGCCCAGCTAAAACTTAAGAATCCTCTTGATTTGTCAGTGAATCTAGTTAGTTCTATTTTCAAAATATACTCATGACTTCACCACCTCCTGTGCCCCCACTTTGGTAAAAAGCACATGGTTTGTAGAAACAGCCGCCTAACCAGCCGTCCTGCCTCTACCATCCTACTACATCCATTGCAGTTGGATCTTTTAAAATACAAGGCAGGGCTGGGGATGTAGCTCAGTTGGTAGAGTGCTTGCCTCACATGCACAAGGCCTGGGTTCAATCCCCAGCACCATAAAAGAAAAAAAAATAATAATAAATTACAAGGCAGCTCATTTCACTCCTGTGGTCCAAACCTATCATCATATTCAGAAGACCCCCTTCCTTGCAGTGACCAGAGACCTGCAGAGTCAGTCCCTACATCCCTCCCCATCATTTCTTCCCCTCCTCTACGGGCCTCCTCTCTATGTTTAGAGAGTGCCTATGCCAGCATCTTGGCATTTGTTTTGTCTTCTTTCTGGAATATTCTTCTCTCTGTTATTTGCTTGTCTCATTCTCTTGTTTCATTCAGGTATCTCTGTCCATGTCCCTTCTTAGAAGAGAGTTTCTCTGGCCAGGCTCTGTCTCCTGTAGAGCTCTCCCTTCTTGCCTCATACCACTCTCTCTGCCCGCCTTTGGACTATGCATTTGTTTCTTGTCTGCCTGAACCTGGTGCTGTCCCCATGAGGGCAGCAGGGACATTGTTTGTTTTAGTCACTATGATTTCTCAGCTTAGGAACAGTGCCTGGGACACTGTAGTTGCTCAGTACATATTTGTTAAAGGAAGGATTTGATGCAGGTTGGTTTCTAGGTCCTGCCTCTTCCTCCCACCCCTGTTAGTCAACGTGGCCTCTAATAAATTCTTCTAAACTCTACATTTTCCTAAAATATTACCTCCTGCCCAACAGGAATATTTTTGGGTTAGTTCTATTTTTAAATAAACATAACCTTCATTACAACACTGCCAAACATCTTTAACTTCTTTAAAAAAAATAATGTTGAGGGCATAGAGGCATGTCCTGTTTTATGCCTATGGCATTTCTAGCTGAGACGATTGAGCAATCAGTGGCAAACAACTTATGTAAACATGGGAAATATTTTTTTAAATGAGAGGAGTAAGGAGGTTATTAGTTTCCTAGAGTAACCATGTGGCTCAATAGTTGAGGCGTGACGCCTCTTCTCATTTGTTGGCATCCTTCATATTTTAGATTTCCCTACTCTTAAAAAAGTAATCGAGTCAAATTGTCTCAAAATTAAATGACATCTCCAACCAACCTTAACTTTGTTGTTCTTAATTTTCAAAATTATATAGAGAAAGTGGCATGCACTGGACAGGTTTTGGGCACAGAACTCAGGAAGTCCCCGAGGAATAAACTGACTTCCGCTAGACAGGCTGGAAACTGATTAAAATATTTATCATCCTTTGGGTATGCAATAGCTTTTGATGATGGAAGGCATATTAATATTCATCTTCGCGGCTTGTCTACACTTCAGACAGATCCCAGGAAAGGTGGTTCAAATGACCAGTTTTCTTTCCTCACCAGGAGCCCTTGAGCCCCAGTACAGCTTGGAACCAAGAAATGCCTTGTGATGTGATGGAGCTTCTCCTCTGGGGGATGGGGATGGGGGAGTACAAACCAGGAGGGACCTTTGGACTGGAAAGCTTTAAAGGATTACTGCTTTCTCACAGGAAGTCTTTTGCCAGAACAAAGGAAAAAGTTGGTTCGTAATTTTATAAGCAGGAGAACTACTGTTGCTATCTGAGTACGGGAAGCAGACTTGGCTCTTAGTGAAGTCGGGGGATCGAAGCCTTATAAAAGATTTTGAAGTGAATGCCACTGGAGGCTGACACCACCCCCCGCCCCACCCCTCCAAGCACTTTGTTGAGGAAGAAGGAGAAAGATCAGTTGTGTTTGCAGCCGATGCTGCAGTTCTCTGGCTGATGGTTAAAGTGCTCCATCTTCCTTTCAACTCAAGGCAGAGTCTGCATATGGTGTCCACATATCCAGGCACAGGTAGCACAGTGTGGCCTGCTGGGGTTCTTAGGACCTGTCTTTTTAATTATTTTTCCTTTAATGGGAGAAAGAATCTGGCTCTATTAGTTGTGTTAATTAAGCAGTGTTGTTTTCTGTCTAGGTTGGAATAGCCTTGATTACATTTGTGGGTGCTAATATGAGCTCTGAAGAAACTTGACCTTTTTATTGATTGATCTGAAAAACCTGGAAATTGAAGAGAATGTTCTCATAAACAGGCCAATATGTTAAAACCCTTAGTTTCCATCTTTCAAATCTGAGAATTCAGAATCTCTTTTTACATTTTAGTATTTATTATTCTTTCTATTCAGATATTTTCATGAAAGATAACTTGAAAATTGGACAATAATTATATTTGAAATCTATTTGTATAAAGTGACATCTGAAGAGAAACATTCTGTCTTCATCCAAGTCATTTAATCATACACCTGTTCCACGTGGTGCAGATAAGTGGGAAGTTATACAAAGAGCTGGGACTTAATCTCCCAGGCTGATAAGGCACAAGGCAGTAAGTAATTCAGAGGAAGAAAAATAAAAAGAGAAAAGCAGATTCTGACATAGGCCTTTGGGAATATGAGGAATTTTGATAGATGCAGATGGATGGAAGAGATTTAAAGATGGCAGAAGCAGAGACACTGTAGTGGGAAAAAACAAGATCTGCTCACAAACTTGATTAGAATGGATGGAGTTTGGTTTGTGTGAGTCCAGTAGTGAGAGACAAGATGAGGAAGATTAGGAAGGCCGATTTTCTTTGCTGCTTCCTCTCTGCATTTCTTTGCAAGGTATAGGACTTTTTACCCTTTTATGACTGCTTTCCTATCAAAGTCTTGGAAGCAAAATTTTAAACATGTACAAATAGAAAATAAAATGAAGACCATTTTTATTCTCTTGCATTTACATAGGTTTTACTTTGGAACCAAGTCAAATCCTGTTATTTGCCCTAATTTTAAGACCTATCTCCATCCTGATTACAGCAAATAAGCAACATGCTACATTTTCAGAATGGGAATTATAAATGAACTTAGGTATTTTTTCTCCTGAGAGTCTTTTTTTTCCTCATAAATTTAATACCAGACTAATAATTTTGGACCTTGAGAGGTGGGTCTTCCCATGTGTGAACCACTTCAGAACTTCTCTTCCTTGTTAAGAGATGTTAGCTGTATTTAATTTTACCTTCACTATTAGAATTGTGGTTTGGAGGAAATGACAGGCCTCCTGCCTCCTATCAGGTGATAGTCTTGAGGACTTGGTACTTGCATAAAAGTATTTTGAAGTACTATTATTAATAGTGTTATTAATGAGTTAGTTAATTTGTTTCCAGACAGCAGGTGTGGTAATGTCATTTCCATTGCTGAAAGGGAGTGGTTTCTTTCTTCCCAGGCCTATCTCCCATTCTTTGGCTTGTAGTGTCCCCTTGGTGGTTGCTTACTCTGTTGTCCTGCATTTGCCATTGCACTTAATGTGTCAGTCACACCAGTTGAAAGATTGAGTAAATGTTCAGAAGGTAGATGGTGGTGTGCATTCGGGTGTCTTCTACTTTTGTTTGTAGATTTCTGCCAGACCCTCACTTCTGTCCTCCCTGTGATGCTGTTATTTCCAGTGACTGGTTTTATTACTTCTAAGGTGCAAGGTATTAATTCTTGAGTGGATAATAACTCATTTGTTCTTCAGACTTGGGCTTTCTGAAAGACTTCCTTCATTTTGATTTTGTTTGGGAATCTAAGGTCTTGGGGTTAATTTAGAGGCCCCATTCTTCCTGCGGAGCAGTGAGACAGAGGAATGATACAGGGCCGTTGTTTCCTTTTACCAGAGAACCTTATGGCAGTCATCCTACAATGGCACTCTCCTTAGAAAACAAATGGGCTTTGTGCATTTTAGGATGGCTTCTTCTTTGCCCGGTGTGGTGGCACACACCTGTTATCCCAGTGGCTCAGGAGGCTGAGGCAGGAGAATCTTGAGTTCAAAGCCAGGTACAGCAGCATAGCGAGACCCTAAGGAACTTAGCAAGACCCTGTCTGTAAACAAAACACAGCAAAGGGCTGGGGATGGGACTTAGTGGTTAAGCAACCCTAGATTCAATCCCTGGTACCAAAAATTAATAAATAAATAAGAATGGCTTCTTCTTTATATCTGTTTCTCATATTGCCAGAGAAACAGGGAGCAGACATGTTAGCATTGTTTAATTTCTTCCAAGGCCAGGAGTATTTATTCTGTACTCTTTTTTGGGAAGAGGTGGGTATCACCCTGGTAGAACCCACATCTTAGGCACTGACAGCTGAAGCCCCCTGCCCTGGAGTCGTGGAATGTCAGTGTTGGAAGGCCTGAGAGGTGATCATTCTCTCCCCTTCCCTCGTGGAAAGAAGGGCTCAGAAGGGAGTAGAGCCTTACCTGACTTGTCTGAGGGTCAAGAGCCAGATAATGATGGCTTAACCTGATCCCAGGTTAGGATTTCCTCTAGTCCCTAACTTTCCCAGGCTGTGCCTTCTCTGATGTCTTTACCAACTTTCACTTGTAGCAAAATATGACAAGCAGAAGTTTTATTCTGGAGCTTTTTCCTTTACCCCATGTTTGATTTTAGCATATCAAAATTAGGCTGTTTGATGTCGAGGTAGGAATGTGATTTTACTCTCTCTCGGCATCCGTTCCTCCTCCTCTAGTGGCGTTTTGATGTTGCCCTGTAGATCTGTTTCCTTCTCTGGATGCAGGGGAGGAACATTGTCTCAGCATGGCTACTCCATGAGCCCAGCACCTGAGCGAGGTCTTTCAGATGAACTCAGGACTACTTACCAGGCACATGGTGCAGAATTCAAAAGGTATGAAAACATTTACGGTGAAAAGTGGCTTTCTCCTCTCTCTGTCCCCTAGATACCCATTTCCCTTCCTCAGAGGCTAGCACTATTCCCAGTTTTTTCCTATACCTTTCCAGAGATCTTCAATATACGTAGAAGCTTGTATGTATTTTATCATATGAATAACATACTTTGCAATGTTTCTGTATTTGTATATTGTTTGAATTACTACAAATCTTTTCATCGTATGGTTTCATAATTTATTTAACCAGCCCCTACTGCCCTCAAGTTTTCTGCTTTTACAAATAATGTAATATATATCAAAATATATAAGAATTTTCAAATAAAATATAATAAATTTATAAGTTTTACAAATTATTTGACAAATAATGAAATTTTTCACTTTTGAGATCTATGGCAATACTTAGGGGTAAAATTATTAGATCATGAGATATATGTATTTTTAATTTTGATATAGTCATATTGCCCTCCATAGAGTTTCTAGTGGAGAGTGTATGTGTGTATATGTGTGCGTGCGTTTAGAGTTTATGTGACATAGTGCCTGTTTCCCCACATCCTCACCAATACAGTGTATTATCAAACCTTTTGACTTTTTGCAAATAGGATTGGTGACAAATGCTGCCTCATTTGCACTTGTGTTCTCTCCATTCCTACTTGGAGATGAAGAGACTGAGGCTCAGAGTTGCTAACTGATTTTCCAGGTCATAGCCATAGTGAGTGACAGAGCTGGGGTTTGCTTAGGCAGAGGCCATTGCTTTCCTAATCGCAATACTGATGTCAGCCAAAGTGTCATTCTGCTGCTGCCACCAAAGAATCTGGATAGATCCAGAGGTTCTCACAAGGACTGCTCATACAACTTGAGTGGCGAATGTGGGAAGGTTGTTTTCCCCCATGAGATTGGGTGCCAAATCAGCTGGATGAGTCCAGGGGATGAGTGCAGTTAGCATGACGTCCACTGGTGCCATTACGTGGCAGAATTGAGCTCCATACAGGATGTAGGTGGCCCTTTTCCCTGCAGAGTCTGCAGGCTTTGTGCTATGACTGTTTTCATCAGGAGAAAGTGAAGGGAGGGCCCCTCGCCCCTGGAAGCGTGGCATGTTGCCTGATTTTCTGTTTAAAGTTATGTTCCTGTTGGATTCTGTTCAGGTCTGAGTTTCAGTTGTCGCGTTCTGATATGATGAGCCTCCTTGGCCTTCCCTGTTCACCGTCATTCTTCTTCCATCTGTCAGTCTTCATTAGGGTCATTTAAACACTGACTCATTCCCTGTCCTGGGTCTTTTCCTGCTTGGCTGCAGAAGTGCAGATTGAAGCCTTTACCCTGCATGAACAGTTCCTAGGTAAGAGGTTATTTCGAGAAGACACTGGGAGAGTTGAGATGATTGGAATACGATTAGAATTATATTTCTAGTAGAGACAAGGATGATAAAAGATCTCAGCCAGAGTGGAGTGTTTTCCTGTGACCCCTCAGTAAATCAAATCAGTAGGCTCTAATGTTGGGAGCCCTTTCAGGACCACGTCTCTTGCTGTGCTGCTAATCAGGTTCTATTGCTGGCTGTGTGACCCACAGGATCATTTCAGCGTGAGCCCCCGTTGCCTTTGAAGTGGTCAACTTCTACTCTTGGGTTAAAAGCTTCAGCTCTCAAGTGAGTCAAACTGTACCCTTTAGCTGTGGACGGTCATGTGGGCAGTCTAAGGTTTCCTCATCTGTAAGATGTGCAAGTTGCCTGAGATAACATTCGTAGTGCTTTGCACATTGCTTGGCAGGCTTTTGGCACTATCGTTTTAAGCCTGCCCTCTTCTCTCATTCTTCCGTCTGTTTATCTGATGCTCCCTCCTTTTCATCCAAGTTCCCGTTTCTCCCTTAGACTCTCAGTTTATGGTGATGGATGCATATAATCTATGTTTTCCTATTCAGGTTTCTGTTCAGAAGTCATCCCTATCTTTTTATCCTGATTTTTTTTTTCAGAGTGAGAATGATAATAATCTATCTGAAATGATATGTCTTCCTTCTTCCCACACCTAGACTAGAAGCACCCTGAGGGCAGGGATGTTGTCTTCTATCTCACTGTTCTCTGCTCCTGATACAAAGTAATAGCATGACAAATGTATGAGAATCAAGAAGAACAAATGCTTTCTGGGTGCAGGCTTTGTCTGGTGCACCTTTTTATCATTGTGGTGCTCTGAATATGATGTTTTTGAATGGACTGCAGTCCCTACTTGTGGTTCTTTTTTATTGGGGGTGAGGTGGGGCTAAGGATTGAACCCTGGGATGCTATACCACTAAACTACAGATCCAGCCTTTTTTATTTTGAGACAGGGACTTCCTCAGTTTTAGAGACTGACCTCTAACTTGGAATCCTCCTGCCTCAGCCTCCCAAGTCACTGAGATTACAGGCATGAGCCACCTGCCCAGCCCTTCTTTTTGTTTTAATCCACTTGTCAAACTCCCGTATTTAAAATATTCAAAAATCAGAAATCATCTTTTCATCCTTCTCTGGAATGTAATTCCTCTGCATTAGAGGTATTCAATGTTAGTATATATGTTAGAGACACCTGTACGACTTTTTTGGGGGAGGAGGTACCAGGGATTGAACTCAGGGCACTCGGCCCCTGAGCCACATCCCCAGCCTTATTTTGTATTTTATTTAGAGACAGGGTCTCACTGAGTCACTTAGCACCTCGCTTTGGCTGAGGCTAGTTTTGAACTCATGATCCTTTTGCCTCAGCCTCCCGAGCAGCTGAGATTACAGGTGTGCACCACCACACCTGGCACCTGTACAACTTTTTAAAGACATAAGTGGCATCTTTAGGCATTTGAGTTCAGTAGCTATAGCTCTTGATCTTGGCTACATATTTGAATTACTGAAAAACTTTAAAAAAATCTCATCATTTAGGTGTTACCTCCAAAGATACTGATTTAACTCATCTAAATCATGGCTCCCAGTTGATTTTAATATTTCGTCAAGCGCGGTACATTTAAAAAGCCTTACAGGTTAAGAACTACTATTCAACAGGAACCCAGCATCTCACCAAGTTAGATATGATTGAATGAATGAATATGTGAACCAATTAGCAATGAACACTTTGAATCACTTTAAGCCAACAAAAACTTATTAAGTTACTGCTAGCTTTCCCCTGAAGGAAAAGCTATATTTATAGTTCTTATATAAGTTAGAAGGTAATGTTGATAATCAAGGTACATTCAGAGCTATGTAAGCTTGGGAGAGGGATGGAGCTTTAGAATTTCAGAAGGCTTCAGTCAGTGGGGACTTCTGAGTTGATTCTTAGAATGAGGAGAATTTTGACAGGTAGAGATGGATGAAGGAAGAGTGGATGCTTCTGGGGAAAGAATAGCAGGCATAGGGGAAGAAGTAGGAAGATGCAGCCTGTGTCTCAAGAATCTTGACCATCAGTCTTTTCCATCAATCAGGATGGTCTGTAGCCATCTTCCTTAATATTACCCTATGCCTGTCTGTCCTGGAAGCCATGCAGAATCATGGTTTCAGAAGTTATCATTTAGATGCCATTTTTTTCTTATTCTTCTTGTGTTGATGCCCAGACTTACTCTCCAGCTTGAAGGGACTAGCAGGTTTTCTGGCCTAAGGTCCCCTTGGCATAAGTACAGGAATCTTCATGCTGAACTGAGTTGGATCTCTTGGTGAGAAGTGATTTGTTGTGCTGATTAGAATGTAAACAATTTCTAAAGTTGAGTTCTGTCTCTCATGCGAGTCTTATTGTGACCCTCTGTGTTTATAAACATGTCTTGAACTTGAAGAAGAAATGTGGAAACGTTTGAGCCCCAGGGGCATGTCCGTTTGTTATCAGTGTGGACTGAAATTAAGTCGCCTGAGCCTCCTTCTCTGAGGGTCCTATATCCCTCCTCCTTTCACCAGTAGCTGGGGTTTGCCATTTCCTAACCATTCTCTTCTTCTAGTTGAGTCAATAAAGTCCTTTGATGGAGTATAATTCATGTTCAGCTGACATCTAGAAGGGCCCAAAATTCAAGTAAGATCTGAGTTTAATCCAAAACACAATTATGGTTTTTTTTTTTTTTTTTAAAGATTTAATGTGTTAAGTATTATAGAACACGAAGAGTTGCTACTCCCTTGAAGCCAAGGAAACAGACATCCCCGCCAATAACACATGGCATGGGATGTCAAATGGGAGGGAGAAACAAAATATTATGTGAGAGCCTCAGAGAGTACGCGTCAGACTGAGAAAGTGGGGAAGACTTCCTGGAAGAGGCAGCACCTTTCCATTTTTAACGGTCAGAGATTTGGTGGCGCAATAAGTCAGTGCAAATAGTGGCTACGAGGGCAGGGCTCTGTAATATAGTGGGACTTGTTTGCAAAACACAGTGCCTTGTGATGGTGCTGCAGGTTCCTACCTGGGGGCAGTGGAAGAGGAAGAGGCAGGTGCCCAGGAACGAGGGAACTCCAAATGGATTTGGGAGTAGTGGGGCCAGTTGCCGAAGAGCCTTCAGTGACGTGCTTAGAAATTTGGCCTTTCTCTCGGAGACAGTGGTGGGAGCTGAATTCAAAGAGGTTTGACTAGGAAAGTGGTCCATTCTGCACATTTACAATCAATTGCACATAGGGGATAGACCAGAGAGGAGAGACTGCAGCAGGGAGAGCTGTGGGAGAATTTTAGTTGTGAAATAATGAGGACAGTAATAGAGGGAACAAAAAGGGGGAATGAATTCAGAGTTTTGTTTTACTTTTTTGTTTTGGTTTAGTTTTTGTTATTTTGTGTTACTGGGGAGTGAACCCTGATTGCTTTGCCACTGAGCTACATCCCCAGCCCTTTCGATTTTTTATTTTGAGATGGTCTCACTACCGCTCACCTCAAACCTGCAGTCCCCCTGCCTCAGCCTACTGAGTCGCCAGGATTACAGATGCGCACCACTGCAGTGTGCTGTTTTGCTTTTAGGCAGGTGCATAAAACGTCACCATCAATTGGATGACAGAGATGAGAGAGAAGGAAGAGTCACAGGCAGTTTTATAAAACTTTTAGTCCTAATTGTTGGCAGAATGCTGATTTAATTTACCAAGCTAAGGGACACAGGTGAGGAGGAAGTTCAAGGGCATATGAATTGGAGGATCCAGGAGAGCATCAAAGAAGAGCTGAAATACTGACCCGGAACTTGGTGGAGACCTCAGAGCCAAGCATAGATTTGGGAGTTTGAGACATGCCTGCAGAAGACACGTGCCTGTCATGTGCCACGGCGTGCTCCCTCGCATGTCACCTCGTCCATGAAAGCACCTTACACAGGGCAGTCATCTACACAGAGACAGTAGCTGAAGCGATTGGAGTGAGCAAGAAAAAAAAAGGTGGGGTAAGGAGCAGCCAGGCTGCATACAGGATGATCCAGGATAAGCTCCGGGCAGCCAGTGAAATGGCCTGAGATGGCAGGTAGGGAGATTGGAAGGCCACCAGGAGTAGGTGGTAGAAATGAGGGGAGGAGAATCAAGGAGCTTACTAATGCCAAACCCTGCCCGGAAGTCAAGAAGGAGCCTACTGTTGCATTCAGCACAGGAAGGGTGTGGTTAAAAGGTTAGGCTGGAAGATGAAGGTGGGGAAAGTGGGGTGAGGTGTAGACATATTTTTGTGATTGGATCTGAAGAGAAGCTTCTCAGAGCAGACGACTTTATAGGTCGCCCTGGGGTGTACATTTCAGCCCCATAGAGTGCTTCAGCTAGCCGCCTTCTAAGCTCCTCCAGAAATCACCCTGTGGATAGCCCTTGCCTACTAACTGACCAAACAAAGGCTGACCTAAAGCCTTAAACATTTTAATTTGCAAAACCATTGTTGTATTAAATCACAAATGGGAGGCAATTTAGCAATGCATCTCCAAAATTGCCTGAGCTCCTGGCTGTGGCTTTGCAATTTATGTTGAAAACTAACATTGAACTGTGTGGCATAAAAACAGATTGTTGATTTTGTGATTAATTTGGTCTCTAAGGCCAAGGAAACTGTTAATGCTGTATATCAGTTATAAAGTTGTGGTAGTATTTGTGGAGCAAAATGAAAAATCAATATCGTAACTACAGGATAGCTCTCTTAAAATCCAAGGTGTGTTTTGTTGCAAATTGCATGGAAGAAACTGACCCCCAAAGGAACAAACATGCCTTCATTTTTTCACAAGTGTGTATCCAGGGCGCAAAAGCAGAGGAAAATGGTTGGGTATTATTACAGTGTAGCTGGGGGACAGCTAGGAGAAGGATCAAATTGTTGCAATTTAGAGTAAAACCTCACTTGGAGTTATGTGTGTCCTAAGGCAAAGGAGTGATCTTTCAGAGGGCTGCACAGTCAGAAGCCAGGACACCTGGGTCATGCTAATCACATGCTGGTTTCAGACCCCACTCTTTCCCTCCCTGATGTGTTTGTGGTTTTATGGGTTAACACTTTAGAGAGACATTGACATTCTTGAGTGATAAAGGAATGTCATCCATTAGCATCATTATGAATTAGACACCCAAGGGTTTATTTTTGTTTTCCATTCCTAGAGGTGGGTAAATAGACTTTTCTATTATGCCTGCACAGTTAGAGGCAGATGTAGAGGATTCCTTTCCTTGTTTTGCCTTTTGTTTTGGCAAAAAAAAAAAAAAAAAAAGAATGATCCTTGTTTGCCATGGCAAAAGAATCATCCTCCATGGATTGCACTAAATGCGGATGGTGTTAAGGGTGGAACCTTTTATTGATGGGCTGTTGAGAGTCTGGACACAGTCCCTTCCCAGGTTGGCTTTGGTTGGCAATGGTGCTCAGGTGAGGAACCCGTGTCTCCCCATAGAGGCCAAGATTCATTCTGCGATCCCACCTGCCATTTTCTCAACTAGTGCTGGAATTGATTATGATCCCTGGTCCAGTTGAAATTTCCCACCAGCTTCTTAGCCTCGTATGTTATCCTCATAGGTCAGGCCTTACCTGGTGATCAAAAGAGGATGCAGCTTTGAGAAAGAAGTGTTAGTGGAAAAAGAGCTCCTTCCAGAGAAAGGTGCCCCAAGTGGCCCTTTTAAACTGCTTCTGTTTCATATGACTTCTGATTATTTGAGTGTTACAATTTGTAGTGGGTCATTTTGGATGTATGGGTAAAGGTGGTGTTTTGTTTTCTTTCTTTCCCCATCTCTTTTGCTTTTCCTTTTTCATCTGAAGCCATGAATTGTGTGGTCTTTTATAATACAGAGATTAGTGCAGCCATTTTTAGTCAATTTTTGTTATCTCCCTTAGGAGCTGACTCTTTGCAAAAGAAACACTTCTGTCTTGTCAGAATGACAGTGATTACTCCACAGTTTGGATCATCTCCAGCAGCTTTGTTCCCTGAAAAACGAACTTGATTTGATGAATACAAGTTTGGTGTATTTGATGAGTCAGAGGGCAGGAAAATGTCCTTGTCTCTGCTGAGGCTCTTACAGTCAGACACATTGAACATCAGGGATAAAATAAACCTTAATCTCCGAAGGAAAAACCCCGGAGCATGAAACTGTTCCCACTAGAAATGCTGTAAATCTTGCAAACCATGTAGGTTTTCTGTTTGGGGCAACATCAAAGCCCAGTGACTTTAGAGATTAAAGTGTGTTTGACAAGCAAAACTTTCCCTGCGCCCTATTCTTTACGAGATTTGGCTTGTCTCTTGCCTGTGTTTCACCTCGGCATGACTTCCTCTCTTCCTGGGAAGTAGGAAGCATCACCTTCTGGAATTTGGACTGGGTTGCCCTGGTTGGCTCATAGAAAACTGGTGTAGGCCCAGCAGCAGCCCCTTGGCCTTCTAGCATCTTCCGGCCCCAGTGGAAGACAATGCTGTCTTATGATCACTTCCCAGGGACCCTCTTATTTGTGGGACAGTTTCGGAGCCTTTTGCTGACTCCAGGAGGATCAAATGACAGGAAGATAGTGGCTTCCCTCAGCTTGGACAAAAGACTCCATCTTCTACCTTAGAATATGTTTCTTTTAAAATTCTGTGATGCCTCTGAAGAGAAGCTAGTATCTTTTTTTTTTTTTTTTTAAGGGTTTGTTTTTGTCTATTTCTGTGTTTGGGATGTCTCATTGCTTTCTCTTTTGTTAGGTTGGAAATCAATGATGGTATTTTTGTGCAAATAAAGAAAACTACTTTCCATATAAATGATTATTTAACACAGTAAACTTTTCTTCATTAATATCTTTCTTGGAAAGTGCAATCCCATTTTGCTTTTTAGAAAAAAAAAAAATTACTTTTAAAGGAACTGTGGTCTCTCAAGTCAGACATCCCTGCCTCCTGCCAAGTCCCTCCACATTCTGCTCTTTGGCTGCTTCTCAGGGTGGTCAGATAGTGAGTGGAGGACAGATTGGGAAGCCAAATGGCTTTAAGGGCAAACCCCACAGCGTAAAATCTCATTACTGGAAAAGCGCTTTGTGTTTAAGGATAGGTATTCCCAAGAGGAAGGATGGCAAGGGTGAATGGTTAAGGGACTCACTAAAATATCTTAAATCGTCTCCGTTAAACATGTAGCATCCTTAGAGGTCAGACAGAGCTGAAACTTGAACAGCTGTACAACAAGCATCTGAGATTGTTTTTAATTGTGTCCCCTTTCTCTAACAGCAGTAATTCTTGTTTATATTGTCAAGAACCTTTCCACTGAGCACAAGCACACCATACTTGAAGGTCAAATGCTTAACCCTTCTGCATGGTTACAATGAAAATGGACCCTTTTGTTTTCATTAATGTATACCCCAGCCACGTATACCAGGAGAATGGGAACCCCCGCGTTCACCAGGCTGAAGTAACTTATTGTAAAAGAGCCACAAAGAGAGCATATTTTTGGTTCCATACAACAGTTGTTTAGCCTTTGCCTTGTGCACCCAACCACAAAACAGTATGCTCCTTTATCAATAGGCAGAATTTTGGGTGCCATTTTGTTCCTTTGACCTGTGTTACATTTTACTGACCCGACCAAATTGCTTAAAAATTTCCCCTTTCTGCTGTCAATGTTTAAAGCTGCTTAATGTCTCTGAAGTGATCCCCCCCTTCCCTTTTAACACTTTACATTCCTGTTTACCACAGCACCTGTTACTGTAGTGAACCATGAAATCACAAATGTTATGCAGCCCTTATTGACCCATAATACTTTATTAAATATAAATAGAGTATGCTCCCGCCTCTGGGGTGGTGCTTAAAGGTAGAAGGCAGATGCACACATGTCCATAGAGACACATGTATTGATTTGTGGAGGCCAATCAGGAAAGCAGGTTGGTGGATTGGTTTGTTTGTCAGGCAAGAAATATTTCTTTTTCTCCTCCTTAAGAGTTAACCAAAACTCAAGGGGCCAGTTCAGCAAACATTAAATATGAGCCTCAAACATGAAGGCTTCTTTGTTACTGAAACAAAAATACCGCAGCAGGTGGTAGACTCGAACACAGGAGGGAGGAGGAGGCTCAGTTGTTGCCCATTTTTCTAATCCTTTCAGAATACCCATTGTCTAAACCCTAAAGTTAAAGTGTCCCTGCTCAGTCTCATGGAGACAATTTTAGCGTGAAAGGGCTGTGCCTGTCGCTGGTTTTCTACTGGTTTAATCTTTGGGTATGGAATGTATAACCTCCAAACAAGGCAGAAGAGGCAATTATCTCTCTGAGATGAGCCAATAATATCTGCTCATCAAAGCATAAAACTGTCCTCACTGTGGCAAGTTAGAGTTAAGTAGGAATTTGTGCCAACAGCGATAGTTTTTTTTTTTTTTTGCAGATTTTAGACTGTATTCTTTAAGGCAGAAATGTGGCTTTTGTTGTCTTTGGGGCTCTCAAAGCCACTTGTGGCAACTACATTAGCTTTGTAAAGTTAAAGTTAAATCTCATGCAGCCCATGCCTATTTCTATCAAGGTGCTTCACCGGGGAGATAGCTTTTAATAGGGATTAATAATTGAAATTAGAATAATTGTTTTCCCCCTAAAAATGAATGGAATGTAATTTATAACTCTAGACCACAGAACACCCTAAATGGGAGGCATTAAAAGATGATCTAAAGGGCATAGGCAGGCTACCAGACCAATTCCTATTGCTGCCCTTGATGAAGGGTACCAAATATCCCATTCAAGTGCCAAGTCCCTCTGTGTTCTCATTGAGCCATCCATAATTGTCTCTTTTATTTCACATCACAGTTGGGATGATTGAAGAAAATGAATGCAGCGTAATGATAGTTTTCTTTTATAAATTCATGAGAATGCTGGAGTTGAAAATCTTCCTAAAAACTTCAGACACAAATTCTAATAAGTTGACAGATGCTCCCTAAATCATGTTTTCACACTAATTGCTCAAGCAAACATTGAATATTCTTTCCCAACCAGAAAGAGGCTCTGTTGCTGTCGCTTACACCACGTCAGGTCCAGTGGCCGCCGCTCTCAGAGGCACTGGATATATCCACAGAATGGCATCTGCCAAACTTGACTTCGTAACCTTCCAGATAATACTGGCAGTGTTCCCATCTGACACCCCAGCTCTTTTATTATACAATACTCAAAAATGTGAGAAAGAGTAAAAGAAATCCTAAGTTGTTTTATCATTTTCAGCCTTGACTCAGGGTATTGCTTCAAAGAATCTGGAGTAGTTCTCTACAGAAATATAGCTTGGTAGATCTGAGGCTCAATGATCATTTGATTATTGTCTTTCTCCATTCAAAAAATGATCCTGGGGGCTGGGGAGATAGCTCAGTTGGTAGAGTGCTTGCCTTGCAAGCACAAGGCCCTGGGTTCAATCCCCAGCACCACCAAAAAAAAAAAAAAAAAAAAGATACTGGTCACTGTGATCTCAGGTCCTCCGTCTATGTGTCCAGTCTGGGAGGGAGTCACTCCTTCCACCAGCACGGACTCTCTGCACCCCTGCACCCATTGAAGCCATTGTTGTCAAGAGCTTAGTTTTGCAAACTATCCCTGTTCTGCCACTGGCAGATGAAATCCAGGGCCAGTTACTGAACCCTCTGAACCCTGGTCCCTTCACTTGTGAAATGAGTTTCCTGATGCTGACAACCCACCCTGCCAGGTTGTTGGGAGGATTAAATGAGATGCTGTATGCCTACCTCACAGAAAGGGCTTCCTGTTTTATAAGTCACTAGGTAAGAAATTGAACTCTGCTACCAGCTTGCCTGGATTTAAATCTTAACCCCATTCAAAACTGTGGATCTGAGGCAAGTGACACAATATCTTTGTACCTTGATTTTCTTATCTATAAGTTAGAATAATAATATAACCTATTTCACTGAATTGTTAGAGAATTTAAATTAGGAATGCATGAAAAGTAATTAGGGTGGGACTTGGCATGTGGTTAATGTCAGAAAATAGTTATTGTTCTGTAGCTACTATGATATTTTTATTTTCATAACTATTATTAATGCTTTAATGATATGCACATAAATCAATAATTAAAAGGTTCTGAATTCCTTCAGCACAAAATTATACAAATGTGTACATATGTGTTTGTGCGTGTGTCCATCCTCATTCATCCTTCTCCAGGTAAATGTGTGTTGATTATCAGGTGGTGCTGACTTCGAGGACTCTGCAGACAGTGGTCTTTAGTCAGGGACTGTCTTTGTCTTAGGTAGATGTTGTCCAGGGACCAGTGCAGCAGCTGTGCCTATGTGATTTTCTCTGAATTATCTTTCCTTACCAGATTGTTATTTCATTTAGAGTCAGTCACATTGTCACTAGCATGAACAGCTTCATTACAGTGAGACATAGCTTTACTTCAAGAATCTTAAGAAAAAATAGTATAATTAAGAGTGGGTGGGTTCACATGGTGATATTTATTAGTTATATCTTTGTTCTTAGAGGCATACATTTTAGTATTCATTGTCTCAAAATGGAAATTATTATTATTAGTAGTAGTAGTACCGGGAATTGAACCCATGGGCACTTTACCACTGAGCCACATCCCCAGTTCTTTTTTTATGTGGTATCGAGGATCAAACCTAATGCCTCACACATGCTAGGCAAGCACTCTACTACTGAGCCCCAGCCCCAGCCTGATATCCCCAGTTCTTATTTTATTTTGAGACAGGATCTTGCTGTGGTTGACCTTGAACTTGTGATTCTCCTGCCTCAACCTCCTGAGTCACTGGGAATACTGGCATGCACCACCACTCCCAGCAATCAAAATCAATTCTAAGAACTTAATAGATTTGAACATTTGTTTTATGTAACCCCTTTGGTCATTGTCCATGCTGTGTATGTAGTTTATTTCCCTACCTAGATTGTGAACTTCTAATGACCAGTTATTGTGACCTTCTAGATGTCCACAAAGTAGCAGAGACTCAAGTATCATTAATTGATCCTGCAGAAATTTGCTTTGAGTACATTCTGTTCCATGTGCTCAATATAAAATGTGCTGAATCTGGACTCACAACACTTGATTTCTAGTCTTAGCTCAACTCCTTTACTAACTGTGCCATTCAGTGAGTTATTTAATTTAACCAGTCCTCAGTTTTCTTATCCATAAAAATGGGGCTCATAATACTTGCTTTACATCACTTACATAGTTTTTATGAGGTTCAAATGAGATAATGTTCATGAAAACTCTTTGCAAAAGGTATGTTTACACATATATTAGCTTCAGGCACAGGAACCTAATGCCTAAGTTAGATTTGGCTCTGTTGCTTATTAGTGGTATAAAATTTGGCAAATTACTTACCTTTCTGAGTCCCAGTTTTTTTTTAATCCACAAAATGGAAGTAATAATACCTTCATCTCATAGAGTTATTGTTCGGATCCAGTGATGAAGGGCATGTGAGGGGCACCTGGTGTGTAGAAGGTGCTCAATAATGTTAGCTGCTGTATCATCATCACCCTTATTATCCAGAAAGCATTCAGAGTAAAAGGTTTCAGCTTCTGTGGGAGAGAGGCACCCTTAATACTTAACAGGAAGAGAGGGAGGCAAAAAGAAAGGCTTTGTAAGTATAAAAGTGAAGACTTATTTTAGTAGCTGTAATGTGACTTGAAGTGACCAGCACTCTAGATTTATCCTCCGTCTCAATAGCAGAGTTCTAGGGGAAATAAGCAGCCCACACGTATTGACTAGTTATCATGAGTCAGGTCCTTCTCTAAGGGTCTTCTGTGTGAAAAATGAATCCTGTCAACCCTCTGAAGGAGGTACTATAACTGTCTTCGTTTCACAGATGAGGAAACTGAGGTTCAGGGAGAATAAGTAACTGACCCAGGGCCAACTTGGCCACTAAAGTCAGTTGACCATCCAGAACTTTATCCTCAAAGTAAGGGGGACTCTGACTCACTAAACGTAACTTTTTCTTCATTGCAGCCAAGAGCTGAGAAACCCACTCACCAGCTTTGCTTATGTTTACATTCTGTGTAGTCTAGATTCCAGCTCAGATGCAGTGATGTTAAAAGTACAGAATCCTGTGTGCATGTGTATAATTTCCCCAAATCTTTAATTTCTAGGAATACATTTCTGTCAAGCTCCAAACCCTATGTGTTGAACATTCCACTAGCGTTTTCAACTGTACATCTCTAAAACTGAACTCTTGCCTTGTAACTTTGGGAGGAATTTATTCTCTGTGCCTCAGTTTACTCATCTTCAAAGTCAAATTGTCTTTCATATGATGTTGCCTGGATTAAATGAGATGATGTTAAGGAAATGGTTATTGACTTGGAAGGCAGGAAGCATTGAGTAAATGTAGCTCATGTTCTTCTTGCAACTCAGAACTAGTTCTCTAGACCTGGGTGCAATAGTAAGGTCTCTGCTGGGCCTTCCGGCTTCACTCTCCTGAGCTGTTAAAATATCCACTGAGGTCGGTTTGGATGTTACTGAAAGAAGCGGTGAGTAGAAGCGGGGCAGATATATACAAAGGAGTGAATTATAACAAAGAGCCTTTCTGCTTCAGTTCTTGTGTAGAAAACATATGTTCAGTGATGCAGGCAGCAGTTGGGTTAAAGACACACTGTAGGGCTGCAGACAAAAGGTCCGGCTCTTCCTGCATTCACAATGTTTCCCAACATATTCACTTGTCTCACTTGTTAGGGACTGAGCTGTCAGCTGGATCCTCTTGCAAGTGTGATTTCTTTTTCCCGTTCCCTTTCAAAGGCCGCCCTCCCTCCCCTCTCCCCCAATGTTTTACACTTCATATAATCCAGTGTGCATGGCAGACCACTTCAGTCTTTGTGCTACTGATGTTTGGGGGAAGGAGGGAGCTGATCTGATGGAGATCTTGGGTAACTTTTCACTTGCCCAAGGATTGGAAGGTGCTAAGCTACTTTTAGGCCAAACATCATCAGTGCTCAATTATTTAGTGCTTGGTGTAGTTAGCCATCACTTCACCTTCAATTAACAGTGAGGCCAATGAACAGATTAGTGCAGATTCTTAGATGTGACTCTGGGAATTAGGGGTGTGTGTGTGTGTGTGTGTGTGTGTGTGTGTGTGCACACGCCTGAGCATTGTGGTTGGGCTGGGAGAGTTCTTTTATTTATAGAGTGAATAGTTATTTTTTTATTTGTTCTCTTTAGTTCTACATGACAGCAGGATGCATTTCGATTCATTGTACACAAATGGAGTACAACTTTTATATCTCTGGTTGTACACAATGTAAAGTCACACCATTCGTGCAGTCATACATGTACATAGGGTAAAGATGTTCATCTCATTCTACCATCTTTCCCACCCCCCTGCTGGAGTGAATAGTTTTTGATGAAAAGACAAAGATAAGGCAAGTGTGCCTTAAAGAGCTGGAGCCAAGTCAGTTGTCATTCTAGTTCATCATATGAAATATCTAGGTATGTCCAGCAGAATTCTAGACCCAGACAGTACTGCTAGGTTCCATGGCTGTAGATTGAAACTTTTTATTTATTTATTTTTTATTGAAGCTCTGGTGGTTTTTTTTCCATTGGTGAGATTTTAGAACAATACTTTTATGTTACTTTTGATCAAGTATACATCCATGTAATTTACAGTATTAGGCATGATATTTTCATGTGTACTCTCTTAGAGCTGCTTTACAGTAAGAGTAAACTAGAGATTTATAGAATTAGCGTGCTCCTCCTTCTGCCACTGATGGGTATCTGCAAAATGGGAATTACATTGTCTTCATACTTTATAGAGCATACCATAATTAAACAAAAAGGGCTTCATAGATAACAGCCAAGAGAACACTTTGCTCATCTTTGCAGAGATCTCAGGCTGTGTCTTCATTGCCCTATTATTGAGTCAATTTCAGTGCTGTTTTTTCTTTTTCTCCCCAAGCGCCTTGCTCATGCTTTCTGTTTCACGATACTGTTTATTAGTGGAGTTGCTCATTCTGGAAAGCACCAGCATATTCCAAAGAGGGAGAGGCAGCAGGGAGGCAGAGAATTTCCCATTGGCCTGAAGCTCTGAATGGATTGTTAGTTCATTTCAACTGTGGAGGCAATTACAGTCCTGCTGATGAATAGGCAGCCAAGTGGAATTTCCCATATATGGAGTCTTCTGCCGTGAGGATAATTGCAACACCTCAAAATCCACAGACAAAAGATACTGTATAAATATTTTGTAATGGAAAGTAGCAACAAAGTCATCCCCACCAACACGAGCTGACAAAGGAAGCTTCCGAGGGCGTCCTAATTTTTAATGCTGTTATTTGAAAATGCTTGAAAGGAAAACATTGAGGAAATGTGTATGTGTGCTCCTCAGACTGGAAGTCACAGGCCACAGGATTTTAGGAGCAGGTAAAGCTAATGTACCACTGGTTGGGGTAGAATTGCACCGAAGGTGACACCTTCCTACCTTGCCTCCAGTGGCATGTCACCAACCAACAGCAGAACAACTGGAAAATAACTTTATACTCTTTCCACACTGAGGGGGATTCATTTCTCAGAGTTAGGAGAAAGCGGTCAGGGTCATAAGAGTGTATTTGTGAGACTTCCCTCCATTGTGGAAGTTTTGTTTTCTTGTGTTTTTAAAGGAAGCTAATGCTTTTTTAAAAGCTAGAATGATTCCTGGGTAAGAATAATGAAGCCGTGTCTTTCGCCTCTCCGTGAATCAGCTTTATCCTATGGACTGCGTGTAACAGTCAACTGCACTGAAACAAATGAATCTATTAAGCTACGTGGAAAACAGAGGGAAAAAAGAACAATGATTTTGTAATGAATGATTTTGTAACCAGAATGGTTAAAAAAAAAAAATATGGGGCGGGGGTGTAGTTCTCAGTAAGTATGCAGAGACTAGAAATCAAGTCCCATTTCCTATCATAAGAAGCCCGTTGTTTTAGCCGCAGTAGTTAATGTACTGTATGTGAAAGATTTAAGACTAGTTGGAAAGCTTTGCTTCTGTTTTATTAGGCTGCTATTGAAAAGCCAACAGCATAACTTCGACTAGGTGCTCTGAGATTTCTTAATGGGCTGTCAGGGGCAAGACACCAGGGCTGTGCTATACTAGCTCTTTCCTGTACATTAAAACAACAGGGGCCAAGCGATCACATACAGAAGTATGAATTACTTGATGCTTTCTCTGTTCCATATGGCCAGCCATGTCTTTGGCAATTAATCATGTACAAAATCAGTCGAGTGCTCTCTGAAGCATTGAAGTCAACATTTAGTTGTACCTGTGCCAGTGGGGGCAGTGGGGTTGCAGCGTAAAATAGCAGGATGAGGGGCTGCTGGCGCCATAGCCCAAGCAGCTGGCTTCTATAAACAACACTTTTTTTCCCCCCTTCTTCACCTTTTTCCCCCTTTTTCTTTCTTTCTTTATTATTCTTTTTCCTTTCCTTGACAAACACATGGGCTGTTTTTTCACCAACATCTGAAATACCAAAGTTGCCAGTTGAAGCTCTGAGGTCTAGTTTTATACACTGCCCTGGTGTTCTAGGCTCAGTGTATGGAGGCAGGCCATCTTTCCCCCCAGCAGTCTGCACATTCCAGTGGTCATCCACACCGCTGCCCCCAAGACTGCCTGCAATGCCTGGCAGGCTGTTGTGGCTCCCAGGCTCTCAGGGGAACAGATGAGGTGCAGTGACTTCTCCACTGGTAGGAGGAAAAACCTGGTAGATACCATGTGGAAAAAAAAAAACCAGGTTGCGGGGGCAGAACTAAGTCATTATTCAAAGTCATGGCTGCAGGATTTTAAGGTTTTTTTAAAAAATTAATGTCTTCATTTTTTTTTATATTCCCCAATTTTTTAGATAGCAATGACAATTTCTAACATTTTTCAGGCATTTTGTACCTGCCGTTCATTGTGCTAAGTGCTCTATGTGGATTATCTCATTTAATCTTCATGACAGTTTTAGGAGCTAGTTGCTGTTATTTATATTCCTTTACAAATGAGTAAGCTAATCAAAGAAATATATTTTTTTTTCCCTGAATTCTTTCTCCCCAGATATTCTCGATTACTCTCAGTTAACTCTCTTAGCGTACTAGTCCTTCATGGAAAAATGCTCACCTCTGCCTTACTGGTACATTTTGGAGGACCCATTTGGTAAACTCTGCTGAGACATTCATTCAAATAAAGTGGATCTTTGAGATGAACAGATCCGAGTGAGTCTTTAGGTGGGAATAAAAGGCTGCTTTGTCAGCAGCCTCTAGAAGTCTGCTTTTGAGCCTCCCTTTCAAGGCAGCCCACTTATCTCCTGCCTTCTTGTGAGTAGGCTCCGAAGGGTGGGGGAGGGAGGGGGCCGAGGACAGCAACCTCAAGAGTCCAGTAGATGAGCACCCAGTGGTGACTTGGTGTTATCTCTTCACCGAGGTCATCCAGGATGTGTTTTCTCAAATTCAGGAAACAGGGGAAAGAAAGTTTTAACATTGTGTAAACATTGGCACCCCCAAAACCTCCTGCTCCTGGAGAGGGAGATAAGGTAGGCAAAAGAGTTGTAAGGCATGTTTATTTGTTCTGCCGGGCCGTGGATCCAAGCATGCTGGAAATCTGTGGTGGTGCCCAGTCCAGTTTAGAAAATGTGAAGACATCACTCAGCATTGAGCCACAGAGGCCTCACAAAAGAGCCATCTTAAAGTGACAATCAGTAAATGAAGGAAGACCCAAGATCGACCTTTCTTTGATGGGGCTAAGGCTATCTCAGTGGGTTCTGTGCCTTTCTTCTTTAAAAAAAAAAAAAAAAAAGAAAGAAAAAGAAAGAAAAAAAGAAAAAAAAAAGTGTTCCTGAACTTTTGAAGCAGGGAGCCCTGGTTGGGTTTTTGACAGCCTGTGGCAGTGTTGATGTGAGGAAATAGCTTTCCCAGCTGATAACATCTTAAACCAAGTTTCTTCAGGAGTTGAACCTTAGCCCTCATTATCAGTCGGAGCATATCTTTGTAATTTGTGTGTGCAGAGGGGAAACACAACTTAGCATGAGACAGCTATGTATATGAAGGGTGTCAGGAGTGGCCTTTTCCCCATAATGACAGTGTTATTTCCTTGGTGGTGGTGAAGGTGAAAACAGGAAGGTGGGAAAGGTACACAGTTCTGGGCTCCTGGCATTGATAGGCCTTTTGAAATTGCAAGAATGATAGCAGACATCTTTATTTGTTTGTTTGTTTGTTTGTTTGTTTTAATAAACTAAGCAGAGGAATTACTAGCCATGTTTGTGAAATGCCATTCTGTTTCTATGCATTTCTTCAAAGTTCTCTGATATGTAAGAAAGATTAAATCTGAGTTTTGGAGTTAAAGGTCTAACAGAAGCCGTTATTCCATGTCAGAGGGGACCCAAAAGAATTAAAGACTTACATAGAATTGTGAGTAAGGAGTACACGTGCAGTTCCCCTTTGAGATCTCAGAGTGATTCCTCTCCAAAAACCGTCTGCAGCAACTTCTGCACGACTGTGGATGCTCACACCAGCTCTCGCTCTGGCGCTGTAGAACCGGAACACCCTGGTTCTACTGAATGCAACAATATGTCCAACAAAAATTAGCTGGATCGCTCTGTTTTAATTTAATAAATTCAGAATTGGGTGAATTTTTTTTCCTAAGAAAAATGTGACACTTAAGCCTGAAGTTCAGTATACCTTCGAGTTTTGGGTTTTCTTTTCTCTATCTCAATCTTTCTCTCTGTCTTTCCCTGGTTGTGGATTTTTTGCTTTGGTTTCGTGCATCAAGTTTGGAGCAAGGAGAAACTGAAGACCCTGGGGAATTCTTGAGGGTCCTTGGTATGCTGTGTGTTGCCAGAGCCCAAAATAGTTTTCCCTATTTGAAATGGAGAAAGATTGACTTCTTCCTCTGACTTATTAGAAGGACCTTAAATATTATCATAGTATAGTGAAACTGTCTTTTAGACACATCCCTCCAAATGATTATTGCCTTAAGTAGTCACCTACTGAAGAGGGCGCCTATTTATTTTTCTTGAGTTTTATTGAGGAGTGGTTTTTACAACTTCTTTCCTATGATTGTCTTCAGGAATACTTTGCATCAAACCAAGGCTTGTTTCACATACTGTTTTTGACTTGAATACTATTGTCTGCTTGATTCTTCTCCTTGTTCCCCAGTCCTGCTCTGATATGCCATTTGGCTCCATTTATTCACAAGCATCATTAGGAGTCTACTTTGAGGGCACATGGCCATACTAGGTGCCTTGGAAAGGGACTTGGACCCCGTCTGTTCTAGGAGAGCTCGCAGTCCGGAGGAGCAGACGTCTGGATGGGCACCTTAGTACAGTGGAGTGCAAAGCAGCATATGAGATGCTTAGAGGCGCAGAAAACGCGTGATCAGCTCTTAATTTGGTACAAGGATGTGGCTCACTGCAGACTTTACAAGGGACATGATTTTTGAAGAATGAGTAGGAACCGTAAGTTAAACAAGGGTATGATAAATGTATAGCATAGGTCAGCCGTGTGTTTTTGGTGAATACCATTAATTTTATATGAAATAGAAGATGGCCGGAGATAAAATTTGAGAAGTTAGAAGGACTTGTATCAAGACGGCTTTGTTTGTGTTTTGCCAGGCTAAAGAATTTGAGCTGTCTATAAAATAAAATAAAAAATCGTTCTTTCAAATCCCTTAAATGCCAATAACTGAAGCATAAATAAACAGGTGCTCTGGTCTAGGTGGGGTTTTAGAGGTCAAACCACCTGTGTTGTGTCCTTGGTAACCCTAAGGTGCTTCTTGGAAGAACAGGGCTTCATGAAGACAACTTAAAACCATGGCTGTAGGTAAAGCAGAATTGTTGGAAGGGATGTAACATGTTCAGACTTATACTTCTAAAAGTTCACTCCTTCCTTCTTGAAGCAAGGAAATTCACAAAAGGGGTGAGATTGACAGAAAAACCCGTGTGGAGGCCATCACATGCTTTAGTGAGGCCAGGGAGAAGTTTGAGTCATGTCGAGGAAAGAGTGGCAGGATCTAGGTGCTTATGGTAGGCAGGGAAGGGAGCAACTAGTTTGGGTTATCACATGAATAATGGTGCCAGTTTCCACTCTGGGAAATTAGGCAAAGGATTGGGTAGATGAAAAGGAAGAGATCGGGGATCAAAGATAATCAGCCCAGTGTGGGCAAGTTAAGGTTGAGGCATCATGTCTGCAATGGCCAGCTTAAGAAGGCGCGGCCAGTGTGATTGGCAGTGTGGGACAGAGCTCAGTGGAGAGGTCTGCTCAAGGGGAGAAGCATGAGTGCTTTAGTCTGCAGGGACCCTTAAAGCCACTGGAGAGAGATCACCCACACAGAGAGCAAGCACAGGCGACAAGAGGAGAAGGAAGGTTATAACCTTGGCATTACAACAGGGGAGGATCCCAGAATGAGGGCCCCACCTAGGAGACTAAGAAGGACAGGCTCTGTGTTGGGCAGTGGCCTGGGGAGGGAGATGTCCATTAATGAAGAGAGGTCAAGTAAAATCAGGACTCATTCCAAAACTAAAACCCATTCTCGAAGTGGCTTGCCACCACTGGGGATGTGCAGGAGAATACGCCTCTGGTTCCTGGTACAGGAGGAGGTCTTTTAGCTGATTGTTAATGGTTGCCTGATGTCTGCTTTATAGTGTTCACTTAAAGTAATAAGCACATTCAGGAATCCTTTTGTTAAACAACCTCACACAAGGTAGATGAGCTGAGTTTAAGATGAAACTAAGCAGTATTAATCGGAGTGGTATATGTACCCAGCAACGAATCCCCACGAGAACCTGCAGGGAAGTTCTTTTCTCCGGTCCATTTGTATATATGGAAATGATCCACAACAAGGTGACAATTGAGATTTGAACACCCAGCACACTTAAGGATGCCTAGTCCTTTCTGATCTAGCAGCATTTCCATAATTTCTATTGAAAAAGAATCATTATTGAAACGAAATTTCTCCTCCCTAGCATGTTTCCTATTTGTGGCTTGCTTTCTGTTTTGAGGGGAGACTGGTAATAGGAGACTGTTAGAAAATCAGTACTTGTCTGAAGACAGCTCTGTGTTACTACTAATGGGAAAATGGCCTATTAACATTTCCCTGGGGAAAGTCAACCCTTGAGGAGCTGACACTATTATGAAGAGAAAAATATCACCATTAATTGCCTTGTAAAAAGAATGCTCTTTTGACATTCTGAAATTTCCTTTTGTGCATTGACTTCTCTTTACCCTAAATTTTGTGACATACTATATTTTAGGGTCTGAAGGATAAATCTAAATTCACTTTCCTTTTCTAATGTTAAAACTAAATTTTTGTAATTTATTTTTATCATTCATATTTCTCTGTATTTTTGCTGCTTATTCATTATATGTGTTTACTTATAAACTTGTTTTCTGCATTCTTTCTTGTGTTAAAAATGTAGTAGAAGTGAAAATTTTAAGGTGAATTGTATAAAATTTTTGCACAATAAAACTGGTCTTTTTTTTTTTTTAGCATACAGTTCTGCCAGTTTTAGCACATGTACACACTTATTTAACCCCACTACAGTTAGGATGTAGAGTATATTCTCTGTCCCTATAATATGGCCTTTCCCAGAACATCAAGTAAATGGAAACATACAACATTTAACCCCTCTTGAGACTGGCTTTTTTCAGCATAATGCCTTTGAGATTCATCTAAGTGGTTGCATGTATCTGTTGCTCATACCTTTTTCTTGCTGAGTAGTATTCCATTTTGTGGATATACCACAGTGTGTTTTATTTATTGACACGTGAAGAACATTTATGTTGTTTCCAGCTTTTGGTTATTATGAACAAAGCTTCTGTAAACATTTGTATGTTCTTGTGTGAACATAGTTTATTTCTTTAGATAAGTTCCTAAAAGTGGAATTGCTGGGTCTGATGTTAAATGTATGATGTTAAATGTATGTTTCTTCATTGTAAGAAACTATCAGACTGCATTCAGGATCACAATAATGTACATTCCCATAAGCAATGTGTAAACTTCTAAAAAATCAAATGCAATTTTGAACGTCCTTGGATCGGGGTTGACAAATTGTGTTTCACTGTGCTTTGAGTTTTGAGGAGATGCCCCATGACAAAGAGAGGCCTGGAGGGCGTCCATATCAGCTTCAAGGAGAACTGCTTCAGCTTTGCTTGCTGTATACTTTGGTGTTCCATGTACGACTATATTTGCAGAGTGCCAGATTTATCTAACAGTATCTAGAAACCATTGCATAAAGCACTGCATCAAGAATGTGGGATGTGGATCACAGGCATTACGCAGACAATGCTAGTTGGCACTAAGGAACTCTGCATATAGTGAGGACCACACAGTAAGAAGGTGAACTGCCCTTCAGCTTGGTTTCCATGCACTGTGCATGTGAGGACAGTCTTCATTTAAATCTGACACATCTTTCATATTCTCCAGCGCTTGTCAGTATCTTCTTTTGCAAAGGGAGAGCATGCTTCAGTCTGAGAGCCTTTAGCAAATAGACATATCTAGAATAAGATAAACATAGAGCTTGGTTTTTAATATACTTACTTTTATGATTATTTTCTTATTTATGACAAGCACCACTGTTTTTTCCATTTTTCTTTTGAAGTGGATTTATTTTCTGTTTTAAAAACAGGTCAATTATGTGGAATAGAGAAAGGGGGTCAAGGGGTGGAAGGGTGGGTAAGGGGAGCAACTACAGAATGAAATTGACCAAATTAGACTGTGTGCATATATGAATACATCACCATGAATTCCACTGTCATGTATAAATATAATGTACCAATTTAAAAATGATAAATAAATAGAAGGAAGACCAGTAGTAGAGAAAGGGGATCAGTAGGGAGGAAAGAGGAGAGGGAAAGGAGCAGTTTGGGGATTGAGAATGAGCAAACTATGTCATATGCATTTATGATCATATCACAATGAACCCCATTATTATATATAACTATAATTACTAATAAAGACAAGATTAGGTCAATTTAAAGAAAAATATTAAATGTTTTTTAGTTTGTGCAAATGTTCGGCAAGAATCATGAGAATGTGCTAGAAGGGGAAGCTCTGAACTTGGAGATCAGTTTATTTAAAAAAGACCTTGAAGCAAATCCTTCTGTGAAGTGAAGAGCCCCTGGTAAAGCACATAACTCTCTCTTAGTTTATCTACTTTATGAATTTATCATTTCCGTAGTCAGGAATTCTCAAAAGGTCTTCCCCTGTTCTTTGTTTTTGCAGTACTTATTTTTCAGGTTCCTTCTTTATTTATAGATTTGACAAATGTTTATTAAAAACTGTTAGGCAGACAAGAGGAAGACAGTGGTGCACTAAATAGACCCTATCCTCTGCCCTGTGAAACTTTCCTTTCTTAAATACATCCTCCCCTTCCTCATGGGGACCTTTCAGGGTCTATGGATAAAATTTAAGTGATGCGAAGGGCGTGGAGGTGACAAATGACTTTAGAAAACATTTTAATAGATGCAGAGAGGAAAATAATTTGATTTCCATCGTGTTTTTGGAGCTATGGATGTGTATTTGAATTCTATTTTATACATTTTGGTAAAACAATATATATGCACAGAGATAGTGATGCACTATATGATGCTCCTTCCAACTTTAACTGCATGAAACAGGGCGTCTCAGGCAAGGAGAAGTGCTGTTGTTAGAATATGCATTCATAGCCAACCTCTCTGGAGTATGTCCTTTTGGCTCAGAGGTCACAAATCGGCAGTTGCCTAAGGTCTCTTCGGTCCATTGGTGTTTCTTGTTTGGCCCCACAGGGTGTTTAAAAACATTTTTTGGACACAGGTTTACAACATTTACAAAATCAGTAGTTTTTGTATTTAACCTTTGCCCCCATAGATTTCTTATTTATTTTGAAACTTGGAATCTGGCACTGCTAAGCCAACTCTTCTAGACGGTGGAGTGGGCTGGAACTGTGAGTGGCTGCCATCGTGGACAGAGCATGTGCACTCTGGTAACCTTCGCTGAGCCCATCCATGGTATCCGCATGGCCCTAGTGGGTGTTTTTGAATTTGCAGCCCCTGGATGCAGAGTTGCAGGTACTGGAATTGCCTGGAGAAGTGGAGCATTTCTCTCTGGATGGAAGACTGACACGGTTGTTGCCGTGGGAGCTGACTGCATGTCCAACTGGGTACCTCTGCTCAGTCTAGTAAATGTAAGACTGTGTTAAGAGGCAGAGGTCAACATCCTTTCCTGGCTGGTACTAGTCAGGTTATCTCGGATCCTACACAACGAAGATACTATTTCCTACCTTATCTGTGTCATGTTCAGTTTCAAATTCGAAGCAACAAAACCAAATTCTGGTAAATTTAAACAAAATAGGACTTATTAAAAGATACTGGATAACTAAAACGATCAAAGGAAAAGAGAATTATCTGGACTAAGAAGATTCAAGAAATCAGTGTACTTCAAGGGGTGGGTGGTAGCAACTAAAGAAATAGACGAATTGCCTCCAGTCCTCCCCACCCCCCACATCTTTGCCATTCCTCTCAAGGGTCTAAAGTCCCAGACAGGAGAATCGAGGTGGTCTTGCCCACCTTGTTGATAGGGATGCCTTGGTGGAGAGTCCCCCAAGACTACAAATGATAAGGGAAAAGACTTTCCCAAGAGGGAGTCTGGGTGCTATTTCCCGGAGACCAGGTGTGGATGTAGGCAACAGAAAAAACAAATACTCACCATACCTCTTCTCTAGGTGGTCATGACAATATTAATTACACATTGTAAGACACTATAGAGGAGTATAGTAGTATTTTATGTTACGGTAAGAACCAATTATGAGTGCAAGAAAGTAAGCAGATACTGGCATCAATTAGATAAGGAATGTGTGGTATTAAGGGGACCAGAGCCCATAAGGTGACATTAGCCATTGCCTTTGTTGTAAAATCTCCAAAGAATCCACACTGATTTTAAAGTAAAAAATAATGACTATAAAAATCTTAAGATGTGTGTTGAGATATACTACTTCTTGTGATTTTTTGTGCTCATTTCTTTCTTTGCATGATCTCGATTTGCAACAAGCAAAGAAAATGAATGGACTCTCCTCCCCGAAAAAAAAAAAAAATCACTGGCATGGGTAGAAATTGAAAGTAATGATTCCAGTAGGAGAGGCAGTGCAGAAAACCTCAGCTGGATGGTCGGAATCAGAGAGTGAAAGTCAGAGGCTGCTCTTTTTTAAAAAGGCAAAACAAACAACTCCCAGCGAAGTGTACATGAAAATCATTTCTAATAATAGCTCATGGTAGGCAATTCCCAGGGGGAAAAAAAAATCATTGGTGTGCTGAGAAAATCAGAGTGAGAATGCACAGTGTCTTGATGTGTTACTTAAGGCAATGGAGCTTTGGAGTTTACCTATGTGCCATGTACATTGATTAAATACGAAATATATGCCGGCCATTTTGGGCCATCATTTACCGTATTGATTTGTTAGCAGGGGAACTGTAATAAAAAAGTCATTGATTTACTGTCCTTATTTGCTTATGGGCTTTTTTTTTTTCATTATTAATTTTTCACTTTTTCTTTCTCTTTTTTGGATCATTTCTTCTAGACAAATGCCGTGCTTCGGGAAGTTAAAAGAGAGGGGCTCCCCGTGGAACAAAGGAATGAACTCCTGACTGCGGTCCTTGCCCCGCTCACCACACGCCAGAACCTGAGGAGGGAGTGGCATGCCAGGTTAGTCCGGTAATGAAATGGGATTTGTTGTCCCTGACAAACAAGAGCTATATTTGGCTCAGCCCTTCCTTACCACTGGTCTTGTCCCTCTCATTTTGAGGGGCGGTAAAAAATAAGCAAGTTTAAGACGATTGCAGCTAAAGTTAGTTCTCCTGCCCACGCTAACCTACATTAATTGTAATAATCCATGACACCGTCGGTGTGTGTATGTGATTTCTCCCTGGGTAACTTATGTTTAGCATACATGTTTGCACCTTGAGCATAATGTAATATAAGTACCTGATGCTGAAAAGCTCTTTTTACCCAGCAGCCTAGAAGGCCTGCATTGCTCTTCAATCAGGGAGATGTCTGAGAAATCCACGTAGTGCTCTTCTGTCACTGAGGCAGGGCAGATTGTTTGAAAGTAGTCTATTTTTCTACCCCATTTTTAGAATCGACCAAGATAGGAATTACTTCTGCTCCTACCTAGTTTCTTTCTAGAGTTGCCTGTGGTTAGAAAGCTGTACTGGTGCAAGGCTTCTACGAATCAGCAGGGTTGTTTTTTTTTTTTTTTTAAGATAATTGATACATGGACTAGTACCTCCGAATGTTAGGATTCTCCTATTACATCCATAGTTTGTAAAAATTAAAGAATTATCATCTGTCTGTAATAAAGAGGGAGAGGAATTGGGAAGATTATATGCATTTAGTCTCAGAGTCTTATTTGATACATAAAAATTCTATGTGCCTGGAGTCAAGAACATTTATTGATGGCCATCATATTCTCCAAGTGACTTCATGTAACAGCATTTATAATAATTGATAGCTTCACTGGTAATAATTATCATAAAAATAGATTTGTCTGAACAAGACTGAAGAGATGAGCATTTTCCAAGAGAGGAGACAGTATGAACTATTGATTCCCATTGGATATCAGAAAGCTACTCTTTTGCAAATAGTGTATTCTCTCTAGATTTGGACTTGCATGTAAATAATAATTTAAAAATTCATAATGATATTCCACTTTTTCTTGTGTGGCCATAGCAAATAATGGACAGTTTCAACTTCAACGATGTCTGAATAAGTTTCAATTCAACTTTCCATAATCTTAAACTTTTTTTCGTATTACAATTTTAGTATTATATTCATTCAGATCCTCATGTTTTGTTAAATAAGGGCGAATCAGCATAGCAACATGGAAGAGGCTCCTCCTGTTTGATGTTTCCTATCTTCTTCCTGGGATTCTTATTAAATGAGAAAAGAAGGGAGAAAGACTAGGGGTAAAGAAGGGAGAAAGACTAGGGGTAGTCTACCCCTAGTCTTTCTCCCACACACTCCTTCCCCTAAAGACAGCACAGTCTAGAGAGAGCAAATAGTGAGAACGGCTGGCCCGTGTTAAGAGCATTCGGTTTGTTAACAATAATTTCCTAATACACCAAACCATCAGACAACGTGGCCAAAATGACCTATTTGAAAGGAGTCTGGTTTCAAGCATTTCTGGCCCTTACTGCTAACAATTTAATCAGGAGCTGGAGCCAGTGTTGAAGTTGATGTAGTCTAGCATCTGAAACAAAAATTCTTAAGTCCTTTGTGGCAGGGGTGGAGGAGGGAAGAACTAGCCGCTGACACTCCGCAGGCTCCCTGAACACCAAACACCTGAAAGACAGTTTCAAGAGGGCGATGTCTCCAGCATGCAGAAAGCCAAGTGTCCTCAGAGTATTGAATAACCGTGGTCCTCCCCAGCCCTTCTCCACCCCCATGTGATGTTTCCCATCCTGGTGCCTATCTAAAAGGCTCATCCATACGATCTGTGTAAACAGACAGTGACCATATCCCTCTCTTCCCCTCATCAAAGCGTCCCCTGGCCGTCTGGAGTCAGGCCCTGCCTCGAGTAGCCATCCAACGTGTGGTGAAAGTTATAAAACATCACGGCAGCGCTTACCCAGCCGTCTGTGCTTCAGAGATTGGCCTATTGTGTACTTTGGAATTACATGAGGAAAAATGTGCTTTGACAGAAAATAATTAGCACTCACCAAAGGCCAGGCAATAGGTTACAGCATTTTACTTTCATCAAAGCTATCAGGGGATCAGTTAGATTAGATAATAGAAATTTTTTCCTCTGAAAGTTACATACAGATGACTCTAATTATCTTATATTGCACGTTAGAGAATGCATTATGAACTGTACAGCTCCAAGAAATTTAGGTCAACCGAGACTCCACAGCTGGCAATAACTTGAGCGTAAGTCTATTGTAATAAACCTTCTTGTCGGCAGGTTCATTTATGATCATGATATCAGACAGAATATTTTCAGTGCAACTTGTAACTCGGTCCCAAAATATTTGTATCTTTCTCAGGCCAGGAGCCCAGCCATTGTTTGGGACTCGCTACAGTCTTTTAAACCAAAAGCATATGTTGCCTGTAATTTAGCTTCTTGAGGAAAGTGTCAATTCTGCATGACTCGGGGTAACCGAGTTTGTCACAGTGTCACACAACCCTGCGATTCTAGAGGCACATCTGAGTGCTGTGGGTTTCCTTCCCCAAACTCGGTAATCCCATAAACAGCCCTCTCCAAATAGGCTTATTAGGGCTGTCTATTCACTTCCCCAGAGCTGAATGATCCAAAGTACGTCAGGAGACGCCGTGTGAATGCAGGGTAAGTGTTAACAGAAGTGGTACAGAATTTCTGAAGATTTGGCTTTGTTTATACAGTCCACTCTGCCTGATGGACAGCTTGTTATAGCTTTTAAAGAACTGGGCAAGCCCTCTGATCTGACCCCTTCTTGACCTCCGCAGCCCAAAGGTCAGTCTGCAGCTAATAAACTCTGAGGTTCTTAGGGTCTACTGTAGTCGAAGGCAGAAAAAGAGCAGCTGCAAGGACTGGCTATCCCAGGATAGGCTGCTTTAGGGTCACTCTCTGATAATGAAAATGATTACCAAATTATATGGAAGTTTAACCGCAATAGTGAGAGAGAGGAGGGTGGAGCCCAGCGTATTAGGTTTGATAAATGAACTGTGAAGAGGCCCATCTGGCTCTCAACATCTTTTCTCCCCCTCTTTCCCTACCAAGGGGAAACATTTTAAAATAACAGCAGTACATATAGACTCAATGACCCATGCAAGGAGCTGGAATGGATTAAGATTTAATGGTGACAGTGGAAGGAATTATCATTTGAAAGGTGCACCAAAGAAAAGGTACAGTTCAGCGTCCATGCCCGATTTGTTTTTCTAAAAAAATATAAAAATCAATGCCTTTGTTTATTTTATACACATCCCCAACATCTTGCCTAGACTGCTGGAAATTTTGAGGCCATTGTTTATCATGAGATAATTATTCGTGGTCAGCTTCAGGGAATAAAAAAAAATGGGCCTCCTTTGCCTTGAACATGTCAGAGTGAGAATCAGGCATTCCATTTCTGCCTGCTTGCTCAGTTTCAATGGTGCAGGTTAATCAAGTGTTAGAGAAAATGCTTTACAAAAAAATCTGTGTCCCTATCTGTGTCTGACTGTTGTGCATGTTTCCATGCTGGACCTAGGTCTGGCTCATGAACAGTTTTATTCCTACTCTGAGTTGGCAGTTTTTCTGTAAAAACAAGAAGAAAGTGCATAATGTTCATTGAGTGGATTGTTTGTTCCTTTCTTTATTCCTCTTTCAAAGAAAATCACAGTGATGATAATTAGTGCCAACAGTGGCTAGGTCACTAAAAGCTATATGTCTACTTACTGTCAATTGATACTGGCAATCTGCTTAAAACTGCCCCCAGTTTCCCATGAACATGGCGTATCCTGGTTTCAGATCAGTGACACTGGAGACCAGGAAACTCTGCTTTCCTGCAGAGACAATTGGCACAAGCCGTGACTCTACTTTCTGAAATGAGGATGGTTTTATTCAGTAAACATCTTTTGCTGTGCGTGTTATAGAGTGCCAAGCAGCCAATTTAAGGGTTATCTGAGGACGAGAATGTCCAAAGTTCCTAGAAAGAGGTGGCGGAGGCAGTGGAAAGGAAATTGGTGGAGCCATCCCCACCACAACAGAGGACAAGTTGCTCGAACCCATTCAGGAAAGTATTTAATTGTGGATGTCTTCGTAGTCTCGAATTGTTGTGGTATTGAAAACCCATTACACTGAGGTACATCGTCTATATAATACAAGTCTCACCCAGACTGTAATTATATAAAATATAGAAATGAAAGTGCTTCTAAATGTTACCCGAACTTAACATATTTTTCATCTTGGGGTTTCTTTTGGCTTCGTGTGTGGGGATTTAGAGTGAATAGCAAGCTGGGTGAAGGATAATGCAGAGAGGTGGAGCCCTGGGAGAAGTAACTGTGCTTTTTAACTATAAAGTGGTGACTCTAAAATTTTGCTACATAAAGGTGCAAAAAAAAAAAAAAAAAAAAAAGTCAAAGATCAGGTCATTAAGGATTTGTAAAAAATTGAGATGTAATTCATGTACCACAAAATTTCATACAACATAAAATTTATTAAAGTGTATGATTGCTTTTTTCAGTGTCTGTACAAGATAGTGCAGTCATTACCACTATCTAATTTCAGAGTATTTCCATTACCCTAAAATGAAACCCCATATTTGTGAACATCTACTCTCAATGTTCCCTAATCTCCATAGGCCTTGCAAACATTAATCTGCTTTCTATCTATAGATTTGCCTATTATGATTGTTTTTTAATAAATAGAATCATATACCATGTGGCCTTTTGTATCTGATGTCTTTCACTTAGCATAATGATTCCAGGGTTCATCCATGTCTTAGTGTGTGAATATTTCACTCCTTTTTACTACTGAATAATGTTCTGTTTTATTAATATGCCACATTTTATTTATGCAGTTATCAGTTGATGGGTATTTGGGTTGTTTCCACTTTGGGGCTATTATAAAGAATGCTCTTATGAATATTCATGTGCAGGTTTTTGAATGACATGTTTTCAGTTCTTTTGGGCTTCATATTAGTCTGTTTTCTGTTATTATAATGAAATACCAAAGTCTGGGTACTTTATAAAGAAGAGAGGTTTATTTAGCTACAAATCTGGAGGTTGAAGGACATGGTGCTGCATCAGATTGGCTTTTGTGAAGACTTCATGGTGAATAGCATTCCAATGTGGGGAGCACAAGCAAGAGGGAGAGGTCACATATCAAGACAGGAAAGAGAGGGCAGGAAGGGGCCAGGCTTACTCTTTTATAACAACTTTTGAGAGAGAACTCAAATTCCATGAGAACCACCTTAATCCTTCCTGAGAGTGCTTCTAGTGACCCAACAGCCTCCCCTTAGGCTCCACCTCTAATGGTCCCACCATCTCACAACATCTCCTCACTGGGCACCAGACTTGCAACACATGAACCCAAGGACAAGCCACATCTAAATCATAGCAGGTATATACCTAGAGTGGAATTGCTGGGTCATATGGTAACTCTGTTATCTACCTTTTGAGGAACTGCCAGACTGTTTCCCGTATTGGCTACACCATTGCACATTCCCACCATCACGCACAAACCTTCCCCTTTTTCCATTTCCTCATCCACACCTGCTATCGTCATTCTTTTTATTATTATCATGGACATCCTAGTGGTACCTTGTCATGGTTTTGATTTGCATTTCCCTTATGACTAGTGATATAGAGCATCTTTCAATATGCTTACTGAAGACCATTAGTTTTTTAGTAGGATGTATTTAAACATGGCCCAGTTACTCACCTCTCTTGCCAGTGGTAAAGCGCTAAGGAACTTGTATGGATGTTTGACTTGTTTAAGGGATGGGGTTACAACGGAGCTGTCATTAACTTCCGGCTATGCTCATTTCACCATGGCCATGAATAGATCTGGCCCTTTGTGTTTTCACATGTAGCCCAGCTTATTTGTTTCTAGAGATTCCCTACTTATTTCTTCTGCTATTCTCTTACATTTGTTTCATTACAGTGTCTCTGAACATGGCACTCTGGAAAGGAACATGATCTAAGTGGAAATTGTCCATTTATAGCTCCTCAACTTTTAGGCTCCACCTGAACTTACTGTATTCCCATAGTAGGCAACTTTGTATAGGTTCAAGGAACCTTAAAATGGCTTAAACAGTTTAAGTAAAAATATTTATGACAGTTGCTTAGAAAAGCTTTTGGAACTGCTTACTTCCAGTTAAAAGTAATTCTCCGAAGACCTAGGTGACTTTATAGATATATTGTCATCATTTTGGGTTTCAAAAGCTCAAAAAACTGCCATTTTCTTCTTTTCCTGGACAAGTCAAACAGCATCTCTTTAACCATTTTCCTATTCTCCATGACCCCAGCCATTACCACTTACCCCCATGAGGGATCACTCTGGACATCTTTGTTAAGACTCTAAAATCTGGTTGTTAGAACCTAGAACTTGTCATAGGATTTGAATAGGATTTACTTTTCTAAGCTAAGGCAGCGTCAGGCCTTGGGCATGTAAATTACTTGTACAGAGCAGCTTGGGTTCTAAGACTAGCCCCATTCGGGTCTTCTCCGTGGTAACTGGTTTCTCCTTTGGTCTCTGGCAGTCCTCGATTATACTCAAAACTGACAAATCAGTGCAGTCCAGTTTAGCAATGACTTATTTTGTAATTGCTTATCATGTGCAAGTAGTTGTGCTAGACGTTGTGGGGAGTATCAGGAAGATTACGAGGAATATGTCAGTCTCTCAACTCTAAACTAACTTATGGTTCAAGCTGTGGGTAGGGCAGTTGATAAGAACACAGTGGCTAGCACACACACTTTGATTCTTCTGTGTGTGAAGCACTGTGTGAAACTGCAAGGTGACTTAGCAATGCGCTCTGCTTTAAGGGAACCTGTATTTTGTTAGAAGTTTATGAAAGGGAGACACTTCACATTTACTATGTGTGTACTTGATTCTGTGATTATATTTTTGTCCCTCCTCCCAGAATGTAAGCTTCATGAGGGCAGGGCATTTGTCTGTTCTTTCATTGTCTATAAAACCCGTACCCTAGATTTTGTGACAACATGCTGTGTCCTCCATTAGAATCATGCCCTATATGGCCAAGGGACGTTGCCACCCTTGTTCACCGTGTATCCTGGCACCTAGAAGAGTGCTTGGCACTTAGAGTGATTGAACAACTGGCAGAATTAAGTGACTTTAACCTTAATCCATTCTTGTATTTATAATTATGCTATATTCTATATTTTTCGTAATTATGAAGAAGATGCTTTTTATTTTTTCCCTAACCTTGCCAGGGGTGAAAACCTTGAAATTGGAAGTAAGGGTAGATCTCATATTGGAAGTAAGTATTGGTCATTTATCTAATTTGCCAGAGACAGAACCTTGAAGTTGGAAGGAGGGATCACCAATACGCAGCATGTGGTGTTTAAGGCCCAAGACAACGGCCCAGGCTCTCGTTGCAGCCCAAGGGAGGAAGGATGCTTTGTGCACAGGCTGACTCAGGGACACTTGAGGAAGAGAATGCCATGGGTCTAGGCTGCGACCAGAGCAAAAAGATGGTCTCGTCCCTTATCTGGTCATTCGTCATTCCCTGCCCTTCCCGGAAGTGACATAGAACTTAGGGAGAAGAGGAAAAACTGGGGTAGGGTGGGGTCATCAGGGCCTCTCTAGGGGCAGGCCTTGGAATGAGGGAGCAAAACCGAGGCGAATGTGGCCTCAAGTCTGTATTCACCTGCTCCAGGCAGCTGCTTTTTCCTGGCTTCCTGCTGATGTCCTGATGTGGCCGTAATGATATCAGTGCAGCCATGAGCATTAGCTTTAGTGACTTGGCATTTGGGCCAGAGCTTGTTTTCTGCTCTAGGGAGTTATGGTCACAACAGAATGGAGACACTGGCCCTGAGGATGGGCTCTGGGATGATGAGGCTGATGCAGTTATCTGCTGCGACAACCTGTGACTGTGTCACCTGACCGTGTCGGCTGCTGTCATTCGTGCTTGAAAGAGGGGCTATTTTTTCTGGCAGAGTCAGCTGGGCACTAGAAGTTGTGGCATCTGTAGTTAGCCGCTGTCCTTTGCAGCCAGCTGAATTTGTTTGCAGTATTAGGACTGGGAACAAACGACAGGGATTTGAGGGAGAAGCAGGGAGGCGCTGGCCTGCTAATTGCTATCGATGTCTTTCTTTTTAATGCTGCTGTCTCTTCTCCTTTAATAATTACACTCTCTGCTTTCTGCTGCCCTTAGCAGAAGAATGTCCTTTGTGTCTCTGAACCAGATTACTCTATAAAACCCGATAACTCCATAAAACCTCCTCATAAATGTGTAGGAATTGAAACATTGTATAAATTTAGAGCAAGGATTAAATGAGTCTAGAGATAGGGTTACCTCTTTTCCAAGATACAGCAACTTATCTTGAGGAGGCAAGTGTTGTTAACGTTATTACCATTGTTACTGTCATCATTTGAACAGTTTTATGGAGGACAAAAGCCAATTGACTTCTGTGCATCTTATTTATAAAATCAACACGTGGGCTTCAGCGCAAGCTCGGCTTCTGGCGGGTTTGACTGTCATCAGTCTGGCTGTTACGGGCAGTGCGGCTTAAATGTTTTGAGGAGACATTGATTC
The DNA here is from genome assembly GCF_902686445.1 of Sciurus carolinensis. Classification (NCBI taxonomy): domain Eukaryota; kingdom Metazoa; phylum Chordata; class Mammalia; order Rodentia; family Sciuridae; genus Sciurus; species Sciurus carolinensis. The sequence continues at coordinate 29,738,056 of NC_062228.1, read as the reverse complement.
ATGCATTTGTTTATTCAACAAACATTCGTTAAATGGTTCTGGAACTACAGCAGTGAACAAAACCAATGGAAATTCTTCTCCCGTGGACCTTGTATTCTACTGGGATGACAGACAAGGACTGCTTTCCTCAGGGGACCCTGCATATTAACAACGCTCAGCAGGACCAAAATAAAGTCATTTGGTTGGGATAAAAATAGAAAAGTTTCCTTTCTGCTCTTCCTCGTAAAGTGATCACTTGGAATAAACCTTGCACCTCTAGTTGGGGTGGGTCATGCATATGAGGTCTTCATGAGATAGCAGTTTTACATGAAGGAAAATCCTGGGGAATCCACTTTAATTTTCTGATTATGTGTACCCTGGTTCCCATTTATTTCTCCAAGACATGTGTCATTTTAAGAAGGACTTAAATTCAGACCACGTTATCCTGATAAATCTCTCTTAAGAGAGAACTGGAGAAGCCTCGTGGGTGCTGGGGACCAATGTTCTCATACACTGAAGCACTTCATACATGGGGTGGTGCTTGCTGTGAGTGATCTGTCTGTTGTGTGTTGGTTCAGCAAATATTTATTGGCTGCCTGCCTGGTACTAGACCCTGTCCTTGGCCCTGAGGCTATAGAGCTGGGTAACACTTGATTGGGGAAATGTATTATACAATATAGAATAACAAACACTATGGAGAGATTGAGTCATGATTCCATAGAAACCCATGTCCAGGAAAGGAGGAGGCAAGTTCTTCTTAAGTGTTCTTTTGTGACTCATTGTGTGCCAGCCACCATGAGGGCTACATGTGTTGGCTACAAGTGGGTAGGTAGTTCCTTGTCTCCAAGAATGAGTGAGAAGCAAGAGAATCTATATGATGATGGGTTATTGGATAAATTTTGTGCTACCTTCTCTCTAGGGGGATGTGGGCATTTCCTGGTACCATGTTCTCTGGTACCCAAACATGCTTCACACTTTTTATTTGGATACATCTCTCTCTATAAAGAAGTAATTTCCAACACATGCTTTTTAAAGTTCAATGTTGATGGGGGAAAGTTTTCTCCCAGAGTAAATTTCATTAATGTGGCATAGTGGTTGGTTGACTCTGAGTCAGGTTGCCTGGTTTTGAGTCTTGGATCTACTTCTATAACTCCAGGCAAGTTTCAATTACAGATTGTAACTAGACAAGTTACTTAACTCCTCTAAGCCTCAATTTTCTCATTTGTATTTTGCGTAGGGGATGGTAATAACAGAACCTATTTCATAGGGTTGATTAAGCAATTTCATGTAAAACACCTAGAGGGAGTACCTGGAACATACTAGGTGTTCAATTAAAGTCACATATTATCATCATCTTGATAGCAAAGCAAAAAAGTCAAGAATAAACCCAGCTTCCCTATCCAAACTGGCCTCTCCTTTGATATGCCAGCATGTAAATCCCAGCCCCATGGTAGATGCCTAGTACTGGTAGGAAGGAACTCTAAACAGGGTTTTCCTGAGCTGGGACCAAAGTTGGGTCCTGTCACCAGCTGGCTCTAGGAATCTGGGCATGTTTCAGACACTTTGGGCCTTAGCAGCTTCATCCAAAAAAGCAGTGACTTAGGTGGGCTCACACCTATAATCCCAGCTACTCAGGAGTCAGATGCAGGAAGATCACAAATTTGAGGCCAACCTGGTCAACTTAGTGAGACCCTGTCTCAAGAAAATAAAAATGGTCTGGAAAGTAGCTCAGTGGTAGAGCACTTGCCTAGTAAGCGCAAGACCCTAAGGCCCAGGTTCAGTCTGAAGACAGAGGCATCTTCTAGCTCTGACAAGGTGTGGCTCCCTGAGTTAGAGCCCAGAGAACAGCTGAAGGTAGGTGTGCCAGGCAGTTGTAAGTCTTCCTGTGAAGGGAAGAGGGAGGCATAGACATGCAGAATCACGTGCCCCAGGCGAAGGTTAGAATGAAGTGGAGGCGGAATTGAAGCCAGGATGGCCCAGCTCAGACCACATCTGCTGTGCAGCTGCTATGAGGGCAGGAACAAAGCTTTGCCAACCTCTCCTAGGGTTCCATAAGCGCTGTGACTCCAGCCTCATGATGCCGGACTTAGAGATCTCCCAGGCTCCTCCCAGAGTGGAGAGAAGCCTGTGCATATCTGTAAATATTTATTTCCTCTGGTACCTAAATATGTTTCACACTTTTTAGTTGTGGGCACATCTCTCTCTATAAGGAAGGAGTTTCTAGCTGATGCTATATAAATCTCCCTACCATAAATCTTTCAAAGGGAAGTTATTATCTTTATAGCTATATCATTTCTTTTATATTGGTTACAATCTTTTAGAAGGTGGGAGAGTAGAAGCAAAGAAGAGAACATCAAAGTTTAGCCTCCAAGAATCTGTAAATCCCCTCAGTCAAGTAATCTTTGGGCTGTGTTAGTCAAGGCCGATTTGAGTAGGTGCCCTTAAGGTGAAAGGGTAGCTATTTATCTACTCCATCATGGGTTAATACCAGCTGTACAGTATGTTTATATCTAGAAAACAATTTACTGCACATGAAGACTAGCAATTTTATCCTATCTCAGGGGTGTCCCCAGTGTATTTTACAAATTTACTCTGTAATGTATATTCCAGGTTATAGATAAAAGTTTAGCTCAGGCTTTCTGTTGATGGAGTAAAGGGGGACAAGGGGGAAGAACAGCTCTGTTGGCCTGTAGGGGACACTGTTGTATCACTTATCGGAATTTTCTAGTATCTTGTCCCAGGACAAAAACAACAACAACAAAAAACCCAAACAAACAAATCAGAAAACAAAAATATAGGTCAGTCACCTTTAAATTGCTCACTAAAATTATCTGAATGGTTCCAATGTGTTTAGAATATTCTCTCTTTTTGAGTATTGGTCTTGTTTTTTAGTGTCTAGGCGTCAGTTTGTTTCCAACATGGGAGTGATTGACATGGCCATTTTGATTTGCTTTCTCTCCATAATCTCCAGTGGACAGGGTGCTCAGGAGGTCACTTTTTAATTTAATAAACCTTTAGGTTTTATTGATCATCTTAATTTGTTAGTAAGATATGCCCATGTTCACTTGAAAGGGTTCAGTTCTGAGATATTTTAAATACTATAAATCTCGAAAAGGCCTTTTGGAAGTTCTTCTTTTCTTTTTATCCATATCTTTTTCCTCACTGAAACAGGTGCTTTTTACTGAGAAAATGAAGTTATGTCTACACTGAAGGCTTCTCTAGGGCCTCGTCTGAACTCCAGGAACCATACATTCTGCTGGATGCTCCTATGGTTCTTGATAGGCCTTGCTTCTTTTTCCAGACTGTCAACAGCTTCTGTATCCATCCAGGTGCCCTATGGTCTTGCCAGCAAAACCTCTACCTCTCTGCCCAGCTCTGGCCTCTTCTTCACCAGAATATGGCCCTGCACGGTGATTGTAATTAACTCTGGGGAAGCACAGGTTCTGCTAAGGCCTTGTGCACAGTAATGACATTGTTCGCTTGCTTCATTTCCAGTTTCACCATCAATTATACCATGTGTTTCATCCAGTTGGTGCTACCCTCCCAGTGTTGATTATAACCTACAAGACTGTTACAGTTAATTTTATGGCAAGCATATTGTCTCTTCAAGGCTCCGGAGCAGCTCATAAATTATCTTGAAGGTAAAATGTAACTTGGGGAACTAGTTATGAAAATTCCATCCATCTCGCTTAGGAGCTGCAGCTGCTACTGTCAGCTGCCTCGTTGCTGCATTGTGAAGGAATTATGGTGGGTCAAGTTTAAGAGGGTAGACCCAGGCTGTCACCGAGGAGAGAGGCTGTCCTGGCCCTGTCAGACAAGTACCTTCTGCCAATCCCTGGTGGTTTCAGTTTGCAGGCAGGAAGAGGCAGGCTGCGCAGGTGGATGGTCCCCAAGCTGTCTGTATTCATTACTTTACAGAAACTTGTTGTAGGTAGGCAGGTCCAGAGACCTTTCCTCTTCTCTGTTGTCATGATGTTAGGCATCATCTCCAAAGTGCGAGAGAGATAACTCTATAACTAACCCTGGGCTTGGTTCAGGAGAACAGGGAACGAGAGGTGGACTCTCTCAATGGTAGAACCTCCCGGCAGCCCTTTCCTGGTTTCCCAGGCCTTTCTATCTTGCAAAAGCCCTTGGCTTGAATGAGCATTTTATTTGTGGTTGTTATTTTTCATATAATCTGATAAAGTGAGATTTCGCTGTGAACGAGTGTACTCTAAAATTGCCTACTAAATAAATTAGCAGGTTATCTTATTGGAATAATAAACACACTCCTTTTCTGTTTCCTCACACGAAGTAAAAGCTTTACATTTCAGCCCTCGGGGCTTTAGCATTATTATTTTTAATGACGGAACACAAGTCTTTCATTTAGCTTGTTTGTATAGTTACTGTAAATGATCTTTCTGCTGTTGGTTCTTCATTTGAAATTCTGCATGTTATGCCAGCTTTAAAAGCTTTGAGGGGGCCTCTGAGAATTGGGAGCTGTACTAAGCCCAGCATCTTCTAGCAGCATTGAAAACAGGCTGCGGCAGAAAAGTCAGAGAGGGTGTGTTAAGAAAGTATGCCTGTGTGCATAAACCCAAGAGTGAGTTTGAGCAAAGCAGACACTAACAGCGCAGGCTTGGGCGGCAGGTCCAGGCCTCTGCATCATAAAGTAAAAAGCCATTCCCCCGCCATGCTGGAGATCTTTCCCTGTGTGTTTCAGAGCACTTTGATTGTCCTTGTACATCCCCAGCTTTTGTACCAAGGGTGCCTAAAACTGCAACACCTGGGTAAATAAGAGAATGAGGCCTGGTGTTGAGCGGTGAGCAGGACACATGGAATGGTGAAATTGTACCCAAAGAGGCACCAATGTTTCCAAAGGAAGTGTTCTGAGCTCTTGCTGATGCCTGCATGAGAGTTGGATATTCGTGTTTGCTAATGAATGCTAGTGAATTCAGACTAGGAGTTGCAAACTCAGATGTCTACAGGGCCTAGCAATAACTGAAATGAAAGAAGCCACAGAGGAGGGACTGGGGTGAACCGGGAGTTGACATCTAGTCTGAAGTGGGCGGCTGCCTCCCCTCTCACTAGGAGGCCAGATTCATGTTACCAGGCCATCCACATTTTTAAGAGAAGTGGAAAGTTCAGACTGTGGGTGCTTTTGAAGTCTCCCAGCTATTTAGGTGTTAGCAACAAATTCAAATATTGTAACTGTTATTCGGGCTGATCCAAAACACGCCTGTAGGCCAGATGTTATAGATAGAACTTTTGTGTGTTTGTTGGGGGGGGTTGGGTACCAGGGATTGAACTCAGGGCACTCAGCCACTGAGCCACATCCCCAACCCTATTTTGATTTATTTAGAGACAGGGTCTCATTGAGTTACTTAGCGCTTCCACATTGCTGAGGCTGACTTTGAACTCGCGATCCTCCTGTGTCAGCCTCCTGAGCTGCTGGGATAGATAGAACTTTGATATAAAATGAAAAACCTTTTCAAGGATAAGGGCAGTGGCCCTGGCCAGGAGACCAGGCCACAATCTGGGTACTGCCTCTGTGGCCTTGTCTCTTGGTTCTGGCCTGGAGGAGATACTCAGGTATATGATCATTGGTGTTATTATCATTTTTGCCTTGCACTTGGCTGTGTCTCATCTTACCTTTTCCAGAGGAAGAGTACGAGGGTTTTTGAAAGTGAATAAGATGTATGTGGTGCTCATTGTCACTGAGAAGGTATCTGCAAATTTGTTGGCCGTTTTGGACCCAATGAAGGCTTAGATTCTCAGAAAGTATGGCCAGGACTTCTTTGCCAGTGAGCCACCATGTCTCCCGTTAAAGCCGGGAACTCCTGCCTGGTCCCTTGGGAAGCCAGAAGTGCTTTCAGGGCATGAGTGAAACTAGCACCAAGATGTCGTGGGGTCCACATAATCTTAGCTCACTGCTCCAGACTGATGGCCACATAGCAGAGTGGTTTGGGAAGTCATTAAATCCATGTGGGTTTGATCTTCTGGAGAAGAGGAAAACATAAAAACAACTGCTTTCCTTTAATAAAGAGAACAGGCTATGTCTAAACCTTGGCTGCCACTAAAGTCAGCTGTTACTCGTCCGTGGTTACATTTCATTGTAAATATTTCATAGGGTTATTAGAATGGAGCCAGGTTGACATCACAGCCCCAACTACACCAAAGGAACCATTTCATTAAAGTAAGCCAACATTTCCAAAGAAAAATGAATTTCTGTGGCAGAGCTAGCATAAGGTCAGCAAACCCTCTGGAAGAAATGTCTGTGTCGATGTTTGTGATCTCTGCATTTATGGATTTGCAGTTCGTGCAAAAAAAATCCCAAAGAGACTTTATTTTGGTATTTTGGTTAAACAAGACTAGCTTGTGAAATAGTCTGTATATTGAAATCCATCCTAACCCGCCGTCTTGGCAGCCTTTTGGATGAATAATATCTTTTCCAAAATGTGTATATTTGAAAAAGAAGGAAGAAGAAAATTAAGTGGCAAACTGTGTCTCTGGGTTGCCATAAACTGACAGGATCCTAGAAGCAGGAAGCAAAGACTGACAGTTTGTTCATTCTTTGAGCAAATTACAGAGCTGTATATTTATTTATTAATGCACGATGGAAGGTTAGAGTGAAGAGCAAAGTGTTTACCCTAACTACTCTCTACTCTTCCTTTCCACCCCCACCCTCCCTCTTTGGAGTAAAAGTTTATTTAAGCATGCTTTTCTTTTATGTCACACTAAGTATGTATGAGGTTTTAGAGGCATGTGGCAGGGGGAAAAAATGAAAAGATACTCACATTTTGTAAAAAACTTAATCCATGCTCACAGATGGTCCTGTTCAGGTGCTATTTTAATTATGAGGTAAAAAACAGCCCCACACAGTAGGAAGTCGTCTTAATAAATGGAGGGGAGCTTTTGTCTTCAAGTGTCAAAATCCTTGTTAACTGAGAAATTTAAATACTTTGTCATAGGGAGAGTCTCAAAATGACCAAATGTTTGGAAAAGGCAAAATGATAGACTCTTTGAAAGATCCAGTGTGTGCACTAGGAATGTTTTACAAGTATGTAGCTTTGGGCTTCCTTAGAATTGGTGATTTCAGTGATGGCTTTTCCAGTGATCCATGTCTGTCATAAGATATGTTCATGGAATCAGAGGGAAAATAAACAGAACATATTACAAATACATTTTAAAAATTTTAATCCCAAATGGAAGTATTTCTTTACTGTTCTTAAACTCAGAGGGCCACTTTGCCCTTCAAGTGCCCAGAAGAAATAATAATAATTCATGTGATATGGTAACTTACAGCTTGCATTAATAACACACAAATAGAACAGTCTTCTTATTAAATATTAGTAATATATTATAATAATGTTTTACTGTCTTTCCCTTAGTGGGGAATTATGAGGACCTCATGTTAGGACCTCAATGTCCTGACATAGTTAATTATCCATGGATAATGGTTTTCAGCCATTGCTGTTCTGAGCAATACAGCTTTACTGTTGAGGGCTTATTAAGTGTTTGCAGACTCAGGTGCAGTGCACCTAGGCACTTTGCTACAGAAGCAAACAGCTGTGTTTTCCTTACCATATTATACATCACATAGAGTGTCTCATTTATTATATCCAGGCTAATGATGCAAGTGCAAACCTTTATGTCCTGTTCTATATTGTGATAATATATTTGCTGTAGGGATGTTAGCTTGTTTTTCATAAGTGATTAATCTTTTCTTATGCCAAATATATCACATGAAAATGGGTTAACACAGGGGTCAAAATACATTTAAACCCGTCTGCAGAGATTGGGTGAGAACATTGGATAGAGTGTTATTTTTTTTCTTTCACAAAGGCCTCACCCTGTCTCCAAGCTACCCACCAAGACAGTGCTCACATTACTAGAAACTTAGACCACGAAAAAGGAACAGTTTTTTGTTTGTTTGGCACCAGGGATTGAACCCAGGGGCACTCAACCACTGAGCCACATCCCCAGGCCTTTCATGTTTTATTTTGAGTCAGGGTCTTGATAAGTTGCTTAGGGCCTCACTAAGAGGGAATTATTTTCAATCCTTGGTGTTGAGGCAGGCTTCAGACCTGAATATGTACTAAGCAAAGTTAAGTTAGTGACAGTCATCCATGTTCCGTTCCTTGACAAGGCCATTATCCACGTAGATGATGTGGTGGTAGGTTCAGTGGAATCTAAACTGTCTTCCAATTCATGCATAGGTAGGCTCTTCTGAAATTACAAGTCCAGTGCCAGTGCCTAACTCAGCCTCCTGAATGTAGCACACACACTGATATTGGCACTTAAGATGCTTTTATAATACACCCATGAATACTTTTCATTTTAAAAGTTAGATACTTTGCTTTTTTGGTTGTGAAATATTTGAAATTTACTCTTAGCAATTTTGAAATATTCAGCATATTATTACTAACTGTGGTCACCCTGCTATGTAGTAGATCTCGAAACTTATTTTCTCCTATGGAACATATTTTACTTTTGATTAGAAAAGCATAATCAGCATATTGAATCCATGGTTTTCAAATACTATTGTTGAATATAAGACTAAAATCAATCTTTAAGTGGTTTCTTTTAAAGTTGATTTGAAAAACAATGCTAAAAGTGTTATAATGTAGATGGTTGATATGACTAAAAGTCATGATGTTAGCTTACATCATCAAAATGTAGGAAATGCTGGCCTTACAAACTGGAGGGATCCAGAAGCATGTGCCTCAGTCATAATTATGCTATTGATGATGACGAAGATGATCATGATCATTATATTAACATAGTAGCAGCTGACTTTTACCGTAAACCAAGGACTGTTCTCAGTGTTTTATCTATATTTCCTCATTTTCTTCTCATATCAAACCTAGTGATATATTGTTTTTGTTGCCGTTTTACAGTTAAGGTAACTAAGACCCCGAAAGGTTAAGGAGTTACCCAGGATTACACAACTAACAAGCCAGGATCTGAGCCCAGACAGTCGTCAGAGTCTAATATCATTTTTTTTTTTTTTTTTTTTTTTTGGTACCAGGGATTGAACTTAGGGGCACTTGACCACTGAGCCATATCCCTAACCCTCTTTTGTATTTTTATTTAGAGACAGGGTCTCATTAAGCTGCTTAGGGCTTCGCTAATTTGCTGAGGCTAGCTTTGAACTTGCAATCCTCCTGCCTCAGCTTCTTGAGCCACTGCGATTACAGATGTGCACCACGGCTCCTGGCTCTGGTATCTTTTTAATCACATTATTTTTCTGAATCTTAATGATTAGGAAATAATATCTGCTGTCTGTTCTCTAAAAAGTAAAGGAGAAACATGAAAACGTGCAGCACTGCATATAATAATGCTATAATCATCCATGTTTTGTGAGACTCTAACCTAAACTGCTGACTGGGCCCTGCTGTGGTTGTATTCTGAGCCCTTGGCTTCCTTAGTTAGCATCCTGCATGTATTCTAGAGCAGATGCCTTAGCACTTAAAACGTTTTATTTGAGTGAGAGAGAGGGGGGCATTAAAAAACCTTATTTTTTGAGTTACTGTCATCACGCCCTCTGACTGTGCATTATTAGGGGATAAGTAGCACCTTTCCTACTATACAAGGATCTGTGTTGCACAAAAAAGTTTTTGACAACTTTCAGTATTTCCACACTTTGATATCCTAATTCTTTTCCCTATTCACTTGAAATAAATGCAAGCAATGTCTAATCCGGTGGGAAACTTAAAGTGAAACTCTCTAACTAATAGCATGGTAATATTCTCCCAAAGAAAAGACAGAGTTAACCTGTGAGAGTTAATCCTGACAGTTAAGAAATGTACTGAAATGAATAGAAAAATACAGCCCACGGGACTAAAACACAGCTGGGAATTTAGGTCTCCTAGGTCCCAGAGCAAGACCTAATGCACACATAGAAGTTCTTCTGTGACTTTTCATTTAGTTTGATATAAAGACCCAGGAAAATGCTCCAACAGGCAAAAATTCTCATACTGTCTTTCACATCTGATATTTTTCTGAGCCAAAGTGTGTCGTTTCCTTCAGTAGTATTTATGACTAGTTACATTGCTCAAGGAAACCTGACTTGGGTGAGGTAGTAAGGTCTGAAGAAATAGGTAATTGGGGCACTTAAATACACTGTCCAATGAACATTTCCAAGTCACCCTCTCCATGGCCCCAGAGTCATTATGAGCAATTACTCAAGAACTGTGAGATACTCAAAGAGGAAAATTGCAGAACAAAATGAGTCAAAAGAATTTATACTTTGGTCATTTATACTTGAAGCCAGGGGCTAAAACTCCTATCTTGCACCATTGTAGTCTACAACCATTTAATTGGCTAACAAGACCTAACTGATCAGGATCTGCAGCCTCCTTCTCCAGTATAATCAAAACAAGAAGCATTTGGCTCTGGAGAGTAAATGTTGTGTGTCTTTTATTGTCCATCCCCACCATTTTCTTTCTGGCAGGCTGAGATGAAACAGAAAGCTGATATTTGGAGCCACTGGAATTGCAGGCCTTGTAATTTAGAAATATCCATTTTATCCCGTGTAATTTCTTCCCTAAGATTCCTCAGTCTAAATCTGATACAGGTAGGAGCCAAGACAAACAGTAACCATTTATAGTCACCCAGACCAGTTTGAATTTCACTCTAATGTAAAGCAAAGAGAGTTTTTGGCTTCATTTCAGGTGTGTAACAGGGGTAGAAAATGCATTTAAAATTTAGCAGCAAATGTTACCATATGTTTCCATAACAACTGCAAACTTTTATGTTAGAAAAGCAATAATATAAACACGTAGGAATCTTGGAACAGTAAACTATTAATTTACCAAATATAAAAAATCCAGCATGAAGGGGCTTTTATAGCCACAGAAGCCATGAGGGGCCCAGCATCCTGTGAATTTCTCCATTATGCAGCAGAAAATGCTGCCGGTTACTTTAAATGAGCAAATCTTTTAAAATTATAGGTACAGTGTCAATTCTCTACAGTGCATTTTTCTGAACAATGTGTGGTGGTGCCAGCCATGGCTGATTTCTTTTACCTTATTGAACTAGTAAAAGACCCTTTAGTAGCTGCCCCCAGTGCACATGTATAAAACAATTGCACTGTTTTCTTCTTTACCTGTAGCTTCAGACTTTATGATGAAGGCAGGGATCCTGTAGAAAGTGCAGTGCCCAGAATCTGGCTCTAATGCTGGGCAAGGAATAAATGTTCATGGATTGTTGGTGTACCTGAAGAAAGTTCATGATTTTCTCACCTATATCCATTTGAAATATAAAATAGACAAGAGAAAAATGGGAAAATTTGACCTACTTTATTACCACCTTTGAAGTACGAGGAGTTAGTAAATAGAATTGTTTAAATCACCACCAAGGAGAAATACAATGATCTCTGATTTCTCTGTGGGGCAAAGAAATCATCTTTTAAGGGATATGCAGAAACATGGCGGCCTGTGGGCAGGTCTTTCATTTATAAGTAGACGTGATTTTTTTTTTTTTTTTTTTTCATCCCTAAACCTACCTAAAAGCATGTGTAGGGCTGTGAATCTCCCTAGAACTCAACCACATTGGTACCTTGTCAGGTAAGGTAAGATGATGCACCTTGACTAGTCCTGAATCTGGTTTAAGGGTGTCACTATCATTGAACAGGCTGATCAATGAAGGTTAAAAGTCAAAGAGAAAAGAAGGTCAAAGGGAAGTGACTGGTCTGAAAACGTGGCGCAGAATTCCAAAAAGTGGGTATACTCAAGAAAGGGCCCTTGGTATGGAGAGCGGGTAAGGTGGTCAGAGTTTCAGAAGGTTGATTGCTGAGTGTGTCAGCTGTGCCAGCGCTGTCACCGGGGCCTCCCATTAGCCTTCGCAATAGAACCCACAGGCAGCTGAGCCTAAAGAGGTGCAGCAAGGACGCTGGTCAAGCAAGACATTCAATGTTAATGTGCTCAAGGAGAAGATGCAGGCTGCGGTAAGGAGTCTGGTGGATCTGAGAAAACTTCGATGAGCAGGAACAAGAGTACAAGACATGACTTAGAGTAACACAAGATGGTCCAAGAGGTGCTTTGTGAAGACACGATTTACTCCTGAGTCCTCAGTGGGCCTCTTTGGAGAGCTGAAACCTCATTTCATCATGTTGTCACCTTCTCTTATCAGACTAGCAAGAAAGGTTGCCATGTTCCCATCGATGCTTGGCTGGTTCCAGAGTGCTGTCTGCTACAAGGCATCTCTTTAAGCTCTAGTGCTAATTGAGTCTAGCATTGCTCCTATGGCTCCTTAGTCGGTATTCAGCCGTGCAGTCGCATGGAGAGGGATGGTTAAGAAGATACTTATTCAACACTTCACAGTGCACCAGGCTCATGGTACCAGTGGAGCAGAAACCAGTCTGCTTATACTCAAGGGGCAGGAGACGGACTGAAAACAAGCCAGCAAAGAAACAAGGAAGATAATGTCAGAGAAAAGGAAACAGGTGGGCGATTGGGGCGGGGCTTGGAGCTTTTTAGGGCAGCCCCTGAATGGATCTCTGAGGAAGCTGTTTTAGCTGAGAGGGAAGAGGAGCCAGTGGGTGTGATGAAGCTCAGTAACTGAGGGGAAGCAAGATGACCCTGAGAGGAAGGAGGGTCAGATCTTAAAGTTGGGGGAAGGGCTTAATTCATCTTTGTGTTTGCTGACTGAGATTAAAAATGAATCCAAATTCCAAAGTATTTGAAAAGTTCCCCTCTGTGACCTGTGCTATGTTAGGTGTTGTGGAAAACACAGTCTTTCCAATCAAGCACGTAGATTAATTGTTGGAAAACAGACATAACTAGTTGTGAAAAAAAGTGACAAAAATGGCATCAGCCAGAAGTAAAAAAAAAAAACAAAACACAACAACAAACAAGCTCTTTGAAAGAAGAAGTCATTAATTTGGGAGTTTTTGATGGAAGGAAGGAATCCAAATGGAGCCAAAGCAATTGAGCACCTACTATGTGTTGATACTTTATATGCATTTTTATGTTTATTCCTTATAATTGTGATACGAACATGAATGCTATTGCCTCCATTTTATAGATGGTGAAAATGAATGCAAAGAAAGTTAAAGGAAGATTGTTTTTGGTAAAACTTCAAATTAAACCCATTGAACATCTTGGAAGTCACCCAAAACCTAAGTCACTGACCATAAACTAGATTTTATAGGCTTTTGAATATCCTTGTGGTGTTTCTCTTTCTTTCTCTCTTTTGCTTTGACATGCAAAAATATCAAAACAAACAGGATCTATGTGTTTGTTTTTAGTGATATGGGGAAGAAAGACTTTAGGGAGATTGTCGTCTTTTCTGAATCAAGTCTTTGGGAGAAAATCTTTTCCAATAGAGTAGATAGTAGGTGGCAAGGGAAGCAGATCTAGACCCTGGAGGAGGAGAGAATTAATAGAAGAAGCAGGTGCCAGGTGTGACTTTGTAAGGTTGAGGACCCCTCAAAGACCCTGAAGGCATTGCAGTGCATGTCATGACCAGTGTATTTCCTGGAGAGCAGCAGAAATGCTGTCAGAGAAGGATAACACAGCCACAAAACACCAATATTCCCCCCTTGGAATGGAGACAATCCTATTAAAAATTTGTTTCTATAATATTTAGATGTTTGCTTGAGAAAGCCTTTCCTCAGGTGATCTTTTTGAGGTATATGACCCTGGGTACAGAGAGGTCAACTTTTCTTATTCAACTGAGGGCTTACCCCAGTAAGAGTTTTCATATCCCCTGGTTTCAGCTGGGCTGGCATTTCTGACAGACGTGTAAACAGATGCATACATTGTTGCTAATGACAGGTGATTATAAGAGGCACGGGGGCCAAGGTAATTAAACCACAATTTGACAGGAACATTTGGCAATGTAATATTTCAGCATTAGAAATATCTTTGTAACACACTTTCCCCACTCAGCTTGGTAAATATCGTCCATTTTTATTCTTCAGAGTGTGGCGCTGAGATCTGAAACTGTCCTATCTGAATTCCTTCATGAGTCATGGAGCTCCAGAAAATGGTGACTATTGGATAGTGTGGGGATCTGGCCAGTTTCTGAGACTCTATCCAAGGTCTGCTCCGGTGTGGCAGTGGGACAGGAACTGTGACCTCGTTGTTGGGACTGTATTTGGCACATTATTATATCTGATTTGATCAGGATAATAATGTCTTTGGAGAGAAACATGAGTTATTTTCATACCACTGTAATGTTCTCCCTACTTTCTGTACTTAGCTGATGTTGCTACCTTGGATCAAAAGATAGCTTATTTAGTTCTCTTGTCCCCTAAATCCCCACTTTGGGAAGTAGGAGAAAAAATATCAAATTACTAATAACCTGGTGTCCTGAGGCATGATAGTAGAAATGATCATCCATGGAATGTTTTTGTTTATTCTTTAGATTCTAATGTAATATTTTTAAAGACCTATGTGTTCTTTTTGCTACCAAGATAGTAGCAATGTCTTTTTAAGTATCTACAGCCTACCTGCCTACCTTCTGCTGATTACTAATGGTGGCCAACTATGAGTATGTATATCATTGGGAGGTGGGGTCTCATCTTCTATCGCATTAGGAACAGACCCTGATTGGGCTGATATTTATAGTTTTGACTATTTTTTTTTTTTTTTTTTTTTTTTTTTTGGTTCTGGGGATTGAACCTAGGGGTACTTGACCACTGGGCTACATCCCATCCTTTTTATTTTGTGAAAGTCTTGCTAAGTTGCTTTGTCTGGCCTCTGGCTTACAATCCTCCTGCCTCAGCCTCCTGAGTCACTGGGATTGCAGGGGGTGAGCCACCATGCCCCACTGAATATTGACTAGCTCTATGAGTCTTTTCTATAGTGAATGTCATAGTGTCGTTTCTTTAATAAAATAATAACTACAATTTTCTATTTATTATGGTCTGGGCATTTGTCTAAAATGGGAACTTTTCCCAAGCAGGTGGGTTCATTTCTTGGCTTCAGAATCGGCTTTTTAGTAGCCTTGGTGTAAGGCATTTCTGCCTATTTTGAGATCAGTGAAGCAGACCACTCCGAGAGGACCAGCTCCTGGCTCCCTCGCTGTTTCTTTTCCTCTATTGAATTCGATTTTCTCTAGGCCCTGATGCAGAGGGAGACCAACTGGTGAAAGCTGTGCCAGAGGGGTCCTGAGGGAGGGCAGCTCTTTGTGGGCTGCCCCTCCCTGGCGCATGGCTCAAGGCCACTCCTGCGTCCTGCTTCAGGCTGCAGTCAGTGTCTGAACAGAAGCTTTTTACAGCTTTGTCAGATAGGTTAAAAGGTGTCCCACCCTCGGTGTATAAAAGAGAGAGAGAGATTAAACTCACTAAGCCTGCCATGTTCCCTGTAAAATATCAAGTCAAAATGATTTTTAAATCCAGAGTTACCAGGCTTAGGGGGTGTGACCTTGAGTGAAAGAGGCCTGGGTGCTGGGAAGGAGGGATCTGTGCAAAAGACAACTGGCCCGCAGGCTGGTGGCCCGGGAAAGCTGCTGAAGCCCAAGTGAACTTTCTTGTTTCTCAGCACCAGCCCACATAAATACCCAGCCTGACTCCTAGGCCTCTGGATTCCAGGCAGCAGCCCTTCTCGGGGCTTAACATAAAGCCTGGGCTAAGCCCTGGGAAATTTCGGGAGTGAGTAAGATATTGTCTCTGCCCTCAGGAGGCTTAAAATCAGACGAACACTACTAATAATTAAAATTCTCATTAAACCCCTACTGCAGTTTTCAAGTGCTTTTCATGTATTACACACATTTAATCCTAAGTAATTATAGTACTAACTAGTCCTTATTGAGTGCTTTTCTACATCGGGTTGTTTTTAAGTATTTTCCGTGAATTCACAGTTACAACAGCAGGTATTTTTATTGTTCCTAATTTTAAGAAGAGAAACCTGAGGCAGGGGGAAAAAAAAGATATTAAATAACCTCCCAGGGATACAAAGCTAGGAGTCAAAACTAAGATTCCAGAGCAAGAGGTCTGGTTCCAGAGCCCATGCTCAGGGGCAGGGGTCCTCTGGTTTTAGCATCTGACTCACCTTGTGAAACATAGATCTCAGGCCCTTTCTGGGTGGGACTTGAGAGTTTTGCATTTCTCCTGAGATGGGCCTGGCCCACAGCTCTGGCCAAGTGAGGAAAACAACAGAAACCTGTCACAAGGAGAAGTGAAATATCCTGTTGCTGATCTTGCAGTGCTCTGGGAACACCAGTACCAGCAACAACACCCTTATTATTTGTTATTGTCATTCTGCCTGGCATTTATCTGGTGCTTTCTCTGTGCTGGACACTGTTGTGATCATGTAACACTGTCACTGTTACCATGGGCCATCTCGTTCAACCTGCACAACCACCACATGAGGTAGACTCTACTGTTAACCTTGCTTTACTGTTCAGGGAACTGGAACAGTTTTAAAACGTGCCTAAATGGCAGACTGAGGAGTCAAACTACCCCCACCTAATGTCAGAGCCTAAGCTCTTAAATGCAGAAATCAAGGCACAGTTGAAGGGAACCAGGAACAGATTTGCAGGGAGCTGAGGAAAGACTTCCTAAATGGAGTGGATCTGTGCAAAGGCCCAGGGGCGCAAAGATGCAAGATGTGATAGGGAATGAAAAACATGGAGACTTCTGTGTACCCTGCATGGCAAGCAAGACACGAAGGATAAGACTGGAAAAGTAGGTCAGGCAGCCTTGAAAATGAAAAGTCATTGGTGCTCCAGACTGACTGTGAGCTTTCAAGCACCTGTCAGGGGCAGACTCTTCCTCAGAAATCATCTTTGGGGACTTCTAAACAGAACAGTGGAGTCATTCTTTGTTAAAGATGCTACCAGGCCACCTCTTCTCTGCCACACATCATTTGAGAGTCTCAGAATATGTTCAGAGAAGAATTGGATCGCTGAGGTTAGCGCTCCTGTAACAGTGAGTCATGCCCAGCTAGGGGAAAGGTGTTTGGTACACAGCCACGTCAGGAGCAAATGGAGAGGTGCGCGCGCGTCTGTGAGCGTGCCCGTGTGTAAATCCACACGCTGCAGTTGGAAAGCGCCCACCGAGGCACTGGTGCACGGGTATCATTGGAGCTGCCAACTTGTTTTATTTCTGATATTGCCTGGCAGCCCCTGAAGGGGGGAGGTGTGAATTTTTATCTCCCATTTACCAGACTTTCATTATATCGTGCTTACAGACACAGTGTCAGCACATAAAATGTTAAACATCACTGGTCTGAAGGAGGCTCCCAATGTCTTCCCCCTGGTGCTGGGGGAATCAGCTAGCTTTGCGGTAGTGGTTCTGTCAGTGTAATATGACATGAAGCATTTCTCAGTAATGACAGACACTGAATATGAGTGACAGGAACTCTGACCGCAAGGAATGGGTTCAATTACCAGAGATGGGAGGTTACCTGAGATAAAACCAAAGGGCCCAATTGTGCTTCTTTTTGACCCCTTGACTCCCCGATCCAGAGCAGCAAAGACAAATGGCTGATTAACCAGCCCCTAACCTTCTTTTTCAGTGATAAACTTGTTTGGATTTCCCTGTCTGGAGAAAGAAAAAAAAAAAATCTATGGGTGGTGTGTTCCTGAAGGTAATATGATCAGAAAACAGTCAGGCGGGTGCTTGGTCATTTTTGTCTCTTGCAAGCACAAGACTGAAAACTGTCATTCTATCTCAGAATGGATCTAGGACAGTGTCCAGAAATCAATACAAGATAAACGATTGCTCTCTTAACCCCGCCTTTCTTCTGCGGCCACGGTTACATTGCTCCTGTTCACCTGTAGCCAACCTGACGCCAGTGTAAATGAGAGCCCCTGCCATCAGAAGCCTCCCTCGTCCTGCCCTCCTGCAAGCTGTCCTGCTCAGCACTGAGCACAGCTTCATGCTTGTTTATAGTCCACTGCCCATAGCCCCCAGATAGAGTTATAGCGAGCAGCCCAATTAAACTGTCGCAGGCCGCCCTCACTTGACTAGCTCTGCAGAGTCATTTAACCAACAGACATTCCTGACTATTAAGGCTAGTAGCAGCATGTCTCCAGTGCTGGAGATAAAGTGAATGAAATTTGTTATTCTGGGCTGACACTCGATCCCAGCTGTTGAACTAATGCTGTTGCACCTGAAGTTTTTCTCTATGGTAATTGCTGCCTGTGTTATTATTTCATATAGTAAATTGGAGAAAATTGCAACAGGTATTAAATTCTTTGAGCTGATTCACGGGAGTTCTATTATGCATTCTTCCAAGGTAGATTCCAACCTGTGTTCAAGACTGGGAAGACAGATTTTGCTAGCCAGATGCACTGACTTGGGTTTCATTATTATCAGATACAGTTCAGTTTTAGGCCTGGCCGGCATTTATCAGCTTTACCTGAAATCTGTTTTAGAGTCCACTTCTGCTTCTAATTCAGTCAACATATGTTGGGATGCTCCTTGGGGAATTTGGTTACAATGACCAACGTTGACCGTGGTTAGCGCTGTTCTGCTTGATCCATGACACATACTTGGTGCAATAAGTCTTTTGCACCACATATGCTTAGGTGAATGGTCAGTGTGAAGTGTCTTCCACAGGGGACCCTTGGAATCCTCAGCTCTGATGGGAAGTCCTTAAATAACTCAGGTAAAACCACTTGACTGAGAACTCATGGGAATAAGCTAAAGGTCTCATGTCCAAGTCTCCGGTCCTCACTGCTCCGTGCACTGTGGTCTAATCCCTGTTAACCACTTTCTCTTTGCAGAGTAGGAGCAGGTCTCCTGAGACTTTTTACTGTGACGTGTAAACCATATTCAGACTTTAGTGCAGTCTCTGAGGCCTCCGTTCCTGTTGTGGGTGACACAGGAGACCTTTATGGCATTCAAGGCGAAGGCTCCAGATAGGACCCAGAATAAGAATTCTGGTCAGTCTAGTGGGGAAAGTATTTTGTTTGCCTTCAAGTTAATGCTTTGGAGAGGCAGTGACCACAACCCTCATGTTACTTTGTTTTCTACCTGAAGACTGTAACCTGACAGACAAAACAGGGCTTTGGCAATTACAGAAACATACAGTTCTAAACCTCAGGGTTTTGTCACTTCCTCATTTAGAAGCAGTAGGCAGGCACTAGCCCATATCTGATTAGAGGCAAATGTGAGAAGCTTAGAGTAATGGAGGGTAGACACAGGGTTTTGTGATTGTGCATGCTTCCTCATCCTGCCCCCATAGAACAGTCTACAGAGTAGTTCAAGTTCTTTGTCCCTCTAATACAAGACCGTGTGGGAAGCCCATTAAACACCATCCAAAAACACCTCCTCAGGTGCTTTCTCTCCTGATGTAAATATCCATCCTTTCATGCTGGTGCCTGGGATTAGACTGTCCATGGTGGAGGATTTGTATCGTCCATGGAGTTGGTGGGGCCTCAAACATACTGAATGTACCATGGTCAGTGTTATTTCTGATATTCATAAGCTTTGTTTAAATAAGCTGTTTTGAAAACTCAAATCTGCTGAAATTGAATTACTATAATTTACAGCATGAGAAATGTATATTTTCCCACTGAGAAAATGAAAGAAGTATTAGTCTTTCATTTATGTATGAGATGTGTAGACTATGGATAGAGTATCAAGTATAGAATATGTCTTAAAATCCTAGTAGATTTATTTTCTCACCCACAAATCCAATAGGAAAAACTGGCATTTTTCATTAAAACTAAGACTAATATTTGTTGTATTTCCTGAAATTACCAAATATACAACGGTTTTAGGTATTTTTATACAATATATTCACAGGCAAATATTGACTTGTTCCCAGGGGTCTTTTGATGCACATTTATTCTTGTCTTTGGTATTTGAGGATCCTAATGTATCATAATAACATAAGTAAAAGTTGCAATATAATAACTGCATGTGTGCATTTCAGACCCAGAACTAATTCCTCATTTTCCTGTCTCCATATCTCTCAAGCAGGGGTAGAACAGTTTTCCAAGTCTTACCTGGACTTACTGTTCTGTAGATATGGAGTTGTTTGGGTTCCTAGATAGCTGGACCTGTTTTGTATTTATATGTGGAGAATGTAGGGGGAGATCTCAGCAGAACAGCCTGTGTAAGAAGTCATTTGAGAGCTGATTATTTTTATAACATATTTAAAATAAGAGTCAGAATTTGGAAGATTCCTGAGATGAGGGCGACAGAGAAGATGTGGGATCTCAAAAGGCAAATTGGAAGGAAAACAGTCTCTTCTCCATAATACTAGCAATTTAAACAGCTGTCTATAGACAGGTCACTAAAGTAAAGAATCTTGAGATGGTAAATGTTTGGATGAGGTACGAGTAGGGCATAAAGAAGAGGACTCCTGATGGTTTTCCTGCAGATCCTAAGACAATTCCCTTCTTTCATGTGTGCACATTGGAGAGCTGCAGGCCTTGCATTAAGTGCCTGGCATTTATGGTAACATTTCCTCTCATTCACTGAGCTGGAATATCCTCCCTCAACCAGTGAAGGAACTGGGCCTCTGGAAGCTAAGGTCTAATTCTCACTGAACATTGATTTAAAAATTTTAAGATGGAATTGAACCCAAGTCTGTTGCTTTTAAAACCCCATCATCAAGCTGGGGATATAGCTCAGTTGGTAGAGTGCTTGCCTTGCATGCACAATGCCCTGGGTTCTAATCCCCAGCACCACCAAACAAACAAACAAAAAACCACATCATCTATTTGGGATGGCTAGAACTTTGTGAAATGAATTCCTCTTATGTTACAAAACAGTAGAATTTTCAGCAAGGAAGTCCAAGCAGCTGCCTAAAATTCCTCATTGTTGTTCCTCCTAATACCGACTCAATGCTGGGCTTTTGGTATCTACCAGGATATAAAATTGCGTGTATTTCTTAAACTTTAGGGCTGGGGCTAGAGCTTTGTGCAGAGTGCTTGCCTAGCACGTGTGAGGCACTGGGTTTCATCCCTAGCACCACATAAAAATAAAAAGAAAATAAAGTCATGCTGTTCATCTACAACTACAAATTTTTTTTTTTTTAATTTAAACTTTAGACTATTTTTTGTAAGTGTGAATAATTCAGAATCAGTTGAGTAGCCATCTGCCATCTGGATCACAGTAGATCTTGTGCTGATCAGGGGCCTGCAAACCTTTTCTTCAAAAGGCCAAATAGTAAATATTTTAGGCCTTGTGAGCCACATAGTCTGTTGCAACTGTTCTTCTCTACTGCAGTGCAAAAACAGCCACAGAGAGTATGTAAATAAATGTGTGCATATGTTCCAATAAAGCATCTACTAACACAGGTGGCAGGATTTGGACCGGGGGTCACAGTTTACCAACCCTTCTCCTAGGCCATGGAAGACTTATGTTTAAGGGAACTAGAACACAACAAATGTTTTATTCTCCTCTCATTTTTTAGCTGTTTATGTAGATTGCTGGTGAAAGAGATGTCCTCTCAGCATAACTCAAAACTCTGTTCATTGGCTTGACTTTTAAAGGTTTTTGTTTTTTGGTTGTTTTTCTTTTTCCTTAAAAATCTCTTGTTTAAGCACATGTTAAGTATGTCCATGTTCTTTCCATTAAATATCTTGGTTGCTGTCCCAGACTTCAAATTGCAGTGAATTTATCCCCAAAGGATGTTTGGTATCAATTCTCAAGATGCAATTTGAGTGTAGTCTGCTTCCATAATGGAAACAGGATTCCAAATCTTTATTATTTAGGGTCCTTAGAAAATAATGAATCATTGAATTGGCGTTACTCAGCACTGTTAAGGCATACTGAATCCTTTATTTTCTTGTCTTATAGCTTTATATCTGCTCAAAGAATAAAATAGTATGAAGATTTCATTTTACAGCTGCATATGAGGTATTAGATTTTGATTTTCCAGCTAAGCTGAGATAAACTCAGATGATATTGTATTGGAACTTTTTTTTTTCCCCACTAAGCATTTTCTACAGGAAAAACTAAAAACAAACAACAACCTGAAACATTTGTTTGTGAGTCCTGGAATCATTTACCCTAACAATTATAGGTTTCCTTGTTATTCCATCCCTTTAACTAATGACTCTCTTTGGTAAACCATCTCATCATGTCGTCACCATGTAATACGGATTAGTGGCATCTACTTCTTTTGCACAGGAAATTAGTAGTGGTGCTAGGGGTAGCTGTAGTATTATGTAACTAGATAGTATGTTTGGGTAGTTAGCTTTTCTTTTTTAAACTCCATTAGAGGCATCATTGGGATCCTCACCAAAGGCATCTGTGTTGAGGAGGGAGTGGGGATGTCAGCAATAATTGCATTCCCAAATCTCAATGCCCTTGCTCCCTACCTGAGTGCCTGCTGACCTCCCATCTAACTGTGCCCAGAGGTCCTTGTGCTTTCTTGATTTATCCAACACAGTGCCTGTGAAATATTTAGTTCTCTTTATTCTATCTCTTACCTGTTTTCTCAGGCAGTGGGCAAAGTATGAGTTTTGCAGTCAAAACCCCTTTTATCTTCCCTGACCTTCAGTTGCTTCTTATGAAAAATCAAATGATATTAACCTTATATTATAGAGCACTTTTGAGATCTAATGAGGATGTATATATCAGTGCTCTGCAAATTGGGTTTATCGTTTGTGAATTACTGTCACTGTCTACCTGGCCTGCCTGTTTAGGAGAATTCTCTACCATTATTAAAATAACTAAATCCATAGTGTTCTTCGTATCTGAGTGTTCTACATAGAATTGCCCCTGTGAAAAGCAGCTTAATTATGACAGGATGCCAGGGGGCACTGTTTCCTCTGTGTTAAATAAATGGTACCCCTGGAAACAGAGTTTCAAGTGCTAAAATCAATGAGTAAAATTCCAAGCAGCTACCTTTTGTCATTTCTGTTTGGGGGCTCATTTTTGTAGCCACTGCTTTCTCTGTTTATAGCATTTTAATGCACAGGGTAGATCTTTCTTTATTAGCACTCCCTCAAGATCTTTTGTTGGTGATCTTGGTTTCACTTGTTCTGGAGAACAGCTGCCTTCCAAAGCTCCCTAAAGTAAATTTCATATTTGCCATTAGCCTATATTTAGAGTTTCCCCAAGCCAAGAATAGCCTCTGAGTTTGCTGACCGTGTTTGCCATCATTTTTTTCATGATGCAATCACAAAAAGAAGGAAATTTAATTTTATGTAGATTGTGTAGGATATATCCCACATAAGCATAAGACTCTAGTAACCTTCTGCCTTGTCAAATAAGCTAAACCTTCCCAAATAGCCAGCCAGGAAAACATATGATACCATTTGCAGTGGTAGAATGTGGCATGCTGTTCTTCTGTAATTATAATGGCCTGATCCATGTGGGGTGGTTGAGTCTGACTTAACGATCATTAATCTACTGAGTCTTGGTATCAGCGTCCCATCTTGAAGAGCAGCAGTACTTGGCTGGATGAGTAGGGCTTTGATTTCATTGTAATCAGGACAGCTTTGTTAAAATTCTGCTGCTCCATAGTGCCCAAGGATTCTGGGAAGGGAAGTTTTTTCTTTCTTCCTTTTTTTGCATGGTGAGGATGAATTGTTTCTCTCTCTCCCATCCCCTAGGTTACTATTTGTGCTCTCCCTTGATCTCCTGCTTGTCCCTTTATTTCCCCCACGTTGCAAAAGTTTCTTTCTGTGCAACCAGGAATCTGTTTAGCAGACCATATTGTGAGTGAAGGGCCAGCGTTTGTTGCCTGATTTTGGCAACGCTGGGCAGTCAGCTGGGATGTAATTAAGACTCTGAGAACAGGCTGTCTTCTCCACGGGAAGGGCATGTTAGATGGTACTGGGATTTGGGGCTGTCAGTTTGGCCAAGGCTGGAGACAGAGAACTATGGACAGAGATATTTCCTTTCATTTATAATCCCTTTATGTACAGTGTATGCACTTGGCGAAGTTTACATATAACCTAGTAGCTAGAGTTTACAAGCCAATGCAGTGAAATTAGCATATGTTACATGTATATTTTAGTAATATTTTAAAGCAAGTGCATATTTCCAAAGTGAATTATGCATGGATGACAGCAATAGGGTTGTGTTGCGCTGGGTGTCAAATCCCACAACTTTTTGTCGAGACTGTGGATTTTACACTAAAAAGGCAGAAAGACTAAACGAAGTAAAACAGTTTTAATTTTTAACAGTTTGGTTCGGCCCAAGGAGCCAGGCTGTGACAGATATAACTGACATTTGAATAATTGGATTAATTTAGAGAAGGGCAAATCCGGTTTTGACGGTTGTGCTTGTGTGTATGTCTTTTTTTTTTTTTTTTAATCTGCAGGAATGGAGTCGTGTGGGTTAAACACGCACTTCACGCAATGCCAAGCAAAGCTTGAGGAAATGCCTCAAAATTTATGAAATTAATTCATTAGATGGCTTCCATATACATGTGTGCACATGTGTGTGTTCACATAGTCTCAGTGTTCTTCATATGTTGTGTAAGAGGAATCCACCATGTGTCCTTTATCCCACTCTCTCGGTGACATGTGCATACATATTGCATAGATAGGCGCGTTGTGTGTGCACTTAGGAACTTGGGAAGTTCGGTTGGAGGATAACCTACAGGACTTCACAGGCCCTATAGTAAACGTACCGACGAGGAATTTCACCGTGACATTGGCACGCCCTTTCCTCCCAGATCAGTGTTTGTAAAGCACCCAGTGCAACAGAAGAAAAGCCTAATTTGGTATCTGGGGTATCAGGAACCAAATCCACATGGTTAATTCTTCAACCCTAAATTCCTTCAGATTTACATGGCTTTTTTAGCTCCTCGAATGAAGATAATCTCAGCAACATAAAACCAAGCACACCACCACAAAACCCCCTCCTCCAGAATTTCTGTTAATGAAATACGCCATCCAAAATCAGCAGGCCGGGACTAAAACTTGTGGCAGCCAGTCTTGAATTGTGGCTCTGGGCTGGCTCTCAGAGCCTTTTCCCCAGCAGGACATTAATAGACATTAACACTCGGGCAAGAAGTGTTGATGTGTGGTTTATAATGTTAGCACCCAGTTAGGCAGGTATAACACATGCGCTAGGAATCTTGTACCAACACATGTGTGTGTTGAGTTGGATTAATGAGAACCATAAAAGGAGAGCCCTTCCACCCGAGCTGGGGTTGCCGCCTGTCCTCCTCTTACCAGCCAGCCGAGTGCTCCTCTGGGTGGAGATGTCCTGGCCGGATGTTTTCATTATAAGCCGCAGTTGTACTCTGCTGTGTTGTGGTGTGATCACGAAGCCCAGCGTGTTCACACTTCACATTAAAACTCCTTTTCATCTAGTGCCACTCACACGGAGAGGAAAGGGCACTTGCACAACTCACTCCTAGACCGTGAGGCGAAAGTTTTTATTTGCATCTCTCAGATTGACCTGGCTCTTCATCAAGTGTTTCTGAACAGTTCTGAGACACTTTCTGGTTTACTTTGTAAATGGGGCAATGAAGCATTCTTGTCTCCTGACTGGCTCTCCTTGGAGGATTCTCAAAGCCTTTTAAAATTGTGTGTTTTTCTGGGGCAGCCTTGAAAGTCCCAGGGGTGAAGTTGCCATCTGTCCTTTATATTAAAAGAATCTTCTGTATTGTATACCTGATGTGCTTGTCCCAGAGATAGATGTTGTTAATTAAAGGACAGCATTTGTCCTTTATCTGAAATAAATCTTCTCTCTTGCCTGAAGAACATTTTCCTGAGCCTGAGGAAGCAGGTAAGGACATTCTACCCAGTGTCCTGGTGTTTAGTAAAGGTCTTGGCTGCTCTGCAGTCACTAGATTAGACATGCAGACATGGAAAGTGTTTGCATTTTGTTGTTGTTGTTTTTGTTTGTTTGTTTGTTTGCTTGTTTTCTTAATTTTCCAGGATGTGGCTTGTGGGGGCTTATGTAAATAAATGTAACATATATCAGTGATGATAATTTGTGACTTCTTTGGTGGAGATTCACAAACAGCAAGTCTGAAGAAGGTGCCCCCATGCTGCATATTTATGTGGTAGGTGTGACAGCACCTGAATCCTTCAGTGCCACTTTGTTGCTGCAGATTCTTCTATACCTTCTGCCCCTGGGAAGAGACAAATGCAAACATTTGCCTGCAGCAAACAAAGCCAGGGTTCTGCCAGACCACAGCTGGAACAGGTATAGGGAGAGAGAAAGCTGCTTCCTTAGCCCACTCACTCTGTGTCTCAGGAAACTCAGAAAATAACTTAGACCTGCACTATGGAAGAGCAGCTGGAGCAATGTGGCTGTGAACTGTCATCTAAGGGACAGTCACCTCTGTAATTCTGCGAAGCCTGAAGCAGGAAGGTGACCCTGATCAGGGACCAACTTCTAGGAGAGAGGCTGAAGATTGTAACAGCAGAGACATTGACTGAGGAACTGTTCAGGAGAGGGGAGACTGGGTGGTCCTGCCTGTCCTTTGTTGATAGGAAAGACCTCAGAATTGCCTGTGGCATGGGGAGGAGAGTACTGGATTGATTGGACCATGATTTTCTGGTGACCTAACATCTGAACTAAAGATCAGGCTTAATTTGTAGTGATTCAAGCTTAAAAGGGCATGCAAATTAGGTCCTGTTCTCCATTGTCTAGGAATTGGGCAGGTGACATAAAAGAGAGACAGGCTTAGGTGAGAAAACAACAAGAGTGGTAGCAGCCACGGGGCAGATATCAGGCACTTACGCCATGGGAGAGGGTCAGGTGGTCACTTCCTAAATCTGGTTATAACCATGTGGGGATATGGGCCCAAGATTGCAAGTCCTCAGATTTTTCAGTAAATGCCATTAATGTGAAACTTTGTCACTTTTCAATGTTGGCAGATAATTCACTGTTTTAAAACAGTGCAGGCCAGGTGAAACTCATCTATAGCAGGCTGTCGTTTATGGGCTGCTAGTTTACACACATCAATATACACAAGGCAGTCACATTACCTAAGTGGGAATATTCCAGAGGATAAACTGAAAATGTAGAAGCACCAAGAAAAATGAAAATAAAAAGAAACTCAGTCCCAAACAGCTATTAATATTTTGGATATTACCCTTTGAGTCTTTGTAAACTGCATATGCATTTTTATATGCATGTTTTGAAATAGTTGTAATCAAACAGCCTGTGATTTTCCACTTACCATTATAGGCAGTTTCCTTATGGAATTTACAATGACTATAGGATATTCCATAAAGGGGATGTATCACCATATGCAAAATTACTTTCTTCTTTTTGAACATTTAAGTTACTTTTGATTTGACACCATTAAAAGTAATGTTGCAATCACATATTTGCTAATACTTCTTTTTTCCTTATTTTGGATTAGTTTCTTAGAATCTGAAAGGAGGATTACTAAGTCAAAAGGTATGAATGTTTTTATGGTTTTCAGCATATATTGCCAAATTGCTTTCCAAAAGTGTTGCACCAATTTACACTGCAGTCAGCCAAGTATGAGTATATGAATTTTCATACATCCTTGCCAGCATTATTCTGTTTTAGAGATCCACCCCCCACCATTGGTAGGTGAAAATTGGACTCGATTCATGCTTGAATTTGCAATTTTTTGAGGTTTCCCCATAAATCTGTTGGCTAATTGTATTGTTCTTACAACATCTGTATTTTTTCTAAGACTAAATTTTGTTGAGGTTTTGTTCACTTTGTGTGTGTGTGTGCGTGTGTTTAAAGTTCTCTCGTTAGCAACTGATAAGTAATTTGGGAAGAGCCTCCTTGGCAGGACCTTCCTCCAGGGGACCCCCTAGCTCAGCACCACTGCAGCTGCTGCTTTTAACTGTGCATTAACTTGGAGTTGGGCCAGCCCAAGCAGGATCCCCCTCCTGAAGAGGGGCTCTTGTGTTCTGGTGAACCACAAACTCAGGTCTGTATCTGCCAGTATGTTTTTGGCAGAACCATCTAATAAAATCCCATCCACACTGTTCTGTGAAATGCAGTCACAAATTTGCCTGATGATTGCCTGATGCCATATATATATATATATATACTTATTTTTTTCTCTTGGTAACAGCTCATCTCCATGTCTTAGATGGGTTTTGTCTATTGCCTCCTCCCTTCCCTCCTTCATCACTCTGCTTGGAGCATGTTCTAACTACACCATATATAATCCGAGTTTCTTGTAGCACTGTCTATGGAAAGGGAACTGAGCCAGTAATGTGGAGACAGGGGGTTCTATGATTGGCTCGGCCTTTTGTTTAGTAATAGCTTAACAAAAGCAACAAATACCTAGCCAGTGCAGAAATGCTTTTTAGCATTCTTCATATATTCTTGAATCTTCTTAACAAGTCTATGAAGTAGTCAGTATTTTCCCCATTTAGGTGAGGGAACTCTGGCTCAGAAAGAAGAAACACTTATCCAATATCATGCTTCATCTCTCTCTGAACTAGAGTGAGTTTTTCATTCCTGTAGGTCTCAGTCTTCCCATCTGCAAAATGGAATTGCCTTTCTGTAACTCATTGTGATGGCATGGAACTAAAATGGTGTCACGTTTGCATTAAGTTACGTCGACTATTGAAACCCAGGACATGTAATAAGTTGTAGTCACTAACTACCTAACTTCTCTGGTCCTCAACTTCTGTATTCACAAAATGTAGAGACTAAACCAGGTTAATTTCAAGGGTTACATTAGCTGTATCGTTTCCTTGTTGGCTGCAGACTCAAATCTTAGTGAAGAAAGCCTGCGTAGCTCCCAGAGGCTGTAGACTGTGCAGGAAGTCGACTTTACATTGCAGGCTCTTCTGTCACTCTCAGCCAGGTTTCTTTGGAAGAAACTGCACACTTTGAGGGAGGAGGAACTTTACTCTTTGGTGTGCGCAGAGCAAAGTGGTTGATATACCAGTGTCTGCTGGCCACTTTAAGGCCACTCTAAACCGTTTAAGGAATTGCTTACTTTGGCTCTGAGGATACTGTGATCCCTTAATATCTAGAAAAGAAAATATACCTATTCCCCTTTTCTTCCTATCTCACCCTCAGGTGGGAACTTAATTAACCGAGGTGGTTAATGGAGAAAATAAAGTGCAGAATCAACTCCATGCAAAAATGCTTGACTTCATACATCATAATAAAAAAAAAAAATAGGGGTTCAAGATCCCATATGGCACTTAGCCTCCTCACAAGGATCATCAGGCATAGACTAGAAGCAGGTGGCCTGGCACAGAGAGTGGAGGTTATTTTTGCTGCTGGGCTCCCGCCATTTCAGAGTTTAACAGTGGCAAGACTGCTCAGCAGGAAGCTGACCCCACATGCTCTCCCTTTGGTGGGATGGAACACTCCCACCTTCACTGCTGGGAATAAACTCCATCAAATCTAGGTCACAGTTACACTCCCAGAAAGGTCTCTGTCTAAACTTATTCCCAGTTACTATTTAATTGCCATTTCCAAATCTGATTCATTTAGAGTGAAGTAATAGCCTTAATTGGTCACCCATCCTGGGTACCTCTTTAAAGCCTACAAAGATGATATCTTGACATTTTCCTTTAGGGAACCCTAGGGCAACAGGTAGCCTGTTCATATCCTTTGTCTTTTCCTATACAGTAGCTTAGGTTTGAGGACCCCTTGTAGACTGCAGACGTGAAAACCTGGATTCTACTCTGACTTGGCTTCTCCTGTGGGTTTAGTTTTGCTGTTTGTGATATGAAGGGATTTATACTGGGTCAGGGATTTCTTTTCTTTTTTTCTTTTAGTACCGGGGATTAAACCCAGGGGTATTCTACCACGGAACTACATCCCTAGGGATGTAGGGGTTTGACAGGTGAAGAGCTTGTGACATACCATGTGCAAAACCACTTTGAATAAGTAACGTATAAATGCAAGTCACTATTACCTTTGTGGTAATTATAAAGAATTATTTGAATTTTTAGAATTATTATCATTTGGAATTAAAATACTGGGCTTTTAAAAGATGGCTTAAAAAACCAAAATAGACAGGTAGATCAATGGTACAGGATAGAAGACACGGAGACATACCCACATAAGTACAGTAACCTCATACTATACAAAGGTGCCAAAAACTTACAAAGAAAAGATAGGCTGTTCAACAAATGGTGCTGGGAAAACTGGAAATCCGTATGCAGTAAAATGAAATTAAACCCCTATCTCTCACCCTGTACAAAACTCAACTCGAAACGGATCAAGGATCTAGGAATTAGACCTGAGACCCTTCACCAAATAGAAGAAAAAGTAGGCCCAAACCTCCATCACATTGGCTTAGGACCAACTTCCTTAAGAAGACCCCCATAGTGCAAGAAATAAAAGAAGAATCAATAAATGTGATAGATTCAAACTAAAAAGTTTTTTTCTCAGCACAGGAAACAATTAATAATGTGAAAAGAGAGCCTACAGAGTGAGAGAAAAACTTTTCCACACACACACTTCAAAGAGAGCACTCATCTCCAAAGTTTATAAAGAACTTAAAAAACTTTACACCCAAAATACAAAGAACCCAATCAATAAATGGGCTAAGGATATGGGCAGACACTTCACAGAAGAAGATATACAGGTGATTAACAAATATATGAAAAAGTGCTCATCATACCTAGTAATTAGAGAAATACAAATTAAAACCACCCTAAGATTTCATCTAACTCCAATTAGAATGGCTATTATCAAGAACACAAGCAATAATAAGTGTTGGTGTGGATGTGGGGAAAAAGGCACACTCGTACTTTGATGGTGGAGTTGTAAATTGGTGCAGCCACTCTGGAAAGCAGTATGGAGATTCCTCAGAAAACTTGGAATGGACCCACCATTTGACCCAGCTATCCCACTATTCAGTTTATACCCAAAGGACTTAAAATCAGCATATTACAGTGATGCAGCCACATCAATGTTCATAACATCTCAATTCACAATATCTAGATTGTGGAATCAACCTATATGCCCTTCAGTTGATGAATGGACAAAGAAACTATGGTATATATATACACAATGGAATATTACTCAGCCATAAAGAAGAATAAAATTATGGCATTTGCTGGTAAATGGATGAAGTTGGAAAATATGCTAAGTGAAATAGGCCAAACCCAAAAAAATCAAAGGCTGAATGTTTTCTCTGATAAGTGCATTACAGTATATAACGAGACAATATATAACAAGAAGAATGAAGGAAATTTGGATGTTGTAGAGGAAAGAGGGGTGGGAGGGGGTTGGGATGGAAAAACAGTAGAATGAAACAGACAGTATTACCCTATATATGTGTATGATTACATGAATGGTGGGAATCTACATTGTGTACAACCATAGAAATGAAAAGTTGTACCCCATTTGTGTACAATGCAGTCTGTAAAAAAAAAATTAAAAGATAAATTAAAAAAAGTGTCTGTAAAAATAAAAAATATTTTAATTTAAAAAAAAAGATGGCTTAAAAAAAAATCAAGGATTCACCATGAGTAAATTACTTGCCTGCAAATATCATGCAGACTTTTCATTATCTTTAGAGGAAAATGTTTCTGTTGTGTGTGGGAAAAAGAGAAGGCGTTTCATTTGTATTGCTGCTCATATAAATTGCAAAAACTCAGGGAGCTGAAGTCCAAGGTAAAGCAATAGCATATAAGGAAATGAAGTTGATGCTATATTAAAGATTCCTTGTCACACGCACTCTCTGCCTAGAAATGGGAATGCTCCAGTCTTGTCACTGACATTTTGTGAACAAGCAGCCTGTATTGGATGGTGATAAATGGATTATTTTAAATGTCATTCTGCACTGTTTTAGAGTTGCAAGGAGAGTTTTGATATTGAGTTGTTGGTTAGAATATTCTATACCAATCCTTTATGATGAAATAATCTCCTCAAGTTACATCCAGAAATGTCAAAGTTGCTTATTTCTTCAATCACCCATAGCAATGTCTCCATTACAAGATATGCAGAGAAGATTGTATAATAATGTCAAACTATTTATAGAAACGTTGCCTAGGAATCTCCACTCTCCTCGAGTTGTGTATTTAATGCTAGATGTTTGTTTTTATATATGTATATGTTTTCTATTCCTAAATTGACTTCAGCTGAGGCGTCGCACTTTAGTATTTTTATAGAGCACATTTAAAAATTGACAATATGAGCATTTAAGCACCAAAACTAAGGCCAGGTGAGCACTTTCTAAATATAAAGATTTGCTTAATCAGGTTTCAAATATTATAATTTGTCCTAAATTGTGTATTCTAAACATTGGAAGGGTGTTATAATCATATTTAAGATCTGCTATTTATTTTGTGTAAAGTAGTATATAATACTTTGCCCAGATAAGCTTTATTATTTATTTTATGCTAATTTATGTATTATTTCATCTTTAATATTTCTTTGAAATTCCAAATTTAATAAAATTCTTTCCATTACATAGAATTTAGTCATTTGTATAAAGATTTGGTATCATATGGATTTATATGGAAATATGTGTAAGTAGATTTTGAAAGCGTATCTCAAGTTTTACTTGGCAAAGTTATTCTAAATATTGGCTTTCTTCACCAAAGAAAAGATCTTTCTAGACATAGATATTGAAAATATTCAATTTTCTACACATGAAGAATCTCTCCAGCCTCTTTTTACTCTAGTGATCTTACCCTCTTCCTCCTCTTTCTATAATTCTTTAAAAAAGGCATATCATTTGAATTTTAAAAGATCAAAACAATGTAAATAATGTTAGATCGAAACATATAAAATTGCCATTTTTGTAGCTCAACAGTCACATAACAGTGATTTTATACAGCTCACTCCAGAAACTATTAGTACTGGTGCATTTACTATATGCCAGACACATCTGAATGTATATGGATTCATTTACTGGTCACACCAACTCCAAGGATTGGTACTGCTATTACCCCCTTGATAAAAAGGCTGAGGCATAGACTAATTAAGTAATCATGGAACCAGGTAGTCTCCCTCCAGAGCCTCTGTTCATGATCACTACTCTGAGCTGCCTCTCCAGGAAAGCAAAGTTCCTGACTCTCCTGTCTTAAGTGTATTGCTCTCTGCTGCAAAAGTAATGTAGTCAGTTTCTGTGTGTTCAGATCTGTGTCCTGTGCATCTGCACACATTTATATATGAGTCCATAAAAAATGTACAATACTTTGTTCTTTTTATTCTTTTTTCTGTCCTATACAAGGTCTTATCTTCATTTCTTTCTTTCTTCATTCATTTTTCTTTCTCTCTTTGTGTTTTCAAAATAGTATAATCCCTGTAGTTCTACAACTTTACTCTTTACTCTAAACTTACTTAGAAAGCTATTTGTGTTAATACATAGAAATCTAATGAATTTCTTTACACTATTGCATGATATTCCAAAATATGAGTGGTGGATATATCCTTCTTTATTTAACTATCTTGTTTGAATTTTTCTCCACCCCCCATTTTCACTATTATAAATCATATTGTTATGAAAGCCCTTGGTGAGTATTTGGGCTACTTCTCTAGCATTAATACCAAGGAATGGCTTTAATAGGTTAAAATCTGGGCATATTTAAAATTTTGCTAAGTGTTAAATACCTGTCTATAAAAACTAATTTTCATTCTCATCAACTCTGTATGAAAAATTGATATAAACTTACCAATCTTATTTTTGTCGCTTTGATAGGTGAAAAATACTATCTCATGGTTTTAATTTGCATTTTCCTAATTATTTGTGAGCCTATTTTCACATTGTTTCTTCTCAAATTGCCTATTTAGATCCTTTATGCTTTTTTCTGTTAGAGTGTTTATCTTTTATTGGTTTGTATTTCTTTATATGTTCTGGATATTAATTCTCTTCTGTTATGTGTTTCAAATGTATTCTTTCTGTCACTTCTTATTCATATAAATTTAATTATCCCTTTGTTTTTTTCAGTGCTAGGGATGAAAACCAGGGTCTCATGCATGCTAGGTCATAGCCCTAGCCCTTGATTATTATCTTACAGGTTTTAATATTTCTTCAGGTATTTTTAAAAGTATGTTATTCTTTCCCTTTAGAGTTTTTTGCACATTGTGTCTTTCTTTTTCTGTGCTTTAAAAAATATATATATAAATTCACTTTTCTTGTATTCTGATGCATTTTAATTTTTGTTTTTAATGTTTACTTCTTTTTAAAAATTTTTTACAGACCACGTTTTGATTCAATCTACACAAATGGAGTACATTATTTCGTTTCTATGGTTGTGCGCGATGTAGATTCATACCATTCATGTAATCATACATGTACATAGGGTCTTGATGTCTGTCTCATTCCACCATTTTTCATACCCCCCTCCCTCTCATTTCCCTCTACGCAATCTAAAGTTCCTCCATACTTCTCTCACCCCCACCCGCTACCCCTAATAATACTATGGCATTTGCAGATAAATGGATGGAATTGGAGAATATCATGCTAAGTGAAATAAGCCAGTCCCAAAACACCAAAGGCCAAATGTTTTTCCTGATGAGTAGACGATGATATATAATGTTTACTTCTTTAATCCACCTCATCTTCCCCTTTTTGAGCATTTATTACATAGGTATTAACTTTATCATTTTTCAAAGAGCCAGTTGGCGCAACACCATTTATAGAATA
This sequence comes from Sciurus carolinensis, assembly GCF_902686445.1. Classification (NCBI taxonomy): domain Eukaryota; kingdom Metazoa; phylum Chordata; class Mammalia; order Rodentia; family Sciuridae; genus Sciurus; species Sciurus carolinensis. The sequence continues at coordinate 29,703,707 of NC_062228.1, read as the reverse complement.
AACCATTCTTGCCTCCATTGATTTAAAGAGACATTTGTATCATTTGCCAAGTTCCAGAAACTTAATGTATCAATTTCTGCACTTACTCAATTTTATTTTGAAAACTCTGTGGCCATTTTTATTATAAATACATTGGATTTATAGATTTATATGTTGCAGAATTTTTTTAAAAAACAATGTTTTCTCTTCATCCACTAATATACTCTTCACTTGTTTATGTCATCCTCTGTGTCCTTGAGTGTTTTAAATTTTTTCTTGACATAATCTTAATACTGTTTATTCCTGTTGTAGTGTAATTACAGGAATGTCATATAACTTTATTTTTTTTACATATATCTGGTTACCTTATTAAACTCTTATTCTAGTAAGTAGTTATTCTGTCAATTTCCTTGGAATTTCTAGGTAAGTATCAAATAATCTAAAATAACAATGATGTTGCCTTTTTCCAACACATACACTTTTAAAAATTTATCCTCCTGCCCTAGCTGACATTTCTAGAACAATATTAAATAGTAGCAGGGATAGTAGGTATGCTCTTTCTTTTCCTGTTGTTACTTGGAGTAGTTCTAATGTTTGGCAGTTAAGCTTGAGACTTGCTAAATTTCTGGCAAATACCCTTTATTAAGTACAGGAATTCATATTCTCTTTAGTGTGTGTTGTGCATGATGAGATGCTATTTTGGGGAAGGGAACTTACTGAGCCGATCATATGACTTTCTCTAATCTTTCAAGGTAGCAGTCACATTGTGAGCCATCCTTGCCCTCCTGAGATGAAACATTCTTGAACCTGATATAACACAAGCAGGGAATTGATTTGCTGGTGTTTTAGTGAGGATTTTCACAGGTGCAATTTCTGTTCAGAGGTATTTTTTAGTGTCCCACCCCCGCCCGGGACCTAGTTAACAGTTCTCAGTAGAACTCATTCATTCCTGACTTTCCCGTGATGTTGAACCTTTTGAAGTTTGTCCAAGGCTTGATTGGCTTTTGGCCATTTATGCATCAAGGCCTTTGCATGCAAGTTCCCTCAAATCTTTGAAGTTTATTTCTATTTATAGCTTTCCAGAGGAAGGGCATGAGTTTGCTTTCTCAACTATTTTTACTCTTCCTCCCAGCCTCCTAATGGGGAGAGAGCATAAATATTTCATTGAGACATAATGATGCACCTTTATGAAACCTATAGTTTCCCCCTTTTGGTTGAAAAGTGTGAACTTTTCTTTTTTCTTCATCCTATAGTTTGTTTTGTTTTATTGTTACACTGGGATTGAACCCAGGGGCACTTAACCACTCAGTCACATACCCAGCCCCTTTTTTGTATTTTATTTAGAGAGCCTCTGACTAAGTTCCTTAGGGCCTCACTAAGTTGCTGAGGCTGGCTTTGAACCTGCGATCCTCCTGCCTCAGCCTCCCAAGCTGCTAGTATCATAAGTGTATGCCACCATGCTGGCTTTGAAGCTATAATTTTAGTTACTCATTTATATCAAATGTTCCCCCTAAAAATAGATATTTGCTATTTTATAGTGAGAAACACTATTTTGGAAGACAATACTGTGTAGTTTTACACAGGTACATCCCCCATGACAGGCATCACTAATCTCAATTGCATGTTTTCCTCCTGAGTTTAAGTATGGTCTTTTCAACGCAGCACATCAAACAGCCATTACCTGTTGACTGCTACCTGCAATTTAGATGAAACCTATTTACAGTTCTTTGGCACAGCTTAGTTTGGAGGCTGGAAGTCCTAGCTTCCCTCTCTCTTGCAGTGTGAGATCAAGCCATTTCATAACTAATTCTTACTTCCCACATCTACGTAATGAGGAGATTAAACAGGGTGATCTCTGTTTTAAATGTTTTCTAATTCTCTTACATTCACTGTTATTTCAGGTCCTAGAAATATTTCAAGATTTGTAAATCCCCACTAAACTGCATGTTTATAATTTTATTATCATCACTTGTTTTTCTGTTCGGTTACATGTTTTTAAGATTCCAAATACATCTGCTTTGTAGCTAGTTCCTCTTTTTAAAAAATTATTTTTCATAGTTGTAGATGGACAGAAGCCTTTTATTTTATTTGCTTTGTGATGCTGAGGATTGAACCCAGTGCCTCACAGGTCTAGGCAAGTGCTCTACCACCGAGTCATGCCCCAGCCCCTCATTCCTATTTTGTTGCTCAATGTTTCTCCTGTTTCTAAAATTAATAAATGCTCATTCGAGAAAATTATAGATAGCAAAAGAAGAAAACTTAAATTACCCAAAATCCTAGTACCCAGACTATTGACATTGGTATATAATTAGAAATAATTCTGTATTAAAAATTTTTGTACTCTTTCACAGATTATCATTCTTGCTCATCAAATTTCCCTCAAAATATACAACAATTTATTTTTACTATATCACTTTAGTTTTCACATTTAAATATTATTGTAGACATCTTTTAATAAGAATCTTTGACACTTTCTTGAACAGATACCTACATGTGGAATTACTAGGTGTGGAAGAATATACATTTTTAAGTCACAAACAATTGTTGGTACTTGGAAAATATGTGTGGAATCAATGTTTAAATAATACCTTGCTAATTTTATTTTTAGAAAGATGTACCAATTTATAATTTCATCAGTAGTTTTTGAAAATGCCTCTCCCTTCTTATGTTGGGCAGCATGGAATATTATCGTTAAACAAATTCGTCTCCAATTTGATGGACAAAGAGGGAGATCTCACTTCTTTCTTTATCATTATTGTGTTTGAACATTTCTCATATTTATGGCTGTGTGTGTCTGTGTAAATTTCTTGTCTTCTCCTAATTGTCATCCCCTCCCTTTCTGGTATGTGTGCTAATTGTTAATAGCTAGGATGGCTTCGAGCTTGTTAGCAATTTGTTGCTACATAATTTACAGGCATGTGGATTTCTGTGGGGTGTTTTAGTCAGCTTTTTCCTGCTGTGACTAAATGACCCAACCAGCACAACTGTAAAGGAGGAAGAGTTCATTGGAGGGCTCACAGTTTCAGGGGTCTCAGTCCACCATAGACAACTGACTGTATTCCTTGAGGCTTGAGGTGAGGCTGGACATCATGGCGGAAGAGTGTGGCAGAGGGAAGCAGCTCACATCATCAGGAAGCAGAGAGAGAGAAAATCTACTCTTCAAATACAAAATATATACCCCCAAAGCCACACCCCAATTCTAATCTCCTCTAGCCACACCCCACCACTTCAGCACCACTCAGTTAATCCCTATCAGGGGATTAAATCACTGATTGGGTTAAGATTCTCACAACCCAATCATTTCTCCTCAGAACCTTCTTTCATTTTCTCACATGTGAACTTTTGGGGGACATCTCATCTCCAAGCCATAACATGAGGAAAGTACCAATTTTGAGGTCAACAAGAAAATTAAAGTATCTCTCCACCTGGCATGAATTTACTTTCACTAACTCTGTTTTTCTTAATCACAATCCATAATTTATAATTAAGAATTGCTATTTTTCTAGCCAACTCGGAGGATTATTTTTGAACCTGTTTGGATGCTCAGAAGCTCCCCAGGAGGCCATCAGTTTGCCCTCTCAGGAACTTTTTGCTTCCACAGAAGCCTTAAGCCTACATAAGATGACTCCTTAAATCTGATCTCTAGATCTTAAAACCTGGCTTCTGCACTTACAAGGCTTGCCAGTTGCACACTCAGGGATCCTCATGCCCCTTAGAGAACCAGACTTGCAGATCTCAGCTCCGTGGGTGTCCTTGGTGAGTCAAAATAGGAAGTTAGAACCAATCCCACCCTTAAGTCAAGAAGAACTGGTTAGTCACAAAGGGAAACAACCTGACTACTCTCTTCTAATATGTCTCCTAATTATTTCTGGCTATCAAATCCCTTAATTTATTCCACATTCTTCTACATTGGTGCTATTGGGGTCATTTTACCAAACAGTTGTGAAAATACTAACTAGTCTCTACTTTCAGGTGAGATTGTTTAACTGTTTTGCTACCTGGAAACCAGAGGACTGGAGGGAGACTTGCCTTATACATTTTTTCATGTCCAGTGTTGGTACTTAGGCTACACCTGGGGAGTTGACATCATGGGTGTGAGGGACTGGAGTCCAGAGCACACTGTCCTCTTGGAACCTGAGAGGCCTTATTTGCCTGTATGGCAGGACCTGTTTCTCCTTTGCTGACAAGGCCAGACCAACCCCTGATCCACAAAATAGACAATTTGCAGAAGTGCCTCCCTCTCAAACTTCAGGTAAAACCCTTTGTTTCCAAAGCCAAGGTGGTGTTAAGCAGCCACTGGCAATACAGTCTGTTGGGGACATACTTTTGCTCCAGTATTTCAGTTTGTTCTTATTGATAATTCTGAGTTGGGCTGGGGACATAGCTCAGTTGGTAGAGTGCTTGCCTTGCAAGCACAAGGCCCTGGGTTCAATCCCCAGCACCACAAAATAATAACAATAATAATAATAATAATAATAATAATAATTCTAACTTGAAAGTTCCTAAGCACAGAGGTTTCCATATTTAAGTAGTACAGTTTACAACCATTTCTTGTTATTGTTGTTGCCAGCCCAAAAGAAACCATAACTGATAGAAGATTAGATGCCAAAACCACTTTTTGGTACAGCTTGGAATTCCAATTTCAGAATTCTCACAGATTCATATGTTGCACAAGACTAAACAAACTATAGTCAGTTTACCTCATGGAACTGGTGTGAGTTCTTCTACAGTGTGTTAGACCTAGCAAACCATGATTAAATCTGGAGGTGAAGTTCTAATGGCATCTGAAAGGAGAAGTCCATATTCCCCAATGATTCCCTAAATCATCGCCCCAAAGGAAGGGGAAGTAATGTCATGACGGGCAGCCTGAAACCTTCTGCTTTTTGAGAACCATTCAGAGCTTAATTTCAACATCTTGATCCTAGACCTCAGAGAAAAATCCAGCAATGACTCACCTCACCCCTCTCTTATTAGAAAGCATCTTGGAGGGGGCTTTGGGGTTTTTCTCCACCTTAACTGTAGAAGAGGATCTCATGTGGATGAGATCTTCTTTTGTCTGCCCAAATTTGTGAATTTGATATAGTGTAAAGCACTTTTATGAGATTTAGATTCTTCTTTTTCATGGAGTGAATTAAATACCAAATAATTTTTATTAGGCTTTTTGTTCACATAGCATAACCAGTGAATAGATGAAGAAAGCTTCATGATAGCCGTGTGCTCCTAGTCACCGTCAGAGAGGCTTCACCCTCTCCCACACCAGATCCAGTGGTTGCCATTATCATACCTGCTTGTAGGAACCTGCTCATCCCCACTGGTACAAATCCATCTCTTCCAGTGACAGAAAGCTCAGAAATATTGCTCTCTTGGAAGCTATGCCCAAGAAACTTAGTTTCCTAACTGGGCTCTGCAGCTGTTAAAACTTCCTCACCTTTCACCCGAATCTCTGCTGTGTTTTGCAAATGAGGAGCTGGTGAGAAAAATATGCAGCTCCAAGCTGGCAAAGTTTTAAGTGGGTAAAGCTTGTAGTGTTAAGATCATAGCCCCAAATTACTTAAGGGCTTCTGCTAACATGGAAATAAGACTCTTCACTGCTGAGAGATTGGATATTCAGATAGATTTTTTTATGAAGGAAATAAATATTTCAGCATGCAAACACTACCCAAGCGGGGAGCGATGCTTCAAAACAGGGTCAGGGGTCAGGTTTTTTTCTGTTTGTTTTTTGGGATGGCTCCAAGTTTAAAGATATTGCACATTACTACCTACCCTGAGCCTCATATGGTAAAGTAATTACTGCTAGCTAGTGCAAAATATGTACATTCATTTTTATTTCCAAAGATCCTGAGATTTCCCTGTGCTTTTATGGTCCTCATTATAAAAAAATACATCATGAGGAACGATGCTTTTTCTCCATCATAGTGTAAAAGAGGCAAGCTGAAAATGTATGTCTGATAGTTCAACTTTTTAGCAAACTTAATTTTGGAGTAATAAATAAGAATAAATAAGACTAGGATCCATTTTCTCTTTAGAGAATAGTATAGTTCATTTTCATTGTTTGCCTTTAAAACATGCAGCAGACCCCGAGGGTATTGGATAATTTTTAGAGGAGATGCTGACCTGGTGGTCAGCCAGTCTGGGTGCAGTGGGGCCCAGGATGTCTTCAGGCAAGAGTAAGGCTGAGCGTTTTGAAACTTAAATACTGTCTTTCTCAGTGGAGTGGAATTCTGGTGACTATTGGAATTGCTATATAGAACTTGGAGTTTCTGAAACCCTTTTCTCTCTACCTTTAAGTGGGGAAAATAATTATTTGCTGGGTGATCTCTTTCTCTCCCAGACAGACACACATTCCCCAGCAATGGTACATTCAGACCTCTGCAGGACCCAGCAGTAATGTCGATGACTGAAACAAGCCAGGTGTGATACAATAGGGAGTTGGGAACGTAAAGGACTCCAAAGCACATCCCAGTCTAAAGGGGACAGCCAGGACTCTGCTCCAGTCAACTGTTGCCGTGATGGACTGTGGGCCCTCTGTTGTGGATGACTCAGATCCCCACCCCCGAAAGAAGCCAGGATCCTAGATTTTTGTATGAAATGTCCTTATGTGAACATCTTGGCAACGTATTGGAGAGCCAGATTTGGCCTACATGCCATAGGTTGTGACTTTAGCATTCAAAACTTGCAAAAGGTAGAGTTAGGTGCTTAGTGGCAGTACCTTCCCTTTCTTTAAAGGAGGTGTTTAGAGCTTGGTACATTCTGAACAATGACTTGACTGCTGCTTAAAACCCTGTTACTGTGAAGAACAGAGTCACTCTGAAAGTTGGGGCAGCTTGTCTCATTCATATCATTTCTTTTTAGTGATAGAGCTTTTGTCAAGGCTGACTTTTAAGGGAATGGAGTTTCAGAAAAGTTTATAGGGTAGAGCCACCCCCAGCTGCTTCTCTTACTGACTCTTAACCCATCACAAACTGAGTAGTTGCTCTCTTCCTCCACCCCCACCCCTGTCCATCAGCCTTTGGAATGTGATTATTCTTTAAAGTGCATTCTGAGACAGACTAGTCCTGTTTCTTCTCCCTGAGCTCCTAAGCGTCAACAGAAAAGAGTGTTTGTTCCATGGTCAAACAGAAATCATCACTTTAATGTGTAATTTTGAGTAATGACTGGTTTCATAATGATCAGGTAGACGAGAAAAGACCTTGACTAAGTCAGTGATATTATAATATGATCATTTTAGTATTGACTCTTTTGGTTTCTTTTGGGTTGTCTAGCTGTCACCTTTTCTCCTAGTATCTGAGTTTCTTGGGCAGAGTGGAAGTGAGTTTGTTTCGGAGGACAGAGAAGAGCAGTGATGAGTAGAGAAATTACAGTGTGTCCTTAGCTGCCATTGATGTCCTTCCAAATAGGTGAAGTTTAGTTTAAAACCTTCCATTAATTCCTGGCCTCTGGCAAGAGTGGTACAAGGTTGCATGTTTGCTCAGTACGTCTAGGGAGGGGTTAAAGGGAAGAAGGAGAAAGGTAGCAATTAGTCAATGACATTTATGACCCATTTATAAAATACAAATGAAATAATTGGTTACAAAATCATGACAAGCCTTCACTTGTCTTACAAACTTGTTCTCAACACATTGTGAAACTTCATGAACACTCTGCTGAAAGTGAACTGCAGCTGTTTAGAAGAGACCCAGCCAAGGCACTCAAGCTGGGGATAGCTGTGGGATAGAAGGTTCTCCAAGTACGTGTCCCCTTCTCTTCAAGGATAAACCTCATTGTGGATGAAGAGCCAGGGAATCTGTAGATTCCACAGGTTTGGAATAGGACAGCCAGCTATGAAAAAGAAAAAAAAAAATTAAACCCCTAAACTTTCAATGCATGGGAACCCTTTTGGGTCTTTGCTAAGATTTAAGTACCACATTTTTATAAAGGAAGAGTAGCCGGGAGGCAGCATGCATAGTTGCAGCCCCTTAGGTGACTCCTCCATAAAATGCTGTGTGAGGTGGCCTTGTGGAAGTAAATGCCAAATTAATGCCACACGTGGGCCTCAGGTGATTTTGTTTGTTTGTTTGTTTTTGATTTTCCAAATCAACTTTCAGTTTCCACCTCTAACTCTTAAGAAGTCTTTTCATTTGTTCCTCTAGAGAGAGGACATTTGCTAATAAAATGAGAAGGGAAGCTAGAAGCTAATAAAAATTTTTGATTAGGGACATATTGGGGTGTGATATGATGCTAATTTTAAAAAGAAATTGGCCAAATTGGGGGGAGGAAGAAAGAGAGGGAAAGAGGATATATTGATGAACAATATTGGCCCTATTATATTGTGATATTGTGTACATGTACAAAATTCAACTACAAATCCCATCATTATGTGAAATTATAATACACCAATAAAAATATGGAAAAAAATGAAAAATAGTAATGCACAGAAACTGAGGGGAGAAAAGAAATTGGCTAGTTCTTTGATAAGGAATTTCTCAGCTTGAAGAGTATAACCCTCAGTTTTAATAGACTTGGAGATATTCATTTTTTAAAAAAAAATTCTTAATTGCAGGTTCATGATAAAACAATGGCTGACTGGATTTAAGTTCTTTATTTTCTGCACTCCTGCACAAAATTTGGAAAAACTGGCTTGTCTAGTTTAGAGAAGAAAGCTTTATGTGAGAGTATTTCCATTATGCATTCCAATTCTGAAGCCTTTGTGTTTAGCAGTAGACTATTCTGATTTTGAAATAAATTAAGGTCTCTCTAATACTCCAGAGCTTGGTTTTCTCCTCATTGTGTTTAAAACAAAACCACTACCAGCAAATTCTCGAAATTCACTTTATTTAAAAATGTGATTAGGGCTGGGGTTGTGGCTCAGTGGCAGAGTGCTTGCTTTAGCATGTGTGAGGCACTGGGTTTGATTCTCAGCACCACATATAAATAAATAAATAAAATAGAGGTCTATTGATAACTAAAAAATGTGTTTAAAAAAATTTTTTTAAAGTGATTAAAATTTAAAAGGAAAAGCTAAGAATGGACATTACCCAGCAAGTCCAGGTTAAACAGGTTCAAGTATGTCTAGAGCACACTATTTAGGATTTCAGCTTCCTGTCTAGCCATCTGACTGGCAACATGGGGTTTCCCCTGTTCCTCTGAGAACCAACCATGTGTCCCCCTTCACTGCGCACCAATGCTGAATATCATCCCAAATGCTCTGGATCCCTCTGGTGAGCCTTTGTGTGGCACACAGGAAGGGATGGGTCATGAATATGCAATTACTGACAAACAGTGTTGCCTTCTGCTAAAAATATAAAAAGGGTGCTCTGATCTCAGAGTTGGGAGCTGATTTCTGATTTCAGCCTAGACAGGTCTGCTTAAAACTATAATCAAGCTGATTGTATTGCCCTGGAATTCTAATTTCCAATTTAGGGTTTTGCTATATAATCTCTGGTAGAGTGTGTCTAATCTTCATGAAACCCAGAGTCTTTATATAAACTTTATGGATTTTCTTCCATGTGTCTAGGCTGAGCTGAACTGTGTCTCTAGACTGAGCTGTAGAGACATTAAATTACTGAGTAAATGAAGGCTACGTTGTTATGTCACTCTGTCTTTTTGAAAGACCAACTCAAATTCTGTCTGCTGTAGCTTTGATCCTTTTCATTTAATTCTAAGTACACTTGTTATTATAGTAACTGTTGTTTGTATGTTATTTTAGCTTTTTACTTAAGTAGCTATTTAGCAATTTAAATGAAAATGTAATTAGGTTACATCTGTTTTACATGCATGTAATACCACGCAGATGTAAACTTCTATTAAAGCCATATTTTCTTTTTGGCAAGAAAAGGCAAAAACAAAATTGCACCAATCATTGGAGTATGTCTTGCTCTTAAAAAACAACAACAACAACAAAAAAAACCCCAAAACATTATATACCTAGCACTATGCCATTATTTATGTGGTGGTAAGGGTATATCACTTCTGTGTTTCAAGAGATTAAAAAAAAAATTAAAGAAAACTAGCTAGTGCTTTGTAATTTATCAGGATACAGTGTTAAAAATAATAGCAGAATCAAATGCAGTCTGTAAAAAATAAATAAATAAGTAAAATAGAAAATTCATTTGGAAAAAAAAAATGATAGCAGAGCTTCCCTGTCCTGTGGGTTTGTCCACAGGGATATACCTACCTCCATGTGGTAAACACTGGCTCTTAAAACTACACAGAGTGGAAGGAATCAAGGACCAGCAACAATTCTGACTTAGCCCCACTTTTAACTGATATTAAGCCACTGTGCCCTTTTCAGTTATTTAAAACATAGCAAAATAAAACAAACAAAAAACCACCCAAGAGTTATATTTCCCAGCTTGACCCATAGGCTTGCGAGGATCCAGGGAGATAAGGAATGTACAGGTACTATGAAAAGCAGGAATTTTAATCGTTGGAGAGTAGGATTAGTATGTGAGTCTGAAAACAGTGTGAACAGTGAGCCTCCCATGCCCCCTCATTTTGTGTGTACAACAGGGATTGAACTCAGAAAATTAATTCTCCCATTTAGGGAACCATTGCTTCCCTTATAGCCCGTTAATAGGATTTATAAAACATCATTTCAGACAAAGTCATTTATCTTATTTGCTAACGAGACACAAAATTTGGACTGTCTGGAACCAGGTAACATTTTAAGAGTCGCCCATTTGTTCCATACATGTTCAGCTTTTCAATGCAGTCATTTTTAATGGTGGTTTTTATAGCATCAATAAAAATATTTTCATATAATTCTTCCTTGTAAATATGGTTAAACTTTTAGCTTTCTGCTACTTGGTGACCTGTTAAATAACTTAATGTACTTTCAAATTGCTTGTTCAGTGCCAAAACAACACAAGCCAGGAGGAGCCAGCTTTATGGCATCGATCTTTTACACATAGCCTCAAACTCAGCTATGAAGAAAACATTTTTAAAAGTAGGGCTTGCACCGTCCAGCTTTTGGGGTTTCTTCCTTTCTGATTCTGAAGGAGGGAGCAGAGACTATAGTGTTTGCTTCTCTTTCATACCAGTTACAAGAAATTCGTATTTTAGATGACAAGAAAAGGAAACAACTTACCCAATGCAGTAGTATATCTGCCATTTATTAAGCACTTTCAGTGTACCAGCTACTACTGTGTTTCATTACTGTCTTTTGAGATCCTTTACAGCAAATTCATGGGGCATAAGAACTATTATTATCCCCTATTTTAACCACGGAGTATTTGAAGCCCAGAGAGGTTAAGAATCTTTCCCAAGGTAATACAACTAGTAAGTGGTAGAGCTAGCATGTTAACCTTGGCAATCTGGCACCAAGGCCTCAATTTTAACCCACTAGCTTTTGCCATACCTCATAAAATACTTGGGTCATTGTTATTATTTCTTTGTTATTATTGGTTTTGTCATCTGCATCAAACATCTGTGACCTGGAAGGAATCCTCTCCTCTCATCCTCCCCTTCTCCCAGTTCAGAAAACCAGTTTTAGAAAACCTAGGTGCTATACAGATAAAAAGAAAGAAGGCCGGGCATTCATGGTACTTAGAGCTCAGTTGGGGAGGGCTGGGAGAGGGAGTGTGGCTAAACTGAATGACAGGGAGGTGACATGCACACTGAATAAAGACCGCTGATGTGTGCTGCCGACACAGAGGAGTGGGAAGCAAGGTCAGGGGAAGCTTCGTTTGACCTGGGCATCAAAGAAAGTGGAGGCTTGTGATAAGCAAAGGAGGCGGGTAGCGTTTCAGCCTTTGGGGATAGAATCAGAAGGGACACAGAGAAAGGAAATGCAAGCTGGCATGTTGCAGTAGTTAAGGCAGAAGATGGTGAAAGCCTTCACTTGGGCTCTGGCAGAGGGAGCACAAAGCAGGAAGTAGAAGGTCATTGCACAGGTGGGTGATGGGATCTGGCGATTGATTAGCAGGAGGGAGGGAGGAGGGGTGTGGGGTCTCTAGCTCAGTAGCATAGTAGTGTAATCATAATAGGCAACAGATTCAGGAAACTCATTGTGGTTAGGGAGTATTAACAGGTAGAAGGTAAGAACGTGGACTCTGTGTTCAGACAGTCCTGGGTTAGAGTCTGTACTGTACCACTTATTTGATCCAGTAACTGAGCAAATCCCTTGTTTAGACCGCAGGCTCCTCATCTATAAAACAGGAACAATTTTAATACTGCTTTCCTAGTATTGTTGGAGATAAATTAATACCTGGAGAGTCCTAACACAGTGCCATATAGCATACATTCAGTTGGAGTTAATAGCCTCTTGCTTTGGGTGAGGAAGCTTCTATCTGTTTCACAGATGAGACTATCAAAGTTTCAGTAGGAAGAGTCATTTCCCAATGTTCTCCAGCCGTGAGGGCTGGCCCAGGCTCCTGCATCCGGGAGAAGTCTCATCCTGCTCAGTTTTAGGCACTCACTGCCCTCCCATCAGTCACTTTGTCTTCCTCCCAAGGAGCCGGAACATGGTAGAAGCAAGCCTCTTCTCTTTCCTCCTGTGGCCATTTATTAAGCATGTATTATGGGTCTGGCATACTATTACATGTTTTGTGAACATTTCTAATGACTAAATACAGGTTTTCATCTTCTCCCTTTACTTTCTTCCTATAAAAACAGACATTCATTTCTCCAGAGCCTTCTTGGGCACACCAGAGGGAGTTATACCCTTTTGTGTGTGTCCTGTAGAATTTCTATGGCAATATAAAGTATATTTCTTGTTGACTTGCCACTACACAAAGGCCACCCAAAACGTGCCCTCTTCTTTAACCCAGATCTCAGTGTGTGTTCTTACTTCACTCCTTTCAATGTGTCCAAGTTCAGCTATTAAGTAGATAATACACTCTTAAGCCCAGATCATGGTGCTTGGGAAAACAACACCCAAGATTCGTGATTAGCCGGCACTATGGATTGTCAAGCTGCTAATGCCAGTGTCGACCTGGCAGCATGGTGGTGTGGTAGCTCTTTTGCACGGATGAGCTGAGTAAGTATCCACCATGATACCAGGACACGGCATCAGATCTGTTTCACCAAGAGAGCAAGATTGATTTATTGTGTTGCATGGGGGCAGAGTGGACCCAGCACCACTATACCACGTGCTTTTTGATTCCCTTGTCTGCTAAGTATGCAAGTACAAACAGCTTTAACACAATTTTTTACCTAGAAAGGAGCCTGGGGCTGCATCCAAGTACATTTAACATATGAAAATTGAGCTGCTTTGAACTTGTATGTTTTTGATAACTGCTTGGTATGCTTCCTGGAGGATCACCTGTAGGCTTTTCTTTCCAAATCCTAATCCCTTTGATTGAGTGCCAGGACAGATAGCTCTCATTGAATAGCTCCAGTCTCATAATTCTTCCTTCATTCAGAGTTGAAAGGGAGCAGCTCCAGATTCAATAGGCAAATCCTCAGATTTAGCTAAAGCAATTCAAACACTTTAAAACTGAAATTGTTTTGTTCTAAAATAAGGTTCAGATGGGCTACTGAATGTTTACACAAGCCAGTTGCTGCCAGGAACTGCAGGATGGGGAAGAAAACCACACTTCTCTCCACCTCCACCCAGCCCCTGCGTCTGCCCACTGTCTCTGTGACCTGGAAGGATTAAAAGAAGGACAACTTTGAGAATTGGAAGTTCAAAGCCACCTGGTGCGATCGTGCTATATGTGGGCACAAGACCATGCCTGACTCTTCTTGTTTTTTCAAAACCTCCCAGAGACCATTCCTGTCCTCTCCTCCCAGCCCCCTTTCGGAGGAAGGAAAACAACCATGTTCTTTTTATCTTTACAAATGTGCCTGGTGGGGACGAATCTAAACCAGTTCAAGATGCTTTTATTTAAACTGTTTAGAGGAGCGGAAGGTGCTGCAGAATTCAAAATCAAGTGGCACATGACCCTCTTTGCAGTCCTGCTCCTAAGCTGTCCGCTACTTTTTTTGTTTTGTTTTGGGGGCTTCTTTGGGCACCTACCTGGATTTCTGCCGAGATCTCTGTTTCAGGTCTTTTCAGAGATCGTGTTTACCGAAAGGTGGTTCCTTTCTGCTGAACATCCTGTGTCTGTCCTATTTGGCCAGAGAGTGCTTGTATTGGGAAAAGCCATCTTCTTTCTCTTTGTGCCTGGTGCCCCATTTTAGAAGGAAGCTGAAAAGCCACTGTCATGCTCCGGATGTGATTGGGCCCTGCACAGCTTATCAGAGTGGATGTCCTCTTTTGGGTGAACAACAGCAAGCCTCCTCTGGGCCACCAGATGAAGGGAAGGACTGTCAGCCTTTGTGAGAGTCCTAGAGAGTCCTTGCCACAGGTTGAACTTGAGGCAAGACTAGGACATTTCCCCATCCCCCACTGCTTGATTCCCACTTGGAAAATGGGGCTACTTCACTCGACATTGGTACTAAGCCTCTGTAAGGAACATTGTATGTTAGAAAAAGGAATGATATTCTGTGGTCATGAAAAAGGTTTCAGGATTGGAATCTCCCCCATAAGGGAGGACATAAAATGACTCGGCAGTGATCCATACAAATCTCATCTGAGCACGTTTTATAGACTCCTATTGGACTAAAATCTACATCTGTACCAGGACTTGACCCATTGATGGTATAAGTTTATGAACAGCCTTGTTCATTAGATCCTTCCTATTTCTCCTTTTCTGTTTCTATCCCTGGAATGTTTTTATAACATTGTAATCATTTATAATTTTAGAATGCCTCTAATAATGCTTAAAAACAGCCCTTGATTTTAATGGGTACAGCGTAACCATAGGATTGTGTCTGTATTACTGTCGATTCTTACAACAATACTTTGGAATGAAAGTAGAAAGTTTATGACACATTTTATTATATCCCTAAATGTGAAAGAGGATTCTAATTTAAAAATAAGTGGCTATACTTTTTAATTCTTATTTAGCCTCTGTAGCTATTTTAATATCCCTTTTATGGTTGACTGGTCGATGTTTTAAAACAAGTTCTTCAGGGACTCTATGCCCATTAGTCCCTGGCAATAAAATCTGAACTTTACTAAAATAAAACATGATGCCATGGAGCAATTAAGAGGAGAACTTTCAGCAATGACTGTGAATATGAAATATAGTGATTTATATTATTAATGGATTTGGGAGAAACCAGCCCACCTCTTTTAAGCTCAACTATGTGTATTTGGGGGGTTTTATATTTTTAATTTATTTCTTTGTTTCTCTCAAGGCAGTAGGGAGTTCCATAGCAGGCTCTTAAGGCACACCAGTCCTTCTTTTTGTAGCCTGCTCTTTCTGAATATGAGCCTTTATTTTTTCATTTTATATGGAAAATGGGGTGATGTCACTAAGGAAAGCATTTTCCCCCAAAGTGGTTTTGGGAACCAGAATCTGGTGAAGTGTTATTTAAAAGCGATAACATAGTCAAGCTATGCTTTGTGCTTTAAATAATTGTAGGATTTACAGGCTCTATCCCTAACCTGTTCGGTTTTATGATAAGACAAAATACAGGGATTCATTTTATCATAGTTTCTTAAAAACTTAGAAACACAGCTGACGGGTATTTCTTAACATTATAATAAGTTCTTTGTGTTTATTAAGCTGAGTTTGTAGTAATTTAGGAGCGCTGCGATTTAGTAGTTATTTAATTCGCAAATGGGATTGGCCTCCCTAACCTCCAAAGAGAAGAGGGACTTTGAATGCTTTAAAACTTTCATTGACTCTCATTTGCCAACTGCAGGGGAAAGTCAGATTTTGAAAAGCCTTCCCTGCTTTTCAGCCTCCTGTCCTGTGACTGTTCCCTAAGCCCTTTCCACGTCCCTCTCTATGGCCGATCTGTTCCATGGGGGATTCACATCATCTAAGACTTCTTCCATGCTCCACTTTTAGTTTTGGGCTCCTCTGCTCATGTCATCTGCTCTCCTTTACCTTGTCCCTTCACCTTGTCCTGTCCTCCCTAATCACCTCCAACTCAAAGCTACTTCCTGTAAGAGGCCTCCACATCCAGGGCTGCTTCTACACAAGATGTGGGAAACACCTGTGCAGTTGGAGGCAGCGGCCCTGTTGGAATCTTTGTGCTACAGTTCAGTAAACTGGCCCTCCTCTCTAGTCCATGGCACCGTCTGTGGATCTTCATTAGTGCACTTATCTCCTTGAACTTAGATGTTTGTACATGTTTGTCTTGTTTACCACTGAGGCGTGTGAGGGTACAACTTGTCTTAGCTAACTGCGAAATGAATAAATGAACAAATGGCTTTTTGCCTTAAAAAATGCCTTGAGATTTCTAGACTTGAGTCTAGAAACTCGATCTTTCAGTTTCACAGCCAGGTCAGGTACCCTGGCAACCATTCCAGTGTTACTCTGGCAGGAGCTCTGTTACCAACCCAACAGCCAATGCCCTGTCCCCGCTCTTTTGTCTTCAGCTGTGCTAAGAGAATATAGATTTTGTTCAGCTGGTGGGCAGAGGTCTTTTGATTTCAGGGGGGAGAATGGGCCCTTCTGCCAGTCCAGGTGAGACAGCATGGCCAAGTTAAGCCGGTCATGGTGTTGCTACTTCTTGGCTAGATGCTCACTTTCTCAGCTTCCCTTGCAAATAGGGCACACTGACAAGTTCTGACATGTGACACATAAGACATAGACTGCCGGGGGCTTCTGGGAAGAATTTTTCTCCTGGTAAAAAGACAGAGCCTGTGTTGTTAAAAAGAGCCTTGCTCTCTGCCCTTTCCGAGACTTCCTACCATGGCGCACAGTGAGAGGACTTGATGCTGGGGGTCTAGCGGTCAACTTTCAACCATGAGATGACAAGTTTGAGGACAAAAGGCTATTACAGGAATGTTGGTAGAATAGAAGGCCAGGAAGAGCCTGGGACCATGGTGACCAACCTTGAAACCTCCCACCGCCAGACTTCTTGTTAAATAAGTAATAAGTGTCCTGATGGCATAAGCTTTTGATATTTGGTTTTCTGCTACTTGAAACAGAACATGTCCTATCTGATTCAGTTGCTTTTAGAGGGAAAAGTAAAAATGCAGACAGCATCTTAAGCAGAAAAGAGGTATCTGGATAAAATATAAGAAAGTCATGATAGCCTAATATTTAAGAAATGTGACCTCTGTTCTTCTAAGTGTGAGGATGATCCACTGAGTAGCCCTGAAACACTGATCATTCAAGAAACATTAAATTTTTATCTCTATACTCTTGTCACTGTACAGGATTCAGAGGATACAGAATTAAAAGATGGTTTCTGTCTGTAAGGAACTTGGAGTCTAGTAAGGGAAATTGGTAAGTAAATAGACAATTAACTAAGAGTATGAAGGTTGTAATCTTTTGAAAAGGTATCTTCAGGGTACTATCAGAATTCAAATGAGGAGATCATGAAATCCTGGGTTGGGTGGGAAATAGGAGAAGAATTAGGAAAAGTTCCCTGGAAGAAGAGAAGGGCTAACAAGGCAGAAGGAATATGTTCTAAGACCAAGAGGCACAAGTGAAATAGAACATTTAGGAACTGTAGATCTTAATTTTTTGCCATACTTTTTGGGTGCTTCCCATTGAGATTTGGCAAAGTTGATGGTAGCTATCCATATACTTGTTATGTTACTTTTTATACTTTTGTTATTTTTTAAAATTTATAATAATTTTAAGTAAATAAATGAGCAGTAAGGAATGAGAGGCAATGGATATAAGCCTTCACTCCCACATGTGATACCCAGAACCCTAGGTCCATGCAATGCTGAATGACTGAAGCAGAATAAAAGAGGAGGTGGTCACCATGGTCAAATGGAAATAGTGAGTTAAATAAAATGGAATAATGCTCATTACTGAAAGAATTCCCAGAGTCCTTAATGTTCTTATTTTTGTTGTTACTGTCCAAAGGAGGCTGCCACCACTCTGTTTTTAAAAACCCCTTTTTAACACAACCATCTCCAGAACTGAGGCATTAGGAAGGGTTGGTATAGAATACCCTTTCAGAAAATGTGACTGTGGAGGGAAGTAAAGGGTGGCCATCAAATATAACATAAGTAAAGGGAGCCATTTCATAAGCTACAGATGTCAAGGGCATGGTTATACGACAAGAGTGAAAAGCAATGGAGAAGCCAGACAGACCAACAGCAATCAGTTGGAGGCCTGGAGCAGGTGCATGATTGCTAAAGGAAGCAAAGGTACTTGAGGTCACAAGAGGGATGACATTTTAAAGGTCTTTGCCTAGTGTCTCCATTTACAATGTCAAGAACTTTATACTATGTTTCTGTTGTTCTAGGAGAAGGTAGGGCTTTAGATTAGACTTAATGCACATGTCAAAATCTACTTAGTGAATCTAGCTGTTAGTATTCTTCCCCTTAGAACAGACAGCAAGCCCAATGCAAATTAACTTAAGCAAAAAAAGTTTAGTAGTATAATTTAAAAGCGCATGTTACTCCAGCTTCAGGCATAGCTTGATCTATATTTCCAGGACCTATCTCTCTACTCTAAGGTTCTTAGTTGGTTCCTTTCTTATTTTCCTCATGGTTGTCAGAGCTTTAGCATTTTGTCTCTTAATTGGAAGGTGGGTGTAGCTCCCAACTTCACATCTACCATCATAAGTTCTATAAAAGAGGAAATAACTTCTGCTGCTCAGAAGCCCCAACTTCTTAACCATGCCTGGTTAGTCCTATTGAATTGTGTCTATCCCTGAACCAAGTCACATGTCTAGGAGATAAGGCATACACTGGTTTGAACCAGTTGATTTCCACATTCTCTCACTCCATTCCCCTGAATTGTGGAAATTCCCAAAGGAAAACCATTGTATCCAAAGAGTGGAATATGTTAATAAAGGAAGCTTACCCCTCCTAAAAAGGAAGCTTCTATAACAGAGCCCTTCGATTTTACCTAACATGATTTTAACTTCTAAATGTTGGAATGTTTAGGGTCCCAGATCTGACAGCATGAATCAGACCCCTCGATGCAGAGCACCCACGTAAGTGAAGGGTGTTGACAGCCGTCTTGGGGAATGCCGACACTCCCTGAAGAAGTCATGCAATAAATCCCCTTTGGAAATAAACAAAAGGGAGCTTTTGAGAACCCAGCTTTCACCCAAGACCAAAATCTGTCAGCTACAGGCAGAAGCCATTAGCAGGATTTATATGTGCTGGTATCCAACATTGAGTCAAAGGGAGATCCGCAGTGGGGATTTCTCTCTTCCGGAAACCCAGCAGCGGAATGGGGAAGACTTTCTGGGTAAAGTTTCAGAGAACCTAATTCATAAATCCCCTTAACAAACACTGGGATTTGGGTTTGTAACTCATCCCTCCCAGCTTAGGTACTGTGGAGACAAACTGCCATAGCGTCTATAGGCCCAGCACAACCAAACTAAGGAAGAAAGGGGTAGAATTCATGGTGAAAATATGGAAACAACTTGAAAGGGTGAGTTTTTCTAAGTTGGCACTGTGTGCATTTTCCTTGGTAGTCCCTGAGCTGTTAAAGACACCATGAGAGCAGCTGGTTGCTGGCTGCTGGCATCCTTTCTTTTCCATTTATAACTTCGCTGACCTTCATTTCGCCTCTGTTAGAGACTGTACCATTCATTGACCAGATTCTCCCAAACTCTGTGGCAAGTCAGAATGGAAAAGACTGGAATGTCTCCATATTACATTGCAGAGGGTCTCTTTAATTTGCTGTTTCCACCTCACAGGGAAACTTTTTTGCTTTTATTCCCCCCGCTCTGAATTAATAGACATTCTTCATATATGATCCTCTGGCTTTGAGAAATGCATCCAGGGTTTATATCCAGGAAGTGTGTTGTGGGTCTCTCTTCATCTACTGGCTGCCCTAGATGTGAAGTCAGGGCAAATGGGGAGTCCCAAAGGAAAGGATTCAGCACGCAGCACTGGACAGGAGACCGGGAATGATCTCGTATGCTGATAAATGTTTGTGCTCTGTTACTGCTTTGGCCATAGATTTGGCCACCATTCAACAACCTCTATGGCCGCTTTTTATGTGTTTTTTCTTTTCCTCCTCCTGTTTGGTTGCAAACTTATTTTGACTGAGGATTTATTTGTCACCTCATGTTGACATTTCAAGTTATTGCATTAAGAAAAATAGGAGAAGGCAAACAAGCAAGTATATTCCAACAGGTCACCAAGCATAGAAGTCACACTCAAATTTCAAAGGAAAGGAGGGGCTGGGTGGAGGATAGAGGACAGATATATTTATGAGGGGAAAAATCCTCTTGGCGTTTTGGGCCTAAGTCAAATCCTGGATGGTGGATAGTTTTCTCAGCTACTGGTAATTCCTGAGAATGCTAAGGGGGAGAGATTCTGGTCCAACTGAAGCTGCCATGTAATTGCATAGAATCATGCTAACATTCTGATTTCTCTGATTATAAGTGACTGCAACAACAAAGAGAAAAACTCTGCTTGAAGAACTGTTGCCACAGTGTCTCTAGGGGACAGGTTTGCTTTGGTCTGTAAATTCCCCAAAGGCAAGCTGAGACTATGTAAATTAAAGAAACAGAGCCAGTGACAACCGACTCTGTGGTTTTTATTTGACTTTCCAAAACACATGTCCATCAGCATGTCTTAGACAACACAATATGATTAAAGCACAGCAGTGATCACCCATATATCGCATTTTAATTGGTGTAATGTGCCATGAGTAGTGGAGTTGGAACCACTAGGTATACTTTTACCTTTGAGCTATTTCTTTGATTCATCAGAATTTCTTAACAAAAAACAAAATAGGAGTCAAGAAGTCTACACTCTGAGCTGGGCTCTCCCACTTATCAACTGTGTGACCTTGGGTAAACCACTTTATTTCTTTGGACCCCATTTTCCTCAGCCATAAAATGAGGGAGTTGAGCTAAATAAGATCTCCAGAGCCTTCCACTTCTGAATTCGACCATTCCAGGTCTTATTCTGGTCACTTGAATGCAGTTTTAGCAAATTCTAAGCAAAGATGTAGTTACTTTGTCCTCTTAGGCCTTCTTATTTTCCTCTTGACTGTTGCATGGAAAAAGAGTTCTAATCCTCCCGATGTCATATTACCCTTTAGAATTCCTAAATCACCACAGATCTTCAAAGCTCCTAATAAGCAGTCAGTTTTTACGATTATTTTTTAAAGCAGTGATACTTAAAACAAATTAAGTGCTCTCTTAAAAACATATGTCATTAGAAAGACAGGTATTAACAAATGTTAATGGAGGAAGAAGAAAATCACATTGTCGCACCTTGCTGATAGAATGTGTGTAGCCATTTTGGAAAACAGTCTAGAAATTCTGAAAAAGGGTAGTTACTGAATTACCTTATGACCCAGCAGTTCCACTCCTAGGTACCCAAGACAAATGGAAACCCATATCCACACAAAACTTGTACACAAATGTTCAAAGCAATATTATTCATATTAGCCAAAAAGTGAAACCAATCCAAATGGCCATCTAATGATAAATGGATATTCAAATATGGCACAGCATACAGTTTGGCCATAAAATTAATGAAAATGTGCTATTAAAACATGCTATTAGATGAATTTTGAAAACATTGGGTCAACTGCAAGCTGCAAGTCACAAAATACCACACGTTATGTTTCTATTTGTATGAAATATTAAGAATAGGCAAATGTAGAAAGAAAATATAGTAGTGGTTGTCAGGGGCGCAAGTGAGTGGGAAGGAATATGCTTCAAATCACTAAAGTGTACTCTTGAAATGGGTGAATCTCATGGCATGTGGATTATATTTCTTCAAATGCTGTTAATGAAAAATATTTTTATTAAAAAAATAACACCTACATGAGGTGATGCCTTTACCCTATGACTTGAGACCTTCTGTCACACTGAGAAGAAAATCTTTCTCGGGACCTGCCCTGCTGGCCATTCTGTATGCTCAGCCCTCATGGATCTGGCCACACTGGGCTCTATTCTGTTCTCCCAGTACATGAACTACGTTTTTGTCTCTGGGCCTTTGAACTTGCTGTTCCTTTGGTCCCTGGCCCAGACAATCTCCTCATCCTGCTGCCCTTTTCTCAGACTACTCAGGTGAATCTGAAAGACCTCCTGTGTACGGACTTACCCTGTGTCTCTCCACTAAGATGGATGTTCCATGAGAGCAAGGACTATGTTTGTCTTATCAGCTGCTGTATCTCCAGAGCCCACCTCTGAGCCAGGCACACATGCGCTCCCACCACACTTGTTAGAAGAATGAATGGGCATCACACTGTGTTCTGCTCGGCAGCTGAGAGTGGATGCCCAGTGTTGTTGTTGTAGCCTGTGTTGGGAATTGCTGAAAGCCTTTGGTCTGGAAACCTCTGTTTTCTTTCTCTGATGTATCCTGAGATAGAGGCGGCTGAGCTGTATTGCCCTTAATCACTAAAGGGGACTCAGAGGCATGGGAAAAAATGAACAGACTTTGGAATCTAATTGGGGATTTACAAAATGTTGTTTAAAATTCAGTTTATTCCCATCTATCCAGTCTCTGAGACACTTCCTCCTTTTATACTTTTGTAATTGAACACTATATTTTTGTCGACTTTTCTTTTGGTCCATAAAATCAATATTGGAAGTTTTCCTTAGCATTCTTAACACATGTACAACATCATGTGTCTCATAAGCACACAGAACACACAACAATAATTACTTCTATACTTAAGTCACTTCACTCTCAAGGTGCTGAACTGGATGTTAGAGAACCTCATCCTGTGAATCTGGTACTTTCATGCTTGTCTTACTGAACAGAGTGATTCCACCTGCTGTTGACCTCGGAGGTGGTGGGAAGTGCTCAGAGGTTATCTTCCTGGCACCGGGCTGGCTACAGAAGTAGAGACGTGGGGACGGTAGCACAGGCTTTTGTGGGCTCTGCGCAGGAAGGAAGCAGTCAGCCTTTGGATCGCTCTGGTGTGGAAGGCCAGCTATCCTACCCTTCCATGTAGCACTGTGCTGGTTCCTGGGGAAGGGAGAAATACTAGGAAATAAATGATTCTCCTTCCCCTGAAATACCAACCCGTGCATTGCAGTGGTGAACTCTTACAGAATTCTGGGAAGAACTAAAAGAAATAATGGTACCCTTTCCTACCTTTTATCAAATCTCGATGGCAGGGGAGACTCTGGAGCTCTGGCTGCCCTGAGGAGTGGCTGAGCCAGTGGACAGACATTTATGAGAAAGACCTTCTCCAGGAGATATTGGTGTATGCCCCAAATTGGATCATGAGATCCTAGATATGGATTTATGGGAGGAAGAGAGGATCTAGCCAGCGTCAGTTACTATGTTTAAACAAATTTTTATTTATATTAACTTGCTATCCTATGTCATTCTCTTACCTTTAATTAACCATTAAGTACACAGTGAGAAAATGAGACTTGCATTGATTTTCCTGGGGTTACATTTCCCTAGTATACATCTCCAGCCTCTAGAATTTTTTGCTTGAACTTTCTAGAGAGATACTGTCCTAGGAAATACAAAATAGTTTAGGTTTTAAAAAGGAAATTCTGTGTCTTTTCAACACATATATAACTATGGTTGGCAGCCAGTGTAAAAAATGATGTCATTTTTATATTTTATGTTCTTTCTTTAGAAAGATGACAAGACATCTCTTTAGTGGATTCCTTTTTTAATGTTGTTCCTTTCTTAGAACAAACATAATTTCTGTTAAAATATTAAGCTGTATTACTCTGAAATGGAGAACAATAACCCCTGTCCTTTCTCAATTCTTAATAGGATTAAATAAGATGATATTATATGATTCATTTACCCTTACCTATAGAGGACGCTTTACATTTTTCAGTGACTTCCCTTCAAAGATTTTGTTAAAACTTAAAAGACATTTTTCCAAAATGATTTTGTTCTTTATTCTGGGTAAAAAATAATTATTTTTACATTATAACTTTTAAAAAATGATAACTAAGAAATAGGCTTGTGAAATGTTTGGTGATCTTTACTTAGAATGTTACATTGTTAGGGAGAAGACCCTATAAAGATCTACCAAGGAAAGCAGCAGCAGATTCCATGTTGGATTATTCTGTGGATCTCTCTTCCAAATTAAATTTGAGTTGATATTTGCTCAGCCTTATCATGAGCTGAGCTACTCTGCAGAACTAGAATATAACTATCAAGTGAGTATGATCCATGTTAGGCACCATATTTAATGAGTTTATATCCTTAAAAAGGAGGGACAGATTCAAAATGGGCTGCTTCAGACAAATACATGGAAATGTCCTCTAGGCCAGATGGGCCTTTCTTGGTTTTGATACCAGGCACCAACTTGAATGTGATAAAACTTTGTAGCCTAACGCAGTGGAAATTTAATGAAGTACCTTAGCGTTATGGGATCTCTCTAGGCAGTTTCCAGTTTCTGGTCTTTATATCAAGGTAGATCTTTAAAGGGAGGAGAAACTTCCAGTTCACTTTTCTAGAAATATGCATAGGACTTGGCTATACACCACACACACATACAGTTGTTACCTATTGGCAATATGAATAGCTATGTAACATAGCTGTGTCACAGAAACTGCTCATGTAATACATGTTACCTGTATTATATCATTTAATCCTCATAAAAGTTTTTTGAGGAAGGTTTTATTATCATTTTACAGATGAGAAAACCTGAGAATAGGAGTTAAGTGTCATTCCAAGCTTACCCAGCTGCTCTCATTCATGCATTGATGATTCCTGAAGCATTTATTAAACAACTGTATACTGGCATTACAGATAAAGGATCAAACACCATCCCTGTCTTCAAATAAGCTACAGTCTAGGGTGAATAACTTCACTGGAGAATTTAGTAATATTATTTCAAAGGTAAAGGCACCCAGATTGGGCATTTTGCTGGCAACTACTTTAGAACTGTAAGATTAATATAGTATATAAATGCAAGCAGCAAGGTATTGATGGGAAGAAGTATCCAGAAAGCACTTTTAAAAAACTTATCTAGGACTCTTAGGGACTACTAATCCATCATTAAGTTCTTTGAGGATATGGACCATTGCTCAGAAATTTCTTCCCAGGGAAATGTATAAATATCAAATAACTTTTATGATAGGTAGTTCCAGAAAGGGTTAAAGTTAGCTTCTCTGGGACACATAATGGGAAAGTAGCTGAACATGATTTCAAAGGGATTTTTTAGGACAGAATTCCAATTACAGAGAAGCAATTTCCCTTTCTAGCTTACTAAGCTCTATTTCAGACTAATGCAGTTTCAAGATCCATATCCCTTCTCCCCTTATTTCAACAGATATTTTGAATATGAAAATCTTATGTCAAAACTTAGCTGAAGCCTTCATCAAGCTTTTGAAAGGCTAAGTAAGAATTCTGTTTCTAGGAATAAAAAGATTTGGATCAGAAAGATTCTTTGCTGCCTGGAGTTCCTTTTTTGGATGGTAGTTCAAGCAGTCTTTAATCATATTTTTGTTGATTATTTATTAGTTTCCCTGGGAAATCAAAGACTCAGTAACGTAAAATGTGTTTTCCTTAAGATATTTTATGAATCAGAATCCACAATAAAGAAATAATAGAAAAAAAACATTTCCTTTGCTGATATGGACTAATTGGGAATTAAAATACCTTTCCCTAGTCAGTGCCTCACATGGAAATGCTAAATGATCCAACCAGCCCAATTGTACCAACCACAGTTTCTGCCTAGACAAAACTCTTATGCCACTAGTAGATAAAGAGAGCGCTTTGTCAGTAAATCAAAACTGTAGAGAACTAGAACTAATTTAAGTGAAAGGGTAGGCTCCAGGCCAGCTGTTTGGGTAAAGCCTCACTGAACCAAATGGGGGACCAGTGAAACTTAAGATGTGTGTATTCCAGTCATCCGCTTAGAGTATGTGTAATGCAAGCCCGTGGTGTTTGTCACTGTGAGACATGTGAAGACCGACTCCCGTCCTCAACCGTGTGGCCCTGCCAGCCGAAGGCAGCTTTGGTCAATATTGGGCTTGCCATCGGAGAGCCAGACTTTGGCTAATTTCCTGATAGGGGTTAGGGATATTATGAAATATGTTTACTTATACAGATCCTCCTGATCAAGAGAAAAAAATGAATTTCAGGGGAAAAGCTGGTAAATAAAATACAAAGGAAATACGATACATTTCATGCCTTTGAAGCCATTGTGGCTTTTGCAGGGGGGTGCAAGCTGTACAGATGTGCATACATGAAAAATTTGGAAACAATTCAGAATTTCTCAGTTGTGGCCATACTGCAGAGAAGGCAGACCATGGTGGCAAAGTGCATCAATCTGGAGCCAGGTGGTTTGAGTTCAAAACCCACTTACAGGACATAAGAGCTCTGGAGCAAGGTATTTACCCTTTCTCAGTTGGATTCATCTGTAAAATGGGTCGTTGTGAATGAATAGATACAAAGGTATTTAGAATTATTATTATCACCTATCGTTATTATAGATCAAATGCCTACAATGCCCAGGAACGTCAGCACAGCGATCACTGGCAACCGAGACATGGCCCGAGTGGTATAGAGGAAATAGAGAATGCTGGGGACAATGCCCGGTGCTCTTCACCCCAGCCACTTCCCCTCACTCGCTGGCCTGTGGGAATACTGGCCCCGTAGTGCTGCCAGGTCTTCTGATGTTTCAGAAGCAGCTTGAAATCTGAATTTTTTCAACATCACCCAACTTCAAAATGTGGTTGATTTATTTTAAAATACTCTTATAATTCAAGGAAGATACCATCTGCAGCCTGTGGACTACCAGCTAATAACTTCTTCAGTCTAATGATGCAACCTATTTAGACAATAAAATTTGGCTTTTAGAAATCCATCTGATTAATTTATTGCACTGTGAAAGAGGGATTAATCTTCATTCCAGAAATTTTTGTTGAGTTCCTACTATGTGCCAGTCCTGAGAATATGGTAGGGATTGAGACAGACCATCTGAAGAACCACCTGTCCCTGTTACAAGGTATTTGAAGATACAGCAACACCTGGTACTGAATAACTGTTGGTCCCTAGCTCCTTCCATTATCCTTTTCATTTGTTTGTTTTTGTGTTGCTGGGATCAAACCCAGGACCCCATGAATGCTAGGCAAGCGCTTCCCTTTTTCATTATCTTTGATGAGTCTGGAATTGGTGCATTGAGTATTTGGAAACTAATTGAGGTTTCTCAGGTAACAGTGATACAGTTAAAAACTAAAGAATCTACAGATATTATCACAGAAATCCTCTACTAAAACTCTATTCTTCTTAAGTATGGGTGCCCTGACTTTTCTGACTAATCATCCTTTTATTTAATATCTACCCAGTGCTGATGGATTTGAGTTGTACTGTTTTGCAGGGTCTTTTTTGCATGTTGTTTCACAAATATTTCTAGTTTTTTTTTCCTTTAGGAATATAAATTCCCTTTATATTCCCAAAGGATGTTCAGTAGAACCCTGGTCCTGTGAGCTAATCCAGTGTCATTTGGGAAATTAAGAATATTATGTATACTCTCCTTTGGAGTTTCACAAAACCCTTTAGCAGACCCCATTGAAGTCTCTAAGGGAAAACTGCAGTTGATAAACATTGTCTAGATAAATATTTCCCAAATTTATTTGGCCAAGGAGCACCCTCATCTTTTTTTCCCTCTTAATGCACCTTCCTATGCTGAGTTACTAATATTGTTTGACCCTTTTGGAGAAGCAGTGGGTTGCCAAGTTATCATTTCTCCTGGGAACTATAATTTCTTCCCCACCTCAGCATCCACAGACAAAAGAGCCTCCAGAGGCTCAGACTTTATTTCCAAGGAGTCTAGCAACTGGAGCATGGCAGTCAAGTTGTTGGTACCTAGCAATTGGATCGTAAACTCTGGGAGGAAAGGGACTGTTCCCCTTGTACCTTGCACAGCGCCAAGCGCTGAGTCCTCATCCAGTGGGCATGAGTAAATGCCATTGAATGCTACCATGCTGCTTTTTTCCCTGTCATAACCACATTCACTGTGACTTAACCAAGCTCTGAATGGCCACAGGGGGCCTGGGGGTGGAAATAATGCGCGCACGTGCACACACACAAACACACACACACACACATATTGCAGGTGATGTTAACAATAGATGAAATTTTTAAACATTACTTTCAGCTCATCAGACTCTGCTCTCCAAGTGTCTAAAGCTGTACCTCAGCTTAAAAATATATATGTTGTAAGTCTTGCCAAGCAAGAAAGAAAATGGAAGATGCTGATAAACAGGTCAAGAAGAGGGAATGAGAATTTACTAGGAAGAAGAACAAGTAAGCAACAAAATTAGCAGGTTTTCCCAAAAGTCAGTGCCTTACACTGATTTCAAGATGGCATCTCCCCAGAACCCAGTTCCCAGAATGCAGTCCAGACTGAGTTTGCCCAGTCCCCCCACCAGGTGGGATTTGCCAGCACAGTTCTGCCTTCACAATTGCCAGCTTCTCCCTACCACCTTCCTCACCTGCCTCAAGATGCACATGTGGCTTTCTGCTTTGAAGCCAGCCCAGCATTCTCCGCAATCATGTGGCTCCCTCCATGACTCACCCTACCCAGCTGCTCTCCTCAGGGCTTCATGACAGTATTCAACTGACCTTCCTTTGGACAATCAAGAATTAGTGTCAGAGTTGAAGGTTCTGCCATAAACTGATGTTTCCCACACTCATAAACTTGCATGCCAGTGAGAAACTTTTTAATGTATTTTTGACTGTGACTGTGAACTCTGTGTAGATCTGGAATGATAGGGGAACATTAAAGTACTGTGACCATCCTAACAGGCAAGTCGTTCCCATGTGCCTTTTTGGTTATGACAGGGTGCTAATTCTTTGGCTTTAAATCAATTCCTTTTCTGCCAGCCCTTCACATTTGTAAATCTTCAGTGAAACAGACATGGAAGTCAATATGGCTCACTCCATCCAGTCACCAAAGTTAGGGGAAGACCAGTCTAGTCTTTAAAATCAGCCCTATTGTTGAGCATGGGTAGCAACCTGGGAGGCTGAGGCAAGAGGATTGCAAGTTCGAGACCAACCCACTGCAGTTTAGCAAAACCCTGTCTCCAAATAAAAATAAAAAGGACTAGGGACATAGGTTAGTGGTAAAGCACCCCTGGGATCCACCCCAGTACCAAAATTTTTAAAACTACATTAAAATCAGTCCTATTGACACCAATATTTTTGCGACCAGTTCCTCCTCACTCTTCTCCACCTCCTGGTTTTTATGAAGGCGAGCAATTCAGGACAAGGAGAGTCACAGAATTCTAAATAGCTCAATTCCTAGGTGTGTTTGGTATAGAAACAAAGATAACCCTGTTCAATAGTAAATTTGTGCCCCTGGGTGAATGGCCAGGTGTTCTTTCAACTGAACTGTGAGACTAATTTCTTCCTGGCCTCTGGAAACCAGCTGAAGCAGTGGGCCAGCTGGTATATCTTCAATCTTGCATACCAACATCTTTCTCTGATTCACAGATTTCCTTTATCCCCAGCACTTCCTCTGGTATGTGCATCCCGACAGTAAGCGATATCTCTTATTGGATTTGGGCGTTTTTAAATTGTGAGTCTTTGGGAGGGGAGGGTAGAGGAAGGAGGGTGGATGGTTACATTAGAGTATTTCCAGAGAGAACCTCACTTTAATCTCATCCGCCCTGACTCCTGAGCATCTGATGACCTCTCCATTCACAAGGGGATGACATTGAAGTAATTGAAGATGGCATTATGAGCGTTACTCTTTTTAATATTTAAATGATACACAATTAATCTGAGAGAAAACAAAATTAATTTACATCCAGTAGTAATATCCATGACTAGGAGCATAAAACAAGAAGCCATGGAGATTGTTATCTAGAGAAGAAATTTCTTTTGGAAAGTTTCCTAATGACTTTCGGTTGCAAAGCACACTTCTTTCGTATTTATTGGCTCGTTCACAATGATTCCAGATTCACAGAGACCCACCTAGAGGTTTACCTGACAAGTTGCAGAGTCGAACTGGATATAAAAACACAGGAGCCTGTACCTGACAAGCTAAGAGTTCTCAGAATGCCAGATCATATCTGTAATTTATTTTCCCAAATAGCTGTAACATATGTGATTCTCCATGCTCCAAGAAGGGTATTTGAAAGTCACAAGTAAGTGACAGAGGACCTCTGGTGACTTGAAGCATGTCCACTTTCAGCACTGTGCGCCTGTGGAGACGTCTAGAATAATTGGTACCCTCTCTCCCTCACACCTGTTTCCTGGGAAATGCCTTCGCCTTTGCTAATGACGTATATGCTGTGGTTTTCACGAGTCTCTAGTGCTATGGTGGAAGGTGTCTGTTTTAGAAGACTTACAGGGCCGCTCAGTCCGTATACCATGGGGCAAACTGGGGAACCTCCTTCAGTCTTGTGCCTGAAATTTTTGATTGATTGAACCAAGGAGTCACCCTCCTGACTCCACTGGAGAAGGCCAATCGCCGTGCCATTCCCACAAATCAACCCTGCCTAAAACACATGCTGCAAAAGGTACCTTGATTTTCAGGCCTTTTGTCATGGAGAGAGAGATTCTAGACATTCACCTGCAGATTCCCTCAAACTGGACATTATCCGATATTTGCATATTATAAGAGCAGTTGTGTTTTATGTCAGGTGTTAAACATCAGCCTGATGTCACCTCAAGGGTGCACTCCTGAGACATACGTCACCTCTGCAGGCCGAGTTGTTTGCAGCAGTTCTTTTCAAGTAGTAACAGCTGAAATAGTCGTAGCAACACCATAAGAAGCAAGTTTCAAGTGAGTAAGATGAGTTTTCAAAACTGAGTTCCTTGCCAGGTGTGGTGGCACACACCTGTAATTCCAGTGACGTGGGAGACAGAGGCAGGAGAATCTCAAGTCCGAGGCCAGTCTGAGCAACTTAGCAAGACATTGCCTCAAAATTTAAAAAATAAGAATAAAAAGGCTGGGAATGTAGCTCAGTAGTACAGTGCCTCCCCAAAAAGTAAGTAAAAATAAAAAACAAAATAAAAGTGAATTCCTTGTGGTTGGCCAGTAAAATAATAAAGCTATATCCTTGGCAGAAAGGAATGGAACTAGAGCAGAAAAATTAGATCAGCTTTGTGGGGGAGAAAAATATTTAAAAATTCAAAGACTTTTCTAATTAGAACAAATTTTTAAAATTTTAAAAATTCAAAGACTTTGGAAAAAATCAACTGAAGTAACATGAATAATGATTACTAATAGTGGCTGAGTTTTGACCATGTGCCAGACAGCATGCTGTAAACCTTCCTTAGATTTCATCCACACAACAGTCTGAAGCTGGTGCTTTGTTATCCCCACTTGCCAGATGAGAAAGCTGAGAATTCTTAAAGTGAAGGTTAGACAGCCTCCAGCAAGCAGGGCAGGGGAAACAGCATTTGAACCCACATGATTTGCCTTGCGAGCAATGCTATTGGACATTTTTCTATTCTGCCTTCTCTATCTTCTGTCTGCCCATAGCAGAAGTCACATCTGAGAACCAGCAGGCCAGGCCACATCTAGCCACAGGTAACAATAGAGCTCTTGAGCATTCAGTGTGCTTCAGGATTATTTCACTTGCCTTCATTCATTCCTTTATTTAATCCTCAGAATAAATCCATGAAATAGGCAGCAGTTATTTTCCCCAGTTTACATAGGAGGAAACAGACTCAGATTTAGTTATTTGTCCCAGATGTTAACAGAGCTAACATTCAGATCTAGGCAGTCTTGTGCCAACCTGTCAACAAAGGGCAGCTGCCCATTTTGGAGTGGTATCTCCTACCGGGTTGCTTCTGCACTCTTTGGTAGGCTTCTCTGCTCATTAGTTGCCTGCCTGGACTTTGGGGCATTTTATTTTGCAGAGTCTGTCTAGTGTCTCCCCAGGACTGGGGTGCCTCTATGGCAGGCTGAATGGCTGTATGTTTTATCGTAGCACAGGTTACTCAGTGCCCTCTGAAAGCATCCCCGCAAAGTAGCAATAAAGTCCTCCCCTGCATCTTCCTCAAAGAAGGGCATCTCTGCACAACTAGCGTTTGCACCCACCAGGTGGGAGTCCAGGGGTTTATAGCCTTTTGTCTCTTCCTGGTTGATGGCCCCGTGGTAGTGCTGGATTGGCAATAACCAAGGTGATGACAGCATCTTCAGATTTTGGCACAAAGCTTTTGTAGGCAGTTGTGTGACAGAGACCCAGCCACTGTACATGCCAGGACAGAATACAGCTATAACATCCAGAAATGGAGGGAAGGATACTGGCAGGCACCTACCTCCTTTTTGAACTAGAGATTTATATATTTAAAAAGGGCTTTTCTAAGAACTCAGTCTTGATTATTTGTTCCATGTTGGGCCAAACCAGTGCATTATTGGTAAGATAATGAGTGGCATTCACCCAAGGGTAATCCTTTCAGGGATTTTGATGATGCAGTAAATCATGAGTATAAAGCCTGAGTGGTTTATGCCATTAAAACCTCAAGATAGAATTAGACTTGTAATCACCACTTGCCCATGTTTTGTCATTTATGATAATTATAGTAGTAATAATCCGTGTATTGTTGGGAAGTAGCAGTCAGAGGCATCCATCAATTTTTTATCGACACCAAATCAAGTTGATACTTCATCTTTGCAGCAAAAATGTAGATTGCACCAATTAGTCTAAAGAAATTGGGCAGTCATTAGCAATGAAGCAAGCAGTTAATCTACAGAACATTTCTGGTCCCTCTGATGCCAACAATCCCTCTTAATTATGTGGAATATCGCAAGCTTCTTTGGGACTGTCAACAGTGCCATTGTTGGCTTAGATTAGAAGCAGCACCTATGTCCCTGTGTTTATTTAGAAGAATGCACTACTGCCCCCGGTCCGCACCTTGCACCCTTGTGTGCTTCCAGGCAAATTTATTCTGAAGCAGAGCACTTGAATCAAGGCAGTTGGCATTTTCTTTCTTACTTAGAATTTCCCCAATGGGCTTCTCCACTGCTGATATTGTGTTAGCTCACCACCCCATATGTGTTAATGATTTTTGTTCACCTTACCCAAATCATGGAATAATCATCTCCTTTAAGGGGGAAAATAAAAAGGAAAAGAAAAGTCAGAGTTTAAAAGAAGAATCCAACTAGTTGTGAAAAATCCAGGTGCTAATGAGCTTGCTGCCTCTGCCTCAAGTCTTTTCCCCAGGCTAGCCCAATCTCCCTCTCCAGACATTTTCAATCAGTCTTGCCCACAAATTGTTCCAAGCAGCTGAATAATGCAAGGGGGAAATTTCAAATCTATGATTTTTCTATTTAGGAAATTTGGAAAAGAAAGAACAGAAAAAAAAGTCACTTCCCTCCTCTGTCTCCCACCATGGTACTATGTCTGTCAATGCATTGGTGGACATTATTCTAAGCTCTTAAACACACACACATTGAGTTTTGTATTCTTATGTTGTTACTTTTATCATTGTCACCAATATCATCATCTTCATCATCATCATTATAATATCTTACTTTTCCCTTAAAATAATCTTTGTCACTTTTCTAATAGCTATAATCATTTTTAATAGATGCATAATACTCTATTAAGTGTACAGCATACATTTCACAATGTTTTGGATTGTTTCCTGGTGTAGATTGCCAAAGCGAAGTACCAGATTAGAATTCCTAAACTTCTTTATAACTCTTGATACACATTGAGAAACTGCTTTCCAAAGGATTGCACCACTTTAAAAAACTCTACCAGTCATAAATGCAGACACCAGTTTAGTTTCAGTGAGTGAGATTTCAGTTGTGTTGGCTTGCTCATGGAGTAAAGCTAAAAATACGTTACTCCTCCATAATGGACAGTGGGCACAGGATCATACTGTCCCCTCATTCAGATGGGCTTAAACAAGAGCATTTGTGATCTCTTGTTTCAGGATGTTTAGAAGGTAGAACAGATGTAGGTACTATACAGTTGAAAGCCCAAGGACATTGTTGAAGACCTGGGCTCTTCTCTTCAAGCTTGGCCATTATCATCTTCACCCTCATGCCAGCTTCCATCATGCTTCTGATGGCTGCAGTAGGTCTGAGCATCACATCCAGATGTGAAAACAACAGCGATGGAAGGAGATCAACTGTTCTAGTGTCTCCTTCTCAAGAATGAGGAAATCATTCCTAGAAGCTCCTAGTGAACCTTTCCTCTGGTCTCATTGCCCAGATCTGAGGCTCACATCAGGCCTTATACCAAAGACTGTCAAGGGAAATGGAAACACCATTATTGGCTATTAACCAAGATTTTATTCCTGAGCTGGCAAGGGAATCAACTTTCTCTGAGGGTTCAATACCTAAATAAAATAGAGATTCTATTATCAAGGAAGAAAGTGAAGTAGGACAGAAGAGCCTGGACACCCGAGAAATCTTCAGGAAGTAGGGTTCAAAGGGGCTCTTGCCTAAAAATTCTTCCTCTGAACAAAGACTTTGGAAATTCTTTGAACTTTATATCCAGGAGGGTAGGGAAGAGGGACTTGAAGTTTCACATGATAAGTGCTTTTTGTTCCATCCTCTAGACCAGAGGTTTCACAAGTTTTTATTTATTTTTTTCTTTCTGCAAACCTGGCATTTATAAAAAGAAGAAACTACCAACCACGATACCCTCTGCAGAAGTTTTTGCTGATATCTAATATCCTGTGCATGACAAGATGAAGAACTTATATGTTACAAATGTGGTGGGGGTTTCTGCTTAATTATGGTAAGGGTCTTTTGGGTGGGGCTCTCTGACCTACTTCAAAAGGAAATGATTGTTGGGGAGGTTACCAGTAGTGCCTTCTGTGGATACCATGATGTTCTTTTGAAGCCTCTGGCATACTCTTTGGACCTTTCAAAATTCTTTAGTAATAGTTTGTACATTTGATAGATATATGCAAAATCAGGTAGCAGATCTTCCAAGTACTGGGCTTTGTCCTACATGGAAGGGCCTTGTGGCCAGTGACCACGCTCCATATTGCCTTTTTGTCTTCCACCTTCCTCAATGCTGGGCCCCTAACACAGAAACCAGGACCTCCTGTATATCTCTGTCACTGTGGTGCATAGTTCTCCTATGGGAAAGAAGTTGGAGAACTGGTTTTCCTCTTGGAGGATTTCTCTTGGGTGGAGGAGATCTGCCATCTATTACTGTGCTATCGTCAGGACTTCCCTGAAATGATGGTTTACGGCCTGATAGAATGATCTCCCTTTCTGATCTGAATTGCTCACACTCTGGGCTTCTTACTACACTTTGAACATTTCACTGCTCATTAGTACCTCCAGGAAAGAAGGGGAAGGGCGGGTTGAGGAATAGATCAAATATCACTTATTTTCTCTAGTTGGAGAACTAGTTGAAATTATTGCCTCAAAAGATATTGGAAAATGGGCTGGGATCGTGGCTCAGTGGTACAGCACTTGCCTCACATGTGTGAAGCACTGGGTTTGATCCTCAGCACCACATAAAATGAATAAATAAAAATAAAGGTATTGTGTCCATCTACAACTAAAAAAAATTTTTAAAAGGTGTTGGAAAATTATCTAGCATATTTCTGTAGTTATTTTCCCACTGGTTGTACAGACTGCTAGAAGTAAAAATAAATAAGCAACAACATAAAAGACAATGACAGAAGAAAACATGTTCCTAGATTGAAGGAACAAGTCTAGACACTCCTTTATGCTCCGAAATTCAACATTGTTTTGCATTTCATGTACCTGGTTGAATTATAGGATATAGATGTTATCTCTTGATTTTTTTCCTGACTTATAAAAATTATTTGGCATGAGGACTATCAAGGAATGTTGGACCAGAGCTTCCCATCCCTTCAATTCCATAGACAAGAGCCCAAAATATATCCATTTCCCACTGCATTGTGAAAACTCATTGCTTCTGGGTGGAGAATTGATTCTGGGTGGAGACGGAGAAGAAAATCTCTTTAGAAAAGAACCACCTACTGTATTCATGCACTTTCTGTTTTACAGTTTCATAAGGATTTTTACAACATAATTACATGTTCTTATTATGAGATTACATACATTTCCACCACTTATATAATCAAGTGCAATTAGACTGACTACTTGAATAGACGATGGTAAAAATTACTTGAAGCAAAAATCACACCACAAAATGCTATTTCAGAAAGGCTTTTGGAGTGTATGCTCCACAGGCCCCCGAAAGAGGTAGAGTGAGATGATTGCAGTAGCATTCAAGTAGCGCATAGAATTCCCTAGGTTATGCCCCCAGGAATGACTTTTAGCAGTTAGGAAGATTCATCTTTATAACTTATTTTTTGAAAAACTATTTTCCAAACATAGCACTTATCCCAGATAGATAGATAGATAGATAGATAGACAGATAGACAGACAGAGAGATAGACACATATATACCATAACTACCTGTGCAGAAGCTGGTTGATTTCTGGTTCCGTCTCCTTCTCCTACCCCTCTTCACCTCTCCCTTCCTCCCTCTGTATTTGCTCCCATCTTCCCTCCCTGTCCTACTCTTTTTGTACTCTTTCTTTTCTTTTAAAGGCTGGGAGAAGGATTTGAAACAGTAGGTATTGGGGAGAAATGGAGTGGATTCCGGGAACATTATTTCTCACTACCGTAACACATGGATCAAAACGTGTTTGGAGGGCAACTGGCCTAAAGGAGTTAATGTGGTCCTTAAAACTGCCTAACTTGACAGGCATATTGTCAAGGACCACTGGGTTTTATGGCCTTTAGGAGAATTTTTAGGGTGGTATACTTGTTATATAGGAAAAAAATAAAAAGAGGAGGAGGAAAGTAAACCCAGAATTCAATGTACACAAAATTAGGAGCCTCTAAACCATAGTACAGATATTTTCTTAGAAATAACATGCCAGCTTATTATGATTGGGTCTTCCATTGCTGAAAACAAAACACACTGAAAGGGCAATTTTTCTCCTAGCCAACCCCTTTTCCTTGCATTTTTTTTTTTTTTTAAGAAAATGAGACCAACATCATTGTCCTATGTACATGTATGATTACACGAATGGTATGAATCTGCATTGTGTACAACCATAGAAACGAAATTATGTACCCCATTTGTGTACAATGAATCAAAATGCAGTCTGTAAAAAATTAAAAGCTAAGTAAAAATAATAATAAAAAAAATTTTAAAGCAAAATGTTCTGTAATGAATTTTTTAAGTAATTGTCTTTGTGGGCTACTATTACATCCTTAGTATTCCTCCAGAACCCTTCTATTGCTTCACCTATTGAGTTTTCTTTATTTAAAGGAAAAAGAAAAACCCACCGAGATTCCTCACCACCTGCCCTAAGTTAGCAGTTCAGAGCAGTTTGGGACTATTGAGCGGTGCTCTCCTAAGGACAGTGTCCCTTAGGTGCGCTGCTTGTAGTCCATATGGAGCAAATTAGAGGACGAAAGAATGGTGCCCCTGCTGGTTCTGATTGGTTACGGTAGTACTAAAAAAACAAAAACCGACTTGCCCCGCTCAGAAGAAAGATGGATAAAATGCTCTTTGAACACTTTTTTTTTTTTTAAATGTCGGTACAGAAGGGTTGCATTTATATTTGGCTTTCCAAACCTGTCTCTTGACCTTCTAATTACTTTATTTGAAACAGCACTGAGGGTATAATAAACCTGGAGGTTGCCTCTCCTTTGCTTTATCATAAATTAAAGCTGCTGGTTTGTTGAGGTGAAAGTGGAGGCAGAATGTTCATTACTGCTCAAGTGACGGCTTGTCAATAGCAGTGCTTTCTAGTTTGTTCTAGTCAGCACTTGCTGTGCATTTTGTTGGACCACTGGGAAATAAATACAACAAGATTATACATTTGGAATACCACAAGAGTTCAGGGGAAAAAAAACCACCAATGATAAATTATACACTTGGTAGAAAGTGACATGCTATCTTGTGCTATTAACAACCAAAGATAATTGCAACGAATTGTAATTGCAGTTTGCAACTTACAGTACAGTGTGTCCAACATCAATCTTAATAGTGAACAAAGCAATTTATATTAAAACTTAATTCACTTGGTAACTTCCTGCTGTATACACGGGAGCTAACAGATGTAGCTTTTCAGAAAGTTCAAAGGCATTTGAAACGTGGAGAGAAATGCTAATGCAGTAAGCCTTGGAGAAATATTGCATTACTACTTGTAATGAAAACAAATGTATGTCATTATCTCCTAGTTTGTGTTTATTTAATAAAATATGCAGTTTGCACATTGGTGAATTCAGTGTTTCTGAATGGGGATGGAATGATGTCCTATTTGGAATCAGAGACCAAGCAGGCCTAGCAATTATGCATCTTCTACAAATCGTCTGCTTGCTAAGTATGTACTGTTTTTAGTAGCATGCACCTTAATGCTTCAGTGGGTTTTGTATGAGGCGTAGCAGCAAACTGGGGTAACTTTATTCATGACTTTCCTTAGATTGGATGCCTTTGAAGCAAGAAGGGGAGATCTCCTGGAATTACTTAAGAGAACAAGCATATTTGTTTTGTGAGCTTGACTGATGGCCAGTAGAGCAGTTGAGTGAAATCTCTAAACTGATTAGGGCTTTCGTTCAAATAATCTTCTACCTTTTTCATTAATTTATTCCTTAATGCTATTTTGCTGCTCTTCTACCAAGGATAATAATCTCACACTCTCTGACCTCCGTGAGTGGATGACCTGGAGCCCATAACTAATCTTATTTACTCTCCTGACCAGCCGAACTTCATTTACCTTGGCTGGATAAAGAGCCTGGCGTTGCTAAGCTGCCCCTCCTTGGCAGCACCGGGCTAATCTGTAGTGAAGGGCGAACGGCAGGCGCTCCCAGTCACGATCTGTGAGCATCCCGGGGCAGTGGAAACTTGGTGCCATTTCTCTTCTTCCTTGAAAGCCGTTTTCTCTCTTCATTTTCCCCCTTTGGAAAATGGGAACATAATAGAGAAATGATGTGGGCCCTGACATTCCTTTCTCCAAACTCGACTGTCTTCGAAAGTTGATTTCCAGACATTGGTCATATGCATTCATAGTTTAACTTAGGTATATTTGTTGAATCCGTGAATTCTGTATTTTGCTCTTTTATCTAATACCAAAGTGTTTCCCATGGTGCATTATAATGTAATAGTTATGCATTTTAATAACTGAGTGATAATTTGCTATATGTATATGCTAGATTTTATCTAATTATCCCCCATTATTGAAAAATTAGGCATTTCCTCCTAGTTTTGCTATTATGAATAATGCTACAATCAAAATCTGTATGTTTTCTTGATTTAGATTGTTTCTCTTTGGCTAGAGGTGTGGCTCAGTGGTGGAAAGCTTGCCTGGCATGCATGAGGCCCTGGGTTCAACCCTCAGCACTGATTTAGAAAAAAAAAAAAAAGCACTTCTTTCATTGTTTCTCTTG
This sequence comes from Sciurus carolinensis, assembly GCF_902686445.1. Classification (NCBI taxonomy): domain Eukaryota; kingdom Metazoa; phylum Chordata; class Mammalia; order Rodentia; family Sciuridae; genus Sciurus; species Sciurus carolinensis. The sequence continues at coordinate 29,664,567 of NC_062228.1, read as the reverse complement.
AATATATTATTTTAAATGGAATCATCACAAGGTACAAACATTGGTGTGACTCTTACCATATATCACCATATACATTCCTGGACTACTTAGAGCAGTGTTTGTTTATATTGCCATCAACAATGTTGGAGTATAAAATTTTATCACAGTAACTTTGGAATTTATCCTGATTCTTCCATTTGCAAACAGATGGCATTGAGCAAATTACTTCACCTCTCTGCCTCAGTTTTCCATCTGAATAAGGGGAATAATAATAGTGCTGACCTCATAAGCTGTTGTATTATATTAATTTATGTAATTAAACTTGGGGGAATAGTGCCTGCCACATAGGAAGCACTGAATAAAGGTTAGCTGTCATTGCTATTGCCAAAATTTAATTTTCTCCTAACTTAATGTCACTTCTATCCAAGTAGCAGTTTTTAGAGGAAATGAGTTAGAGTCCACTGAAGCTAAGTAGTCAGTTGACTTCATAAGCAGCAACTTCTGTCTTCAGTGAAAAATTTCAGTCACTTAGGCAATGAGCTTTTAGGAAGAACTTCACAGTGATGCGTGTTCTGTCTGGGAGGTAGAGGCTTTTCCATGATCCACCTCTTAGTTTATTATAATAAAACAGCTTTGATTTCAGAACCATCTAAATGGCCTTGAAGCCTTAGTCAAAGACCGCTGGGGTCTAGTCTGTATCTTGTACCTGGTTCTCCACTAAGATGACAGACATTTCTACCAAGAATGCTCACTGTAGGGGGAGGGATGTCTCAAAAGAAAATTGGAGTCCAATAATAAAAGGGAAATGGTGGCAGAAGAGCTTAAAATAACAATGATACAGTGAACTTCTTAAATTCTCAACACTGGTGACTGGAAAGCTATTAAACCATTATAGACACCTTGAAGTATTTGGACATTCGTAGCTATTGCCTATGAATAAAAGAACCAGGATAAATCCCAAAGCTACTGAGATAAAATTGTATGTTCCTACATTGCAGGTGGCAATATAAACTATCTCATTAGTCCTAGAGATAAATTTTGCTTATTTTTCTTATTTTTTTATGTTGCTATGACTTTTTGAACTCACATGCTCTGACATTTTTCCAGAGAGATGTTTCAGTTTGCAAATATCAGAGACCTGAAAAATCAGTGGTTTAATCCACATAAGGATTAGTCTTTCCTTCAAATGAAAGAAGTACACAAAGAATGGGGTTATTCTGGTGACTCTTCAATGTCACCAATGTTCATGGCTCCTTTGGTCTGTCTGTTCTACCACAGTTTCAATGACATGGTTTCTAGCTTCAGGTTCACCTCATGGTCACAAGAGAACTGCTGCAGCCCCTAATACCTAATCTACATTACAGATAGGAATAAGGACAGGGAAGGGGAAAATATGCCTGGTAACTGGTAAGTCCCCACCCACTTTTTAAGGATCTTCTCCAGAAGCCCTGCCCAACAATCACCACCAAACAACTCCATTAGCCAAAACTTAATCCGTACCAGTTAGTAAAATCTTCATTTGGGTACATTGCTGTTCCCAGCAGAAGCAGGATTCTGTAAGGAAGTGAGAAGGGAAGAGTGATGCCTTCCTAAGGCACCCTGCAGTTGCTGGCATAGTTCCCTTTTCTGTGAACTCTCCTGGTGGACTCTGATGTCGGCCAGCATTAGAGATGGGAAGCCAGGCGAGTAATGAAGACATGCTTTGCAGGGGAGAGAAAGAAGTAAGTGGTTTGAATGATGAAAACTTTCGGTCATTAAATAAAGTTCCACCATTTTCTTCTTGCCCAAAATATTTCCAACAAACTCTGGAGTAGGAATTGAAGGGAAATGTGCCGTGCCATTTTTCTTTAGCCTTTTTGCAATGCAACAGGACAATCAATACAAATCTTTGCAGTAATCATATATTGATTTTCCTAGAATATAACTCCATTTAAAGCACTTTTATCCCCAAGAGTAGAAACATTGGAGGCTATCGAAGGAGGAAGTAGGTTTCCTTGACCCCATCTGCAGTGCACAATTGATTAACAGGGGGTAGTTATGAGAGCGTGAGAGACAGAGAGAGAGAAGAGAGAAGTCACTGAAAGGTTAATACCAGCTAAAGAGAAACATGATTATAGGACATTAGGCTTTTTGTAAAATCATAAGGTCAGGATAAGATAATGATACCATCTAAAATTACATAGGCTCTTGAGTACTTGGCATCCTCAAACTGGGCCTCCCTTCCAACCCCTGACAGCAATCAGAGCTGAATTTTTGGGATTGGCAGAGCTGTAAATAGACTGATAGGTGGAGCTTCATGAACTGGCTTGATAAGGGAATAAGTAGTACTGCTTTAGTTTTCCTCAAGTCATGATTGTGTACCAAACCAAAAACTTAAGCATCCAACATACTGAATGTTTCTTTGCTTCAGACAAAACCAAAAGAAAAGGCGGCTAGGGAGGTAGCTCAGTGGTCCAGCAAGTGCTTATCATGCACAAGTCCCTGGGTTCCTTTCCCAGCACCTAAAAAAACAGAGAAACATTAGAAACTCTAATTTGTAGGCCTTTTCTCTTAACAAAACATCACTTTACTCTCTAAAGATTTAAAAAAAAAAAAGTCCGCCTTCTGAAAATCCCAAGAGTTCTATGCACAGATGTCTTCATCCCAGAGACAAGGAGAGTAACTGAATAGCAACACTGAAATAAGCACGCAAGTTCTGCTCTGTCTCTGGCCTGCGCAACTGGTCTGTCGCCAAAACAGAGGAGGCACTTCCTGAAGCAGCCTGAAGTTAACGTCTCTCACACCCCTGTTGAAAAGGCAGGAGATGCCGGTGTTCTCTTGTTTACAGTATATTGTTCTCCCATACATTTCTCTCCCCAAAGGCTGGGTTCTCACAAACAAGCTCTTTATTAAAGTAAAAGGTGCTTGCAGCCTCATTATCCTTCTCAATGTGCTGTGCTTGATACTGTTTGTTTTGCTAACAACTTCGGGAGTTTGTATTTTTGGAAGGTTTCTTTCTTTTTTTTCTTTTTTGGTTTCAGGCAAAGCAGCTCCTACACATTGTGAGATAAAGTCTCTTATCTGTCAGCAGCACCCTCGTGAATTAATCATAATTCAATAGGCTTACTAATCAAGATTTGAGATGGATGTTTTGATAGAGCAATCAGATTTGTCTAATCTATCATTAGTTGACAGTGGCTGCCGGCAGAGTGCAAACTTGGCAGCAGTCGACCTGTTTCTGATTCCTTTGGCTTGGCCCACCAGTTGGGTATCTTCGCTGATTGTAGCAATGAACCCAGGCTTTGCAACTACTGAAGTTCTAACTCTCCCTCCCTCTTCCACTGGCTTTCGGCTTTCAGAATAGGTTGGGTAGAGATCAGCTCTCCCCAACCCGCCCACATGATGAGCAGGTTTGGAAGCATGGTGTTCCCTTTGTCGTCTTTCACCTGGTAACAAATGTGTGCCCGGCCAGGTGTCAGATCTCAAGGGGATTTGCGGTGTCACTTGCAAACAGTGGTCAGAGAAAGAAAACCTAATGTACTGTTCAACATTACTGATTACAACTCTTGCATCTTATGTCAATAAAATGTGTGTACCCCATTTTACTGAATTGAACTTTCTCAGAGGTCATTTACAACATAGATTGCACATTTGTTCAGTTTGAGCAGATAAATGAAAGCTTTTGGTGTAGATTGATAATTTCTTACATACATTATTTACAGTTCTGGTGTAAAATGCTGAAATAATAAGTTGCTATGGTAAATTATGTGGTAGTCATAAATGCTGTACATAAAATGATGAGATTATTTCATAAGGAGTCTTTTACCAACTTCTCTTCTCTGTATTGTTACTAGTATAGATATTTCCTCCTTACAGAAAACTTGGGAAATTCTAGAAAAGTCCAAAGAGATCATTTTTAATTTCCCATAATCTCATCGACTCAGTTGTCAATATTAACATTATATCATCTTATTGAAATTAAATAAATAATAACACAAAGACCTTGGTGAGTAATTGCTTGACAGCATTGCCAATAAAGTGCAATCCTACCTGGCATGTTGTTCTGGAATCTGTAGAACAACAGAGACAATCCAAAGGAGTCCAGGAAGATCCTTCCTCTCAGTGTTTTGACTCAACATGAAAAGCATATGGGAAAACTCACTTAGGCTGTTAGTGTATCCTTCATGCTGGCAGTGACAACCTTTCAACTTCACAGGCCCGTCACAGGCCTAACTAAATGAGTGCTGGCCACACTTTGAGGTATTTGGAGCTTGGATGATTTAGACAGGGATAGTGGAGAGTTACCTAATTAGACTCCAGGTGTAATTATGTGAGGCGGTACAGGCCTTGGTGTGCTGTGTGTTAATTAACTTGCATGCTGAATATGCAGTCAGCACCTGAACAAAGAACAATTCATGGAAGAAGAAAAGCGTCCTCACTCTGTTCTAGCTTTAGTTTTCCTCCTTCTAGAGTTACCTCTCATGTTCCCCTTTGTGTAGTTGAGACTCGAGACAGAAGGGCAAACCATCTTGCAAAAAAGTCTACTTGTACCTATAACTCTTCTCCCACTTCCATAACCTTAGCACAGTCTTTGGAATCATCTTTTATAAAATAAAATTTATATATACTTATATATCCACTGGCTTACAAAGTCCAAGTGCTTTTTTTTTAAATTCTGGTTTTTGTTTTTGCTTTGCTCTCAGTTAAACTCCACGGATACCATTCTGTGGTGAAGGGGAGAATGATATTTACCAATCTGCAGGATTAGCTAGTATCCCATCAAGTGTTGTATGCCATAGACCTCCTCAATCCACCCCATTCCTCTCTTTGTTTAACAGTAGGAAAGGCAACAATATTCTTTCTTCCATAAAATGAGTCCATGACTTCCTAGGTTCTGATCTCTGATGTTGATTGCTACCTGAATTTTTAACTAATGAAATAAAAAAAACTTTGTAAATCTATATAAATCAGCTGTAAACACTCATATGAGAAAATATTTCAGGAATCAGTGAAGTACTGAGTATGGACTCATGGCTTTCCCAGCCTCTTCCTAGTTCTCAAGTGAGAAAGTCACATTTTAAGGTTCCCCGCTCCTCATGACCCTTTCTCCTTGACATCACCTTCAGGCTTCATTTCTTGCTAATCAAGTCAAGAATGACAAGCAGGGCCACCTTGTCCATATGGTGAGATGAATGGTACTTCTAGAATTCTCTCTACAGGAGCACGAAATTAACATAGATTAAGGGTTTACCAGAAACATTAAGGACAATCAGATTCAACTTTCATTGTCTAAGACCTCTTACCCAGTAATGAAAAAGAAATGCTTCCGTTTTACTGCCCAGTACTAATAACATCTTGTTTATTATTGTCTTTTAGAAGAAAGGATTATTAAAAAAAAAAAAAAAAAAAAAAAAAAAAAAAAACAGCCCTCTGTTGTAGAGAAAGCAGTATCTGGTAGCCCTGCGGACTTACTATTTGGGAAATGTTTCCAAGAGTTGCAGCCCTAGTTAGGGTCGGTGACTGTGGACAATGTCATTGCTCCCTTTCCATCATTTTCAGCTGGATATAGTGAAACTCAGTCTCCATTATTTGTCTGGTTTTTCTCTCTGACATCCAATGTGGACACATCAAAACCAGAGCAACTGATTTTGACCAAGCCCTTGCTCTTTGCAAGATCACATGTGGTACATCAGGAGTCCAAAGCAGTGGAAGACATAATCCCTGTCCGCAGAGAGTTCACCATCTGTCTGGGAAGATAAGACATAAAAAAAAAAAAAGTAAAACTACCAAAAATTTAAAGAACAGTACCAAACACTAGGGAAGATATGTCACATGACATGATCGTCAGATGCATTTGCAGGTTTCTTTTAGAAGAAAAAATGTCTTTGGATCCTTTCCTCTCAGTGGCTCATGGAGACCATTATGATCCTTAAAATATGAAGCAACTGAAGTATTATTCTGTAAAAAAAATGTCTTTCAATTTGGAAATCTCAATGCAAAAGAAACCCGGTTGATGTAACTGCTACAAAAATGGTTTTATCTTATCACTGAAATGAAAGAATTCTCTTGAAAAAATTCTCCTGAAACCATTGGACCTCTAAGAAAATGCCTGTGAACCCTACAGACTCAGGACAGGATAATTATTTCATTAGTGAGTTACAAGTGTAATAAGTTCATTTCAGGCTACATAGCTAAAAATCTTAGGGGACTAAGATGGATTTTGAGTTGGGTAAGACATGGATGGTAAGATATCACCCCACTTATATAAAATATTTTATATAATATTTGGAGAAAACTAGATGAGGTGATAGCAGGAAGTGCTACATAGTAGGAGCAGTTATAACAGGAAAAATGTGAAGTTCAAAGGACTTCTATGGGGAGAGAACTTCATAATCAATGTGTTTTAGGAAGGAGGAAGAGGAAAGAGTCAAGAGTGATTCTCTGATTTCAAAATTACAAATAAATGGACTTCTGGAGGAAGAACTGTGTACTCCACTACCAGCTTAAGTATGGGAAGAAATTTTAAGAACATAGCCATGTAAATTGGCTACCTGGAGACCTAAAATGCAAGGAACCATGACATTCTTCTGATTGTGAAAATTACACATTGATTCCCCAAAGGATTAGTAATAGCTTTGTATGAACTCAGTAACCTGAGATGTAGATACCCAACGTACAAATCCAATAATTAAAAGAAAAAAAAATCCCAGTTATTTTGGTGATGTTGATACAGTTATTCCCTGACTTGGGTTAGTTTGATTTAAAAATTTTCAGGGGCTGGGGAGATAGCTCAGCTGGTAGAGTGCTTGCCTTGCAAGGACAAGGCCCTGAGTTCAATACCCAGTACCCAAAAAAAAAAAAAAAAAAAAAAAAAAAATTTCAGCTTCATGATGGTAGGAAAGTGATATGCATTCAGTAGAAACCATACTCCAAATTTTGGACTTGTGTCCTTTTCAGGGCTAGTGATTTGCAGCACAATCCTCTCTTGGGATGCTGGGCAATGGCAATGAGTTCCAGTACTCTCCAATGGACCATGCGCTGTAGGACATTCACTAGGTTAGGTGTGTTCAATGCATTTTCAACTTACGGTGTTGTCAGCAGATGGATAGGTTTATCTGGATATGACTTCATTGTTAAGCCGAGAAGCAAGTGTATTTTTTTTTTGTAAGTTAGTAATTGTCTTGACTCTCTCCTTGGAGAGAGTGTAGTTAAGGGCTTGCTCATTCCCTCATCAGTCAACGGCCAGATTCCCTCTTTATGCTATTTAGGATAAAAGCTTTTCATATCCCTGTTTTTCAGAAACTAACAAATTACCAAAGGCCTGTCAATTCTGGACTTTTTTTTTTTTTCTTAACCTGCTTAAAGAGGTACTGTTGTTTCTTAAGAATTGGCGAGTATCTTCAGTAATGTTACTAAGAATTGACCACCTTGTGGCAAACAAAAAAATGCAGTTGAGACTGAGGGTCTGGGCAGTCTCTGGGGCTGGATCATGATATTTAAAAAGGGAGGAGAAATGAAGCAGGAAAACCCTGTGCCTTTTGCCCTTCACCCAAACCTAGGCATCCAGATCTGAGCAGATAGTTGACCTGAGTCCATGGAGTTGTCCAGTAAAAAAAGTCTTTATAAAAGTGGCGCTCTTCCCATCAGGGATTAAGAAATGTTGCAAGTTGAACAGAAACAATTGAGTCCCATAGCCCCAAACAATGTAACTTTTCTTTTAAATAGGCAGCTCAACTTCACAGTCCTTTTTTTTTTTTTCCTTCTTCTTCTTTTTTCTTTTTTTCTACAAAGGCTAAGAACTTTATTTTGAGGGGGGAGTGGTCACTGATTTATTTTTTATTTATTTTTTATTTTTTACAGACTACATTTTGATTCATTGTACACAAATGGGGTACATCATTTCGTTTCCATGGTTGTACACAATGTAAGAGTCCTTTATTAAAAAACAATTTTTTTTTTAAGTTTTCGATGGACCTTTATTTATTTACATGTGGTGCTGAGAATCGAACCCACTTATGGTATATTCAATATTGCATTGCCTTGTCCCCTTCCAGGCAGTGCCAAATTGTGCTGCGAGGACCCAATGCCACAGCGCCAGGATGTAGCAGTGTCTACCAAATTTTAAAACCATTGAAAAATCAGAAAATAAATATAGAGCATGGTTATTTCTCCCATTACCGAATAGTATGTGTGAAATCTTGCATTCACCTTTTTAAATACAGTTTGAACATTGACTTTTCCTCTCTGAGATGGCAGATGTTTGTGTAACTGGGAAATAAAGCTGCTCTCAACAGCACTTTTCTAATAAAAGACTTTGTTACTTTTCCATCTTAAAACCAGAGTTTAAGAGCTTTGTAATTCTAAATTGAAAAGAATACCCTCCCTACACAAGGAAAAGGAAGAGTGATGGAATATTTTTGTAAGAAAAATGGACCTTACTTGGCCTCCCCACTGTAGCTTGTTGGTATAATTGGAATGAGGAAGCTTTTATCGGGAACTAATCATTTCTAGTTCTGTTACACTCATTATCCAAAAAGTTTCTCAAATTCTGTGTGCAGTACTAGGCCTTGGAACCTGTTCAGTCACAAGGGGGGAATGCACTGAGCTTTTGAGACTAATGGTGTGGTGTGAACATAAGGCCAGGTAACTGAGAGGTTTCTTCTAGTAGTTTTAAGGTCTTGAAAAGGGCCATTAACTTTCAAGCCACTAAACAATCTTTAATGTTCTGGACCTGTATTTTCTAATCATAATATCATATTTCACATTTGTACATGAATTAGCCTGAATGAATTTTTAATCATAAAGTGGTATCCATAGCTGTTTTCACTAGGTTCTCAGACCCCATTGGCCATGTGTGCTTTTAACATGTGGTCACCATTCTAAATATAGTCTGGGGTTATCTATTTTGATATCATTCTCTGTGTGTGTGTGTGTGTGTCTGTCTGTCTGTCTGTAACTGTTCAGTTCAGAAAATGCAGAACTGATTCCAGGTTTTTCCTTGTGGTTCTAAAGAATTCATACATGTCTCAAAGTGACTGATGTTCAGCAAGGAAATGCCTTATTGATTAAATGGAATCTGATTTATTGTTTTTGCTGCAAAACAGATATGCTCTTTAGTAAATCCTCTTCTTTGTTGTAAAGATATTTTAAAGGATATTTCTTAATATAAACTTGCAAGGTAAAGAGCCACATCAGTACCTTACAGGGACAAAAGTAAAGAATCAAGAAAGCAGGTGTCAGTCCTAAGACCTCATGCCCATTCATATCCAGAAATGAAATGAGACTCATAGGAAGCCTCTGCTTCATTTTGGTGGGGCCATTGTGGTTCTGGTCCCTCAGTCTGGTGTAGGGTGAGATGAGAGTGTCTCAGCTGAACACAGCATCTTCATTTGATGTCCTGTAGTTATGTCTAAATGTGACCTCACAAAGATCTCTTAGCCAGATGCCAACTAGGACAATTCCTCCCCTGGGAGAAAAGGGTCTTTACGGTATTTTGAGGGAAGGGAAAAGTTCAGAGGTCTAATCCATAACTCTAAATCCCTGTGCTTGGGTAGCTCATTGACATGGTGGGTTTTAAGGACTCCTTTGGAGCCATTAGGGTTTGTCATGCTGAGACCCCCTGGAGAACACTTAATTGTAGATCCTTGTCCCAATGTGTTGCTGCATCCTGCCACTTATGGGAAAGCTCGGGAAAGTTTTGATGCATACAAATCCAAGAAAAAAATTTTTTAGGTCTGTACCTTTAAATTAAATAATTGGAATTGCCGGGTTGGGAAGTTGTATCTTCCCCTTACCTTCTTCCTCTTTAAATCAAACCTCAATTATACAGGAATCCCTGGCTCCTGGATATATGTCAAATACATTTCTTTCTAATGACTCATTTTTTTGAGGTTGGGATCCTTTTTGTTGGTGGTGGAGATGGTATAATGAGCAAACACAATTATCACATCCTCGGCCTACAAACCTGTTTAGAAATGTCGTGGAGCCAGACGTGGTGGCACACACCTGTAATCCCAGTGGCTCAGGAGGCTGAGACAGGAGGATCGTGAACTGAAAGCCAGCCTCGGCAAAAATGAGGCCCTAAGCAACTGAGTGAGACCTTGTCTCTAAATAAAATACGAAATAGGGCTGGGGATGTGGCTCAGTGGTGGAGTGCCCCTGAGTTCAATCCCCAGTACTTCCCCCCTGCCCCGGTAAAAAAAGAAAAGAAATGTAGTAGAGATCCCATCATTTCATATGGAAGCAATTCCTCCTTGCCTCCTTCCCCTGGAGGAGTGAAGCAAATGTCTCTGGTGTACAGTTAAATACCTGAGAGATTAGACCTTCAGATATTGTGGGCGGAATAAGGCAAAGCACAAAAAAAGCTCATGTTTTCAGTTGTCTATCCTATTTTAAGGTTCCTGTTGCCCCTCAGTACTCTGAATTTGCCAGATTAGCCCTAATCTAATTTTTTTTTTTATTAATGTTTGAAACATTTTGCCTGGACTCAGTTCCCCGCTTCCACGTTGCCTGTCTGTTAACATCGCCACACGCATAAGAGGGCATTTATTAGGGCTGGATTAAAGGGAAAACACCAAAAGACCAGGCCCCATTTCTTAGGGCTATGACTCCAAGTCCCCAGCACTTTATGACTTGTGCATCATAAAGACAGATTGGAGAGTCAAAAAGAAAAATCTTCAACCCCTTTTTGCCCACAAGTCTAAGCTTACTCCGAAATAAATATCTTTCTGAAAATGGTGAGGCTTCTCCACATGGTTTCTCACACTGTAAAACAGAAATTAAACTATAAGGTCAGAAAGAATTAACAAAGAGTGTCTGTGCTAAGCAGGAGTCCATGGGTTGAGCCAGAACATTTCTGTGTTTGGATTTTTCCAGCCCAGGTTAGTTAGGTGCCCACTTCTGGAACAACCAACTGTGGCCAGGGAGTCAAACATGGCTACCAAGAACCTTCTGCTGAAATCATTTACACATTGAGGAATTCAGCTTCCCAGAAAGGGGAGTGAGGAACATAGCCCAATGTATTTCCACTGGACCACCCCCTTTAAGGCATAGGTTAAATTACCTAGAGTTCTTTGTATTCCTCAAAAGAAATTTGCTTTAAGGAATGAACATAAAATTTTAGAGCAGGAAGGAATTTTAAAGTTCACCCAACCCTACCTTCCATATCACATTGAGGAAACTAAGGCAAAGGGAAAGCAATTCATTTCCCAGAGGTTCTGGAGCTAGTTAACACTCTCCAGTGCCTGTGCATTTAGTTAAGAGCATCTCATATCCTTTACTCAGTTGCCTCTGCTCCTCACAGCACATATTTCAGATGTTATTTTTTCCTATTGCCTAGAAGTTTTTGAATTATAGGGAACTTATATTTATAGTCCCTCATTTATTAGATGGTTTAAGCTTTATAGACTCTTACTTTAGAAAAACAGATAATGTTTATGAAGATAACTTAGGAACATGGAGAAAGGCTATGAGGTATATGCCATACCATTGAGTGAAAAAAGCAAATGAATGTTTACATAGTCTTTATTTTCAAAAATATATAAAAATTATGCACACCTATGGAAATCAAGTAGACTTGTTAGAATGGTGGTATTATGTGTAACTTTAAATTTTCCTTAAAACTGTCATTTGATTATTTTTATAATTTTTGAAAGCATACATAATACAAATACAGCCTATTCTGCTTCTCCTGTTAGAGCTACCTGGATCTGTGTGCCCAATGCTCTTGGTCAAGGAGACAGATTTTCTCGTGTGTAACGCATATATATTCTTGGCACAACTGGAACCTTTATTCCAGTAGTAACACATTGAAAAGGAAAATCCTCATGGCTGTGGCTACAGCTGCATTACATTAGGGTCTAAGTGGAGACTTGGCCCCAGGCACGATGACCCAACAGAGGCAATCAGAGGATAAGATGTTTTCAGGCATGGATAGAATCAGAATCTAGCAGCTGGGAAGAACCTCACATCATGTAACTTGACCCCTGTGGGCTTCAGAAGTGTTCGTGGGAGCATAGAACATTTCAGGTATCTGGAGGCAGAACTTGGCCCAAGTCCAGATAGAAGGTGCAGTTCTTTCTGCAGCACCACCAGCTGCATCGTGATCAGCTTGGAACGTGCCTTCCCCAGCCTCGCACTTGCTTCCTTCCTTCCCCTAACCCTCACTGTCTACTGTGAAGAGCAGAACTTGGGGAGAAATGTCTTAGGTGCTGTCTGATTTCCAGTCTTTCCCCAGGGAAGTCTGCACATAGGACCGGGGCAGCAGGAGCAGCTGGCCTGTCTTGTGCAGGCAGAAGGGTCCACCTTGGAGGTAGGAGACCTCCTGGTGACGTAGCTCCCTTTCTTCTCTTTGAAGAAGGCAAATGGGATTTTTCAGGGAGACTGAGAATTGGGAGAGAAGGAATCAGAGCAGAGCTGACACTACATGTGTCCCACCTGTAAGATGCCTTTACACCCCCTTTCTCCCAGAGCCCAGGAAACTGCTCCGGCTGGCTTTTGATACAGCAGTAGCAGAGCACAGTGTGGGGGTGGCTTAATGAAGATGCTGTCCCTTGAATTGTGATGAGGAAGCCAGCATTGGCTGTCAGGAACCGTCTCTGAGGTGCCCCTACTTCTCCAAGAGCGAGAGGCTTTGCTTCAGAGTAGACACAGAGGGCCAGGGAGGAAGTAAGGATGGAGAGTGGAGAAGAAGTTAGTTTGCTTCCTGGAAAGAAACTATGTAAAGATCAAGGGGGAAATGTGGGGCAGAGGTAGGATTTCCACCTCTGCAAGATCATTGAGCATGTTAGCCCTGCAGGGCTGATGTGATCCATTCATTCATTGCCCAATTGATTCATCAATTTGTGTTTTCCAGGCAGCAAATGGGCTGTGCTGAGCACTGAGCATAAGGTAAAGAACTAGAAAGACGTGACTCTTCCTCAGGGAACTAGACGTTAGGCCTGTCCTCTAGATTCCTCCAAACTCAGTCCACTACCTACCTCAAGCTCTTGGTGTTGGGTACAATAAGGAGCTAAAAGATGAACCAAACGCAGTCTTCAAAAAGTATAGGGGCCAGGAAGGATTTATCCTGTTCATAATCCCTCCAAAGATTTTGGTCGTTTCTCTAAAACATCTTAGGAATTTGTTTTCTATGTTGGGTTCAAATCTATTGGGTCCAATTCATGCTTCTTTTTTTCTGACTCTGGTCACTCCAAAATGTACAGAATTGCCACCTGTACACCTGCACGCAGTACCTGCAGCTTGAGGCAGGAGTGTTATGAGCCAAGTATTCCTGCCTTGGCTTCAGTTGTACTTGGCTATTTCCCTCCAAAGCTGGATTTAGCAGGGATTTGGTTGAAGCCTTGCAAACCCTGACTCAAATCAGAGTTCAGACCCCAGTGACTGGTCGAGTGAACTGCTTAAATACAGTCAAAAAAACTGACTTTAAAATAATCCTGTTAGGGACACAAGATGCAGTGGTTTAACCTCTTTTGAATATTCTTTTCTTTCCAAGAATAATGGTTTTAAGTCAACATCTCTTTAAATTTGGTTAATTCCATTAGGATCACTCCCAAAAAGAGGTTTCTCGGTGGCTTTGAAATCTAAATGAGAGGAGGAAAAATGATTTATATGACAAAATCTCAACTACATTAACTAGATTAAAGAGTTTCTGCTGAATTAAAGAAAAAGTCGACATGTGGATTATCTGAAACTAATTGTAGATTTGTTACTTTTAAGCACATAGAGAAATCTACCCTAAACATGTGTTTCCAAGTTCTTTTAGAGCTTAAGTTCTGAGGAGAGAGACCCATGTTAAACAAATACAAAAATAAGGCCATTTCAGGTGGTGAGCTAGAAAATGGGAAGAGAGGTAGGTAACATTGGATCGAGGAGTCAGGGATGGCTTCTCTACAAGGTGACATTAGAGTCAAGGTCTAAGAGACAAAAAGCAACCACGTGAGCACTTGGAGTTGGCGTTTCAGACAGAGGACTAGATAGGCACCATGTCCCTGAGGTAGGAAAGGGCTGGATGTTTTGGAGAAACAGGAAGAGAGCAGAGCAGTGTTGGGGGTAGTGAGAGCAGGTGAGACTGGACAGAGGAGGCAGGGCCATGGGTCAAGTTCAGACTCCATTTGAAGTACTTTAGAAAGGTGACCAGTGACTTTCCTACGCCATCAGCAAAGGAAAAAAAATATGCCTCCAGTGTACCTTTTATTTCGGAATGAAGTGCCAAGGTTTCTTCCCTTTTTATCTTTTTCCACTAAGTTATAAAAGTATTAGTCAAATGAAGTATTATTTACAGAAGTGCTTTGGAAAATTTAAAGTGCTCTGCTCTATAAATTGAAGAACATTGTTATAAAAGTATTTTAAATGATCAAGGTTACTAATATTTGTTGTGAGATCATCATGCCGAACTTAAAGCCAACGCTCCCTGCTGGGCCCACCTGATCATGCTGATAAAGCTGTTACCCCGAGGATTCCATCGCCCTTTTCTTTAGCTCCTGTGTGTCTAAGGAAAGGTGTTCGCACCACTTAGGTTGGCACCCCCCAGGAGAGAACCCCTTCTGGCTGCCCTGCTGTCATATCTGTCCCTCAGGGCAAAGGTGAGGCTTTCCTGAGGTGATGATTCCCAGGATGTCTCCACTTCTGGGGCCACACTGGCTAAATGGAAATTATGAAAATATCTAGGGCAAGAAGCTTATAAATAAGAAGTGACAGGCATCGCATATTAGGGGATTATTGCACACACCGACTGTTCTGCAAGTCACATGATGAAGGCTGAGATTGTCTAATAATCCCCCTGAAATGTGCAGTCTGATGCGCTGATGATACCAGAGGAAATCTGCTCTATTGGAAGAGCAGATGAGAAGATGGATGTCCCATGGACGACTGTTCCAGAACCTTCATTGTAGATCTGTGGGATGTTTCCCTGGCTCTGATCGCTAGAAAAGATGAAGGAATACGTACCAAGTTTGTTCCATGGCATCAGGAATAAAAAAGCTCAAGATTTGAGTTTCCCCGCTGGTGTGGGTACAGGGTGGGGCTGCGCATTGCCGTTGGCTGCTGTCTGGGTGTGACTCCCCTCATGGAAGGCCCTGGCTGCGGTGCCATCATCCTCTACTCAATGAAGGCAGAAGTCATTTTGATTTTTTTTTTTCTTACTAAATAATTCCACCAACAGTGCCTGAGCCTTAAGTGTGGCATAGATTAATTGAGAGAGAGAGAAAAAAAAAAGTAACTTGCGTACAGTTGGCACTTCTGTTCTTATTAGGATCAGAAAGAGCAATTGGATGAAGATCACTTTTGGAAAAAGAAAAAAGCATATGTTACTTATTGTTTTGGGTGAATGTTTTTATGAGAAAAGGGGATGCCGCGTCATTAATAACTCTGGCACGCCATCCCAATTCTGGTTGGCCTGCTAGATTAAACATGAGCCCGCTCTCATTATTCCAGCAGCCGTGGAACCTTGGCTTTGCCTGCAGCCTGATATGTATTCCATGCACAGTCAAGCCTCTGAGTTGACATCTTCTTCTAAAATTGTTTGGCTGTAATAAATATAAAACTTTCACCACTGATGTAAAGCATTGCTGGTTGGCATCATTTCCTACCCCCTTTTAATTATTCCTGACACTGTGGAGAAACATCTAATATAAATCTGTAATGTGCACTGATGACAAACTACACGGTTGAAGGACCATGTAATTTCTCCACAATTAATTAAAGTGCATGGAGATTTTTTCCCCCCTCTCTCTTTCTTTCTTTCCTCCTTTTTTTTTTTTCCCCCAGCAGCCAGATGCCACTGACTGGCTCAAATAACACTGCTGTCAACTGTAAAAAATTAAGATCCAAACCATAAGAAAGGTACTTAGATAAAGAAACCAGATGCCAGGTTATTTGTGATAGCACCGCATACATCTTGATGTAAGCCCCCATTGTTCAACATCTGTAGTTCCACAGCCTCAATTACGCACTTAACTCGGCAAGTCTGTCAGCAGTTTATTTCCACAAGTATCATCACTTTGGTAAATCTTTTTATTAAAAATTGAATGGTGCCAATCAACAAAGGGAAGAGAGACAGAGACACTAGGAGCCCTTGTGGAAAAAAAAAAGAGGCCAGTGCCTGTTTATGCCGGCGGCGGCAGTGCGTGCTGGTGTTTATGGGCACGTGTGTGTGGTCACTCCGAGGGGGAAAAATGCTCTGCTACCATTTCAGGCTGATCTACCACCTGGAATTGATCAAAAGCAAATTAATTTTCATTTTCAATTAGGAATACAATTAAGTCCAAAGTGGTGAGGGGGGGAAATTGTAATGTTTACATATAGCTCCTGGGGTGGGAGAGCTCGAGGAAATACCAGATGAAATGAAATACACGTCTTTGCATCTTTGTTTTTAATTCATTAAAGTGTTAAGGTGGTGGCTTGGGCTGCAGCTGCTACTGCAGTTGACCTTCCCTGGAGCTGCCCCTCCTTCCCCTCAGGCAAAATTTAGGAACCTGGAAGAGGGAGGGTGAATCAGGAGATAGAAATTCCTAGATATCCATCTATCGGTGGGGCCCTGCCCCGGTGTTCAGAGGGCCGTTTTCCCAGGGTTGGACTGGGGATCAGGGATGTGGGTGTTTTAATAAAGAGGCTGCATTAGGAAACAGGAATTTGGCTTTGCATTCTGCTGGCTCTCAGTGTCAAAGCATTACCTGGCAAATGGATCCCCCTTCCAAGTCCGGCCATCATCAGAGATACTGAGTGATTGTGTGAAAACAATCTGGCTGCTGAATGCCTTGTGTCACAGGATCCCAGCTCTTTTCACTTGACTTTTCTCTACATTCAACTGCTGCCTTTTGTTGGAGTAACTGAGTGGGGGCCAGGGGGCAGACAGGATTCCTCTTGGCTGCCTGGGAACAGTTGGCCCAGTGTGTTCATCACCAAGGGTGGTAATTTGGGGAGCTTTGACCCTGATTTTAAGGAAAGTCAATTATTTGTCAATTATGAGTCCTAGGAATCCAGATATGAGACTCAGATGTTAAGTGCCCGGCTCTCTGGTCTGGAAG
This sequence comes from Sciurus carolinensis, assembly GCF_902686445.1. Taxonomy (NCBI): domain Eukaryota; kingdom Metazoa; phylum Chordata; class Mammalia; order Rodentia; family Sciuridae; genus Sciurus; species Sciurus carolinensis. Next base: position 29,647,585 of record NC_062228.1, on the reverse strand, counting down.
CAGAAGTTTCCTCCCCATATCTACGGGGCTGTCCCCCAGAGCGGCCGCATTTGGCTTGCCATAAGCACACTGTCATGCTGATCAGAATTTCCTAACTATCCATCTCACAGGTCAGCTTCTCTGAAAAAGCAGAGAGTGGGTGATAAATATTTCCTCATATGAATAACAATGAAGATGACTTCAGATAATAGCTTACTTACATCTTCCCAAAATCCTCCGGGTGATGGATTAAGAAGAGAAAATTCTGGGTCAAGCGAACAGCTGCTTTGGGTGAACATTTTCCAAAGCACTGTGGGGACCACAGGTCCCCAGTACTCCAGTCCATATTTTACCTCCTACCACCCCCTTCCTTGTCCCAATGCGTGGGTTTACGTTTCCTCCCTGCATGGTATTTGTGCTTTAAAAGAAGATTTTATTACTTCTGCTACAGAGGAATTTCTCTTTTTACTAGACAGTTGGCATGACCGCGGCCTGAAACCGCAATGGAGTTGTTAACACGCTGGGATCAGTTTTTCCCCCTTTAAAGCTATTCTTTTCTTTTCTTTATTTTCTTTAAGGGGGCAGTGGGCTCTGACAAATCAACAGAACTATTAACTTTCTGATTTATTTGCTACAGAAAGCAAAAAAAGTCAATGTGAAGTGACAGAGAAACCAGAACAGACAGTACGAAAACATTCTATGTGCAAGTTTCCAAGTGAAATCGCACCACAAGCAGTTGGTTATCTGGAGATAGACATCTTCAATTTCCTGATTGCATAATAGAAATGGGATTTCTTTTTCCTCTAAAAAAAGCGTTAGCCATAATGTTGACATGAAGTTTTCTGTTCTTTGGGTTCCAGAAAGTACTCCTCTCAAGAATATCCTCAGTTGCTCAGTGTCTGCCACTCCTTCTCCTCCAACAGAGAAGGTCAGTGGCACTAATGTGATGAAGGCCAGAAGTCTTCAAAAGCCTGGGAGATGAACTCTGCACAGCCAGCCCATCTCAGGACCTTTAGTAAATAGAGCTTCCCCCATAAAGTGAAATAGTGCTGAGGAAAATTAATATGAGTATTGATTGGTGACTTAATAACTGTACCACCAACAAATGTTATGGCTTTGTAACTGTCTGGGTTAGAAGTTTCTGAGGCCAAGATTCAGGGCAGTTTAGGACAATTGTCCTGGCTGAACCTGGCCCAGGCTGTGCAACTGACTAACCCTCTTCCACAAACTGACATGGGTGATGTGAGGTCTTTGACTTTGTCTTCCCAATACAGTTGGTAACGACATACAATGGTGTCCTCATCCCTAAGTTTCTGATGACCCATTTCTGAGATGGAAAATTCTTGGCTTGGGCCTACAGCTTACATCACTTTGGCATTTAAAAATGGCCATGATCTCAAAAGCAGACCTCATTTTTAAAATCACCCTGTATATCGATACTTCATTTTATTTAATATAGTGTTTAAAAATTATATTTAAAAGGCAACTTCTTTTGTCTCCTGTGCCCTTGGCTGGGAAACAAAGGAAATCTCTTTTAAGAGGTGTTTTACATTTTACAACTACTGAGAGAGAACATAGTTCTTTAATAGGTATATCTGTAAGAATTCCACATTATAGGTTTTCAGAGATTAGAAGTTCTGGAACAAGGTTGTTTGATAACATCTCTGGAAGGTGAAGGAGCAAATGGAAACCTCAGAGGTTTAGATGCCAAAACAGAACACTCCCTAAACTTGTGGGCAACAGGAGCTTTTCTGAGATCATGTTATTCTCACCGATAATAGCATCCTGCCTAGACTGCGGGTGAGGGGTGTGCAAGATGGATCATTCTTGTCTTATGCTTCATGGTTATGGGCATGTAATATGTTCTTCATTGAGCCAGGCAATTGACAGAGACGCCAGTGCATTTAAGACTTGAGTCTACTGGAAATGAGACTTGCATTCTTGCCAGAAATGGATGCTTTTCTGTGTCCACCACTATCACACATCTTGATTTTTTTTTAATCCTGACTCTTAAAACAATAATATCAAACAACTCCAGGGGAAAAAAGTTAAATATTTCCATATGAAGAGCTGATTAAATTTGTATGGTTTTCTTTGCAGTAAAAATTGATATGTGATGAAACCCAGCGCAGCTGCATGTCTGGGGCAGCCGATACCCTGCGTCCTCTGATCTCCCCACCCAACTCTAAGAGCCTGTGCCCTGGTGATCCGCCATGCTGGGGCCCAGCTTCTGAAATGCTTGTTCCCGGACCCTGGGCACAAAAGCAGTTGTTGCCAGACTCAGGTCTTTGCTGTCACATCACGTCAAGGACAGACTGAGTCCACACAGAGCACCATGGTTGAGAGTGAGAGTGTGATGTTCCATCAGCTTCTTTCATTTGCAAGTGGGGACCGGGGGAGCCTGCCAGGCCATGCAGGAGGCGGTCCGTGGTGGGAAGATGGCTTATTGACTCATGCCGGAAAGGTCGGCAGTATCTGGCTCTAGCACAGTGTAATCTGAGCTCAAGTGAGCTGGCCATGACCTCTTATTTTGCTCCACATGCTGCTTCTACTTCCTTATTGTTCATTTTACTTTTAACCTGACTTCCCTCTCTTGGTCACCAAGAGATGTTTGCAGCAGCTGTCCCCCCACGGTCACACCTACAGGTAAAGCGAGAGGCCTCATCCTGGCACTTCCAGCAGAGGCGCTCATTTGCCTCCATTCCAGCCTGGGGAGTGGGAGGGTGCCTTGGGTAGACAGTAGAAGCCTTGGGCCAAGAGTCAGGGAAGAAGAGGCTTCCTGGAGGGAAACTAGGGCAAAGTTACAGACTGCACTGGATGGATACAGGGCCACAGTACCAAGAAAGTCCCTCATCTACACGGAAGGCTGTTCCACTTAAACAGCAAGACAGGGAAGTAACCCTCCAGTCAGGAAAGTTGAGTGTTTGGGAAGAACCACATTGATCGCTTCTGTTTTCATTCTCTTTAAAATATGCCTACTGAGAGGAAAGGGCTTCCTGATGATATGTGGACTTGACTTTGGATTTTCCCAGTATTCAGAGTGAGTGGACGACTTTGCCGCTGCCCTCGGTGGTCAAAGGTAACAGCAGTATATTTTTGTTTAGCAGACTTCCCAGAGAGGTAACCATTCTGTCACTTCCATGCTTAAGAACTGTGTCCATCTGCCCTATCTGCAGAAAGGAAGTTGCCAAAGAGGTCAGGGGCTTATGCAGACTCAAGCCAGCTGCAGCCCTTACTCATCCTACATCCTTGGGACTCAACTCTACAATCAACTCGCACCTGTTTTCAGCCTTTATTTCGATCTTCATTATCCTCCATTTCTCTTCCAGAAGTCCCACATCACTGTCATGCTTAACAGTAACCAGTCCTCCCTCCCTGCCATTTCCAAAGATCTTCTCCTACCAGGCCTTAACCCCAAAGTTAACTTGATTCTGAGGCTTTGCTTCCCAAAGCCACACTGCCCTGAAACACCCCTCAGGAGTCATGACTCCTTTGCTGAGTGAGGTCAGGCACTGAAAACATTGATAGGTGACGTTCATTCCAGGGCTCCTCATGTAGATTCCTCAGTCAGGGATGGTAAAGGTCCCCCCACCCGGGGACTTCAATTTTGTGACAGAGAAAAAGACAAATTTGACTCTCAACATTTGTTGGGCTCCAGGGAAGTCGTATGTGCCACAGAGCTTTTATAGATCTCTATTTGTCAAACGAAGTGTTTACTGTGGGCTCCTTTACAGCCCCCACCACCCGCCACCGCACCTAGGAGAACCGGTCTACAAACAAAGCATTCACCCTCCAAAGATTTCTTTCTAATTAAAATTTTACATATACCAAATAAACAAGGGCACTTTTGAAATGTAAATTTGTCATTTTAGTAGGCAACTTAAAGCAGCTCCACCTACCTGGAGACTGGTTTCTCCTTCAGCACAAAGCGACATGTTCCTGGCTTCCCTTTAGTCTTGTGCAGCTCAGATCCCCGTACACTTAGATCCTGGGGTGGATTTTTTTTTTCCTTGAACACTTTCTGCAGTTTAGTTATTTGTTGTAATTATCAAGTTCATTTTTCTCTAATAGATGTGATTAAGTATATTTAGCACTGTGTAATGAGTTTTCTGCCTGGTTGCATCTTAGCTAATAAGGAATTCCTTAGCGGCATCTCTGACAGCTGCTGCGAATCCCAGGTCCGGACTGCCGCAAGAGACCCCTTCCATGAACTGCTAGCATTAGAGAAATTAACTCCATTACACTAACCATAAAATTGAGGCTGAAATTTGATTACTAATAGATCCTCAATTCAACTAGAAACTATAGCAATGGGGAGGTGCCAGTAAGGAGGAAGGGGATTGCATGTGAAGTGCTGCTATCCACGTTTTCATCGGTGCATGTGTTCAGACATTTCCAACCTTACCTCCCATTTTTTTTTTTTTTTTCCTCTGAGCAGGAAGGAGAGAACAGTGCCAAACCGATGGGCTTGTAATGTGCAATGCTTTGGTGGGTCTGAGACTAGAAGTCTTTGTTACTGCCATGATGATAGTGCCTGTTATTAGTGTCTCTGTCTTCACTGAGCTAAGAAATCTCTGGGTATGTTTTTTGGCCATCGAAACTCTGTGCCATTGTCACAGGCAGCCCAGGTTTGTAAGGCTAAAGTGCTGAGGACAATTAGTAATTGGTGACTGGCTGCTATGATGTGTAGTTGCTTAGCAACAGTCCCTGAATTAAGTCTCTGGAAGGGGTATACAGGAACAGACAAGACAGGAAGATGAAATAGGTATCATTTCAATGTGTAGGTGACTCCATAATGAAAAAAGAGCAAAAGATATTTGTAATCACAGAAACGGCTGAGTGGAAAATTGGGTAAAGTAAAGAAAAGGCAGAACGTTGTTGCCCTTTTGCTAAATAAAATAAGAGTAAGTGGCCATTGAACCACCCCATTAATGTAAGAACTCATTCTCTTCCTTTGACACTTTGCTAAGATTCCAAAGCAAGCAGAGCCCAGGGAGCATGATTTATCCAAAATGCAGCATGAAAAGTCATGGGAGAAAGAGGTGGTGAGTCAAACCAGGCTGTCTTAAAATTTTTAGAACAAGATTAATTTGACTTAAGTTAATTCATACCAGCAAACTGGGATTCACTGAGCAACAAGGTCCATGTTCGGCCCTGCTCACAGTACCAGGTAGAAGGGGTGCTCTCCTATGCTGATCTTCAGTCTTGCTCTGTTTGAAGTTGGGAAATATCTTGAAGAGGCCAAGAACTGCATATTCATTTCATTAGAAGCAGCTGAGGTTAGAGACTCTCAGCAGACTAAGATATCACCCTGAACTACATGATTTAGTGAGCTGGGTTAGCCTCTGGAAGGCCAGATGAGCAAAAGAAAGTGGAAAAGCTATAAAAGACCTTGATCCAGTTACTGAGCCTTGTTAAGGGACTGCCTTATCTATGGCAGGGAGCTATGTCTGGAGGTCTGCAAAGGGCCAGGGGCTCATTACTGTTAGCGAGGGCTGTTTTGCAATTAGTGTTGAAACACTGAGATAAAGAAAGGATATATAGGAATTAAAAACAGATAACGTAAACACTAACAAAGAGTCTTAATCCCCTGGACTGAGTGTTTTGCATGTTTACCTCTGATCAGAATTCTTAATAATATTGAGTGTGTTGCAGCTCAATAAAGATTCCCTAGGAAGAAACAAGTCGATTCTTGGATTAAAAACAAAACAAGGAAAAACAGAAACAAAAACTTGCACTTGTGTGTTTTTATTACTTTAAAAAAAAAAAAAAAGTAAATGACACAGGGAGGTTTTGTTTCAGCATAGTTTGGTTCAGATCACTTATGAGCAGGGTTCCCTCCCTGTTATCTAGTGATTAGAAAGGTATCTTTAGGGCTCAGAAAGCAAATTTTCTCTCTCTGCCGCTGACTTGTTTTCTATCTGAAGAATGAAGGTGTTTTGATATAAAGTTATTATTGTGCAATTGAGAAAGTCTTTCCCACCTGGCCTCAAGTTCCCCCACTGGAGAGAGGAAGCTGATAAGCATCTCTGACTCTTGCCTAGTACCTATAAAGGTACTCACCCTCACAATGGAGCACTGTGTTTTCAGGACAATGCACAGTTCTTCTTTGGGAAGATGCCAAATGATGGCTGGTGCATAATGACAGCATGTGTAATAGCAGTCTGTCTGATGACCAGTGATTCCAGTTTACATATCCACCCCTCCACTTTCCCTTGGGTAAGCAGTGCTCATGCTCCAGTTGTTTAACACCCCATTTCCCTAGTGGATTGTAAACTCTGTGAGAACAGGAGCCATGTACCTTGCTTTCTACCAACCGTCATATCCCTTGCAGTCAGCACGAGGTGTTCCACAGGGAACACCCAACAAATGTTGATTGAATTTAGTTGGTAGAAGCTGGCAGTGGTAGCCAGCCCCCAAGATGGCCCCAGTGATCCATCTCCTGAAATTCACAGCCTAGTGTGCTCTCCTGCTTTTTACTGTGGGCTCCACTGGTTGACTGGCTCCTGACAAATAGAATAAGGGGAACAACTAGGTCATAATAGGCAATACAGTCACTTTATGGTCTCTTTCTGTCTGAAATACTTATTTTGGGGGAAGCCGTTTGTCGTATTGTGAGTAGTCCTGTGGATTAACCCCCGTGGTAAGGAACTGAGGCCTCCAGCCAAGAGCCATGCCATTGAGTTGGGAAATATATTTTCCAACCCAAATCAAGCCTTGGATGACCAAGCTCCAGCTGACAACCTTGATTGCTTTCTTGTGAGAGACCCTCATCAGAACTACCCGCTCCCAAATTCTTTACCCACAGAAACTGAGATAATACTGTTTGTTGTGGTAGTGATGGGGTCTTTGTGTTGTTTTGGTTTTGGTACTAGGAAGTCAACTCAAGGCATTTTATCACTGAGCTACATGCCCAGACCCTTTTTTTATTTTTATTTTTTGAGGCAGGGTCTCACTAAGTTGCTTAGGGCCTCACTAATTTGCTGAGGCCGGCCTCAAATTTGTGATCCTCCTGCCTCAGCCACCCAACTTTCTGGGATTATAGGTGTGCACCACCACACTTGGCCTGTTTGTTGGTTTAAGCCACTGATTTGGGGAGTACTTTGTTACACGGCACCAGATACACTGGCCAGTTACCACAAACATTAACATAGCACTTATTCATTAAGTATTTGTTGAATGCCAAGTTTCAAGGAGACTGTGCTAAATATTAAAGATGCAACAAATATAGAAAGGTCCCTGCCTGGAGGGGACTTCCCATCTAAGAGGGAGGTAGATGTGTGAACAGTGCATACTAAAGTCCATATAAATGTGGTGGGCATGCCAAAGTGGGAGGGGACATCTGATTGACAAAGTGGTTTCCTGTAACCACCCTTCCCTCCCTGCACACACTCAAAAATGTCACAGATGACCCTTCCTTGCTCACTGACCTTGGCTGAGCTTTAGACAGTTCCTGTAACCCTGGTTTAATACTGCTCCATGTAACACTGATTCGCATGGAGCCAAGTGGCCACTACAGGAGACCAAGCACCTTCACATGTTCTCGGCCCTTGGCTGTGAGCCCCCTGTGCTGCAGGGGACTCAGTTTGAGTGACTCTTGCCAGTCTGTTTTCTTTAGTCCTCCCTATTCTCTCTCTCACAAGCACCCTGTTTCCTGGGGACCTCCTGAGAGAAGCAAATACTTTGATTATTTTTTAAGGGACAAAAAACTGTAGGATTATTTTAATGCCCTGAACGCTTGCTGACGGTACAAATGCAAGTGTCACCTGACTCGAGACTGAACTTGGCAGGTGGGTGTGAGTCAGGCCCTGGGCCCAGCGACATCCACCCACAGAGTACTTCTAAGGAATGTGGCCAAGAGAAGGACTTCAGCCAGGGAAGCTCGAACACGCTGCTGGTCAGTGATCAGTCACAGTGGTAGAACCTCTCCACAGGGACCCTTATCATGACGGATCCTTCAGGAGACCCATTCTCAGGGACTCATCTTCTGGGCCACACAGATACCCCTGTACGGGGATGGTGGGTCGTGTGGTGCGTGAGAGCCTACAGATGGGAAGGAGCTGTGGAAGGAAAAAATTTACTGTGCAGGAAAGATGCAGCTCTGCGGGGCCTGGGCCCTCTACCCTCAGGGCTTAGGGCTCAGAAAGGAGAAGGAACGGGAGCAGGCATCAAGCAACCCCAATAATACTGTCAAGATGTGCCCAGGCTTAGAGTGGGCTCCATTGACACGTTCTTTCCCCCTTTGCTGCAGGCCTCAGTGGGAAAGCAGTAAAATACCAACGCCATGTCCCTGCAGGTAGAACTGCCTCTCATGGGAAAAGGAGACAATTTAGGAGAGACTCCAAGGAGAATCTGGCTTCTCCCCAGCCTCTATGCGCCAACAGGAGAAAGATGGAAGAATTGGTTGTGTTTAAAGCCTTTCTTTGCTTTACCCATCCCCTTAAAAAATTCTTCCACTCTATGCTGCTGCTATGTCTATTTTTTGTTGTGTGGTGGTTGTTTTAAATAGGAGAACGTGTGAAATGAGACTGCATAAAAGATGGACTTGTTTTATATATGGGATATTGCCTGTCCTTCAGATCTATGTGTCTCGCTTATGGAATGAACCAAAGTAGGAGAGATAAACTAATATTTTGTATAAGCTCAGCCAGACAATACAGATGATAAAGATGTTTCATCTTCTTATGCATGCAGAAAATATGAAAAATCGTAGTTTACACATATTTGCTCAATTCAAGTGTAAAATTGGGCCCCTCGATTGCCCTGGGCCACAGTGGCTGAGTTAAGGAAGCTCGATTTACCTTGCAGCCGAGTGAAAAATGATCAGAATATTAGACTCATCTAGCCCACATTAAGGAGCCATTGCATTTCCCGACAATTTTATGCTATCTCAATATGAAAACAGAGCAATTTCAACTCATATCAGGTTATGATCGGCAATTACAGTTGCATAATTCACCTAGTCGTCTCTTTGCAGGGCCTTTATTTTCCCTCTTGGTGACATTCCTGAGAAAGTGCCTGATAAAAATGTCATATATCATCCCGGCTTTAGAACCCGTGAGGGGGTAATCTGCCATGCCTTGCTGAGCCCATATTCATCACTGGATTTTTGACTTGGAGGGGTCATGGCACTCATAATTTCCTGTTTGATATCGTCCTCACCGGCTCTGACAAGGGGCTGTAAAAGCCGGGTTGTAGGCAGTGGTTAAGCGCTGCTCCGGTGGGGCTCGTCACCAGCAGTAGCAGCGCATTACTGTGGCTCGGGCGGTAGTTGGCCGTTTCGAAGATAATTAGATTTGATGTCAACATTTCTTTATCACCTGCATCCCTTTGTGCATCTGTGTGTCAAGTTGTTATTTCCGGATTTATTAGCACCCTCAGAGCTCCGCTCTATCTGTCAGCCTGCGCGCTGTTTGTGTTGACAGTTGTAAAGTTAATTACTAGTACTAATGAGCATCGGGCTTTTGGTGGACATGGCATTTTGGACATTTAAAACTATAATTAGTTTTTTTCCTTGTGTAGTGCTTCAGTACAAAAAAAAAATGTTAAAAAAAAATACCTTCCTTCCATTCCGTTTTGACATTCTGTGTGCAGTCAACTTATCTTTTATTCAAAGGCTCCAAAAACTCAGTTCTGTTTCTTTTTAAAATAGACTTCCTTTCCATTGTAACTCCATGAATAATTTCTTTTGTTCCTCTCTTCTCTTCCAACCTGATAATGTGTCCATCTCATATGCCTTAAGAATTAAGAATAGCATGGATGGAACGATCAGAAATTGGGTGGGTAGCTATGTGTTAGCCTCTGTCCAGTCCGTAGACTACAGATTTTCCACTTAAAACTCCCCCCCTTTTTTTTTCCATATCTCACTCTGGGTTCAATTGAAAGATTCAGCAAATGAAGAAGACCAGATAAAATCTAAAGCATAGTAAATAGTTCTCTTGGCGGCTGGTCCCAACATAAGAGCAGTAGCTGGTATTTATGTAGCATTAACTCAATGCCCAGAATCACGGTAAGCTCTTTCTGCTGATGACCTCATCTAATCCTTGTGACAGACATAGAGGTTAGTGCTATATCTCCATTCTACAGATGTGGAAGCTGAGGTTTAGAAAGGGTAAGGAACTTGCCCAAGGTCTCACCACTAGGAACTTGCGCGGGTCTTTGAATCCACCCAAGGTAGCTTCCGAGCCGGTGCTCTTCCCCACTCTTCCAGAGACACAAAGTAGCTTTCAAGGAAAATTAGCAGACTCCGGGGGCATGTATTCTAGAACAACAAAAAAAGCAATCACTTACTAAATCAGATCGGCTCATTTGTATTTCACTGCCAATCATACAGGGATGCTAGTTTCAGTGTAATGGCAATTATCTGTGGCATGTACTTTATGGAGGTATTTTGTTTGGTCTATTGCGGCTGCAAAGCAGCACTCCCTTGCTGCTGTTCATATTTACTTTCTATTCATCATTATCTGCCATTTTGCTAAATAACTATCCTTCACAGACATAAATCATCTATAAAAATACTCTGGCTCAGAGAAAATTTCACCCTGGCACTGCAATGATGAGATAACCATTTTCATCTCTTGTTGAAGCATTGAGATTTATTGGCTTTCGATGGGCAACAGCCTGGGCATCGCTCTCTGCTAAACAGACTCCCACTTGCATTTATTCTTATTGCATTTAGCGATTCAAAATGGAGCTCTCAGAATCCCTCGAGGGTCCATTCCCAGCCTGGGTGGGGTGTTATTACTTTATATTAGATAAGGGAAGGACACACAAAGAAACATGCGGTGATTCGGATGATTTTTTATTTCCGTTTAGCAGTGATGACAGAATGTCATAGTGAAATGACTTCAAAAGTCATTTTTCCCCACTGCCCTGGTTCTGCAGCCTTGTCCCTGGAGGGCTCTTCCATTGTACAGTGTTATTAATTCTGCTAACTTTCAGACTTCATTGCTGACAACAGGCCTCTTGGCTTTCGCAGCCTATTACATTAAATTTCCCATCAAACCATGTCAGCCTCTGAGGTCACAGATTTCGAGAGAAGCTTTAGATATTTTGCCATCTGACTTCACGGGCAGGTGTTTTCTAAATTGCTTTTAGGTTTGTTTTTCCAGTGTCAGAAATCAGCTTGAACCTATTTTTTAAAAAACTCAGGGAGTGCTCATCAGGATAAGAACAAAGCGGAGTCTGAGACACTCCTGAACTGGCGTCCCGTGTGTGTGTGTGTGTGTGTGTGTGTGTGTGTGTGTGTGTGTGTATGCACGCCCACATGCGTGCACTTGTGTTTCAGTTGACCTTTCAGAGGGAAAGCCAAGCCTTCCAGCTCGATTTCATCCCTGACCCCACCTGGTAAGTAGAGTGTCTTGTTGATTACCTATTTTTCTAACACTAGCGAAGCCCCCAAATATAGTGCGACTGGCCTGGTGCACAGACCTAGACTTCACCGACCTTGATTTTGGAGGGATCTATGAAACTGTTGAGTGGCATTAGAAGGTCACTCTGGGCAGACTGGTGAAATGATTGTGGGCCCAGTCTGGGGCTAGCGTATCTTAGGGTGGGTTTCTTCAAGCAAGTTCTTGGTGGCAATAAAATTTCAGTGTTTTCCCTTGATGCATTAATTTTGGCATGCTGTTGTGGGATTAAAATAAAGGAAAGGCAGAAACCTTCCTTCCAAGTAACATGGCCACAGGCATGACGTTGCTGTCAAAATTACATTTCGAAGGAAGCCTGCGGAGGAAAATGGAACTGGGGCTCCATTTAACAACAGAAAAGAAACGAGACGTTATTTTTGAAGCAGTCAACTTGCGAAAATGATTACAAATCATTTGGCAAACCCAAAGTACTCTTGAAAATCTTATTTACTGTTAGTTTCAGTTAATATATCTGCTCCCAAAATGACAACATTCAAATCTCAGCTTGCCATTACAGTTCAGATTTACAGGCTTAGCAGTTAGCAGCCTTTTGGTCCCTTCACTGTGTATGGAATGTGTGCTTGGGAGGATGGAAAAGTGACAGGCCTGGGGAGTGGAAGAGGAGGGAGGACCCCCTCTGGCTTCCTCAGTGATAGGTATCTAAACGCGTCACTGCCTCACCCAAGAGCAGGTGACAAGAGCTTTGCGCCTTGCAGGAAGCCCTGCAGTCCCCTCCAGCCCTGCCCCCTTTCTTCTTTATAATTTTTAGCGACCACAGAAGCTGCTCTTATCCAAACCCAGGCTTAGCCAGCTCTTCCTGCAGGAGGAGATGCTGAACCAGGCTGGGACTGGAAAAGGACGGGTGAGGCGAGGTGGTGTCGCTGCGCTTCCCCCTGCTAGCAGCCATAAGGAGAGAGAATCATTTGTGGCACTCTGGGGACAGTTTTGTCACCCTGACAGTAATGCTGTTATGCGCTGGCTTGACACACAGGATGAATCCATAAAGACAGATAAGTAACTGTGAAAGTGGCTGGGGATCAGGCTGAGTGCCACCACTCACCTGCAGTGACAAATAGATAGTCATGAAGGATTGGAAATCCTGCCCAACACGGAGATCTGTCAGCAAGGAGATAGACTGCAACCCTGGTGACACAGGCAGCTGGAGGAAAGCGTGCGTGTGCGCACGCGCCCCTTGCAGGGTGTGCAAGGAGTCGGACTTCCGAGCCTTATTTGGGAGGGGGTGGGAGGGGAGCATTTCAGCACTCCGAGGTTTTTTTCTTTATGAAGTAGAGCTGTAGGTGCTGTGCGTTTTTTTTGGTAAGTTCAGGCTCATTTGGTTAAGAAAACAGTGCTCAGTTTCCATTTTCCCTGGGATTTTTCTCATACCAATAGGGGTCCCCATCTGCAAATCAAATGAATCCAAGTTATGATAGTTGGCAAAATATGACTGCTAAACGACTCATGTCAGTGGCACCAGGCAAAGGGCAGGCGGAAGCAGGGTTTCTCGTATTTATCTTTTATGCTACAAAGGTTTGCTGTTTCTGGTTGGGAGTCTGCTTTACTTCAACGAAAGAAATTCTGAGGGACTCATTAGAGAAGACAGGCTCAGTGCGGGACCTGTGTTTCCTGCTCAGGCTTGAGATCCAAACAGCACCGTGTTTCACAGCTTTGAAATCTGTTGTTATCAGGAAGAATATGCCATCTTGGTTTTAATTATTCTTGAAGTCATGACTGCCTGGCTATGTCCTGCCTCCTTCTAGAAAGCTATAAAATAGATTTGAAGTGCCAAATAACCATAAATGATAAGAGTAAAACCTCCTCGGATCACCATCAGGAATCTGGACAGAAGCTGAGAGATTCTGTACCACCCTTGAGAGCTCTTCTTTCTTTTGCACAGAAAGAGTATTTTGACCCTAGATATAAGCATAACCAGATCAGGGATCCAAATGTTTCAGAGAGGATGGGTCCTGGATCTCCAGCGCGGCTTAGCAGGAGATAAGAATGGAAGCAAACCAATATCTAAGCATTTCTAACTCTGGATTGCTAACCTTAATAAGGCTGGTGAATGCGGAGTACGGAGACTCCTCTCTTCAAGCCCTTGTTCTGACTGTTTAATATTTTTTTTTTGAAAGAAACTATAGTAATGGGCTTTCTTTTTTCCTAAATGAGTCCGCTTATCCTATTCCTTTGCTATCTTTTTGCTCCTGTTCTTATCATAGATGGAAGTGCACTTCATCTATACCGACTGTATGTATCCTGCTAATTTTACCTTTAGAAGCTTAATGTACAGTGCTTGTGTTTCTGGAACTTGGATTCCTCAAAAACGGTTACACATAGCTTAAACCGCGACTGCTAGTACAGCTTCTTTTTGAGTACTGTATATTTAAACATTTATTCTGCTGTCTAGGCAAGCCCTTGCAACCAGATATTTCTTTAGAAAACCCTGGGGTCTATTTGTAGGTTTTAAGCTTCTTTCTTTGAGTTTATCATTTTTGGAGGCTGAGAATATTTTAAAGCAATTCAGCTATAATGAAAACATTATTTTTTTGACCCTGGGTTCTTAGTTTGACATGTTTTGACCCTCTCATTCTAACCATGATTTAAATTCTGAATTTCAGGAAGCCTTATTAAAGATGTCAATTTGTGCACCAGAATGGTAAATGTTCCTGTGAACTTTGACTCCTAAAGGAAACTCTATTTGAAAAGAATAAAAGATTTTCCTGATAAATATGTTCCTCGTTTTGGGCTAATGCTTTCAGTCTGGGTGCTGGAATGGGAAGGGCTCCGCCCTTGCCTGACCCCACTTGCTCCTTCGTTCCGTGATCAACACTCTTTTACAACCCACGGCATTAGATTTTTATTTTGCCAAGAACACTTTTGTAATGGGATGTAAATCTCCCTGTGTGCACCTGATTAAATAGGCCTGTACGTGAATTAAAAAAGAGGGTGAGCCCCTTACTGTCACGGGGTGACAGGCGAGCGTGCCAGATAACCAGAGCTCCGTGAGCTGTTTTTATTAACTTGGGAGCTAAGGTCACGCTGCTTCGCAGGGCCTTTCTTTGGCTGCATATCTCCTCACTTTGATTTAGAAGGATTCTCCCGGAAGTGGTCCAGCCCCTTTCCACCTGTTCTCATTGGTCACCCACAGTGGGGCACCAAGGCAGGGGTATCGAAGGGAGGGATGGCGACTTGTGCCAACACTTATTACAATCACTCTTTCTATTGTCCTCTGCTGCTATGCCAACCTGGGAAGCAGGACCCCAAATACCAGAATTTGTCAATAAAAAGTGTTAAATGATCCTAATTCCCTCTATGTGAGCTCCAAACCCGACTTCTGAGTGGGAATGCTTTAGGAGAGAAATTTCTTCTGGAAAGTTTAATTTACCTTGTCACTGCTCTCCTGATCATCACTAAATAAAACTGTTCACAGAGAACACTGAGCCATCTTTTGTATCTTTCCAGGAATAGAAAAATTATTTTGGTACTAAAATAAAATTAAAAAAAAAAAAAAATGACACGTTCAGCTCACTCTTCAGGGTCAAGGCATTGTGCCCATCAACACTTAGGACTACAAGTCTTCCTCCTTCAAGTCTTCCTCCCATCCCCCCTGGTCCAAGTGACTTTGAGGACTTTGGTATATTTGGAACCCAGGCTCTAACAGCACCTTTAGGAGGACACCTGTTTGAATGAACTTATGTGGTAAATTTCTTTGGAACGTACTGACCACTTTTGCACACAACTATTCCTGTCAATCATAAAAGCACAGTGAGGTAAGCTAGGCAGATATTATCAGACCTGCTTGGTCATGGGGAATCCAGGTCCTGGAGCCCCACACAGTACGTGGCTGGGTTGGAATTCATCATAGCATTCGTGCTGTCCCAGGAGACCTTTGTGAGCATTGTTTCCCTGGGTCCTTAACAATAGTCCATGCAGTAGGTAGAACAGGTGATAAAGCCCCAGTTGGCACCTGAGAAGGATGAAGCGCGGAGCTGACTGACTATTTTCAGGACATGGCAGCTGACAGTGACATGCTGAGAACATATCTGAGACCTTCTGACTCTTAGACCAACACCCTTTCCATTACGCTGGGATTAACTCCACAATCATGAAAATCTCAAGAACAAAGCTAATCTTAAGTCTCCGTATAGCTTCACCCTTAATATGATTCCAAATTCCCATGTCAATCAAGCTGCGATTCCCTGGGGGAGATCCCATGAGGGAAAGTCTCCTTTGGCCGACTGTTCAGATGAGGCGGGGGAGGGCCTAGCCTGCACCGAGTGTGTGCTCTCCAGCTGGTTGGCACTGAAGGTGCTGCCAGTCTGGACCTAGATTCTGGTGCTCCTTGCCTTTTGCTGACTCATGCCCTGGGTGTCTGCAAAGTGCATGGCTGTAATGCAAAGATGCAGTGGAAGGAAAGCCGGGGGCCAGCACGAAAAGTGTCCCTGCCAGTGGGGACAGGAGCTAGAGTGCAACCATGTCTCACAGCAAACACTGAAGGAATAAGTCTGTGCTGTAGAAACCTCCAGTCTCTGCAGCCCGGGCTTGGATCACAGGGGAAGTTACCGCACAGCCGAGTGTGCTGCGTTTGCAAAGGTCAGGCTTTAATTACATGCACAGTTAAATGGAAATACTGTAGAGAGGTCACACTCATATTTCTTTGGCCTTCATTAATGTTATTGCTCTGTCACTTTCTCTCTCCTTGGGTTTGTAAATGAAAGTTCCTTTAGTACATTTAAAAGGATTATTTATTTTTAATTGTTTTACCTCTGAAGGGAGAGGTTACTCTTTTTTTTTTTTTAGTGGATTTAAAAAAAAAAACTTTGCCTGTGCATTTCTTGTTAATTTATTTCAAACCTTGTGCTTTTTATAGTCTTATCTACTAATGCTTTTGATTAAAACACAAGCAAAAACCAGTCAACATGAACAGGTTGAATGCCACATCTGTGCAGAAGATAGCAGCTCACTTATTTATGGCTCAAAGAAATGGAGCCTAAATTAAGCTAGCTATTGCTGGAGAGTGGATAAGCGGCCATTATGAATTATCCTTAATTATAGCGATTTCCTAAACTAATAAACCTGCTAAATCTTTATTGCAAAGGTTAGTTTACGCAGTGCATATAAAATCCGCATGTGCTCCGCATCAGCCACCAGCTGTCTGACAGTGTGTTGCTATTTCACTGAGTGTTCACATAAATTTTATGTTGGTTATATTAACAGTCAGTCCATATCACTACCCACAGATGCCAGTAGACATAAAAATTGCTCTCTAGTGAGCCTAAATATCCCTAGAAGCTAGTTGTGTCTAATGTTCCATGTAGTATTTGTACGTGAAAGCACCAGATTGGAGGGTTATTTACAGATGAATATTTCAATCCAGTTAGTTCATATAGGCCTACTTAGCCTCCTTTGCTGGTTTATTTGTATGCTAAATAATTCACCAAAGGTTCTTGTTTACTTTCTATAGTAGTTTCTATGAAATGCAAACAAGGGAGCCAACTTTGGGTGTTCAAAAGGCTAAGCAGCTCTGTGTTTAAATGCAGGTCAGAGCTGCAGCAAACGCAGTCTTGCCGCCGGCCTGTCACTCAGTTTTACACGTTCCTCCGGTCCCCCCCCCCCTGCACCACCCTTCCTCCTGCAAATCCAACTGAAGCTTGCTGCTTTCATAGGCATTTTTGGCTGGACTGTCTTTTTTTCTAAATTTATCTTTCTCAATACCTGCCTGTGTGCCTCCTCCAGCTTGCACAATTAACCCCAGCAGCGAGAAACACATCCTTGGCTTTGAGACACTTCCCATAGTCCTCTGGGCTAACAAGAGCAGGTCATTCTTCTGCTGTTGGAATGCCCTTGTTCTCTTCCTCTTTTTTTTTTTCCTCTCTCATTTTCTTCTTTTTCTTTTTCTTTTATTTATCTCCCATGATTGTGTTCTGGTGGATTTCCAAATCTTGAGATCAGAAAGGATAAGAAAGAGGGCCAAGGAAAGGCCCTCTTTTTTTTTTTTTTTTTTTTGAAAGCCCTGAGCTAGTCCTGCCTCTGTCACCCAGAAGGACAGAGGGACACAATCCATCTCTAAAGGATGCAGCCTTGGGTGGCCCTCAGAGTAGATGTCTACCCAGGGGTGGGAAGGATCCTTGTTTTCTGGCAAAGTGAGAGTTACCTGGTCTGTTATTCAGTTGTTCCTGTGGATCCTTTCATGTGTGAAAAATAACTGCCTGCCCCCACATTTTGCAAATGTTTATTATCCTAAACATTTGCCCCCAAAGAGATTGGAAAACAGCCTCCTTCATTTGCAGGCAGGCACTGCCAAGATCAGGAGAGAGTTCAATAGCAGTGCTAACTTTTTATTTAATAATATTGATTTTATCATTTTTACTACTTACAGTGGGGATTGGTCGGCTGATAGTTATTTGACCTCCCTTTGTGCATGGCTGTGGAGTGCTTCGTTAGAGCTATTGACATATATCTCTCTTCCCCCACTCTTCTTCCAGCAGCCCATCTCGGCAAATAATATTGAGATGCAGTAACTGTTCCCTGATATTGATTTCAGATTGTGTTCATCACACCCTTCCCGGGGCTTGGCAAAGAGCAGGAGCCCTAGTTCTGCAAACCCTTCACTGCTGCAGGCCGAAGCATCATTTCCATCTTTCAAGCAAGAATACCAACCGTGTATGCCACCCCCACCCCATACACACACAAATTGCCCAAGAAAATGAAAGTATTTTATGATTATTTTCATAATTAAAATACATAATTAAACTGATCTCTTCAGATTTATGTTGGGCTTTTTCTTTATTTTATTTATTTTTTTTTTTTTAAGGAATGCTAGATTGGTGGGTCTCTGAACTGGTAGGAGGAACTCTGATTACATTTTAATCTTCTGGGATTCAGGGTTTGGCACACTCAGGCAAACCCAGGGCCTCTTTGACCTTCAGTTCTCAGCCAGCTGGGGCTGTTCTCACCACCTGGGCCTGAAAAGTTCCATGTTTTGCCTCTGCGGAGTCAGAGGGACTGGAAGAGTGTTTAAAAGAACCAAGGTTTAACATTTAGAGAGCCGCTGACCTGATCCAGTGATTATAGTCTGGATGTTTGTCCCTGGGAAGGACACAACACGTAGTATGGGTTACATATTCATTAAGAAAAACATCAAAACATCCAAATAATACCAGAGATTGTAAGTCACATAGGGAAAAACTGTCCTTAGAGAATCAGCACCTAGAGCTATTGTGCCTGGATTGCAGGCTATTTGTATTTTCTTTTGGGGCACTTCTGTTTTCTAAAATTTCCTTCATAATTAGAAAAACAACCCTACTTATAATTTTTATTTTTGAAAATGGAAAGCTGAATAGAAGGATTGGAACTCCAAGGATCTCTGTCCACCAGAATGAATGCATTAGCCAGGGTGGAAATTGACTCACTGGCCATGGTAATCTCTGCCCCGAGGGACCTGGGGCAGGCTTCCCTCCTATCACCGCGCACCTGCCAGTTTTCATTTTGTGAATCCAGTGGGAATTGTACCAGCCTTTGCCACTGAAGCAAAATACAAAATGGTTAGGAAGAAGGGCTTTGGAATCAGATGGAATCAGCCTGGGTTTGATTCTTGATTCTTTCTCTTGCCTTTCTTGCCTTTCTCTTGACTTTGAGCAAGTGACTTAACGCTCTCTTGGGCCTCAGTCTCTTCATCTGGAAATTGGGTTAAATGAGAGAATTAAATGAGATAGTATAGGTAAACTCTTATCATAGTGCCCGGCACTGAATAAGCAATCAGTAAATGGTAATTGTCATTCTAGCATCTCTATAGCAACTTCCCCATCATACCAGAGCTATAAATGAGAATTACTGTAACATGTCCACAGAATGGTCATTTTTTTGATCCTTAAGCTCAAGTGAGACTCAGTTGAGATCTATCTAGTGTCATACATATATATATCTGAATATATATACACACACACACATATATATATGTGTGTGTGTGTGTATATATAGTTCATATATATGAATATATACATATATGTTTTATATATATATATATATATGAATCAGATTTTCCTCATTTACACAGCATTGATTCAAAGTACTTCATTTAAAGTATGTATCTAAATAGAGACTTATTTTTATATTTTTGGAGGATTTTAAATGTACCTGTCTTTATTCATGGTTGTGAAAATATTATGGCCATGCTTGGTTCTTCAGGACAGAATGTCACACACACACACACACCTCTTATCCAAACATAATTCCAGAAAAATATCAGAAACCTAACAGGAGTCTTTAGACTACTGTCTCATTTTGGCCAGAGTCCGTTTTGCTCTTCTCAAGCATTTTTCATTTGGAGGGTCGGAAACACTCTGTGATGCCCCAGCTAGCAGAATCCCCCCAGGCAGCCATCTTCAGGGCCGAAAGCCGGGTATCAAAAGCAGCGAAATGAGAGGCTTTACACAGTTGCTGGAACCTGCTTAATGAGAGACAGCGAGCATTTTGCAGGCTACTGAACTTCTGAAATGTGACAGTCCAAGCAAATGAAATCATGGTACCTTTCATTGTAGTTTAATTGGACTCAAAGTCGGCAAGAGGGGCTGTCGAAACTGCACGCGCCAGACGGACAGGAGTCGGACCACAGCGCGCTCAGCCTACACAACACGTCTGGCACTGTCCGGGCTCCACACTTGCTCTCAAGACTGGCCCTTTCGGTCAAGAGAGCGAGAACTGCAGCGAACAAAACCAGAGATGATAGGGCAGGCCCAACGCTGGCATGTGAATGGCACAGCTGTCACCCGAGTTCTCCAGTTGAAGCAGCTCAGCCTCGTGGCAGCCAGTACAGGCCAATTTATTTTAAAGAGACAAAAAGAAGGGAAACAAACTTAGGCCCTCTCTTCTGCCTGTTAGGGTGTCAAGATATCCATGTCAAAGAGTCCTGTTAACAGAAGGCTGAGGATGAGTTGAGCATAAACACTAACAAGAGAAAAGCTAAGCACGGACTTCCTGTTGAGTGGAGCTAAGTGGGAATCCCAGTCGAGAAACCCAAAAAGCAGGAAATTACCATAGCTGTCAGGAGTGGGACCAAAATCCTGTCAGACAACAGTAAGGAAATGGAAATTTCAAGGGGAAGGTGAGTTTTGAGGGGGGGATGATGTTCAGAAGCAGATCTTGTAAGGATATGCGCGTCTGGAAGTCAGGGGGCCCTTGGAAGGTTCAGGAAGGTCTCCAGGCTTCCTTGTTTTGTTCCTGTTTCATTTGAATTCTCCGGGTTGAAACGGATTCTATGATCTCGGCCTCTTCCAATCTAACCACCCCTCCTGACCACTTGAGTCCACTTTTACTGTCATTATGACTTTAGGTTTAACCAGTAAGGCTAAAAGAGTGGACAAATTGGGTGCCTGCATGTAACAGGCCATCCTGGACATTGATTTTTGAAGGTTCATTAGATAAATGCTGACATCACAGATTGATGTCTCTTTAAACCAGTACCTCGTGCAGGACCGTCTGGGGAATCAAAAATATTGATGTAACATGTTTGAGAAGAAGGCCCACAGGAGAATTCCCCTGCCTAAATGGGATCCATCAATTTAGGCTTTCTTTAATTATTCTAATTCTGCGCATCTCATTGGAAGGAGAGTTCGTCTGCGGAACCAGCTTTTGGGGGGATGCTGCCCCTTCTTTAGGAGCGAAGGAAGGCCAAATGAAGTGCTCATGTCTATTTTTCATTACTGTTTTGAGCTGCTGTTTAGTAATTAAAATTTTTGATCATAGACTAATTTTCCCATAGAGTGTGACCATGCAATTGACAAGGGACTGATTAATGGGCCGACCCTGGGGCCAGGAGGCTGCTGGGTTGCTCTCTCGTGGAAGGCATGCTGGCAAAATAAAGTTGATGGTTTTGTTTGTGTTTAACCCTTCACCTTGGCACTATCAATAGATTGAAGACATCATTTGTATCTGCAAGTGTTTCTTTAATTAAGACCTCCTAAAAATCTTTCCTATTGATTCATTCCATTATCCTATTGATTAACTGCAGTGGATCATGTACTTGGTCTTCTGGAAGGCAGCGTTCTCAGCCGTCTGTCATGACTGCAGATGTAAACCACAGGCGGCGGCAGCCAGCACCCAGGACTGCCACGAGTGTCTGGCGTTCTAATGAGGCACCGTGTGGCTCACCAGGCCCCACAGAGAAAGCCAGTTGTCTCCTGCTGAGGGAGTGCCAAGCGGAAAGTATTGCTTCCAGCTCATGGTATGGCAGCCACTTAGCTAGTGGTCTAGTCCAGGGGTACTGGAAGTCTTGAGTTGGGGAAGGGGCAGGATTCTGCTCTCCATCAGAATTTGAAAACTTTGGACTTTGAAAGGCAGGCTACGTGGTGCATGTCTGTGCTCTCGGTAACTCGGGAGGTCGCAATTTGGAGGCCAGTGTTGGCAACTTAGTGAGACCCTGGCTCAAAATAAAAAATAAAAAGGGGCCTGGTGTGGTGGCACATGCCCATAATCCCAGTGGCTCGGGAGTCTGAGGCAGGAGGATCATGAGTTCAAAGCCAGCCTCAGCAACTTGGTGAGGCCCTAAGCAATTCAACAAAAACCCTGTCTCAAAAATATTTTTGTAAAGGCACTGGGGCTGTGACTCAGTGGTTAAGCACTCCTGGGTTCAATCCAGAGCACCCACCACCACCACCAGAAAAAGAAAAGAAAACCTTGGGCTTTGAAAGAAAATCACACTCAGAAATCCAGGTGTGCAGCATGACTCGAAGGCCAGCTGTGATGGTACTGTTACAGTTCACACCCTTCCCTCCTACCCCATCAACCTCTCTGCTAGGCTAAGGGAGGGGGACAAGAACTTCCTGTTTTTAAGGCACTTCCCTCTGACTAGTCCAAAAAGAAGAGCTGCCTAACTTTTTTTTTTTTTTTCTGCCATTGGACATGAATCTGAATTGTCCCCTAGTATGAACAGTGAAACCCCTGTAGCTATACTAGTTCTTAAACTTGCTGTTTTGAAATATTCCTTAATATTGGTAGTCACAAAGATTTATCCTCTCTGGAATTTGAGAAGGACTTTAGAAGACTGTGGATTCTGGGACATATAAAATCAAAGAGATAATGTACAAATGTGTTAAAACAGCAGGTAGTAGGTACTTAACCACTAAACCAATAATTGTTGACCCTCCAGAAATTCACTTTTATTCCTCTTAAGCATCTCCTAATACATCTCCCTTTTATTCTCTGCCTCCTCATCTTTCAAGTAGACCAGAGAAGATGGCCTCCTCAAGGGTTAGAGCACCTTTGTTCCCAAATGGAATGCAGAAGAAGAGAGAAAATGTAGAAGCTGGGATGCCAAACATGAGGCAGATTATGCTGAACATGAGGCAGATGAAGCTAAGGACTATGATGTCTCTCTTCTTAAACTCTTTTTTTTTTTTTTTGGTACTAGAGATTGAACCCAAGGTTGCTTAACACTGAGGTATATCTCCAGCCCTTTTTATTTAATTTTTTTTTTAATTTTGAGACAGGGTCTCACTAAGTTACCTTGGGCCTCACTAAGTTGCTGAGGCTGACCTTGAACTTAGAATCCTCCTGCCTCAGCCTCCCAAACTGCTGGGATTACAGGTGTGTGCCATCATACCTGGCTTCTGCTCTGACTCTTTAGTTAGCAAATTAATTAATTTTCATTCTTGATGAAAAACTCTTAAGACTGAAACATTTCCCTAAGCAAGGTCATAGTGGCCTTCTTCAAGGTCAGGCTTGGGTTTTCAGTAGTGTGCGTGGTCCCCAAGTTCATGCCAGTAGCGTCTTTTTAGTCCTTGAGAGAGGAAGCCAGAAAGGCTCCCTCTACCATGTGTGTTTTGGGGTTGAGAAGGTCGGGGAGGAAAGCTGGAGGTTGCTTGGAGGAGCTTTTTTTTTTAACATGAGCATTTAAAATTGCCTCATTTTTTAGAATCAAAATTAACTGCAAATTCAGGGCTGATTTGTGCTTCTCCTATTGACTGTTGCTAATCACCAGTTGTTTGCACTGAACCCAGATGCCGAGTTTTCCTTGGCACTGTGTTTTGGGTGCCCTACATCCTGTCCAGAGTTTTAATATCATATAATAAACAAAGTTATTTTCTCAGGCTTAGGTGATCATCCTAACTGCCATTTCCACCCTCATAAACTTTTTGAAATGCCTTTTCTACATTTCTGTTCAATCTGTTGTTATGAAGTTACACCCCAAACTCTTCTCCAGAAACAGAAAAAAACTTATTTAGATCTAAATATACTTTTTTAAAGTGTTTTTTAGTTGTTGATGGACCTTTATTTTTTTATTTATTTATATGCAGTGCTGAGAATTAAACCCAGTGCTTCACACATGCTAGGCAAGAGCTCTACCACTGAGCCAGAACCCTAGCCCTATTTTCATAAGGAAAATAAACCTTGTAGAAAATATGATAGGAAACATTTTTAAAGCTCAATATTTCTTGACTTGCTTTTTTTCATGTTTTATGTTAGCATATAATCTGTACTGAAAAGTTTCCCTACTACTCTGAGACACCACTGAGTAGTGTATTGTCTCTGAGTACCTGTATATCTGCAGATATACTTTTTATAACAAAAGCAGGATCACAGTATTTTATAACTTGTCTCCTTTTACTTACTATAGCATGAGCAACTTTTCATATCATGTTCATTGGGAACATGGTTGCTAATGGAGCAAGAATACTCCTGTATTTGTTTAACTTTTCTTCTATTGTTGGACATTGAGTTATTTCCTATTTTTTCCTATCATATAAAATGCTGGGATGTCTCATTATTTAAAACTTCTGAATGATTCTTTATCACCTTGGGTTAGATTCCTAGAAATTGAATGACCAAGGCAAAGAGACACACATTCTTAAAGTTTTTGATACATGTTGCCAAAATGTCCTTCTAAAAGATAGAACCAAGTACACGGGCTCCCGAGCACAACCTTGTTTCCCGTATACCTGTGCCACTTTCGTGGAAAGTGTGTGTGTAAACTTATAAACACTCCCATTCTGGTAGACTTGAAAATCAGTATCTCATTGACTTATTCTGTAGTCTTTTGATATTCACAAGATAGAAGTTATTTTCTGATAGTTAATATTTAACCACATTTCTTTTATGAAATGTTCATGTCTTCTGCCCATATTTAGTGGAATGTGTGATTTTTTTCCTAATTAATTTAAAGTTGTTTTTCTTTTTAATTAAGAATTGTAACCCTTTTCATAGATAATCAGATTAGATTGTTACAGGTAATGAGATTGTGCTTTTCATGTAGACATTAGTTATATTTGGAATATCTGCTGATAATGACAATATTATTAATGTGCTTTTTACTTTTTAAAAAATGGCTCTTTTGCCCCTGATAAAGAAGATATATGAAAAAGAATCTGACAGTGTCAATCCAACTCGGGTTAACTCTCCCAGGACACTACCAGCATTTTATTACAGTTGTCAAGGAAAAAAAAAAACCAACAATTTTATTGTTTTGATTATTGAGATCTAGCCACAGATCAACTGAGCAATTAAAATCTCTAAATAACATTCTCCGAATTGTCAAACAAAGGACCAGTTCCCAGTGGAAAGGACTTTTTTAAAAGAAGATAGTTTTCTCCGTAATGCCTGTGCCAGTAAATGGTTGCGCTAATTGGAATATACAGAAATATTCTACCAGTTTAACAATGCATGACATCCTAATAAGAGCGTGATGACAGGCTTCTCTTTTTATGAAAGGTGATGTTACTGTGTGCTTCTGATATACATGGGCTCATGTGTCTTTTCATGACATGTCATAAATGAAATTTTTAGAAGGAATTAATCTGCCATACTAAATCTTTCCTGTATACGAAATTATTTTTTTTAAAAAACAGGACAACGGAATCTTGACTTGTTTTTATTTACAGTTCTTGGATAATATATTTTAAGGAATCTTGGAGGTGAGTGAAAAGGATCACAATTAAATGCATATTAAAGTGCTGGTCTCAAATCCCCCTAAGCTGCCACTAGAATGTGTGAGGACAGATTTCCCCTCTTCTTCCAGCTCAGGTGGCTGGCTGAGTGCAGGCTAGGGACGGTTAATGACAATCTCCCAAGACAAGCAGGACTTAACATCAATATCCCTCTCCCTGATAATCTATAGACTCTGGAGGTGGTGAGCTCTGGCAGGGTTTTGATGATTTTGTGATGGCTTGTGTATATTTACAGTGTGTTTAAAATACTCTTTTTAATTATCATTTGAGTGACAAAGCTTAATCTTTCGATCTTTATCTGCACCTCCCGGTGATGTATGTTTGTTAGGTAACTCCAAGGAGGAAATTTAGCAAAGCCAGAGCTTTATGCCAGTAATAAGACTGGGGAGTCAATAGAGGATGAACCTGCTTTTTTCCTCTTCATGAGAATAAAGGAGTCATCCACTGGAGAAAATCTTTCCAAGTAGTGCAGATTCTTCAGAGCAATATCCTAGAAACATGTAATAGTTCTACAAAAATGGGCAACGTTTGAATTCCACAAAGCAAGTATGTTTGGGAAAGAATTGCAGAAAATCGATTGAAAATTGTTCTAATACGCTGATGTGTACCCCTCATTGAGACTGCCTATGACAGCTTGTCTTTTATATTTTGTATACAATATGTGTTTATTCACATAATGTGTTTATGCATGCATGTGTAGACATGTATACTACAAATGTATATATGATGTCCACATAAAAGACCATGTGGCGTTAAACAATATGTGTGATTGAATGCTGATGCTCTGTTAGATTTTAGGGACTAAATAAACAGGATGCAATCATCATCTTCACCCGTCAAAGTCATAATTTAAAATACTCCCCTAGTTTTATTTCATTTGAAAAGGAGTGAAAGGGCAGGCTTATTCCTTACTCCAAATGAGTAAAGGCATCTGTATTGATAGATGCTTAGGAGTTAGAATTAAATATTGAACTCTGGCTTGATTCTCCTGAATGCTGAAACATAACCACTACTCTTTTTGAAAGCTCTTGTTTCTTATAGTAATGGGTCACATTTTTAAGTGAAAGCAGAGGAAAACAACTTTGGTTAACTGGCCTATGTCATGATTTGACATATGTGATTAACTGACCGAGTTAAATCATTATTATCATTGTCATATATAAAGGAACTCCAAGCTAAGACTGCTCTCAAAGAATCTTAAAAATCATGGATTGATTTGCAGATTTAGTGGGATATTAAAAACTGATGTTGTGCCCGAGTAAGATAAGCATTCCATATTAGAGTGCACTAGAGAAAGCCCTCACGTGGCCATGTGATTTTATTGACAGCTCAGAACTAAAGACCATAAATTCCGTTATCAAGGCAATGTACTGTCCTAAGAAATGGACATCATGAAGCCTGAGGCTGCCTTCGGGAGCCCCAAGGATGCAGTGTGGAGTTGAGGGAAGCATTAAGCCCAGACCAAGCCCAACACCTGCACAGCCGCCATTTTTTCTAACCTGGTGTTGGTAAGCCTTGGTTGTCATTTGTAACACATCCATTCCCTTGAGTGTTTTTTCTCTAGCACCTGTGAATCACTCCTAAGGCTAAGTAGTCAACCCAGCCACCTCCCCCACCAAGCTACCAACATCAAAATGATGCTTATCACATGATTGCTAGTTTGGAGATGGAGGCACCAATAAGACAATGTGGAGCTTGAGCCAAGCGTTGAGCTCGACAGGAAAGGAGGCATCCTGAGCCCCCTCAGCCAAGCAGGCAAGAGTCCAAATTCAGAGAAATCATCAAATGCAGCAAGTCAAGGAGCTGAATGAAGCAGCTCTCAAGGGTGCAGCCAGACGAGGGCTTTGGTATGTGGAGTGAACAGGAAGAGGCAAACATGGACTGTAGGTCACAATAGCCGACGACTGGACCAAGAATCCCAATTAGAGGATTTGGGATGAGGATATCAAAGACTCAGACCCAAGTTCTGGGCCAAGAGGCCTCAGAAACCCAGACCAGAATGTCTTCATGGGAAAAAACAGGAATTCAGTTAAGAAATGATCCGTGAAGAAAGTGATGTACTGGGAACAGGGCAGTGTCGGGACCCCCTCTCAGCTTCCGCTTCCCTTCCCCTCTGCACTAAGCCAGAGGTGGGCTGTCTGTAGGAAAGTTTTAAGTTATAATGAAACAAAGAGTCGGTGTGCTTTCTTATCACCATTCACTGTCAATTCTAAATAGTATCAGTGATAGAATACTTCTCCCTAAAACAATCTGTGTTCATCTTGGTTCTAAATAATCTCTAAAGTTACTCCTGAAGTTTACTAATATATACATATGTATGCTTTATATATATATATATATATTATGAATATTAAAAATGATCTGCTCAGGGGCTGGGGTTGTGGCTCAGTGGTAGAGCACTCACCTAACGTGAGGCACTGGGTTCGATTCTCGGCACCACATATAAATAAATAAAAATAAAGGTCCATCAATAACTAAAAAAATATTTCTAAAAAATGATCTGCTCAGTCATCAGACATGCTGGGTATGTCCTCAGAGGTGGAGTAGCACTTAGACTACCTCTTGAATTTGCCTGCCAAGGTTGTTAGTGGTAATGAGGCAACACAGGCTCCGGATGGCCTGACCAACAATGACACTTGATTCTGAACTTTACACTATTTTCCCACATTCTCTGGGAATGTTGAGGTCTGAACTGGCCTCAAAGTGAAACCAGGGCAGAAGCCACAGAAGGAAATACATAAGTGAATTACTGCTGGTCACCATGAGCACAGCAGGCAGATGCCAGCCAAGTGACTGCTGTGGGGTGAGGGGACACATGACTCTATGCTAAAGCAGCTACCAGACCCTGAGCTAAAAATGCAGAAAGCAAAATGACAGAATTGCAGAAGCAGCCAGATAAACAGCCAAAGGATTGCATAGGGCGACACAAAACAGGCTGGCTCAGTGACTGAGTAGGACCTGGTCAGATGAATGAAGCAGGCCAGGCAAAGAGGTGGGACTCACTTCACCTTGGAGCCTGTGTGTCCCATCTAAAGGAGGCGGCTGCTACTGAGCTCCTGCCAGTGGTCATGGAATATTGACCCAGAGTAGCAGATCTTCCCACTTTTTAAGTGAAACCAAAAATCTAGATTTTTGAGCAAAATGTCTGGATTTTTTTTTCTTTTAGTAACTAATTGACATTTTTAAAAAATTGTAAGAGTTAATACTGTTTGAGCCACAATAAATGTCTATGGCTAAATGTAGTTCCTATCCCACCCTTTTGTCGTCTCTGCACCAGGTACTTAAACTGTTCCAGTCTAAACTGTTGGTGGCTCTCGGGTTTTCATGCTTTGGTATATTAGAGAGGGGTAATAATCATACTTATGGGAGGAGCAGAAGTATTTCTGAATATTAAAAGACTGTCACAAAAACAATCACAACTTGCAGTCACCAAGCTCTAGGGAAGATATCATACTTGTGATAATGACTGTCATTGGCAGAGCTAGTTCCAAGCGCCAGGCATTGTGCTGTTCACGTTACATTCAGCATCCCTCTGAGTCCTCACAGCAACTCTGGGAAACAGATATTTGTGACCTCCTTTACACAAAGGGAACCTCACAGAGTTCCATAATTTTCCCACATTTAGTCACACAATCAAGATTCCAATGCAGGCTTCTCTTGGACTTCAGGGCTCAGGGTCTCAAACACTGAGACAAATCTACCAATGGGTCAGGGACTCTGTCAGCCGCACCAAGAAACCACAAGTTGTAAAGGCCTTGAATATCAGTCTGAAGGACCCATCAACCCAAGAGCCATGGTGGCTTCCCCAGCAACACAAAGATGAACAAATTCCTTTTTGCTACCTGGAGGGTAATTATTTCAACATCAGAGTTGGTCGTTATTGTTGTCCTGTTATGGAGAATTCTCTTTAACAAAACCCATGGGAAGGGGTGCTGACTCTCATGCAGTTTGGCCTGGAGCGTTCACGTCCTTGCCCTGCTCCTGGAAAAGTGTACTTTGACTTCTGCGTTGCTTGTTTAATAGACCACAAGTCAACATCCCTCTGGAAGAACAGCTCGTGCTTAGAGGTATCACAAGCTCCTAAAGATCCTGTTGAGGCCGGATATAGCGTGGAGCAGAGCCTGTGTCTCCTAAGTATCATGCTAGTATTTCAAAAAGCTTCAGAGACCGCCTCCGTGCTAACCAAAGGAGTCCAGGGTTTTGTTTTTGGTTTTTGTTTTTGTTTCCCATTTGCTTTTCAGATCTGGAAGGATACCAACATTTTTTTTCTCCAACAAAAGAATGTGTCCCTTGTCCCTGGGTATGGCAAAGCTACAAAGAAACCAACTTAGGGGAGAAAGCAGAGGCGACTGACAGAAGTCAGAGCAGACGGGGAGGAGAGATGCAGGAACAGGGACTTTCCGTCTCCAAAGAAGGCAATTCGCTGTTAGATATTAGATGGTTGTCCTACTGTATCCGCATTCCATTTTTCACAAACGCTGTGTCGAGGCCCCAGCTTTTCTTATCCTCCAGCCCGGTCAGGTTGGGCTTGTGTGGGTAGCTGAGCTAGCCATGCAGGTATTGGCATGGCAGACAGAAGTGAAATCCAGTCTGACACCTGATTAGGACACATTCTTGAGTGGCTACGTGGCCCCAGAGTATCTGTTAGGCCCCATTGGCTACCTCTTGTGGACAGTGTATCAAAATAAGCACTGACCATGTTCAGTCCATGCCAAGCCCTTGTGTCATAGCCAAAGAGGAATCAGATTTGAAACAAAACTAACAAGCACTATAAATCATTAAATGTTCCCAAACACTGTGGCATTGTTTGGAGATTAAGCTGTGCATAGGATGAGCAGGAGGCATCTAATCAGAAACTCAAAATAAACAGCCTTGTGGAACAGATGGGCAAAGCCTATGGACTCTCCTTCCTTCATGGAGGAGGGACCATTATTTAAATTTATATACAGTAGAAGCCACTGGAACCCCATGCTGATGATTAAATCTGAATGATCACAACATCCGGATGCATTAAAAAATGACCTTCTCAAATCAGACATGAACAGAGATGCCACGTGGCCATGGCCAAGGACACTGTGAATTGGTTCGAAAGGCCTGTTACTCTTAGTGCCAGGTCAGTGGGGCATGCAGAAAATCAGTCTGATTTCCACCAGCATCTGCCTGCCCCTAGAGAGTGGGGGGAAGTTAGTCTACTGCCCTTCTTAAACTCCACTGACCCCCACCCTGCTTATTCTAGAAATCACTTCAATCGAATTCTTCTACCTAATTTATCCTGAAGGGCCCTGAGAAGGCTACATCAAGTAAAGGGATATGTTGGCTTTTGTGAGATTCAGTTTGAATTCAATCTGAACCAAGGATGTTGTACTCCCAGGCTGTTCAACTCCCTCCAATAAATCTGTTGAAAGCAGACCACCGCATGCTTCAAGCAGTTTGGATCCCAGTTCCCCTTGAATCTTGCTCCAGAAGTAGGCGCTGGGGACCAAGGTGGCCACCAACACCATCCCCACCCTACCTGCAGTTTAATGTTGGAGGCATGACCTTTAAGAACTGTCTCAAAACCTGGGGTCTGGGCTGTGTGGTAGAGAACTCTGCCATTGGTTGAGTTACGAGAAGACTAAGGGACATATTCACAGAGTGTCCCTAATGTCACTTTAATGCTCTATGGGTCACTCGTGCTCCCTTACTTTGTCTCATCCTTTTGGGACTTACATACCCCCGCAGACTTAGAGGAGAGCGCTCAGGGTCGGCTGATAGTCTACAATGCTGGAATTACAGTGTGATTGAGCAGAGATCAGGGCCCAATCTTAGAAATCCTTCCAAGTTCATTTCTTACGAGAACAAAATTTGAATTTCAAAACTTTACGAGCTAGGCAGGATCATTCTTCACTCCTTTCAGGTCCAAGGACCACAAGAGAAAACCTTTCAAAAACAAACTCTATAAGAAGAGGAAAAGGGTTGCAATTTGGGGAGCAGAGGGGGAGGGGGAGGGGAGGGAGAGATTTGCCTTTTGGACCCGCAACTTGAGTGGAAAATGGAACCCGTTACATGTATGTTTTGTTAATTATAAAAAGTAAATACTCTAAAATGTATTTTTTAAATTGCGATTATGTTACAGTGGTTTCTATGTACCATAGATTAGATTTTTATTAAGGGTTTTATTAAATAACTGGTGTTTCACCAACATCTAATTAAATCTTCTATCTAAATTGAACAGAAAATTATGGGGGAAAAGAAAGCATTTGTAGTAGACTTTATTACAGATAAGGCTATTATTTGTTCATCTTAAGAATTTGAGATCAAATTTACAAGCAGCATCCTCATCAAATTTCTTTTCTGGGCTGCTGAGCCCTGGCCCCTTGAAAGCAGCCCATTATCTCCCCCTCCCCCTTTTTATTATAGTGTCCTGGTTGTTGGCAACACGCCCGCTGTTTAAGGTTACTTTCATTAATTAACCGAAAGTTAATTTCTTTGCAAGCAAAATCTCTGATCTCATTATGTTGTCTTTAAAGCTGAAAGCTTCAGGTTTTCTGGTCTCCTTTGATGACACAATAAAAAGCATGCTCTTTATCTTAAGGGAAACTGTCTCCAGGGTTTAATTTAATAGTCCTTGAAATAGTTACAGCACACCAGGCAGACTACAATGATATGCCAGTTCAAGAAAGGCTTGGCTTTGTCTGGGTTAGAGAGCCCAGCGAATGCGCAGATGTGGACCACAACACATCCGTCTCCAAGAAAGTTCTACATTTTGCCTCTTCCTGTCCCATTTTTACATGAGCCCTGTGCCCCTGTCATATGTCCTGTTTGAGAATGACACAAACACCAACACCAGTGTTCCTTCAGTGTGCCACTGCCCCGCCATTTTATTCTCCGGGGCTTCAGAAGGTTCGATGGGTTGTCTCTTTGTCTTTAATGCTTTTGATGAGCTCTTTTGTCCTCTGGTGGAACCAGGAGGACAATATTGGGTGGTTTAAAGAGTTCAGGGTAGTGTGGCAGGTCTGTATGGGAATCCCAGGCTTTCTTTGCACTGGCTCTGTGTCCTTGGATGTGATATATAACCTCTGATCCTCAGTTTCCTCATCAGGAAACTTTGAATGATTATATAAAGATAATTAAATGAGATAAAATGAAATGATTGATTTATTGTAGGAACTTACCACATGTTCGTGCCCTTCCCTTGACAGTCACGTTCTAGTCTTTACCAGGTGTGTCTGTAGAGGTGGAATTCATCCTGGAATTTGGGGCTGGCCTGTATACAGATTGCTACACCGAAAGAAGCAATTTGGGGAGATGGCTAGATTCCAGACAGCATACTTGGTGTGGAGTTGATGAGTTAGTCTCTATTGCCCCAAAGGTTCTTTTATAGACTTGGGGACATGAACTGTGTATTCTCTTTGTCTCTCTGAGTTAGCTTCATCCTCAGTGATGAAATCGTGTTGCTTTTTGGAGCATTAAATTCAGTGAGTCGAGAGTGGCCAAAATGTCTTTTCAGAACCACCAGGTGTAGGTCACACAGAGGGGACAGAACTCTTCAGGTGGCTGAAGTCTCGAGAGCAATCCAGATACACGGAGAAGCCATTTGTATCCCACTGAGTCCAGTTGTGTTGCACACACAGCTGAGATTGACAGTCTGGGGGGAGGTCTGCTTGGAGGGGGTAATGGCATGACCCGACATGCCACTTTGGGTGCTTGGGAGACTGGGGCTGCACTATTTGCATATTTCCCCTGTACCAGTTCCTGATGAAGGATGTGTTGACTCAATTCAAGCAGGTCAAAATCACTTAGGCAGAAAATCCCAGGTCTTGGGAAGAAAAGTCATGTGCCTCTTGGGCCCTTGGCAGGAGTCAAAGGTCTCAGGTAATGTATTGGCAAAGATCCTGTCTGCCTCGCCGCCTCGCTTACTGCCTCGCCAGGCTTTTAGGCAGAAATATTGTCAATGCTATTGATTAGTTGATCTGATAATCCAACAGGCTTCCTGATGTGTTAAATTTCCTCCCTTTGGATGACTGTAAGTGTGGGCAGAGGGTAGACTTCTGTTGGGAAGAACTCTCTGTGGGCCTTGCTGAGACACCGCTTCTACAGTGAGGTTGCTGCAGGCATGACAATTGCAATTATTCTTTTGGCTGTCACATTTAACCCTTCCCAAGACAGTTTTTCCCTAGTTAGCCATTTTGTCTAGCCTTAGTTTAGATTTGAAAAAACACTTTGTCTTCTTGTGTTGGGCCTTTAGGGTCTCCGAGTTTATTGGCATGTTTTACATTTGTGTTTAGGTTTTTGTTTGTTAATTTCCCTTTCTACTGGGAGTATGTTCCATTTCTAGATCTTTCCTTCCTTCACGTGCCCTCTATGGCAGAAATGAAAGTTTCCTTTTCCCTGGTCCTATACCAATCTTTAAACCTTCCCTCAACCGTATCCCTCATTTGAAAAGCATATGGCAAAAAGAAAAAAGACAAAGCATATGGTAACTTTATGAAAGGCACATAATTCTGATGTGTAGACATCAAAGAAAGGGTGACCAGGGCTGTAGAATTTTCCAGAAGGATCAGAGAGATAATAAATAAGCAGTGGTGACAAGCAAGCACTGAAGTTTGTTTGCAAGTTGTTGGTGAGGAACCTGGTCTGGATTATCCAGAAACACTCCTGAATCCTCTCTTTTTCGTTGTTGGTTTCTCACCCCACCTCCCTCTGACTTCCAACTGAAGGCCCTTCAGCCTTATTGAAAGGGCACAGAGCTACCCTTGCACATCTACACCACCACTTGGACAAATTATGCCTTTAGCTGTTGGGGTCCCCGATGCCATTTGTTCTACACTCCAGCTTACAGTGCCCGACATCAATTACACTCTCAGCCCTGGTACAAAGAATGCAGGATGACTACTGTAATCCCCTTTGCAAAATAATAATAATAATAACAACAACAACAATAAGGCCTCTGGGCAGAGCGCGTTAAACCTAATTCAGATTTTTTTAAAGTGGAAAACAAATCATAAATACCTGAGAGATGAGGTTCATAATAGAAGCCCCAAGAAGCCCTTTAACCTGGGCAAAATCCTATAACACAATTATATACAATTTCACACTTGACTGAAGCTGTTATTTGAGCAAAATAACCATTTTTCTGCTTGCACTAAATGAACCACGAGATCCCTGTATCCAGCTGCAGGAAAATGTAGGATTGCTCATTCAGTCTACATATAATCAGCGTACTTGATGGCAAGGGCATCGTAGGATCAAAAGAGTTAATAATTGGATCCTGCCCACAGCAACCACACAATTAAGGGCAAGATTAGCAGAGATGAAAAATTTATTGTGGGAAATGCAGTGATCGTCTGAAAAACAAAATGATTTCACTGAGCAGTTGTTCCGTTGCCATAATCCTAATGATCAACTCTATTACACTAATAATAGCAGAAAAACTAATTGCAGTGAGGACAGGACAAATCTTTTTTAATCTGCGTTGTCATCCCAACTAAGTCCCAACCCATTTGTATTAACCTTTGCTGACAGAGTCACATGACGGACATAATTTCTTATAATTTACCAGCTATGGATCTAACCTTTCTTCATCAAATATTCATAAAGGCAGGATTCTCAATGATTTTCTGTCTCTCTTCATATTTACAGCTTGTTGTCTTCTTCCTTTTTACAGTAATTTGGACACAATTGAAGTCAAATGGAATTAAAGTTAAATGCCTTTAGCAACAAAGGTGCCTAAAAGCGAAGACTTAGGGGAGGGGTCGTGAACTGAAGGGGGGAAGCTTGTGTTCCCAGGCCCCTCTGCATCCAGAGAAGGTCTCCAGGCTGTTCTGCCCCAGAAAGGCAAAACAAAATCAGCCCGAGAGTGAAATACCATTGTTTTTTTTTTTTTTTTTTCTTTTTTTGCTCCTGGTAAGAATGTGTTCAGGCCTGTTGTGCTGGGTGCTTAGGAGCCGAGTTGAGACTGAGAGCCCCAGGCCTTCCCCTGTCTCCAGGGCTTGCCGGGAACTTCAGCTGCCTTGGCCAGGCCCTGTTTGAGCATGTGTGCCCAGAGGGCCCCAAGAAACATGCCAGGGGCTGAACGGTGGACAAGGAGAGTTGCTTGGTACATTTCCTTAGAAAACAAATGTGAATATCTGAAACCATTCCTGAGAGCATTTGGGGTAGAAAAGCATCTGTTTCCACTTCGCATCTTTGTCGCTTTGACAAGTTTTCTTAACAGGTATGTAGAAAAAAAAGAAAAAAAACGGATGAAGCTTAGGTGTTTAACCTTAGTAACCTGTCCCTTATTTATACTTTTCTCTGTGCAGGGTCTCAGTTTCCTTGGGATGGCGGAAGTAGGAGGAAAGAGACAGGCAATCAAAAGAACTCCCTTTTTTGGCTCTAATCCTCAAACGACCCTACCTTTATTAAAACAGCAAAGAATGTTGTAGATAAATTCTCCCTTAAGATGCAAAGAAATTGTTTCCCCTAGTTGACTTCAAAGCCCTGTATTGACCAAGCCAAGCATTTTCTTCTTGCTGAGTTCTCAGAATTTTGATTGGTAGAAAGGAAATAAGAGCTGAAGAAGGTCTTTATAATCTTTAACAACTGATACACATCTCCAGCTAAGTGATTTGGTTTTATTTACCATCATCAATATCTTTGTGTGTGTGTGTGTTATGTTAGGGATTGAACCCAGGGGTGCTGTACACTGAGCTACATCCCCAGCCCTTTTTATTTTTTATTTTGAGACAGGGTCTCACTAAGTTGCCAATGCTGGCCTCCAATTTGTAATCCTCCAGCTTCAGCCTCCTGAGTTGCTGGGCCACTGTTAATATTTTTATCTATTTTTAATTATACAAGTAATACACAAATAAATGTTCCTTTTCTTTTTTTTTTTTTTTTTTTTTTGCAGTGCTGGGGATTGAACCCAGGGCCTCCTGCTTGCGAGGCAGGCACTCTACCAACTGAGCTCTATCCCCAGCCCTAAATGTCCCTTTTAAAAATTTAAGTTTTATAGATAAAGGATACATAAAGATAAAATCTTCTTTGATCACCACTCCCAATCTCAGACTTTCTTTCCCTTCTGATATTCTCCTGTGCATTCACAGACATAGCTGCTCCCATAGGCAAATCTGTATTCTTCATTTATTTCACATAAATCGTTATCCTGCTGTTCAAATCAATATCCAAATTGCCTTTTTGACTCAATGATATGTCTTAAGTTTGAATATCTTTCCATGTTAGAACATATACATCTATTCTATTTAATTATTGCAGAGAAATCCATAGTGTAGATATACTGTAGTATATACTGTAGTTTAGTATCATTCCCTCAGTGATGGGCATTTAAGTTGCCTCCAGGTTTTGAAATTATAAATAAATTGACAAAACATCAGTGTCTATTTGGAACTGAGATGATTCAATATACTTGTCTTGACCGCATGCTAGCTATTGCAGATAAACTTTGTGAATGTTTATAGTGACCTGATAGCTCAAAATACTTTTTAAAATATTTCCTACAAGCCACACTTTCTTTCTGATGGTAAGGGCAAAAACAGTCATGAGATATTAGCATCCCAAGTGCCCCAATAGACAGCCAGGTGTGGGGCACATGCCTGTAATCCCAGTGGCTCAGGAGGTTGAGGCAGGAGGGTCGTGAGTTCAAAGCCAGCCTCAGCAACTTAGCGAGGCCTTAAGCAACTCAGTGAGACCCTGTCTCTAAATAAAATATAGAAAAGGGCTGGGGATGTGACTAGGTGGTTAAGCACTGGTACCTGGGTTCAAGCCCCGGTACCAAGAAAAGAAAAGAAAGAAAGAAATGTTCCCAACATGGCAGTGAATTAAATGTCTTCTATATGAGAAAACTGATAAGCTACTGTCAGAAATGCCCGAGTAAAGGTTGTTATGAAGGGAGGGCATCATGAGGGCAGGTTTCCTGCACAGATTCAGTCAGCAGCTCACGCTCTGTCCTCTGCACTCCACGCTGGGAAAACTCTGATGGTGGACAGTGTTCTCGCGCCCAACCCCGCATTCTTCCCTTGCTCGTTTGCCAGCGCCCCTGGTTTGGAGGTGTCGCTGTTGTGTCAGGGATGGCCTGCCAATCAGGACATGCACACGTGACCTTGATAACCACCCCTCCAGCTCTCATGAACCCAGTCAAAGATGGCAGGATAGTCTTTGAAAGGACAAGATTTTGCCAGAATGTTTGTTTAATGAATACCATGGAAACTGTTTCTCTAGGGACCTCTGAGATGCTGTCATTCTTCTGGACAGAAAGTGGATAGATGCTGCGATGCCCACCTTGCTGCCTCTGGTAACTCTGTAAAATGATGTAGCACCTTTGGAAAACAGTTCAGTGCACCCTCAAAAAATCAAACTTCAAATTATTTATGACTCGGCAGTTCCACTCCTAGGCATAGACACAAAAGAATCAAAAGCAGGGACTCAAACAGGTACATGTACGCCAGTGTTGATTCCCGCATTAGTCACAACCAAAAGGTGGAAAGAACCCAAATGTCCCATCAGCAGATAAAGAAAATGTGCTATATACATGCCATGGAATAATACTCAGCCATAAAAAAAATGAAATTCCAGTACATACTCACATGAATGGACCTTGAAAATATGCTAAAATGAAATAAGCTAGGCACAAAAGTACAAATATTGCATGATTCCACTTCTGTGAAATATCTAGAACAGACAAATTCCTGCAGACAGAAAGTAAATTATAGGTTACCAGGGGCTGGAGGAGGGAAAATAGGGAGTTGTCCTTTGATAGGGACAGAGTTTCTCTCTGTGATGATTGCACAATATTGTGAATGCAGTTAGTGCCACCAAACTGTATACTTAAAATGGTCAAAATGGCATATTTTTGTTGTATGGATTTTATCACATTAAGAAAAAAAAAAAGGTCATGGAACCAGAGATAGAATTCAAGAACATCATCTGAAGTTACAAAGTCTTCTCACAAAGGAACTAAAAATACTGAAAACACTGTTTCTGTTATCCATTGCAACATAATGAATCACCCCAAAACCAGTGACTCAAAACCACCGTATTTTATTATTTCTCTTCTAGGACTCTGGCCTTCTGTGGGTTGATTGGGGCTCAGCTGGACAGAGGGGACAGGACATCTGCAGGGCCCACTGTGGTGTGTGTGGGGTGGAGCAGGGGGTCAGA
Organism: Sciurus carolinensis; assembly: GCF_902686445.1. Taxonomy (NCBI): domain Eukaryota; kingdom Metazoa; phylum Chordata; class Mammalia; order Rodentia; family Sciuridae; genus Sciurus; species Sciurus carolinensis. The sequence continues at coordinate 29,609,121 of NC_062228.1, read as the reverse complement.
TAGCAGCTGAGGCTCTGCGAGATCTGGGCCTCTTCCTCCAGTATGCAGGGCTACCCACTCTCCATGTGGCCTTCCCCTGTGGTCCCTCCAACAGGGTATTCCGTCTTCTTCAGTGATGGCTTTAAGACTCCAAGAGCACAAAAGGAGAAGTTGCCAGATTTTTTTGTTGTTGTTGTTTTCAAGAAACTAGCCCAATTGTCACCTCTTGTAATCAGTTGTTGAAAGCAAGTCACAGAGAGGGCCAAGGCAGACTGCAGATAGGAGTGCATGGTGGAGGTGGGTCCCTCGGGAGCCATGTTTGGAGGCTCGTTTCCCAGACACCATTTGCACGTGCCTGGGATAAGAGAGAGTCAGATCCTCAGGTGACACTGCAGGAAACTAACACATGATATCCAAAGTTGGTAAATCAAGAAATGGCAGTCTGTGAGTATTAGAGATGTTGACTGACCACTATAAGACACATGTCTGGGGCTTTGAAGGACTATTGCTTTTTCATCATGGACGCTTCTAGATCATTAGATTTAAAACTGTGTACGTGCAGAGTTTCATTGACATTGTAGGGTGGTGGTTTGGAGTATGGGCTCCGGGACCAGACCACCTGGGGTCATATTTTAGCCACAGCATTCCCAGGCTCTGTTACCTTAGGCAAATTACATTACCATTCATGGCCTCCAGGGTTCCATCTGTAAGGTGGGATCGTAGTCTTACCAGCCTCAGAGAGCGATTAGGATTCTAGGAGTAAACTCACTTACAGTGCCCAATAATGTTAACTATTAGCAATTACAACATTAAAAAGAGAAAAAGCAAGCTAGCCCACAGCAAACCCAGGATCCCAAGACCTGGATGCTAGTCTCCTGACTTTGTCACAAGCATGTTGAGCAAGTCTATGAGTGTCACCTTTAAACTAAGTGAGTAGGAGATAAGATTAGCTCCTGAGGACAGCGGTTGTATCAGATTTGAAGTCTAGGAGAACAAGCCACAGCTGTCAAAAATTACCTTGTTGAAAAATGAGAATTCCCTCCTTTTAGGGGAGCGCTTCAGATTCTTCACAGTGGAACCTGCTTCTTCATGCTCACCCTGTACCCACTGTGGAGAAATAATTCAGAGACTCACTCACTGCCTGCCCAAAGACCTCTCTCCTGGGAAAGAACTTTATAAATCATTTTAAAAGAGTCAGTGACCATAACTCCCAGGCGCTTACATGAGACCAACTGGAAAAGGACATTAACTTGGAGCCAATTAAATTGCTTCTAGTCTGTATTTGCTGGCCTCCTGAACGAATCTCTCCCAGAAGGCCATTCATGTGGTCAACCCAGGTGAAAATGCGCTGGCGCTTCCCTCCCTAGAGAATGCAGAACTCTCAGGCCTCCCCATCCTCCCCCCAGGAAGCAGCGAGACCTGAGAGGTGCCTTAAAATATCACCCCATAGAAGTGGTCAAATTTTAAAATGACTTTCCCTTTCGTTTCCCCGTGCACTTGAGAAAATGAACTCATGGTCACCTTTCTAGCATTGGTGAAGGCCGCGGCAGGAGCTGCTTTGGGAGGGAATGCAATCCTGGTACCTCTCCATTCACACCACACAGCCTGGCCACTTGCTGGTGGCACCTCCACACCCTGGCTTTGGAGCTTACTGGCAGGTCCCTTTGGGCACTACTAGTACCTTTGTGAATCAATCTCCAGCTGGAACGAGCTTCTTAAATTAAGAACAGCAAGTTTTCCCCGGTCTTGCAGCCTCACCTGAGCTCACCTACATTAGCACAGCACAGAAAGCATAATGGCCCCTCAGTAAAGTATTCTACGCCAACTCCCAGGTGGTCTGGACTGCAGAAATGTTCTTCCAAAAAGTGTAAATTCTAACTTAGCAGTCTGCGGAGAGGCCTGGCTCCCTGGCAGGCCCAGCGTGGGGCAGGAGGTTACAGCAGCTAATCAAGTCCTTGCTGTGCTGTCCCGACTCACTGCCGAGCCCTGGCTCGTTCCCAGCTGACCCTGCTCCTGTGATGCTCAGGAAGGAGCCCAACTTCTCCATTAATCGGCCTGTTTTCAGGAGCTGGAAAGGTGACTTGTAACAGGCCTCTTGTTCCCAGTCTCCCCTATAATGACATTCTGCACAAGCAGATGTCGTCCTTTGATTCCTTATGACCTTCTGAATTTTGGCAAATGAGAAAGCGCCTGGGATCTGCAGTGGGGGCCTAAGGGTGTCTTTCCTGCAAAGAGCCACTGTCATCCTCCTCGCCACCCACCCCCAGCCCTACCAGACAGCGTGGCAAGGACATGGCCTCACTCATTCCTCGTGTGGGAAAAAGCCTTCTTCCCGGAGCCGGGGGGCTGAGATGCAGTGGCGGGTACCGTTTCACACTTCCGTATTTACCAGAGGTGGCTCCAGGTCCCTGTGACTGTCTCAACTTGACAGATGAGAAAATGCTGCTTAAGTGCCCTCCTCAAGGTCACCCCACAAGCAAACACTGGAGCTGAGAGAATGAGATCAACCCAACAGCGAAGGAACTGCAGATCCCGGCTTCAGAGCCCTCGAGTGGGAGTGTTTGTGCCGGCCACTGGCAGGGACACGGGACTGCGGAAGGCAGATAATGTCTTATCTCTGCTCCCCTCGTCTCAGAGACGCACAGGTAGGAAAGTTGTGGTCGTGATGATTAATTCATTAATCCCCCCGGTCGACCTGTGGTTGGGAGGCCACACCGCGACCCTGCTGCAGTCTCCGTGGCAGCTTGTCCTTCCTTTCTGAGGTCCAGTGGGCTTTGTTCTGTGGCGGGGGCATCACCAGAAGCGCACACAAACCTCAGGCAGGGGATTTTAGAATTGGGTCTACTCTTTCTTTTTAAAAACTCATTTCAAGCCAAGTCATTCTAGAAGCAAACCCAGGGCTGACCCAGAAGGCCTGTTCAGTCTTCCATGGCTCTCAGCATATAGGATTACCCTTCTTCCCCAGCCTGAGCACCAAAAGAATAGGAACAGCATCATCTGGATGTGAGTCGAGTTCTGAAGATACACATCAGGTGGACTTGGGAACGTAGGAGGCTCTGGTGTTGATCCCTCTCTCTTGTTCTAGTGCAGAGGGGACAATGCATCAAAGCCATCAGAGGATAAGGCTCAGTCCCCCTGCCTCCCCCTCAGCCCCAGAGCAAGTGGAGCCTAGGAGGCCACAGAAGAGACTAAGGAAGATGCTTTGCTTTACCAGACCCACTGTGTGTCTGTCAAGCATGGACGAGTCCTCTCATGAAATGGCCCAATTCCTAAAGGAATCTAGAGGCTTTCTGCAGAGTATTGGGTCAAGAATCTTACCACTCTCCTGCTTAAAATCCTCCAGTAGTTGTCCGTCTCACTGAGGAAGTGACTTCACAGTGGCTTCCAAGATGCTGGACTTTGCTGACTCCAGCTTCTTTCCCGCATTGCCCTTCTCCAGCCCCAGTGGTCCCTTGGCATCCTTTGAAGATGCCTAACTCATTCTCACCTAAAACACTCCCCTAGAAAAACTCCTACCACAACCACCTAGCCAAAGCACCCCCCAACTCCTCTTGATTAGCTATTTTTTAAAGATATTGATAGACCTTTATTTTATCCATTTATTTTTATGTGGTGCTGAGAATCGAACCCAGTGCCTCACACCTGCTAGGCAAGTGCTCTACCACTGAGCCACAACCCCAGCCCCTTGATTCACTTGTATTCATGTCCCCATTGGATTTGCTCCAGAGCATTTATCTCTAGCAAAAAATATATATATATATATTATCTTGGTTTAAAATTATCTTAATATTTATTTGCTTACATCATATGGCAAAAAAAAAAATACTGGTTTCTATTGTGCCCCCATTCTTTCCTTCTTCCTTAGCATAGAATCTCATGTTAAATGGTAAAGAAAATAGCAGTTCCTCCAGGAAGAAAAAAAACTACACTTCCCAGCCTCCTTTGCAGCCCAGTGACTATGCTCTAGTCAGTGAGATAGAGGTGGAAGTGATTGGCTGTCCTCCTTAAAAGGAGGACATAAGGGTCATTTCACCCCTCTCCCCTTCTGCATGTTCCCTGCCTAGGACTCAGATATGATGACTGATCCACAGGTGTCCTCAAGGATGACAGCCATCTATTAAAGATGGTAGAGCCAAAATGTAGATGGAACAGCTGGGTCCCAGATATCTATGGGCTGCTTTTGTGTGACCTCTTCAGACTTCTTCAGTGTGAAATAAAGGCGAACTTTCAGCTTTACCCTGTTATTTCTAGTCCCTCTGGCTAGTGGCTAGATGCAATTTATAACTCATACACATGGTTATTTTTTGTCCGCCCCTGCCCCAGAAGATAAGTTCCACAAGACTAGGACCTTGTCTAGCTCCCTGCTGTATCTCTACATCCTGGTACCTAGTAAGTATTTGTTGAATGAATAAATAAATGGGTAAATACTAAAAGCACCAGCGAAAATCCTCTGCCCAAATCCTGACTTTCTCAGTAGGTACTTTGTAAGCTACATGGAGTGGCATCCGTCTGAATCCCTGACCAGTGGCATAAATATTTATGTGGGCAAAAGCAATTTTAATTTCTAAATGTTAGCTGTAGAAACAGTATCATGCAGTTCCTAGAGGTATGAAATGCAAATTTGCTTTGAATTTAAGACTAGGACACTTAGAATATCATTGGAGTTCAGAGGCATTGTTAAAGAGATCTTCATACCACACGTTGAACTTCCACAGAAGAGCTGCACCACAATATAATTCTCTTCCTGTCATAAAATGTCCATGGCAAATGGAGCAGCCTGTTATCTCTAACCTTGAAGTTGAACAGCTTAAAGAATCCATGGATCGTGCCCTGGAAATGGTGGAGTCTCGATGCAAATGTGCTGCCTTTGATGGAACCAGAACTTGTCTACAAAAATAGTTTTTGAATCAGAGAAAGTGGCTGGTGGTGCTTCCATTTCTACCCAGAAAGGAAGCACAGTGCGGTAGAAAAATGCTGGACTAAAGACTGACCTACATTCTAGTCCCAGCCATGGGTCACAGTAGCCACGTGGCCCTGAGAGGCCTCTACTACCTCATCTCTGAGATAACATATGCAGAGAGAAACCATAATGTTTTTTAGTTTAAAAATCCGATTTTTTTTTAATGAGATGAGAAGAATCTTGGGGACTGTCTAACCCAACTCTTCATCATACAGATCTGGGTAATGACACCCAGAGAGTCAAGGTTTCGCCTGCCTTGATCACAGGGAAAGTGGTGGTAGAACTAGGTTTTGAGTTCTTGGACAAGTATCCTCCCCAACACGCTATCCTGCTTCTCCGTGGGATATTAGTATTACCACCCCTCTGATTGTATTCTGATGCTATGCAACAGGGACATTCTTTCCACTTGAAGGGTACGGTTCAGGTGCAAGGTGCTGTCTGTTCATCACTAGTGCATTCCACAGCATTTATTGCAGCTCCCAAGTGCCAAACTTTGCCCTGGGATTGGAGGATATAGCAACAAGCCAGACAAACAAATATCTCTGCCTCTGGGGAGCCAAGCACGCTCTTGCTCTCTCTCCTTCTCCCTCCCTCTCTCGCACACAGACCAGATGGTGTCAAATGTTATGGAGAAAAATTGGGGTTGGGAGAGGGCTAAAGGGGAGATGTTGCCAACTTAAATTGGAAAGGTCAAGGAAGGTCCATGATTAGATTCTGTTGAAACAGTGACCTGAGGCCGGGAGGGGAATAAGCCCCGTGGATATCTGAGGGGAAGAGGTCCAGGCAGAAGCATCCCAGGTGCTGGTACCCTGAGAGTGCTCTGCCTGTTGAAGGAAGAGCAAGTGAGCCAGGACCAGTAGAGCCAAGGGCACAGGGGACAAGTGGAAGGAGAGAAATGGATGGGGAAAGAATAGGGTGCATCATGAAGGACAGCTGGAGCTTCAGAAGAATTTCAACTGGTATGACCTTGATACACTAGCATTTTTATTTCAGTCCACCATTTTCTCTCTAGTACTGAATTTGGCCTCCCTCACGGTATTCAGGATTGGATGCCCCTGAGCTTTCTACTGTAAGTGCCACTGACCTCTCTGTGCATGTTCTTAGGGGAGAGGAGAGATGTGAGGGTCCAAGTAGCCTGAAGTTCCAAATAAGGTTAAGATAACTTGGGAGAGGTTTCTCAGCATCCAGACACCAATTAAGCAGGTTACACGGAAGTATTTCTAGAAACAGCAGTGCAGCAGAGATAGACTGACAGGTGAGCAGATGGGGAAAACATCAACTCAAATTTATTTCACAGCTTACAACTCAAATGAGCCACCCAAAGTCAGAACAGCTGGCCTTGTATTCTGTAAGCCATTGTCCTTTGCTTTGCTCATCTCTCAGGAGCATGAGTGGATTATGCCCCAATGGCGGTCTGTCTGTCAGTCTTTGACTTTGCAGGGAAGAATCCTTTGTAGAAAAGCAGGCTCTTTGTGTAAATCAGATTTTCCTGTAATGTCTGCTTATTCCACAAGTTACGAAGTTCCTGGGTTCTGGAAATCAATGACATTGACTTTTTAGCTTTTATTATCATAACTATATTCATTACCCATGTGACTCCCATTATCTGATTCTGAGTAAATGGAATTTAACCAAACAGTCAAAAGCAAAATCTTTAGATTTTTGCAGGAAAAAAATGTTTGTAAAAATGTAGAGTGCATCTGAAAACCACAGCCGCCTTGAATTTCTAACCGTACGTTTCTCTGGAATCTTTCTGAAGTTTGAGCCTGTCCCGAGCAAGCCTTACTTAAGTTTCAAGCAACAGGGAAGTCATGAAATTTGGAAAGGGTTATCTTTTGTCAATCATGGTCCTTTGTGGGCTACTGTGCTGACAGAGGACAGTGGAGAGACCAGATTCTATGACTGAAAGGAGGGCTTGATACTACCCAGTGGGGATTTAGTTCCAGAAACTGCATCCAGTTGGACCTTCTGCCATGTTGCAGGTATAGCATTAATCCCGCTCATTAAGCCCTATGCCTGTATGCTTCCCTCCCGATGGCTGAGTCCCTGGCAGAATATATTTTCTTCCAAAGTGTTTGTTTTCATTGTTGCCCTTTAAAAATAATGAGTTCATTCTATTCCCTTGCAAGGAAAGTTACTCTAGACCGCTTTGAAATTGTATATCTTTTGTTGGGCACATTTCTGCAGTGGTTCCATAGCTTTGTGTGCTGGGGAACTCAACCCGGTCTCTCTTAAACTTCCAACCAAGCTGCCTCAGACGAATACATCTAATCGTCCAGCCCATTTGACCTTTATATTGTTACCCTCGGGCAGGTAGAAGTCATGCAAGTTTCAGGTGACCCTATCATGTGACCAGAGACCAAAGGTCAGCAGCTCCTTAATGTTCAGCTGTCAAGGTAGCCCATTCATCACTATCATTATGCAGCTGACGAGCCGGCAAATGAAGCTGGGGATAAAATTATTCTCAACCTTCTACCTCCTGAATTTACACCCCAGTGTTGAGCCAAGCAGTCTCACATATTAAGTGATTCCAGGGGCCTGCCAGAGTCCCTGGAGTCGAAGAAGGACTTCAGAAGACCTGTTGTATGTGCTGGGCCCTGGGAAGTCACCAGTTGCCCGCTTAGGGGGCCAAGTTGCAGATCTGAAACAGCCGACCCTAAGTCTGGTTTCCTCTGACATGAAGATGAATCTAATGTCAGTTCTTTAGAGACCCTTGTCTCCGCACTCCCATCACATGCTCCTCCGCCATCTTTGTGGTCCTTTGAGATGAGTTAACATGATACAGTGTTTTCACCAACAAGCCTGAACCCAAGTGTCACTTATGAACATGAAGATTCTCAGGACCGTCCTCCGGAGAATCTGACTTGGACTAGGTGCCACGGGAAACTGTTTTTAACAAGGGCCACAAATGATTTTTCAATGTCTGTGTTTTGGAATAGTACTAAGAGATTGAGATGTGGAATCAGTTGGTTTTGGCTTCATATCCTGACTATCCCTCATTTGGCTGTGGTTTATTGGTTGGGTTGGTTAATCTTCTGGCCTCAGTTTCCATTTTGAGGATAAACATTTAAATGGAAAATGTGCACAGTACCTGGCACTCAATATCCAGTATTAACTGTCTTTAATGCTTTTAATTAGCATTATTACTTTTCCTTTGGTCTGAGGGACTTATCATTGGAGGAGCGTTGGCATGAGATAGAGTAACTTTACAGCATCTCCCATGGTAACAAAGACCTGTGGTAAACCTCTAAGGGCAGTTTCAGAGGAACAGGAATAAGGGGATGCTTTGAGAGTCACACAGTATCATCACGAGGATTGGAGAGGAGCCCTGGTGAAGGCAGCACCTACTAGCAGAAGAGGGGATACCTTTAAGCCATTTCATGACCAGAAAGTGTCCCTGACTTTCATAGCAGGAAGTGGGTCTTGCATCCCTGAGTCCTCATCTCCTGACCTCCTGGAGGTACTCTTTAAGCACCCGGCTGAAAAGCCTTTGCCACAGGCTGAAGAAACTAACTCATCCCTGTGGTTCCAACTGGGAAGAGGCTCTGGTTCCATCAGCCAGAAGGACAGGAAGCCCTCGTCAAAGGAAATCTCTTCCGAGAATCCCAAGTTGAAATTCTAAATGTTCTTTCCCATTAAAAACAAAACAGAAACCTTGATATTCATGGTTATTGGAGTGTAATACAGTATAATTAATAATCCATTTCGGAGAAATACAGTTGATGAGGGGAACAATGGTAAACTATGATAACCACTGTTTATATAGGAAATGCCATTGGGGTTTCAATCAAATGTGGTGGTCACAAGCCAGTTATGGCAGCTGGGCAGCACCTGCATTATGTCCTTCTCCCAGTAAGTAGAACACTATAGTAGGTCCTCTGTCACCTCCGTCAGTAGAGTGATTTTTTAAACCAAGATCCAGGCAGCAGAGTCATCCTTGCTGAATGGCATAACAGTGTCTTTAAAAATGTCTGCTTAGCCATGGCATCATCCTGGTTTTTAAAAACACTCTGGGCCTGGGGTTGTGACTCAGTGGTAGAGAGCTTGCCTAGCACATGTGAGGCCCTGGGTTTGATCCTCAGCACCCTATAAAGATAAATAAATAAAATAAAGGTATTATGTTCATCAATAACTAAAAAAAAAAAATATATATATATATATATATAAAAATAAAACACTCTTGATATATGTGGTAGTCAAAAGCATTTTTTAAGTGCCTAAACAGTCTATCTTATTTTATTAGACTTCTCACTTCTTCCCAGAAGTGCAAGACCCAAAAGTAGATTTGTACACAATTAGAAGTTTAGTCAAGTCCAGCTTCTCAAGTGGTCATGGTTGGAAAGTACTACCTACTATAAAAGTTTATTGACTAAAAAGGAAAAGGGGAAAAAAAGCTGACCCACAGGCAGAAGTGTGGCTTTTCCTCTGTCTGGCGTGTGTTGACTCCGCTGATCTGGAAACACGTGGTCCAGAAGCTACAGGTTAAAAGCCTTTCAAAGACAGAGTGAATGTGGCCTTTATCGGAATTCAGGTAGAAATTGGTTTTGCTTGGCGGTTCTGCCTTAGGTAAACAGTCCTGCAAAATTGGCAAGCTGGTTTTATAAAACCATCTTTGCCAAGGTAGACCATCATGATAGACAGAAGTAGGACAGGGTGGCTATTTATTTGGTTAAGTTTTCCAAAGTGCCATGACAGCAATAACAAAGGTCCAGGAAGACAAATGATCAATTAATTAACTCTTTTCCAAGGCCATAGATTGTCAAGGACTGGACTGCACACTCTTCCCACCATTGACCAAAACAAAGCACTTGAAACCAAGCATAAGGAGACTGAAAAGCAGTGCCATGGAGGGGCTTCCTCTTCTGGCCTGAATTGTGAATGTGGGCTTAAGCAGACAGCATGGAGAGCAAAAATTACACGTGAAAATCCCTGAAATTATGCATAAAGTACTGTCCAGGATTTAGATAACCATGTTGTATGAAAAACCCTTACGTTTAAACACTGTGATCACTCTCTGTGGCAGATGCCATGACTAATGGCCCAGAGAGGCAGAGGCAGAGTGTCTTTGGATGCCATCTTGGTCCCATGCTCCCTCCAAAGCATAAGGCCTTTGAGGGAATTGTTCCCCCTTTACCATTGTTTCCTGGTTTTTCATGCTGATCCTGGCACTTGGGATTTGCAGGTTAATGTGGATCTGATGTAACACCAGTGTTTTCAACCTGAGACCTCTTAAGCCTTGAGAGTAGCTTATATTGTTTGAGGGAATCCATTCTGATGTAGCTGATACCCTAAAACCAATCTCTGTCTAACATAAGTAGAGTGACTGTCAACACCTCATTGTAAATGAAAATTCCAGAAAAAAATCCAACTTAGAGAACATACTTTTTTTTTAGTAATTGGATACTTTCTGATTGAGTTGTTAGTTTGAACTGCTCTCATCTTTGGAAGTGTGTTGTACTTCATTTTAAATCACCCATATTTATAAATAGAATTTACATACTCTGGGAAAAGATACAGAGGCATAATTATACATTTATATGGTACTACACATATCTTAGAGCACTTTCATATATATTATTTGATCTTACCTTCACATAACCCAGGGAAGCAGAGAAGCATGAACTTCATTTAATAGTTGAGGAAACCAAGAGTTTGAAATATTTTTCTCAGGGTTACCCACGAAATATAATTAGAGATGGTTTAGACCCTTAAAAGACAACAGTATCTGATTTCAGCAGACAATAGATGTTTATATCATAAGAATGTCAAAGTCATTAGAATGGAAAGAAGAAAAACAAGTTTTGTCAGTCATTTGTCATAACAATAGTCCTTTTAGAAACTAGAAAAAACATTTCGCCTCCCTTACCCCGCTCCCAAAATTTGTAATCTCCTGAATATCTAAATTTAATAAGAATGGCTCAGTAGTTAACAGACAGGATCCATTTTAGTCCAAATGGAACTCCGTGGAAAAGATGGAATGGAATGGAAAGGGAGACCAGCCAGATGCCTGTGGGTCTGGCCCAGCCCTGGCTTTCCTGCTAACCATTGCAGGAGGTAAGGCAGCCGTCCCAAAATGGCAGTCCAAATACCCACCTCCACCATCTCCGAGGTTATTGTGAAAGTCAAATAAACCTGTGCTGTGTATTGAAATTCTTTGGGATATCTAACTAATGTTTAAAATGTAATTATTATTATCAGCAGGAGTTACTCTTCTCTTTCCCAGTAAAGAATTCTCTCTGAACAGGTTCATTTTTCTTTTCTCTTCAGTGGCCTGTGCTTGGCAATATTTTTCCATGAAGTTGTGTGTGTGTGTGTGTGTGTGTGTGTGTGTGTGTTAAGCTTGCATATTTCAATGACTATTAGCAGAAACCACTCCTCCTGAAATCTTTACCATTGCCTCAGGAGTAATGGAAATGTTACCTGTCCGTCTTTATTTGTTGCAAAATTTAGGGACAAGGAAGAAGATCGTATATGTTTTCTTAAAATCAATGGCCAGCACATTACTGTAAAACCTATTGATTAAAAACACAAAGTATAATGTTAGTCATTTAGTCTGTGAAGTGATGCAATAAGGGAAGAAATTTATCCTTTGACTTTTGCATTAACCTTTTATTGACTGCTTGCATACCCATAATTAACACACACTTTAGCTAAAGTGGTTAATTTTAGCATGGCGACCAGTATTCACTAATGTAACTGCAATCTTGATCGGCCAAATGTAAGTGCAGCCCTGGGGGAAATCAGTGGGCAGTGAGGCCCACATGAGTTACACCTTGGGGTGGGGGCTGGGGGACCTCTGGACAATCTGCTAACAGACCAGACGGCGTGACACCTTTCAGTCGCTTCCTGTTCTGCAACTAGGTTATTCTGGGAGAGTCTTTCCTAAGTAGCTAAGGGTTTGGGGAGTGGCTTATGGAGCCCTTGGAAGTGAAATAATAATGTGAATTTAGAAAGGAAGATCTTCATGAAAGGGGCGTGGTTTCTACGTAGATCCCAGTTCACTGGCTAACCTCAGGAGCTTCAAAAATAGACTTTTTCTTTATGATGGGAGAAGAGGACAAGGTTGAAAGGGGAAGTGGTAACTTTCTTACTCTTCAGCTGCTTTCCACAGGACTTGGGAAGGACATTAAGTTGAGGGAATCTTTTAAATGTTCTTAAAAAGATCATGCAGCTCTGGCTCGCTCTTCGCACAGGGCAGCGTGGATGAAGCCAGCATTCCCTTGACTTTGGGCTAGAGATTTATCCCAAATGAAACATCGGTTTGACCTGAACCAAAGACCAGGCCAGTTTGCCATGCTTTCAGACCCAGACTGTCCCTGCATGTCCCAGACTATCCATAGCAACACTGGATACGTGACAGGGCCATGGCCACGGATGCTGTCAAAGCCAGGACGTAGCAGAGAGGAAGGAAGCAGGGCCAGTGTGTCAGCTAGGATTCTTTAGCTTGCAAGTGACAGACAAACCTAAGTGAGAGAGTAAAGGCTCTGGGAACCAAAAAGTCTAAGCAGAGCTTGTGGAACAACATTATCCAGGACCCTGCATCTTATAGCATGGCAGCAAATGACTCTGTCAGGTTCGGCTAATAGTCCACAGATGAGGAGAGAAAACGGTCTTTCCCCCGCTGCTCCCATAAGAGTCTTCTGATTGATTCTTGATTTTTCCCTAGTTTGACTCATGCTTCTCCCCACAGTCCTTCCCAGTGGCTTGAAGAGGGGACATGCTCATTAACTTGGGCCCATCAAAGCTGCCCCTGCCCGAGAGGCGGAGCTAGTCCCACCCAGACCACATGGAACACGTAAAGAACACTAGCATCACACTTTGTAAATGGTGGCTGCTTTGGATGGACTTGATTTGTTTCTTAGCACACATATTCTAGAGTCTCTTGCACAATAAAGGGGCCCTGAGTTGTCTTAAGATATGGGGAAGGGATGAATTCCCCACAGGAAATGTGGAATCCTATTGGTGGGGAAGGAGGGAATAGATACCAGACAAACCACCTACCACAATCAGTATTTCCAAAACATATCAAACATGTGCTAGATCTTTAGGAACAACGGCTGATCCTGTCTGAGTCTGAACACTTTAACTCGTCACTGGAAAAGTTACAGCAGCTTGAATATATAAGCCACAGTGTCCCAGAATGTCCTATGTGACAGGATTCAACTGTAGGCTCAATTTGATTCCAACCAGAAAGTACTACCCCTGGATCTCCAGTATGTCCCCCAGAGAGAGCCAATCCAGAGGTTTCCCACCCAGGTGGTGTGAAGGGAGGAGAGCGGCACAGGTGTGACAGTCAGTGCTCTCGAGGGTGTTGATCGCCCGTCACGGTACCCATGATAGAAGTGATGGTAGCAAGGATAATGTGTAGCATTCCTCGAACTGTGTGCCGGGCAGGTTAAGCACTTTATATGTTTTGATTCATGTAACCTCGCAACAACCCCATAAGTACTGTTATTACTGCAGCCCACCCTCATCCATGGGGGATATGTCTGAAGAGCCACAGTGCATGCTGAACCATGGCTAGAAACCCCATAGGTACTGTTTTTTCCTGTGCATACATACCTAGGATAAAATTAGAGTAAGGGATTAACAACAACTAATAAAAATGGAATAATTGTAACAGTATGCTATAATAAAAGTCATGTGAATATGCACTTTCTTTCTGAAAATACTCCCCCTTCTGACAGTGAGGTGATGATGTCAGGTGACAGGACACCTGTACAACGAGGTGATCCCAGGTGAATGGTGTAGGCCTTGTGCTGTTGCCTTAGGCTGCCATTGAGCTTCTGAGGCTACATCAGAAGGAGAATCATCTTTTTGGAGCAATTCTAGGTCATCAAACCACAACAGCGTGGGGTGGGTAGAATACACAGTGTGTGCACGCTGGTCAGTGATTCACTTCCTGGACGGGACAGAGCTGGATGGCAGGAGGTATCATCGTGCTCCTTAGAAAAGTACACAGATGAAAACTTACACATTATTTCTGGAACTTTCCATTTAATATTTTCTGGCTGTGATTGACAGTGGGTAACCGAACCTGCAGAAAGTGAACCACAAATAAGGGGGCCTGCTGTGTCGTTGTCACTGTCACTGTTATTAACATCATCCCCACTTGACAGAGAAGGACCTGAGGCTCAGTGTGGGCACGGTTCCAGGGCCATGTCCCTGGAAGCAGCAGCTGCAGGAGTCCAGAGGACTCGCCCCGCCCACCACAGGGCAACCTCCCTGTGTGGCCATCTTAGAAACTGAGGCGGAAGGAGGCAGAACTAGTGATTTCAGCAAGAGGAACAAAACCCCAAGGGGACGTGCCCTCAAGTCATTCTCAAACCTTTCTTTCCCAGTCCCATGGCCCAGCATAATGCAGAAGCAAATGGCATATAATCTGAGTAGGGAGTGTCTGTCCCTTCTCTTAGGGAGATGCAGCAAACAGTGAGCCCTCGGCTGGGCCCTCTCACTATCGTTTGGAAATTGGCAGGAGCACTGGCATTAAGAATTTTAAAGCAATCTTGAAATTGCTGAATTAGGCCCTGAAGAACTGAGTGAAGGGCTCCCGGCCAAGCCCAGGTGGAGGGGTGGATACACACAACTCCTAGCCAGCGGGGCCTTCAGGGAAAGCAGAGGCTCCCGCACCAACCCTCCTTGGATGCAAAGACCAATGGCAAAAAACCAGGGAGCAGCTTTGCCCCAAAGCAAAGCCAGTGGCCTTGGGAAGCTTGTACAACATGGCATTAAGCAGACCTCTGCCGCAGGTTCTGATATTTTTAATACTTTCTCAAAGTGAGGAGGCAAACCCATCTGACAGGTGAAAAAGCATCTCTATTGACTTTTCACAAACCGTATGATATTCTAGGTGGATCGACACTTATCATGGCCCTTTAATCTGCCAAGCAGGATAATGTGTGCACGGATAATTTATCCACTGTGAGATTGAAATGCTCAATTTGGAATAACTCTCCCTACCCAGCAAATTGAGCATTACTCTACGATTCCGAGGCAGAGAGAAAGCACAATTTAAAAAGCTTTGCGGAGTTCCTTTGTAATTAGTCGCAGCTTCCCTTGAATATTAATTTCCCTCTCATCCCTTTCAAGTGATTTAGAGACTATCAGTAGAACTGGGGAGACGCACCCTGAGAACGGGGCCAGCCGGCAACCCGGTCCCCAACACCTATTGTGCAGGCGTCTGCTGAACGCGCCCTCTGTCCCCCAGTGCAGGGTGTGCTTATCAGTGCAAACAGTTTAATATTTATGCTAAGAGGATTGTCAGAGGCAGCTTCTGTTGCTTTAATTCTTGTTTTAAATAAATAATGAGAACATTTAAACACATTACTCTTCTTGAGGCCCTGAGGTCAGCTAATCTTATTATTTATGAAGTGATGTGCTACATAATAGTACTTAGTGCATGTTAACAGACGCTATTATCAGGGCCTGATGCGGAGAGCTGAAGATATATTGGAATGTTATGTGTAATGTACGACGGATTGAGTGCACAGGATGCCGGTATGGCAATTAACCACATGCGAAAATAGGTGTAAAGTTGAAGTATGTTTTCCCCCTAGGGAGCCCCTCACCATTAATAATTCCCCAGAGGAGACGATGTCTTGCAGTTAGGAACCTTCTGTCCCATCAGGCTTGGAGTGGGACTGGGATATCCCATTCTTTGATCTCTTCGTGGTCATTCCTACACAGAAGACTAATCATGGGTCTTTTTAATTGATGCACAGAAAGATTCAGGAAGGCGGAGGTGGCTTAGCTGTGCACCTCTGCTTGGCATTTGGTTTTGGTGTGTGCGCCGTGGCAGCCACGTGCTCCCAGAGAGTACAGAAATTGTTCATTCTTTATTGCCATTTGTTTCCTTCTCTCTGATCCTCGCTTTTCAGATAAATAAAGCTAAAGCCACTGAGCTCTCCCAGGCCAATTTTAAATAAGCTAGACTGTGAGAGGTAACTGCCTGCCGAGGTGGCGGTGATGTTGCCCCAACATTTTTTTTTTCCTACGAGGCTATAATTTAGCTGCATATGATAATTAATTTCTCTACTATTGATGAATAATCCATTTAATAAAAACCGTGATTTAAGTGTTTTCCTTAGGGACTAACTCTTGCTAGCCTCTTAATTTAATTTTGTGGAAGTTTCCTCCACCTATTCATCAGTGGAAATGATTATTAACCTCTATTTGCATATATCCTTATAAATCGGTCTCTCCTTGGCGTGCTTTTTTCCTGAGCCCAGCAAGCTGGGACACTTGTAAATCTCCAGGATCTCCAAAGTCAACCCCGGTCTGTAATATTGTTTAATCTATTCTTGGACGTTTTAATGCAGTAAATTCAATTTAATCTTTCCCAGTAATCTAGTAATACATTGAAATCCCACAAACATTTAAATCTGATAATGGCTTAATCACACACTTTAAATAACAGTTGAGATAATGAAAAAATAATTCACTATTTTAAAGGCAGAGTGACTGAATTTCTCTGATGATGGGCTTTGCCAGAGCTACTCAAGATAATACAGATCTGGGAATCGGGGAAAAAAAACCCGGCACCTTGAGGAGGAGGAGTTCTTCCCTCTCAGGGACACGTGCCTCGCGGCCTCGTTCTCCCCTGCTGTCTCTGGGCCTCTGCCTCAGAGGACTGTGTGGGGAGCATGTGTCCATGCTGGTCTCCGGGCTCCCTGGACCTTCCAGGAGTTTCCCCCAGTGGGTTCATTGCCTGCTCTTACTCTTGCAGGTGCCAGTGCCGAATCGCCCGAACTTTGCCCATGGACCAGAAACCAGACTGTCGGCCATACTGGGAAAAGGACGATGCCTCCATGCCTCTGCCCTTTGACCTCACAGACATCGTTTCAGAACTCAGAGCTCAGCTTCTGGAAGCAAAGCCCTAGGAGGAGCACCATCTTAGGTGGAGAAGGAAAAGACGTGTTGGCCTCTCTCCCGCAACCTTATCACGGGCTTGGGCAAAGCGTAGGCCTCTCTTGGCCCTCAGGTTGTAGAACCTGGGTCCCAATTCAAAACAGCTAGGGAATGGAGCCTGTGAATAGTACAATGTTGAAAAACAACAGTGCCATCGTCCCATTTGGTATTAAACAAGAACTTCCCCTAGAAAACTTGCCCACTTGGCTTTTTTCATAGGAGCCTGTCAGCCCCCAAGGGCCAAAGGAGGTAGCAGGGGTGAGCCCAACTCGAGACAGAGCCTCACCTGCTTTCCTCCTCCAGCCTCCACCAGATGTAGAGTGGACCCAATTGTCTGGGGAAAGACAGATCCTAGAGTCGTCCATCCCTGTTCCTCACCATACCCTCTAGAGGCCACCCAATATGGCCATCTCTAGCCAACTGTGGCATCTCCAATTTAAATTCAATTTTAATTAAAGATTCAGTTCCTTGGTTTCCCAAGCCACTTCAAAGCCACCTGTAGCTAGTGACTACTGTTTTGGACAGTACAACTCTGGAGCATTGGTATCATTGTAGAAAGTCCTCTTGGAAGAAGTGTTCACAGGAGGTATTCGCCTTTCCGGTTCTTCGTAGCTGCTCTTCCCACAGGAGAATGGAATTAAAAGAGCAGGGACCCTGAAGAGTAGCCTCTTTCCCTTTTCAGAGACAAAGCTCAGTAAAAATCCTGAGATGTAAGTCCCGCACACCACACTCAGGAACGGGGAAGTGTTCACAATTAAAACAAAGCTGACATCCTGTCTCTAGGGACTTGCCCTGTTCTGATGACAGAGATCAGCCCAGGTTACATTGCGTCATGAATTTAGCCAGCATAGCACAAGTTTTTCTCTAATGCCCCCATTTGCAGATAATGAGCCCTGAAGAACCCCAGTGCTCCATCCTAATAACATTGGCATTACAGAGACACCAAGTAGAAGAGGTCGAACCTGGCCTCCGGCTTCAGTGCCTAAATTAAGACTCCCACTAGCTTTGTGACCTTTGGCACATTCTCCTGCCTCAGTCTCCTCATCTCTATAATGGGGATGCTAAAGGCATCAGATCCCAAGATGAAGATTAAGTGACATAATCTAGCTGCAGACTTAGATCATTTCCTGGCACGTTTTAAATACTAGATAAATATTAGTGTTGTTATGTATCGGTAAGTGGACCCGGATCTAGATGTTTTCCCCTCCCTTTCTGGATCGCTGTGCCAGTTTTTTGTCTTGCGATGCCATTAAGACACCTTTCCCGTTCTGGCTTGGCTCCTGACCTTTGGTGTCCCAAGAAATCACCAGGGTACTTAGCCCTTCTTCTCCTTGGCCCGTTGCCTCCCCTCGTAGCCTTCACAGTAGATTAGGAGCGGGAGAACTTTTGCCCAGGAGACATGCACTGGGAATGGCCTCTTTGCTGCCACCAGGCTCTGATGACTGAAGGCACTCTCCCACTGAGCTGGTTCCCAGGCCACAGAGCGGCCAGGGTGCGCCATGTTGAGACTCAAGGCTCTCAGACCCTGGACTCATTCCTTCATGTCTTTGAGCCTCGGTTTCCTCATCAGTAAAAGAGATGCGAAGGTCATTGACAGGAATGAAGGGAAGTAACAGAAGCCACGCTGGGGCGCCAGGCTGGGGCCCCCGCCTCTGACCATCTGGCCCACTTTTTATTTAGTCCTCCTGATGTTTGTTCGTTGTTACATTTCCGTAGGTGCCAGTACTTTTGAATTGGGAGATTTCACATAAAGTAAAATGTCTGCATTCTCTTTAGAATCTGGAGCACCTTCCAGCCCTAGGCCTGCCTCCCAGCATGGCAGCAGGCCAAGTGACGTCTTCCCGCTCTGAAGTGGCCATGCCTCCCTGTGGTTTGCAATGAACCCTGTCGCTCCCTGTTTTTGTTTGCTGTAAACCTGACCTGCTCCACCCCTCATGTCCACACTTTCCAAACCTGCTTGCTCGTAGCCCAGTAGTAAGAATCACTAATGCTTAGCGCGTACCCCAACATGTGTGTATTCCTACCCAACTATATTCATGAACTGCTTGTACTCATATGTTGTGTGCATCATTAAACACTCATATACAATAAAGATATTAAAAGGATAAGAAACAGGGTCTGTGCTTTGCTCCTTGCACACGGGCCTGCTTCGCCAGCCTGGGTGGGCCCAGGTGGATGGAGGTAGTTTTCAAACCCTCCAGGTGCAGCCAGGTGACAGAGTTGGAGAAGCCATTACCTAGATGAATCTGAAAGGTAAAGAAGAATGGCCTTTGGGGCACCAGAGCTTGGTGAGCTTGAGGATCCTCACATCTGCTCCCTGGGGAGGCCAGGTTAGTGCAGGGACGGGAGTCTGGAGACAGTAGAAAAGTGCCTGGCAAAAACCTGGGGGCCGAGGGAAGGCCTGGTCCTCCCCTTGAGCGTGGGAAGGGCTTTCCCGGGAGCACGGGCCCAGAGACCCCCGCCCTACCGCAATGGGTATGGGTGAGGAGTGGGGCAGCCAGGCCCGGGACTACCTGCATCAGCACCAGCCGCTTTCCTACCAGGCATCCCTGGCCAGGGGGTCCCAGCTCTCCTGAGAAAAGTGACCTAAGACATCACTTTGTACTCAGTTGCCACTGGCCTCCCTCAGTGCGGTGAGCCCCGGAATCCAATGACGGAGCTCACCCTCCATGGGCTCCCAGGCTCCTGGAGGACCGGGGGCGTGTAGTGACCAAAACAGGAACTTACCCTGTAGCTGGGAGCCAGGAAAAAAATGACAGGATCATCCCAGATGTCTGTAAGTGCTGAAGGAAACCAACACAGGTGGTGACACGGGACCAGTGACCCAAGAAGGCTGGTAGATCGAGGAGTTGAAGAGGGGCATGGTGGGAAAGGGGACGGCAGGCACAAAGATCTTGAGGCAGGGGAGTGCTGGGAAGGGGCAGGCAGAGAAAAAAGACCTTTGACCCAGACAGAGGACAGGAGAGTCACGGCTGGAGCAGAGGCAGAGGTGACCCCGGGGTTTTATCCCACCTGCCCTGGGAACCTCGGGAGGGTTTTAGGCCGGGAGGGCGTGGGGCTGCTACCTGACTTCCAAGGGCCTCTGCACAGCAGAGGGCTCATTCCAAGGAGCAACCTTCCAGCTGGGAATTCCCCAGCTCCCGGAGGGCTGCTGGCCTGGGCACCCCTGCAGTCACCTCCTGCTTGCAGAGTTCAAGCTACCTCTGCGACTGTCCTGTCCATTCCCACTGGTGGCCTCTGGCCCAGGAGAGGTTTTTAGACAGAAAAGAAAAGAACAGGATCGTGGCATGACTGGTGACACAATTTGAGTAATCGGCTTCTAAGTCCATCACTGACTGCATGAGGGAGGCTCGGGACTCCACAGGCCCCGGTTGACGGATGCCCCGTGCACTAGGTTTCCGTGTGTTTCCAGGGAAGGTAGTTTCGAATGCAACTTTTTTTTCCCCTGCTCTAGTTAAGGCTGATTTTACCACTGGGCAAATTGCATACATTTGGATCCATGCCACGCTAAATACTGTTTATTTTGGAGATCTGTCAGCGGCAAGCGCATGGAAGACCAGGGGATTCTGATTTGAAAAGGCAATTTCCATCCGAACAGATTCAGACGGAGCGAAGCGGTGCGGATTAAAACGCGCTGGAGTGGTAATGCCGCTTATCCAGTTTGCCTTTGTTACTTTGTGATTAAATGGTATTTTTAATTAAGTTTCATTGGGAGCCATAGGTATCGCGGTGGTGAAATCAATTTGACAACCATAAAGGGGGAGGGAAGGCACGGCGTGTCGGGATGACTGGCTGGGGGAGAACCAGGCGGCTCTGAGCGGAGGGACGAGGTGGGGAGGCAGGAGGAGAGCCAGCCCATAATGACTTCCCGTGGGAGGACGAGGGCACCCATGGCTGCCACCGAGCTTGGGAGGCAGGTTTCCTGGTTTGCGGGGAAAGGCACACACTGCTTCTCTCGCTCACTGGAGACGCTCCAGGACGTTCCAGAACCAGAGCCGCTGGAAAGTCCAGAAAGGGTCCAACTCTCCTTTCTTTCATTTGAACAAGAAGGCTTGAGTGTCCCCAAGGGCACCTGCTGCAGCCTGGAGGGACCAGATTGCTGCTCAGCCTGGCTCCCCATCCTCCACCCCTTCGGCCCCTTGTCATCACACCGTTCAATTCTCACCCTCTCAGGACCTTGCAGGGTCAAGTCTTTCCCGATATCTGACCCACATCCTCCTAAAATAAAAACCAGTCTCCTTTGCGCTCCTGCTTTATCAGTCCCGTTGATATCCATCAGAGTTCCCGGATCTTCAGACTCTGGAGGGGCAGCAGAGACTTCTGGCTGCAGATGTTCTGGGTTTGTCCCGTCCTGGATCTCTCTGTGTGACTCTAAAGCTCCCGACCCCTTCAAATCTCCGTTTTCTCATCGACAAAATGGGCAAAATGATAACGTTCCTGTCACATAGGGTGTGCAGATTCGTAAGCCAATGTAAACTGCCTCCCGCAGTGCCTGGTACACAGCCTTTCAGTGAGTTACAGGCCGTTATTAGCCCAGGTTCCTGTGCTAAAAGTTAGAGCTCTGTGATGTGGGCAGATTGCTTAACCTCTCTGTGCTGCTCTTCGTAGATACAATGTGGACGATGATAACCCCTGCCTTGCTCGTCCGACGGCTCTCTCCCCTGGGATCACACATGTTAAGCATTCACATCATGTCTGGTACTGGTAATCACTCAATGTCTCCAAATTATGATGATCAGTGTTATCTCAACCAAAATATTCAATAGTCATCAAAAAAGAGCCCAAAGATCTCTGTGGGTTTACTTGAGAAAAATAACATGTTACCATCCCTTATTATTCCATTTGCCGTTCACAGCTTCTGTTTGTGTGTGTGTGTGTGTGTGTGTGCGTGCACGCGCGCGTGTTTCCAGGCAGAAGGCCTAGAACATTTTCTAAATAAGATATTATGAAAAATGATTCCTCAGTACTCCCATTACTACAGCAGGATTAGGTCGCCCTTTGCAATTTTAGATTTGCTTTAAAAAAAAAAAATTCTTGCCACCCTCTTCTAATGGATGATCTGTGTACAACAATTGTTTATTGACTCTGAATGTCTAAGTACCAGGGTCAGTCTCTTCCAAGGGGAGGGAAGCATTAATTAACTTCCAGCATTAGATTCCGTGATTCTTTTCCAATGATGCAGTTCATGACTTTGTTTGCATTTACTTTTCATCAGTCCTGAAAGAATCGAGGTAAAGTAGTTCCCCTGCACATGTGTGTCAAGCTAAATGGATAACAGCAGATACAGATCTGTTTGCCTGTCTGCACTTGCCTTTAGACAAAATTCATCAATTTTACAAAAGCCACTGACTAAACATGGCACCAATACAAATGAAGTGCTTCTGGCTGTGGCTCTGGGCTTTCCCTTTGTTTCCAATCTGTAAGTGTGGTGGCTTCCTGCTGAGAGATGGGAAGTGCTGGCCCGGGATGGACACTGTGCCTCACAGGCGGGTGCAGAAAGGTCAAGGCCATTCTGTGGGCAGTTCAGAAAAAATACAGGGGCTCCAGTCCCCGCGTGCTCTGACCCCCTTGATTGGGGAACATGGCATGAGCATCTCTGCCTAATCTGTCCTGGCGTTAAAGACCAAACAAAGATCACAGTGACCACTCCCTTCACGGTGGCAGTTTTGAAAGGTACCTGCTCCCCCTTCCCAGCCTCCTAGATGAGGAGATGGAAGGTCCTGCAGCCAGAGCAACACACAGGTGGAACTCACCAGCTCTGCACCTCTGCACGTTTCCCCCAGGAGGTGGCGATGGGAAAGGCTACGCAAACACCAAAGCCCTGGCAAGTCCAAGGGTGGGGGCTCCTTTTGATAATAGCAGTAGGAGGTGGGGCTGTAGCTCAGTGGCAGAGAGCTTGCCTAGCACGGGTGAGGCACTGGGTTCCATCCTCGGCACCACATAAAACATAAATAGACGAAATAAAGGCATTGTGTCCATCTACAACTGAGAATAAACAATAATAATAATAATAACAGTAAAACAAGTTTAGCCCTGTTTGTGGCTAACGGGAGAATTTGCACACGTGTATGACTCTTGACCAGGCAATGTGTGTGACTGGAGCAGCCTCTGGCTCACTCTTGAGGCCACAGCAAGGAGCCAACGCACCTCCTGAACAAGGACAGTCCCAGTGAATGATGCTAAGGGATCCCTTATATTTTTTCAGACTCCATATACCCTGCCAAAAAATGCCAGGCTGAGTTCAGGAATGTTCCACACTTGGGGAAATGTTCTTGGACCCTCAGACACACCGGAGGGGAAGCCTGTTTTCATCTGCTCCTTCGTGAAACTTCTGTCCCCCCTGAGAAGCCCAGTTTCACTTATCACCTGGAGGGTTTGGTCTTTGACTCTGGAGCAAGCACGTTTAACCTACCGAACCCTGAACCCCACAGGGAACGAATCGATTCTCAGAGCACAGAAAGCTAGGGCTGGTAACTTACCCAACGCAGAAAACTGGAGCTCTGGTCTCCCTCCGTCCCCTGCCCCCCAACTCTTCAGACAGAGATTTCCACTTGATTACGCCCTGATTAGAGTCGGAGCGAAGCAAGCCAGGTATATAGGATTCCCAGTGTCCTCCCCGCCTCTGCTCCTGACCAGGGTCAGGCTGAGAGGCATCCCAGCGAACATGTGAACAATCAAGCCCTGTTTACCATGGACGTTTAGTTTTCTTTTCTCAAAATCAAAACAGAGCTTAGTAGGCAGAGTACTTCATACTTGCCCTTGATCAATGGAACGATCTGTCAGAAGCCATTAAAGCCCTCATTAGCTTGAATGCATTCAAAGCTAAACTATTGGATCATTTAAGGGCTGCAGTGATTGTTTTTAATATACTGTACATTGATTTCTCCCTGTGAGCAGCAACATAAGTTTGAGACTAACTGTGTATGACTAAGGCCCCATTTGCTGTCTCCAGCCCTCTGTGAGAAGCATGGTTTCACTTGGGCCAGAAATGTCTGTGGATAGTTTTCAAAGGGACGCAGGCCCTGTTAGATTTCCCAAGGTTTAGACTGAGCTGGGTTGTTGGGTTTTTTCCCTCTCAAGCTTTCTGCCATTTCTTTGTGCCCACGAAGTGAGCTGTGCGTGCAGAATGGGAGAGGCATCCCTGCCAAGGACCGCTCGTGAAAGGCGGTGGGGCAAATTTTTCTGAAAGCATGCAGCTCACATGAGGCCAGAATCGGAGTGAGTTTGACAGCATTGGGCCAGCAAAACTCAGTGCCCAGAACAAAGTCACAGTAGTGTGACTGGGTTGGGCATCCTCGATGGAGCTGAAGATGCTGTGGAAGAGCCAGGAGAGGACCCAGTCAAGGTAGTGTAGTTGGCCACCATATTGCCTGCTCTTGGTGGTGTGGACTCTTCTTTTCTGTCTTAGTCAAATGGCTTCAACTTGCAAACACTGGTTTATTCCCTTCTAAATACCACCCTCTGGGCTAGAAACACCAGTCCCCTGTCCTTCCAATCCTGTTTTGACAAGCATTTCTAATTCCTTCACTTTCCTCATTTTACTACAGAATGGGAAAGCCAATGGACCAAAGAAGCATATATCCCAAAGAGAAGTTAAACATCACACCCATTTATAGAGGGAGCAATTGAAGGCCAGATTACTTACCATGAATTATACAAGCTTCTGGTGTGAATTCAGCTATGAGAAGAATATGGACATTCTTGAACTCGCCTAAATAAACCAAGGTTTGTTGAAGATGATCCCCGGTCACTTACAGAAATGGTCTCCCCATCTCCAAAATTCTAGCCCAAAAAGGAAAAATTTTGTTAGACTAGAAAACAATTTGTGTGGTCATTATTTTTCCCCCTTTGGGTTACAAAACCCAACCAAGTTTTGGTGATTTTTAATTACCATAAGTACCATCAGTACTCACAGACCAGGATATGAAAATCAAAGAAGCTGGGATTCATCATTCAAAATGCTGGCAGGTCAAGAGAAAGTTATAATAGTAACGTCTAGAACAGGAGTCAACAAAGTACAGCACCCAGCCAAATCTGGCCCCTGCCTATTTTCATGAAAATAAAGTTTTATTGGAACATAGTCCATAGTCATTTATTTACACATTATCTGTGACTGCTTTCTCGAGATTACAGTCAAGAGTTGACTGGTCACAATGGACAGAGCCTCAAGCAGTCAGTATTGGGCTCTTTACAGAACAGGTTTAGTGATCATGCATGTTAAGTGATTCACATCCTCTCTGGTCCTTATCATTCCTCGATGCATATAAATTACAATGATAGGTGTCTTCATGGCATCTCATCAAAATAGGCCAAAAAACATGAGGAAAAAGCAATCAAGAGCTATTAAGAAGAAAAATAGATTCAGGAGCAAAGCCTGAGACTGTGCCTGAATTAAGCCTAAATCCCTAGGTAATGAGAGGTCGGGGGAAGCCTTGCTGAGAGGTGGAGAGCCACCCCTGGCTCTCACCACCCGGCTTCCCATGGAGGGCAGATTGGCGGGCAGCGGTTGGTGTCCGTGTGGAACGGCTAGATAGACAGGCTGAGGATCTTTCCCCAGTGCTTCTGAGCCTTGGTCCTCCAACACCGCTGAGATGGTTCAAATGCCTCATTGAGAGAGGGGTCTAATTCACAGCGAGGCAGGGAGGGCGCCCGGGAAGCATGGAGTTACTTTAGATTGGGGAGAGTGGAGTGAAGGGAGGGGAGGGGACATGTGGGTAGGAAGGACAGTAGAGTGAAACAGACATTATTACCTCATGTACATATATGACTGCATGACCCATGTGACCCTACAACATGTATAATCAGAAAAATGAGAAATTATACTCCATTTTTGTAGGATTTATTAAAATACATAAATGCATTCTACTGTCATGTATAACTAATTAGAACAAATTTAAAAATTAAAAAAAAAAGAGGGGAGAGGTGGTCATCTAAAGATTCTGGAATTTTTCAGAGGGGAGGACATGTCATTATAAAGAGTCAGTGAAACACAGCTGCTTCTTACTCCAGCCTTGACTTATTCCCCAGACGGCCCTGGCTCTTAGAGTTTCTACTGAGAAATTCTAAATTGCTCGTTATAACTGCAGCTACGAATCCCAGAGTGAGTCGGTGGCAATGTGGGTCCCTTCTCCATGCCCTGTGGGCCGTTCTGTCCTTTCAGCCCCCTGAAAGCCTCTGCATGTGGCTTCTGCTGTCCATCCTCCCCAGGGCTGCCTTGAGTCCTGACTTCCAGGCTGCCTCTCTTGCCTCTGAAGTCCTCGAGTCACGTGTGAGTCACTCCATGCCAATCGTTTTTACTGGTTCTCTTAACAAGTGCTTATGAATATGATTTTACATGTCAGAATTGGTTTCCACGTTAGACTGTAAAAGAGTACATGGCAAGCTTTACCGGATCATTTCTTTGCTTCCATTTTATTATTTTCCATGGTAATAACACTCCATAGCCCCCAATCATTCATTTTTATTAGCTGTCTCCAACTAACTTTTATCTGGCATACAGCAGGTGCTCAATAAACATTTGCTGGCTAATGATTTGCTGGAGTAAAATTAGCCCATCGTTCCCATCTGATCCTCGAAGAGCTCTGGCTTCCACTTGGATTCTCTGACCATGGCTCACAGGGCTGGTGGAAGCTGCCTGTAGCCTCTCTCCAACGTCACCTCCCAAAAGGTGCCACCACCTGCTCTGCCACCACGTCCCCAGGGTTTTGTGTCTCTGGCACGGCGTCTGGTGGAGTTGGCCGTGACCATGGTGGAATCTTAGTCACAGGTAAAAACAAAACTTGACAGTGGGTGTTGGCTCTGCAGGGGGCTGGGGAGAATTTTTGTCCCCAAGGGGCATGTGATCAAGGAGGCACTGAGGTGTCTAAGCTGCTGGTCAAGGCGTGGCAGCAAGATCTGCAGACGGTCTTAGAATCGTGTAGATTAAGGGGGCTGGGGAAGCACCCCAAGGAAGGAACCGAGTAAGGCCTTGGTGTGGAGCAAGGGCTCAGCTGTCGGTGTTTGGATCCAGGTCAGCAAGCCTCTGAGAGCAAAGCACAAATGATCAACTGCCTTGGTCCAAGGAGGCTGACAGAGGCTGGGAAGGCTGAGTGGTCACGGACTTGGGGCACAGGGCGTGGATTGGCAAGACCAATTCAGATCCCACTGGCCGGGGTCTACAGTCTACCAGGACAGTGGAGCCATATTATTGCCACTTGGCTTGAGAATTCAGTTACCTGTCATCAGCAAGCACAGGCAAAAGAGCAACAAAGAATTAGGATTCCGGGTGCAGAGGACACTCAGAATGCATGACCGGAAACGTGGGGAGATGGGAACAGAGAGTCTGTCCCTCATGTGGGACATTTCCATATGACTTCTGAGCAGAAGCCAGGTATTTCACCAGGGGCCCCGCTGAAGAACGGCAGTCTCTTCCAGCACGGGATGAAGAACTGTGCAGACATTTAACCCAAGAGGATAAACAGCTGGCAATGAGCCCGTGAATAGATGTGCCACAGGGAAACGCAACGAAGAGCCACAACGAGATGCCACCGCACACCAGGAGAGTGGCCGTCATTTTAAACATAGTGACAGCACCACATGCTGGTGGAGATGCCGAGAGCTTGGGTCACTCGTACGTGGCTGGTGAGAATGTAATCACTTGGAAAAATAATTGTGGTGATTTCTTATAAAACTAACATGCACCACACGTCACCCAGCATCGCACCCTGGGCGTTCCTCCCGGAGACGCGAAAGCCACGGTCATGCAAAACCAGGGCGTGAATGTTCATAGCAGATTAATCACAATAGCCTCGACCTGTGAACACTCAAGTGTCCTTTGGTAGGAAAGTAGCCAAACAAACTCGGGAACAGTCACGCAATGGACAGCTCTTAGTGACCAACAGGGGCTAATTATTGGACGAATCTCAGTGGTTATGTACTATCTGATTTCATCTATATAACCTCGAAATAACTAAAATGTGGAGATTTGTGGGTGCCAGAGAATAGGGATGGGGTACCTCTACAGGGACAGCACAGGGACCTGTATGTTGATGGAAGAGCTCCGTGTCTTGATGATGGTGGTTTGCACAAGTCTACACATACGATAAAATCATGTATGCGTGTGCACATGTGTGTGTAAGACAGGAGTGAAATCTAAAGCAAGGTGCCATGGGTTCCCAGTTTGATGACTGTATACTGTTTGTGCAGGATGTTACCATCAGGGGAAATCGGTGTGAAGAGTACACACAGGACCTCCCTGCCCATTTGGGGGCAACTTCCTGTAGATTTTTAATTATTCCAAAATGAACACCAATGAAAACCAGGCCAGAAAGGCAGTGCGCCAGTTTTCAATATGGCGCCTCCCCAGGGGGTTCTGGTAACTCCCACCCACATGCTTTCACACCTGGGCATCTCACAAGGTGGAACTGCTCTCTTGAAATACCAAGGTTCACTCATGCTCTGTCCTTTGGATGTGTGACTTGTCTTTCCTCACAGATGCTGCCAGAAGCAAGCCATCTGCCCATTTGTTGGGATGGGACTCTTTGGGACTGACCAGGGTGTGGGTCACCTGAAATGGCCTTTTAGCCAGACATATTTGGCGTACACTATTGTATTAGTCAGCAGTTTGTTGCTGTGATAAAATACCTGACAAGAACAACTTAGAGGAGGAAAGATTTATTTTGGCTCATGGTTTCAGAGATTTTAGGCCACAGTAGGCCAACTTCATTGCTCTGGACCTGAGGTGAGACAGAGCATCATGGCGGAAGGGCATAAGAAAGGAAACCACTTAGCTCGTGGCAGCCAGGAAGCAGAGGGGAGCTGGGGAGGGCCCAGGGAGAACATAAGCCCACCCAGGCACACCCCCAGTGACCCACTTCCTTAGCTAGGTCCACGTCCCCTGAATCCACTCAACCATCAGTGGATTGATCCACTGATGAAGTCAGAGCCCCCTTGTTCCTAGCACTTCCCCAAAGTCACACCTATGAACACATGAGACTTCAGGGGACACCCTGACCCACCATGACAACCAAGCTTCATTTGAAACCCCTGGATAGAAACAAGAGCTGCCCTCCGTCAAGACTTTTCTACATGCTGGGCGAAGTTCTGAGTGCTTCACATCCCTGTCTCACTGACGTCCACAGCGGTCCGTGGGAGTGTGACTTGTTCTGAATCTCCATTTTTCAGGTGAGAAAATTTAGGCACAGAGAGGCTAAGTAACTTGTTCCAGGTCATGGAGCTAAGAGGTGGCAAAGGTGAGATTCAAACCCAGACGATCTGGCTCCGGGACCCGAGCATTTAACCTCTGTCTCAATTCGGCTTTAGCAATATTTTCTGTTTCATCAATATTGGTTCCATCCAACACAGAAGACACCAGATCTGCCAGATGAGATCTGATACCACTGCCATTTGAGGGCAATGCACTGTAGCAGGCTGGTGAGATTCCAGAGTGTTGGGGTAAATCATAGCCAGAGTCCAGGCCTGTACTACACACACACACACACACACACACACACACAACCCATACACAGCAGTTGACCGTAAGCAAGTTGATTGACTTCTTTTTTTAATTTAGATTTTTAATAGTTGTAGATGGGCAGAATGCCTTTATTTTAATTGTTTATTTCTATGTGGTGCTGAGGATCCAACCCAGTGCCTCACACGTGCTAGGCAAGCGCTCTGCCACTAAGCTACAGCCCCAGCCCCTCGAGTGACCTCTCTGTGCCCAATTTCCCTTCTATAAAATGGGGCTATTAACAGCACCCACGACAGGGTTGCCTGAGGGTAAAAAATGCATGAAATACAACATAGTGCAGCTCATGGTCCTTGCTTAGAAATGTCAACTATTTTTTTTGGGGGGTCAACTATTATTGAATGATAAACCTGGGTTTTTGGTGCTGGGTAGTGGGAGGGGGGGATGGGGAGTTGCTGCCTGACCATTATTTGTATAAAAGGGGGAATTCCTCAAAGGGTTTATTTTAAGTAGAAGAAAAATGAGAAATTCAAGGGCTTATGTATCATTGTAATATGAATGGGAAAACAAAAAATAAATTTAGAATCTGCATTTTGCAAAAAAAAAAAAATAATAATAATAATAAATAAAGGCCGGGAGGGATTCCTGATCCCTGAGAAAAGCAAAGGCACCATCTCATGAGTCCTGCTGTTTGACGGAAGTCGGAGCCCTCCGGAGCTTGGAGAAATGAGATTGACATGCCACCTCTGGAAAGGCCGTAATGGAGGGAGAAGAGGGTTGCCAAGACCACTGCATCTGTGTGTGAGGGGGGCCACCTGAAGGGACAGCAGAGATGGTTTTTCTACTATTCTAGAAACTACCAAGGGAGGAAGTGGAATGGATGGATAATGCCACTTCCCCCAAATTAAAATATATATACATAAATATTTAAAATCTTTTTGCCCCACTTCATAGAAAATCAGAAGAAACTCTACTTTTGCTGCCAACTCCCTGATTCCAGCTTCCACGACCTTCTCCACATACTCCAGCCCCCTATTGTCTCTCTGTACCGGTCGCTCTGGCTTCCTGCACCAAATATTCACCCACCACAGGACCTTTGCACTTGCTCTCCTCTCTGCTGGCTCTCTTCTCCCACATCTCCATGCAGCTGGCTCATTCCTCCTTTCAATCTTTCCTCCTTTCAAAGGTCACCTTCAAAGTGAGCCCTTTATTGACCACTCTCTACAAAACTGAATATTTGGATTTTTTTCAACGTTAAGTCCAACATAACATTTTTCAGTAACAACTTTATCGTTCGCATATCCATCACCAAGATCATAGTTTCAAGATTGATATTGATCTTTACCTCACCTAGTTTTGCGGGTTGTATTCTGTGGATTCTAAGGTGCGTTGTTCTTCCCAGTTCTGGCATCTTGGATGTCAGGAAGACCCTCACAGGGATGGCATGCCATCATTTGCTGGGCAGAGGACCTTAGATCAGAAACACCTTTGATCGATGAGATGTGGTCTCTAAAGGTTCCATAACCATTTCTTCTAAAGAGTTCAGAGCACAAATTTTAGCTGCACTATTGATAAAAGTGCAAAATAAAAATGCATTTGGAGTTAGTTCATTAACATCACTGGGGTTAGGAGGTCTTCAGATCTGCAGTTACTTCTAAGTTCATGTGCATTAGAGGGTGGGGCATTTTTCATTAATTTTGAATTCTAACTGTTCTTTTCAGACTCTCTTCCTTTCCTTCTCTCCTGTTTCTGCTTCTCTAAGACTTGCTGGGAGCGGGGGCGGTTCTTTGCTTTTGAGAATGTTAAAAACGGTATTAATGAAAAACCTCCACAGTGACTCTGTCTTTGAAAACTGATATCAAGGTGAATGTCGAGTGGAAATTTGGGGCTTGCTGAGCTGCCACGGGCAGTTTGCATTTAAACAAGTTGTGACTTTGATTTAAGAATTTGACTCGGTGGGTCGTATATCCAGAGCAGGAGATGATGTATATACTGTTTCCATCAGAAATATCAAGTTCTTTATGCGATGTGTTTATTTCTCTGAGTAGTTATGTATTTAATAAATAATGTGTTTCAGTGGGTATTATTTTCATTTCAGTGTTTAATACCTGCACAATATGTCTCAGATTCAGGGTGAATGGCACCTCATAAATTATGAGCCGTTATTAGCTACTTTCTCGTTGCATCTTAATAATTAGGTTGAAAAGAAAGGGCAGACTTTTATAAGCATTCATATTTTCTGTTTACAAGGCTTTTACTGACGTCTAATAAATTTAATTACCTCTAATAAGAAGAGGAAATGAAGTTCTATTTAGCAAATTCATAGCTTTGAAATGCATCTTGTAGCTTTTATGAGGATGGCAAACTCCAGGAAGGTGAGAGCTATTTAGGAAGCCGTCACTGGGCTCAACTAACTGCAAAACTGTTAAATTATTTTTGTTTCCATTTTATTGCTTAACCTCCAGGGTAAACTTCAGGCTACCTGAGAAAACAGCCACTCAGGAACTTTCAACTCCACTCGCTTTACCCCACGGGGCCAGAGCAGGCTCCTGTATTAAAGGTACATTTTTCAAACACAATTTTAAATTTGGAAATTGATTGTGTCTTGACCTACTTATTTCCAAGAGCTGTTCATTGCCGACTCCTTTGTTTTGCTCATATTGTAAATCTATTGTTCTTTCAGGAGGACTCCCAGCGAGGTAGGGGTGGCGGACGGATCGATGCCACAGCAAGAGGAGCCCTTGGAGCCAGGACTGTCGCTGGATCAGACCCGCACTGGGCGGGACCCGGCTGCAGAACGATGCCCGGGCTCCAGTGACTGCCTCCCACAGGGGGCTGCCAGCTTGCCAGCTTGCCTGCCGGGTTATAAAGACTGTGTATAAAATATTTAAAGACTCACTTTATGGGGCATAAGACAGTTCATTTGGATTTATTTTTTGATCCAGTATCTTCTCAAATAAAACTTCCTAAGCATCCAGATTTCCACTTATTGTCACGTATCAGATGCCGGCAGCTCCCTGGGAGAGCCACGCAGGTCAGTGATAACTCTTCCCTTTCGTGGTCTTTCTTCAAGACCTAAAAACAATCTGGGTGTTAATAAGAAGGTCTTGTGAATGAACACTCGTCCCTTCGAGGGATCCTCAGGCCAGGGCCCCTCATCAGGATGAGAGGGGGTTGGGGTCGACCCCAGATCCTGGTCCCCACACCGGCAACCGTTCCCCTCATTCCTCTGAGACCATTACCCTAGAGCCGTGCCACAACCCACTTTCCTTTATTTGACAAAGTCTTTATTCCTGCCCACATTATTTCTGCTGGGACAAGGCTAATAGCCTGCTAGTGGATCTTTCTGCCTCCAGTTTTGGCCCTTCTGTCCTGTGATCCACAACAGCTTCCCCTAAAAGAATGAATGTGTTGCCCCAGAGCCCTATCAGGTCCCAGAGCAGCCCTCTAATCTCATCTCTATCTCCGCCCTGTTCCACTCCACCCCGGCCCCACCACGCCTCTGGAGCCAATCACAGTATTCATGTTTCCCAAATATACCTGGTCCTTCCAGGAAGTCAAATAGCTTTCTTGGTGCCTTTGCTATGGTGGCTTCAGTGGAGGGGTCAGAGTTAGAGTCAGAGTTAGTGGAGGGCAGACAGGGTGGGCACAATGAGTAGATCACCTCACTGCTTCAAATGATCTGTATGGAAAGGAAGAGGGTTAGGAAAGGGTGTCTTTGAGCACATTTTATGTGCCTCTTGGCTATTTCAACTTCTTTTGAGAATTGCCTGTTTATGTCCTTTGTCATTAAAAATAAATCAGTCATTTTTATTGATTTGTGGGAACTCTTTGCATATTTAGGATATTATCCCTCTCAGTTGTATGTGTTCCAAGTATTGTCTTCTATCATTTGTTTTGAATTGTTTATGATATCTTTTATCATACCTAACCATTTGATTTTCAATCATTAAATCTGTTAATATTTTATTATTGCTTCTTCTTTTTCTTATAAGCTACCCATCACAGATTACTCCTTGTTTTCTTCAGATTTTTTGTTTTGTTTTGTTTTATGTTTTTTCTTCCAGATTCTAATTCATCACACATTTATCTTGGTGGATGATGTGAAGGAAGATTATCTACCCGCCTCCTCCTGCCATGAATCCAATTGCCTTACCACCTAACAAAGACCAACTGATGCTTCCCAAACTGATTTGAAAGTCCATCTTTTAAATATTCTAAATGCTAATTTTTAAAGGAGAACCATCTTGAATGTGTTTAAAAATATAGAGGAAAGGTGAGTTTGAAGAATTCAAGAAAGTCCCAAGAATGCTGGGAGAAGTCTTGGATTTGGAAGGTGGGAGGAAATTGAGTTGGAGAACAGAGTTTCATCTTGAGAGGAGACTGGAGGGAAGGAGGTGATGATGGATCACCTCGCTGCTTCAAATGATCTGTATGGAAAGGAAGAGGGTTAGGAAAGGGTGTCTTTGAGCACATTTTATGTGCCTCTTGGCTATTTCAACTTCTTCTTTTGAGAATTGCCTGTTTATGTCCTTTGTCATTAAAAATAAATCAGTCGTTTTTATTGATTTGTGGGAACTCTTTGCATATTTAGGATATTATCCCTCTCAGTTGTATGTGTTCCATACATACAGTATGGGTCACTGCCAGCGAGGTGACGAGACCCGGGAGAGTTGATACCTGAAGTCTCCATTTTCTCCGTGAAGGGGTAGCAGTCCTTTACTGAGAGGAACGACAGAGCAGGGAATTTAGGGAAAGCAATTAACCATGGAAGTTTCCATTTTGGTGGGATGAGAGCAACGGGAAGAATGTTGGGAAGGAAGACACAGACCCACTCTTAGGGTGTAGATGTGGTGTCCCCCAAAATCTCACGTGTGAGATCGTTCAAGAAGGTTTGGAGGAGAAATGATCGGGTTACAGTCTTAACCTGCCAGCGAATTGATCCCTATGGGGTTAAGGGAGTGGTGACTGGAGGCAGGCGGGCTGCGGCTGGAGGAGGCATTCGCTGGGGCGTGGCCGGGGTGCACACCTGTATCTGGCGAGCGGAGTCGCTCTGCTCCCCGATCACCTGATGTGAGCTGCTTCCTCCGCCACTCTCCCTTCCTGATGCTCAGCCTCCCCGGAGCCCTGAGAAATGCAGTCGCTGGCTCTGGCCTCTCCGATGCCGGGAGCTCTCTAATAAACCTTTTTTCCTCTACAGTAGTGCCGGTTGGGTCCTTTAGTCACAGCGGCGAAAAAGCTGATGAAACGCCCCCATCTGGGCCCATCCCACCTCAGCATCTTCACACGTGAATTGCCGCAGTAGCTCCCTAGAGGCAGCTGTCTGTTCTGGTCACCGCTGTACCTCTGTCATCTAGAATAGCTCCTGGCACATAGGAAGTCTTGCATGCCTACTGGAAAAATTAATGAATGCTGGGAGCTTTTTTGCAGTGGAGTGAAGGTTCCAGAGGACACAGTCGAATGACGAGAGGAAGTGCAGGGAGGGTAGAGCTGCGAGGCACAGCACTGTCCTGTGGAGCTATGAAGGTGCACCCTCCAATCGGCATTTGCTCAAGATGCCAGATGGAAGGCTGCCCGGGAGAGTTGCCTATGCCTCTTCCTGTGAGGCAGGCATGGGCATGACTGGTACTGGGAGCTTGCCTCCTCCCTAGGTGACCAGTGGATCCTCAGGGCTTGGTGGCTTCAGTCATCACATGAAGTAGCTGGAGAATACCTGCGGTGAGTCCTGAAGAAGCCCTTGCCCAGGTGACTGAGGAGAGAGAATCACTACTACCAAAGACCCACACACCCCTCTGCAGAATTGAGCCCTGGTGACTTGGACACCAGACCTTTCCTTGGTTCACCCAGAAACCCTCTGTAATGCCAAGAAGTGAGCAGGTCCACAGAGAAGGCCCTGTCAATATTACAGACCCTCAACAAGTTCTATGGAATGATAAGTGACTTGATGATTGGAGGTGCTTATGGCTTGGATGTGAGGTGTCCCCCGAAAGCTCACGTGTGAGACCTTGCAAGAAGGTTCAGAGGAGAAATGATTGGAGTCTGAGAATCTTAACCCAACCAGTGAATTAATTCCTGATAGGGATTAACTGAGTGGAGAGGGACTAACTGGGTGGTAACTGAAGTGGTGGAGGAGTGGGAAGTAGGCGTGACTTTGGGTTTATATTTGTATCTGGTGAGTGGAGTCTCTCTGCTTTCTGATCATGATATGAGCTGCTTCCTTCCGCCATGATGTTCTGCCTCACCTCAAGCCCCGAGGAATGGAGCCTGCTGTCTGTGGACTGAGACCTCTAGAACCATGAGCCCTCAAATAAACCTTTCCTCTCTATAGTTATTCTGGTTGGGTTCTTTAGTCATAGCAGCAAAAAAGCTGATAAAACACAGGGCCAGCAGAACATTCTCAATTTCAAAGGGAATA
The DNA here is from genome assembly GCF_902686445.1 of Sciurus carolinensis. Taxonomy (NCBI): domain Eukaryota; kingdom Metazoa; phylum Chordata; class Mammalia; order Rodentia; family Sciuridae; genus Sciurus; species Sciurus carolinensis. Next base: position 29,573,412 of record NC_062228.1, on the reverse strand, counting down.
GAGACATCTCCCCTGGGTCACTCTCTTTGCTTCTGTAGTAGTCATTAGTGCTGTTGGCCGAAAACTTCCACCTGCCCACCTTCTGAGGACATGTTAAGATTGTATACCCAAGCCTTCAGTAGGACAGGTGATTTGTCTGGCCGAAGAATTTTGAGCACAATTTTCATGTGTCGTGTCCAAATTAAAGCATTTACTTGCTGGTAGAAGACCTTCGGATGTCCTTCTCCTTCTGGCGTGTGCTGCCCTATATGCTGGAGCCCCTGAAAGAGTAGAATGAGCCCCCTGTTATGGTTTATATATGAGGTGTCCCCAAAAACTCCTGTGTGAGACAATGCAAGAAAGTTTAGAGGTGAAATAATTGGATTATGAGAACCTTAACCGAATCAGTGCATTAATCCAGTTGAATGGATTAACTGGGTGGTAACTGTAGGCAGGTAGGCTGTGGCTGGAGGAGATGGGTTGCTAGGGTGTGACTTTGGCTTGTATATTTTGTCCCTGGTGAGTGGAGCGCTCTCTCTGCTTCTTGGTGCAATGGCGGCTGCTTCTCTGCCTGGTAGCTTTCCTCTGCCACACCCTGCTGCCACGGTGCTCTTCCTCACCTCTGGCCCAGAGTCCATCCATGGACGGAGACCTCTGAAACCGTGGGCACCAAATAAACTTTTCCTCCTCTAAAACTGTCCTCGTTAGCTCTTTGGGTCACAGTGGCCACAGTGTAAAAGCTGACCAAGTCACCCCTCTAACAACCCATGCTGGACATGAAGCATGAGTGAGAAATTGAAGGAATGCTTGTTACTTAGTATAATCCAGACTACCCTGACTGATACATCTTCTGTTCTAATCTGAACCTTGATTATAACTACATTCCTAGAGTAAAGAGAAAGAAAACCTACTCTTCAGCCACCAAATTTCTTTTCTTTCCCTTTAAAGGATTTTTTGTTGTTGTTGTTGTTGTTAAATATATGTAACATAGGATTTACCATTATAACCATTTAAAAACATAATTCAGTGGTGTTTAATTCATTCACATTGTTGTACAACCATCACCAAGAAATAATTCCAGCACTTTTTAATCTTATACAGAAATTTTGGACCCATCAAACAGTAACTTCAATTCTTCCCTCCATCCAGCTCTTGGTAACCACCATTCTGCTTTCTGTCTCTAACTATATGACAATTCTAAGTACCTCATTTAAGTGGAGTCATACAGTATTTGGCCTTTTGTGTCTGGCATATTTCACTTACCATGATATCTTCGATGTTCATCTACATTGTGACATAGGATCAGAATTTCATCCCTTTTTAAGGTTGAATAATATTCCATTGCATGCATATACTTCATTTTGTTTATCTGGTTTATATATTCATGGACATTTGAGTTGTTTCCTCCTTTGGGTTACCATGATAATGCTGCTATGAACATAACTGTATAGATATTTCTTTGAGTCCCTGCTCCTAATTCTAATTCTATAACCATACAGGAATTGCTGATCACGTGGTGAGTCTGTATTGCCCTTTTCTGAAGATCTGCCAGACTGTTTTCCACCATTGTGGCGCCATTTTGTATTCCCATCAGCGATGCAAAGGTGTTCCAATTTCTCTAGGTCCCCACCATCACTCCTTGGGTTCTGGGTTTTGTTTCTGTATTTTTCACTGTGGTCCCACTTTCTTCTTGATCCTTTCTTTGTCAAGTGGAAATGAAGCTCTAGTTGTCACTGTCCCTATGGGTTGCAAAAATACTTTTAAAGTTTGGATTTAGGTACAAAGTGAGTGACCTTGCACAATGAGGCCATGGATGGATTCAGTCCATTCTGCCTGTTCTTCCTGTGTCATGCCCCTTCCCAGGGGCCCCTTCTTAGATCTTTCCTCCTGCTCAACTCCTCGCTTACACGGACAGGAGAGTGAGACCTCCCAGGAGGAGTTGCTGTCTACATACACGGAAGCTTTTACCCAGAGGAATACATTGCAAATGACGCGAGTTCAAGATTCAGTGAAGACGATGTTCTGGGGTGGGGCACCCCTGCAATTGAATCACACAGACTTCATGAAGAGAAAGCCCCATTTCCTGAAGGGTAACCCATCTGTCTGTTGTGCTGCCATTTAGGTCACTGTATTTGGAGTTAAGCTCTCGCATGTGCTAAATAACAGTACGATGACATGACTTTACCCAGACATATCCTTGAGAACCCATAGAGCCCAGCTATAAAATCTAGCATCTTTATTGGAACAAAGCCTGTAATAGGACTGAAACCGAGTCCTGACCTTCTGGGACGTTCTTTAGGCTCCGCCAAGTGATGGCTCTGTGTGGAATCTCTGAGGCCCGATCAGAGCACTGTCATGACGTGGACCCAGACTGAGGGTGTCTTGTCAGTCAGGCTGTGTCACATGCTATTATGGTTTGCATCTAAAATTTTTCCCCCAAAGAGCTCATGTGTGAGGCAAGGAATGCAGCAACGTTCACAGGTGAAAAGATTGGATTATGAGAGTTGTAATCTCCATCAGTGGATTAATCCATTTGATAGATCTGAATGGACTACTGGGTGGTGGCTGCAGGCAGGTGGAGTGTGGTTGGAGGAAGCAGGTCACTGATAGCATGGCCTTGGGTGAGATCTGTCCCTGGCTTTCCTCCTTCACCCTCTCTCCCTCCCTCTCCTTCCTTTCCTTGATGCCAGAAGCTGAGTCGCTTTCTTCTGCCGTGCCTTTCCATCTTGAAGTTCTGTCTCCCCCTTGAGCCCAGAACAATGGATTTGACCTATGATAGATAGATTGGTAAGCCACAATAAGCCAAAATAAGTCGTTCTTGTCGGGTGTTTTGGATACAGTGACGAAGAACTGCCTGACATAGATTCCATCTTCAAATATGGCACCCATTGTCTCCCAAAGTGCGCCCGAGCAGCAAGAGCAGCCTCATGGCTCCTTCGAGGTGTGGATACAGATGCCAGGGAAGCTGCTTCCCATCCCAAGTGGGAGGTGCACCCTGTGGCCAGTGAAACTGGAGTGACAGGAAGGTGAGCCAACCCTAAGAAGCCCTGATGGCTGTCCCAGGAGGTAGGCGTGCTAGAGTCATGGGTCTGAGGAGCGGAACAGGGCAGAGCTAGCTTCTGTACAGGGGCACTTGTGGGCATGAGCCATGCCCAAGCTCCGCCCCTGATGTCCCTTGGTGCCCACCTCTCCACTCCACCTCAAATGCCTCCTACTTTGCTCCTGGGCACTTCCTAGGGCTCCAGGGGTACATCACTTACCACAAAGATGCACCATCATGGAGTTCATGAGTTGCCTGCCCAAAAGGGAAGTCAAGAGCCCATCCCATAGTTCCTGATAAGAACGCCAAGACTCTGCAGCAGTGATGGCAAGGATTGAGCAAAGAATTTGATCTTAACCACAGGGATGTATGATGCAAAAAGGAAAATCTAACTGTGAGTTGGCTTTGGACATAACAAAGCAGGTACCTTAGCACCTTGTCCAAACCAAGTGTTTTAGTCAGCTTTTTTGTTGCTGTGACCAAAAGATCTGGCAAGAACAATTAGAAGAGGAAAAGTTTATTTGGTGGCTCATGGTTTCAGAGACCTCAGTCCATAGATGGCCGAGTACATTCCCTGGGGCTCAAGGTCAGACAGGACAACATGGCTGAAGTGTGTGGCAGAGGAAAGCAAGTCAAAACATCATAACTACAGAAGGAGGGGGAGGGAAAGGGAGAGGGAGAGAGAGAGAGAGAGAGAGAGAACTAAGCTTAGCTCACAAAATGTGTACTCCAAAGACACACCCCCAGGGACCCACCTCCTCAGCCACACCTTACCTGCCTGCCTTCAGTTACCACTCAGTTAATCCCTATGAGGGGATTAATTCATTGATTAGGTTAAGGCTCTCATAAGCCAATCATTTCACTCTGAACTTTCTTGCAGTGTCTCACACATGAGCTTTTGGGTGATACTTCATAACCCAAACCATAACACCAAGTGTTTCTGGGTCACTCAGTTTCCCCAGCACAGCCAAAGGGTCTTATTCTGATTTCAGGATGAATAAATCCACTGCTCTCAAAGTGGAACTTGCCCCGAGACCAACCTCAGTATCCAGCCTAGGAACTGCCAAGGGTTCAGAAATATTGGAGTCTAGGCTCAGATTATTCTGCAAGTACTTCCCTCTGGAACACAGTTGGGATGATTCAGTGATTTTTAGTACATTCCCAAAGTCATGCATTCATTACCACAATCTAACTCCAGAACTTTTCTATCACTCCAAAAAGAAACCCCACATCCATTAGAAGTTATTCCCCAGGACCCTTCTCTCCAGCACCTCCCATCATCTCTTTTCTGTCTCTGTGAACTTGCCTATTCTGGAATCATATAATATGTGATTGTGTCTGGCTTCTGTTACCTAGCATAATGTTGTCAAGGTTCATCTATGTTGTGCACATTTTAGTATTTCTTTGTTTTTAATGACTGCATAGCATCCAATGTACAGCTAGACCACGCTCTCCTTATTTACCATCAATGTAAATCAATGAATAGGTGTTTTGATGGCTTCCACTTTTTGATTATTATGAATAATGTTGCCTTGACCATTCATGCACAAGTTTTTGTGTGCACCTACATTTTAGGTTCCCTTGGAGACATGCTTAGGAGTGGAGTTGCTGGATCTCAGAGTAGTTCTATGTTTCACTTTTGGAGGAACTGCCCGACTGTTTTCCAAAGTTCCTATACCATTTTACATCCCCTCCGACACTGTGTGAGGATTCCAGTTTCTCCATATCTTCATTAACATGGTTTTTCATATTTTTGATTATAGTTATCATAATGGTAGAAAGTGATATTTCATTGTGGTTTGATTTTCATTTCCCTAATGACTAATGGTGTTGAGTATGTTTTCATGTATATTCACCATTTGTACATTATCTTTGGGAAAAGGGCTGTTCTAAAAATTTTATTTTAATTGTGTTAATTCTGATTTATTGTTGAATGATAAGAGTTCTTTATATATTCTGGATACTAGTCCCTTATCAGCTATATGATTTGCAAATATTATCTATCTCCTGTTCTGTGGGTTCTCGCTTCAATTTCTTGGTAGTGTCCTTGCACAAATATTTTTAATTTTGATGAACCAACTTATTTTTTCCTTTGCTTAAATGTGCTCTTAGTGCTATACCTGTCCAAAGGTTCTTAAGAGTCCTTTCAGTTGTTCTAGACAATGCTAAGTGACATTCCCATGGTGCCCGCACATCTCTGTTGAAGAAGTGGTCTCTGTGTTTGGGTTGACCAGGGCTCCCAATATGGTCCGAATAAGGGCTCAGCCGGGCAATAGCTATGCTATTGCCTCCAAGGGGTAGATGTGACAATGATCAAGAATTACGCTGGGAACTAGGGGAATGTCCAATTGCAACTCTCATTTACTTCATTTGGGAGGAGCAAGTAGTTCATATTTGCTTTAAAACCCTTTAAAAGATGGATAGGTAGAGATCTATATTGAACTTTCCCCTGTGGGCGTTTCAAATCTTCTGCTGGTCTCTTGGTTTATGGTCACGGTTTGACCAAGTGTCTCTTTTCTCCTCCAGGGACAGCAGACTTTGGTCCATCTGTCCAGTTCCATAGCAGACCATGCTCATCTCAGCGGCTCTTCTCAGTGTCCCCTTTGTCCTTCTCTTTATAGGACAGATGGTCTGAGCCTGAATGGCCCTCGTATCTCTGAGCAACCAAATTCTGAGTTTTGCCCTCTGAAATTCTGACCGCGTTCACCTCTGTGCTCTGTGTGAGACACAAGCAGAGAACGACGTGGAACCTTCACAGGGGCACTGAGGGGACTCTTCTGTCCAAGGGCAGAAAGAACCCAACAGAGTCCTGGTCGGTGTGGCACTCTGGAGTGTGGGGGATTTCAGGGAGGTCATCTTGCGCTCCTGTTGGACTAGGATGCCGGAAGTCTAAGGTGTGAGTCTAAAGCCAGATGGTGGGTCTGCATCTCTACTTTCAATTCTCTCCCCACCGGGTCCTTTTCCCTGCCAGCTTCCAGACAGCAGCCTGGGTAGAGCAGGAGTTCCAGGTTTGTCATGGAAACAAATGAAGTAAGGCCTTCAAGGAGGACAGCTCTGGTGGTTTGCAAGGGAAGTCTTTCCGCCCCTGCCTCGTGACTCGGCTGGAGGAGCTGAGTGAGAGAGAGGCAAGGCAGGGGGTGGACCAGAGGCACTTACAGCGGCGACGGAAGAGAGGATGAATTCACTGCCTAATGAGAAGGATCTGTCATGCTCCCGTCTCACGGCCGCATCCCCAGGATGGATCACGCAATTGAAAAGCGAGAACTAAAACACCCTGCCTCCTTCTCATTTATTAGGACTTAGAGAAAATGAATCGGATTTGGAGCTCTCTGGGGTCAGCCTTGAGCTCGGTTCCTTTTTAGCTGGGAGCTGGAGGGTGGGGAAAGGTCAGCATCCTGTCCCCAGAGCTGTTAACCAGCTCGCCAAGAGGCTGAGCAGGCAGGGAGGGGGACACTGCGACATTAGGGAATGAAGTTTGCTGTCTGACACCGCTGGCCATGAAGGTTAAGGAGCTGGTGACAACTGATGATTTCTCAAGGGCGTATTGTTTGCAGATGGCTTTCCAGTGATTTAGGCAGGTCGTTAGTGGATCAATACTTTTCTCAGGAGCCTCTGGATTCCCTGGCTGCTTAACAGTTGAGCCTAGGTGGTCGTTTCCAATGAACAATGGTGCCCGATGGTGGGGGAAACCTCCTTGCTCCTTGTAGCTGCCACCTGATGGCCTACTAGGTGCCAGATACTGCATTAGCTGTTTTGTGCCTTTGTATCATTAGTTTGCATCATTTTGTAAAGGAGTCACCTGAAGCTCAGGGGGAATCAAGGACCTTGCCTGCAGTCACATAGTATGACCAGAACATTCCCTCTGCTTGTCAGCTCATACAATGGATTGAACCTTCCTGAACTCCATGTCCTCAGCTTGTTAAATGAGATAATGTGTGCCTGATACACAGTCAGTGCTCAGTAACAATAGACAAGGTGCTGACCGAGGCCCAGATGCTTGCAAGTTCCATATACTTTTCATATATCACAGGAACCTTGAGAGAGGAAGAGGTGTGATTGTATTTTGCCAGTGTACACTGATGTATTTTTCGAGATACACTGATGGTGTTATTTCTGGCTAAATGTGCTTAACAGATACCACTAAGTCACTGACCTGGCCAGGATCACACAATAGTACCCAGGCTCCAGGCTGAGCCGTCTTGGCTCCAATTCCAGCTCCACCACCCACCAGCTGTGTGACCTTGGTCAAGTTAACTAGCCATTCTGTGCCTCTGAGTCTTCATCTACAAAATGAACATGAGAGTAGTACCTAAGGGGATTAGATGAGTTAATACATGCAAGCGCTCAATGAACGCTCCCTGTTATCATTACTGTCCTTTGACAGGCAAGGAATGGAATCCTGACCACATTTGAACAGGTCCATGTTTGGGTCATGAGGCTGTAAGCTGCTCCTTAGGGCTGCTTCTTAGATGTTTTTTATATTGTTGGATGTTAAACACAGGAACAAGTAAGGAAAGGAGATGGAACATTTAGAGAAAGAACACAGGAGGTTTGATGTAGGAAAGGGAAACATTGAAGGAGCTCAGGAGACCTGAGTGTCCCTCCAGGCTTGGCCACTGACCACCTAGGGGACTCCGGCCAGGCACAAACTCCTTGGGAATCAGTTCCTTCGTCCATAAAGTGAGAAGGTCAACTAAAGCCCATTCATTTATTTAGACCTTTACTTACCCAGCATATTTCCAGCCCCTCTGTGCCAGGCACTGGGGACACATGAGGGTTTCACAGGGATTCCACTCTAGTCTGGGGTCAGACCAAAAGCAAGCAGCCCAACATGGAGAAACGTGGGGGTAAGAATCACCACTGCACTGAAGCCCAGCTGGAGAGGTGGGGAGGCAGATGTCAGGGAGGCCCCTCTGAGGTGCGCTGACCCTGGAGGAGCGGTCAGTCTGCAGGAGACTGTCCCAGGCGGAGGTCTATAGGTGCCACAAGAACTGGCATGTTCAAGGAACACAGAGGAGGCCCAGGTAGGATGTGAGCAGGTGGGAGGGAGGAAATCCGAGTGACAGAAGAAGAGGTGAAGGGCTTGGTCTCACGGAGCCTGCGTGCTGGGCAGGGAGCTTGGGATTTTCATGTAGAAATTGCGGAGGGGCTTCAGCCAGGAGAAGGCATCGCACGATTTCCACTGTTGGACAGGCAGTCCGGCTGTCAGGTGGAGAACAGCAAGGATGCCACTCGGGAGCGTCTCTTGGAGAGGTTCAGAAGCCAGAGAACGCAGGTGATGGCAGCCGGATGGAGAAACAGAGCTGGGCTTGAGCCGCGGTGGGTGCAGAGACCCAGGTCTCCCTGTCGATGGCTGTGGAGGCTGGGGAGGAAGGTAGGAAGGACGGCCTCTAAACCTGGGCCTGAAGTCTTCCGATTTTATTAGGTTGTGCTCCTGCAAAAACAGCCCCAGGATCTCAGTCGCTTGCAACAGAGTTTTCTCTCTCACTTAGGTCTCGTGTCAGCTACCAAACACTGTGGGTTCTGGAATCTACTCCACACATTTTTTTTTTTTTTAATCCCAGGACCCAGTTGGAAGGAGCAACTTCTATTCCACAGAGAGTGAAAAAAAGAAGGAGAACTGGCAGAAACACTCAAAGCCTCTTGAAGCCTCTGACTGCTTCGCCTCCACTCGCACACCGTGGGGTGCCGCGAGCCAGCCCCGTGGTCCTGCTCACCGTCAAGGGGCAGGGTTGCATATTTTGCCCACAGGAAGGACTCCAAGTTCAGGACACTGAGCAGGGTGGAGAATCCTCACCCAGGCCCAGGAGTGACTCTCAGGAAGCAGTCACCGAACAGCGCAGGGTCCAGGCTACCAGCTGAGTGACTGGTAAAGACCTGGGTGGGGAGTGGAGGGAGGAGGTAGCACATTTGCCAGGGTGCCATCCATAATTGTCCCTTCACCTTATGTCATCTGAGTGCCCAGCAGGAGCTCGGATCAAATGTCAATTGAAGGAGTGGACCATGGACCAGCCTGGGAGTGTCGTGCCTCAGAGATGGCATCCTGTGCAGCTGAACTGTTTCAGAGAAGACGGGCCAGGTGTTCTCGGGACGGGAGGGCATCCAGGTTAATTTCCCTCAAGAAAGAGGCCGGTAACCTGAGCTCTTCTGCTTTGTTAATCCACTCTTTTCAGTCCAACCCCCAAGTTCTTGGGGGTGAACCAGGGTCCCCCTTCTTTGTTCTCTCTCCTTTACGCCAGGCTCGGGTCTCCAGGGCCTCTGGAAAGGTCAAGTACTAGTTCCCTGCCTTCCTTTTCAGTGATCAAAAAATGGTTCCCTGGTTGAACAATGGCCTGGCCATCTGTGAGACGTTAACTGCATAATGGAATGTAACTCCGAGGGCTTTTAAAAACACCAAGAGAGATTTTATTGTAACTAATCGTGATGGATGGTGAGTGTGGTCACACTCTGAACATTAATCTTTGTGCCAAGCCTAGGACTAAAGAGCCAAGGAACGCCATCGTTCGGAGAGCCTAGACCCCAGCCATGGGCCAGTCGCATGGGAAAATCTTGAGACCTCATCTGCATTCAGGGCAGATTCCTTGCCCACCTCCCTGTGGCCCCTGCCCACCCAGTTCTCAGCTCCTCTGCTGGCGAGGTCACCCTGGCGGCCTCTGCTTGAATGATGGGCACCCCTGGCACCCACTCAGGACTCCCAGGAGCAGAGAGGGAGGCAGCTCATGGGGGAAGGGGCTGGACAGGGTCGTGAAAGCCCTGACCCCCCTCCATTCAATTAAAGAGAAGAACGAGTCAAAGATCAGGGCGAGCTCTCGACAGAGAAGTTCATGTGTAATAGCCGCTCTGATCAGCCACGTCCATTCTTTTAAGAACCATCATGCTCCCAGGAACTTGGCTAAGCCTCCTGCTTTATAAAGTACGTTGATGAATCAGTCAAGGTTTTATGGCTGCTGGTAAAGGAGCAAGAACACTGGACTAAGAGTCAGAGGTTCTGGACTCAAAAGTCAGCTCTATGACTTCGCGAACAATCACAAAGGACAATCACTTCGCCTCTCTGGGCCTCATTTTTCTCACCTATCATCTGTGAAGTGGGTATTCTAATAACCAGGCTACCTTGTTAAAAGGGTTTGGGTGAGGAGCATGACATTGTGTCTCAGCACTGTGTATTGTAGAACTTTAAGGTATTTTAAAAATTCAATTAAAATTTGGGAAAAAAATCATAAAAATAACTAAGATATAATTCTGCACTCCTCCCCACTCCGCCGAAAAGCAAACAGCAATAAATGGGGGGGGGGGACCCAAAGAGGAAATGAGAAATAGAAAACCGGACTGGTTTCTTTTTCAAAGTGGAGCTGTGGACTGGCTTCCTGTTCCCAGAGGAGTCGGCATTTTGAAACTCAGCATTTTGGAATCTGAGAATGCTGAGTCTGAAAGTTTCTGTCCCTCCAAACTTTCTATGCTAAAAACCTAATCACCAAGGTATTAGGAAGTGGCTTTGGGAGGTGATTCAATCATAAGGGTGGAGCCCTCTTGAGTGGGATTAGTGTCCTTTTCTTGGAAGCCCCAGAGGGCTGCCTTGTCCCTTCCACCAGGTGAGAACTCAGCAAGAAGATGCAGTCTTCTCTGAACGACTCCTCCCAGTCACTGAATCTGCCAGCACTGTGACCTGGGACTTGCCAGACTCCAGAGATGTGAGCAATAAACATGTTGCTTACAAACCACCAAGATGACGGTCATTCTTGTTACGGCAGTGTGAATGCACTAAGACAGAGGATGTGGTGCCTTTATCATATAGTAGCTGTGGCAAAATCTTGCTTTGAAAAAATATTCTGAGATAACTTTTCTGTAGGTCTTTGCTGCATGATAATTAAAATATCTTCTTATGATGTTGTACTGAGACTAGGTCTCGGTGCTTTCTGATATTGAGCAATTAATCATCCCCAAGGCAAGGGGCCAGGGTCCGGGGCCCCAAGAAGCACCGTAGGATAGGAGGAACACATTGGATTTACCAGTGGTGGTTCCCATCCAATGGTAGTAGCTGCCAGAGAGAGCCAGGTTCAAAGACAGAGAACTGTGACCATGACCTTTTGGCTGCTATGACCCATGCAGACACAGTCCTGCCTTTTAACACTGAAGCTTCTTGGGGCTCCAGTGAGTTTCCAGATTCTTCTCAGAGTTCCTCTGAGTCTGGCACTAAATGTGGGTTCTTTGACATTCCTAGAATTATTTTTTCACTTTAATTTCTTCAGCTTTCAGAAATACTTTAAAAATTGGGGTCTATTAGCTGCAGTCTTTTCTGTTTTCTAAAACAATCACAGATTTTTTTTCTTAGATATCTTCAAAAATTTCTTAGAAATTTTGGAAATGAAGGAAGATAATTGTTGGGCTCAACTCTGAATTTTAAGACCAAGTCTCTGGACCTATTTAATCATTTTTTAATTTATTAAGATCATCCTTGGAACTTAAAGATAATATTCTATATAAGCATTCTATGAAAAAATTCAAAGAATATAGTCTTCTATTACATATTTCATATGATATGTAATATATACCTATCATATAAAATATGATAGGTATATATTAAATCAACTTCATACTGTTCTGTTTTCTTATTTAATGCTCTCTGATTCTTTTGTTTCAGGGTTATCTTTGAACTCCATATGAGAACCTCTGAATTTATCAGAGCTAACTCATTTGCATGGTTTTATATTTAAGAGTTAAAGTATCCATAATTTATGACAGTCATGTTTGACTTTCTATTATTTTGTTTTTTAGGCTTATTTGATTTACCCTCATTTCTTTTTTTGTATGAATTATGTTTACTGTCTTCCTTTTATTTAAAAATAATTCAGGACAGACTCCATTTTTGTTCCTTAGTGGCAGCCCTTAAGTTTTTCAGATGTTCTTTGATCATTTTTCCCTGTTACTGTAAATCAGTACCTATCAAACTTCCCCATGTGTATAATGGAGAATGCCTTGGATTTGTCTCTTACCTCATTAAATTGATTTCTGCAGCATCCAACCTGCCGTTCATATGATAGTTTTTAATTAATCAATTGTGTTTCCTCTCCATTCAGTCTCCCCTTTTCTCCAATGCTTTCTCTCACTCCTCTTGCCTTAGCTTCTGGATTCAGTGTCCTCTTGAATGTTATTGGAAAAGCAAGACGGAAATATCCTCAAGCTGCCTATTTCTTGCAGCAAGATAGGGTTTTCTATGGCCCTTCTGGTGGCCTCTTTTTCAGATCTTCAGGAGCTCCTAAGTGCATGGGGTCTTCTCTGCCCATTTAGCAGGACTGTCCCAGTTCTTCCTGCTGTTTCTTCCCAAGCAAGGATGCTTCTGAGGGCTTTTGTCAAGATCCCCTCCATTTACTTCCTGGGTAGGCCATTCTGAAATTGGGCAGTGATCATGAACTTGTCTTCTGTACCCCATCCCTCAGTGGCTCAGGCCATCCTGAGGAAGAGCGGTAGCATTTGACCATCAGTGTGAGAAGGATCAGTCCTTTACTGGGTTTTCATTGGCCTGTGGGGCAAATAAAATAACCCCATACAATGTTACTCAAGCAATGCTGGGCTTGTCCCTTCGTCATGAATGCTCTCTGATATGATATAGATATTACTCACAGGTTTCTTTCCATGAGAAGAAGTTTGATCTTTTTTTGCAAAGTACAGGAAAAGATAGAGCAACTCCTGTTCTTGAGATGGATTCATCAGTGATATCTGTGGCTGTGCACAGTGAGTCCATGGTGCCAAATATACTATTGTTTTGTAGTGACATAAAATTGGAAATAGCCTAAAGATTCAAAAATAAAGAACTGGATTGATCAATCAAGGTTTGCTTATGCAGCCCTAAAAAATAATGCAGGAATATTTAATGATGTGGTGATGTCTTCATTGTTAAGCAAAGGAAGAGTCACAAAACCTCACTTGATCTTCTTTTTGTAAAAATAATATACATGAGTGTGTGTGTGTAAGAGAGGGACAGTGGAGAGCGAAACAGATGATAATAAACCACTATGTTCATCTCTGGATGAGATAATCATAGAGATTTAAACATCTTCATTCATTTTGATTTCCTGAAATTCTCTGCATTTCTTCAATGCATATGAAGTACTTTTATATTAAGGGGAAAAAGGTGTTTTAAAAATCAACCATAGGTATCCTGGTAATCCCCAGAGATAATATCTCTATAGCAGATGGTTGTTTATTGTCTTGCCTTTCTTCCTCCCTAAAAGATCAAAACATGAAAAAGTTGAATATTCTGGACATGTTATTAATGAAGAAATCATACAGATGTTTGTTGTTAAAATCCTGTTATACTGGGGAGTTCTGAAACAACTTCTGAATTATTTTTAAAAAGGTCTAATTCTCTTTCTGCGTATGTGCATTTAAATTCTCTGAAAGCTGCTGAGGCATTCACATGTGTTATATTCATAACCTCATGGAATTGTTGAGTTGTAAAGGATCTTAGGGGTGATGGTCAGGAAGAGCTGATCTGAAGTGGCTTAAGGCGCATCTTCCCAACTGTGTTATTCAGGAATGTCAAATGGGGAATTCAAGATCAGATTACACCAGGGCAATGGGCAAACATTAGCAAATCAAAATCTCCTTTTAGAGCTGATTTCTAATCATGTATCAGTACATCTTTGCTCCAGGGGTGATCTAATCCATGAAGAAACTGGGGCTGGGAGGAGTGAAGCCATCTGCCTGAGGTCACATGACAGCTCCAGGACAGAACTGGCTTGATAGGTTTGTCTCCCTACTCCCCCTTCCAATTGTCCCACAAGGTCCCTGCTAAAAACAGCACAACTCCATTTTTGCCAGGGCAAAAGAGGAGAGTGTTTATTACAGTTGGGAACTAGGAAAACCTCACTTTCAGAGTCTAAAGAAAAATGACCAGCATGTCCATAAATATTATGTTGCTTTATGTGAATTCACCTTGAGACTTAGTGTGATAAGACAATTAATCTACAAGTGAAACTAAGTATGTCTCAGATAATTGTTTTTTTTTTAAAGCTTAAATCCTGTATTAGCACCATATTCTTACCATTTGTGCAATGATTTGTTAATTAAATTGCTGCTAAAATAATATTTATTTTTCACCTTAAAATCAGTTGAATATCAATCTACAATCGATACAATGTTGCCCGGAGGCATCTCTTGCTTCAAATTTGCTTCACAAATCTGCTGCAGGTAATTTATACCCAGTCAATAAGACATGTTTCAAAAGCCACTTTTCCCTCCCAACAGGCAACCCTGGTCTAATTTACAATTGGATAAGAACTGGCAAACTATACACACCTGAGTTAAATGTAATTTGTAATAGGATTTTTTTTTTTAAAGCGGTCGTGAAAAATTTGATTTCGTCTGTTCCGTATGCAAGTAATCTTTGGCTATTTCTGGGACGATAACTGGAAAACATAAATTGCTTTGTTTTTCTTTCAGGCATAATTTTTAGTTGTTGTTCTTCAGGTGGGGAGGGGGGAACCTTCAGGGACAGAGAACAAAATGATTGCTGTCTGCAGAGTCCATGGGTAATAAGTCGAGAAGGCATTATTATTGTTTGGTTTTATTTATTTATTTATTTTTTTGCAGGAAAGGGATTTTTTTTTTTTTTTTTTTTTATTCCAAGACAGATCTTTCCCTGGTTCCCTTAGATTTGGGAGGAGCAAGATCTGTCGAGGTTTGGCCAAATGAAAGATTTACAAATTAATCCCAGGACTTGAAATCTTCACGACGGTTGAAATCTGTAATTAGTGCAAGGAACGGTAATTAACTTATTAGGACGCCGGGCGCATTGGACGCCTCTTCTGCTGCAGGTAGGTGCCTGGCTGGACACATTCCCCAGGAAGCACCTCTCAGCTCCCACCCCGACACTTCATTCCTCCAGCTGCCAATTTGATTGGTTAAGTAGTTTGGACTGTGCAATCCTCTCTTTTTCTTTTGGATTGATGTGTTTATTACTTTTTGTGACAGTGGCTCCCAAGGCAGATGTTCAATAAAGAGGGAAAAAAAAATCTGATACGGACCCAAGTCAAGAGAGAAACGGTGGAGATTGCAGAAAATTGGGAAAGTTATCATAAGCATGGAGCTGTTATTGGAGATTTTGCTTCCAGCGTTTGTAGCTGTTGTGTTATTTACTCTTCCGCAGACGGAAACCTAGCGGGGAATTATTGAAAGTCGAGTTGCCTGAGTTTTAAATTGCAGTTTTTTTGTGCACATCATGGAACCAGCTCATCAGAGGAAGCTGAGTTGAAGCTCTGAGGATGGGGAGAGGTTCTGTCTCTGTTTCTCTGCCTCTTTTCTTCCAGAATGAGGAGAATGGACCAGTTGCTTGCCAATGGTGGGGTTTATTTGGTGGCATTGGAGAGCAGAGTTAGGCTCTGGCATAACTGTACCTATGTAACATGTCCTTAGGGTTCATTGGGCCCCAACCCTTCACTTCCTGTTCATCTGTGTGGCCCTGTGAAGCCCCAGTGCTGTGCCCCTCTCCTTCCTAGCCTGCCTCTACCTGCCATTTGTCCCTGTCCGGTGAAGAGTGACCTGCCTCAGACATCTGTCGCCCTGCGGGGGGCCTGGTGACAAGTGTATGCTAATTGCCATCCTCCAAAGCCCTCTTCTCTCTTTTACATCCTTATCTTTACCACCCTGGTGGAACTGAGACATCAGTGACCTTCCAGGGACAGCGACTTCACCCATATTGCTTTTGGAGGACCTTCGAGGAGCGCCAGGTTTCCAAAAGCTCCACTTCCTGTCTGGGTGTCTCTTCCCAAGTCACCCCAAAGGCCACTGATATCTATTTTTGTCCTTCATTCTCCATTCAGTGTTCTTTCAGGACAGTATAGAAAGCTCTTAAATCTATAAAACTATCACAGAGCAACACAACCTCAATCTGGTGGTTAACTACATTTTGAAATTTTAGATCTAAAGATGTATATTTGCAGAGCAGTTCTCTTTCTTGATCTTTCCTAAAATGTGCTGGTTCACCAAACCTCTGGGAAGGCCCCAAGAAGAAAATCCACTTAGCTTTTGTCTAGTGTTTCCCAACTTCTCCGCCATTTAAATGATCGTTCTGTGTAGATTCACTGAATATGCCACGTGGCAGGCCTTGTGCTGCAGCCTGGGAAGATGATGTATCAAAGAAAGTTGTCATCCCTCCATCTCCAAGAGAGCTCTGTCCCCCAAGATACTAATTTAGATGGACCTTTGAGAACTATTCCTTAAGTCACTGAGCACACTTTGAGAAACATTCCCTAAGTCAACGGAGTGGTATTACTGATGGCCTTTAGATTCACACCGATCTGAAATTAGTTTTCTTGGTTTATAAGAAAGAAGTGAGAAGACCGTCATCTGTAAGCCAGGTGAGAGACCTTCGCTGTGGTTTGGATCCTGAACATCTTCCAAAGGCGCATGTCTTAAAGGCTGGGTCCTGGCACCTGATGCTAATGGAAGATGGTGGAATCTTTAAGAGGCGGAGCCTAGTGGGAGACTTTAGGTCATTGGGGGTGTGCCCTTGAAGGGGATTGTGGGAGCCCAAATTTTCCGCTTCCTCTTTTTTATTTTTTCCCACCTCCCAGCCTCCATTGGGTGCTCTCTGCCATGATATGCTGCTTTGCTGCCAAGCAGTGGGGCCATGGGGCCCAAAAGCAGTGGCACCAACCAACCATGGACTGATAGCTCCAAATCAGAGAGCCCAAATAAACCTTTCCTCTTTTGAAATTGATTATCTCAGGTATTATTTATTATTGTTATTATTATTATTTACAATGACAGAAAGTTAACAGCCTCAGAAGAAACCAACCCTGATATATGTCAATCTTGGACTTCCAGCCTCCAGAATTGTGAGAAAATAAATCTCTGTGGTTTAAGTAACCCCATCCGTCAGCGGTATTTTGTTCTGGCAGCCCCAGCAAACCAACATAGAGGAGAAACTGGGTTCAGGTGCAGAAGACGATTACAATTAAACATCAGCCGACTGGGCGAGAAAGCAGAAGTTTAGCCTCAAGGAAGGAGAAAGAAGAGGGAGAAGCAGCATGCAGGAGGTGGGGTGGAATTTCCCTGGCTCCCCCGCACACGAACCCTGTGTGATCAAAGCTCCCTCATTGTCACTCAGAGACACTGGCTGGGGGGAGACTTGGCCTGCAGAACTTGGGACAGAGCACGGTGGGTTTCTTGGTGATGACCACAGTCCACCTGGTCTGTGCTGCGGAGCTTTCCCCAGATGAAAAGTGAAAGGTTGAACCTGCCAGCAGCAGCCCCCACCAGAGGTCTTCAGTTACCCCCCATTTCCATGTTGGGCTGTTTTAGAACCGGAAACATCAGTGCTAGTTCCGGTAAAGAGGAAACAGTGGAAGGGAGACATGAGGTCCCCCAGGTACTTGTGTCAAAAAAATAAAATTATTTAAAAATCGACAAACTGCCACGCGGCCAGATGTTCAGTGGTGGAATGGGTGTTTGAGATCAGGAAGAAATGCTCCAAATAGCACTGGAACGTGATCATTAGAAAAAAACAAAACAAAACAAAAACCACATCTCTCTCAGATGTCTGTATCATATAAACCTAATAAGACACAGTGAAAAATATTGGATTTATTTTTACAAGTTAGCTGTGACCTTCTCAACCTTCTGAATGGATTCACTTCACGCGGTTCCTCTTATGGGCCTTAGGGTTATGACTAACTCATAAAAATAAATCCAATATTTTCCCCTTAGCCATGTCATAGCCAATGTAGGAATTCCGATGATGGGGCAAGGGAGGTGGGCTTTCATTTCGTTTGACCTCCCATTATGAGGGGGCCGAGCCCTCAGCCCTGGCGGGGCCTTCAGCTTCCTGCGCCTCCCCAGAACCTGTGTATAAAAGAAAAGAAACAAGGCCCCCTGTCGGGGCCAAGCCTGGGGCAGGGCATGAAGGGGATGCAATGGCCAGATGAGGGGGTTCTGGTGCCCCTGGGGAGAAACAGCCTCCTGGCCTTGGGGAGCAGGGAGGTGGGTGGGTGAAATGGACTGCTGCTTTCCCGTGAGAAGGAAAAGTTTACCTTTGAAGAAGGCTCCTTCCAGGCAGAGGGAGTTGACCTCCATGGGGTCACCTACGGTGGACTTTGTTAGTTAGGACATGTGACCTGGATGGAACCTTCATTCCGTCACTTCCGGGGACCTAGGAGTCATTCAACCCCCGTCTCCTGATCATCCACGGCAGGCCAGGCACACAGGGCTCTGAGTCTGCCGGGTGCACAAAGTCAGACGTGGCTCCTGTCTCCCAGGGCCCTGAGGGCTAATGCAAGACTCAGATACTAACCACACGAATAAACACACTAGCCAAATAAGCACAGTCATCCTGGGTCGTCACAAGCCTGGAGAAGTCCTACCCAGAGGACACTGGAGTCCTGTGGAAGCAAATAATGGCAGGACCCCGACTGGGTGGGCAGGGGGGACAGTCCCAGGGGACTTCCCTGAGGAGGGGAGGGTTGAGTGGAGCAGGGGCGGGGTGCTAGTGGGCGTGGGAGTGAGTTCCTGGGGCAGGCCAGGCTCCCGGGTGCAGCTCTGCACCCAGCACCCAGCCTCTTCCCAAACAGAAACTCTAAACACGGGCCCCTCAGAACACTAACCCTCCATTTTCCTCTTCCCACAGCCCCTGGTCATCTCTCTTCACTTCCTGTCTCTGAATTTTCCTATTCCACACTCACTTCTAACGCACAGAATACAGGAACAGGCTGGGATGTCGCTTCCGGCATTTGGAGATGAAGACGGTGCCTTCCATCTTGCTGGCTGCCTCTCGGTTCTCTTCCTGCCTCACTCTGAGGGAAACCAGCTTCCTGGCGGTGAGCCTCCCTGGCCCGGCATACCAGGAACAGCAGCAGCAAGCAGGGCCTGAGAACAGTCAACAGCCTCCTGAGTGAGCTGAGGAGCAGGACCTCCTGGGGGTGGGACCACAGCCCTGGCTGTCACGGGGTACAGCCTTGTAGGGGCTGCTAAGCCAGAGCCCAGCCAAGCCAGGCCAGGACTTCTGACCTGCAGGAATGGAGATAACGCACGTTGGTTGTTTAAAGTCACTAGGTTGCAGGGCAATTTACACAGCAATACTGAAGACCACATCCTTTTCCTTTAATTTACTTGGAGGACTCTGTTGCTCAGGCTCCTTCTTCATATCGTCTGACCTCCTTGTGGGGAGGCTTGGGGCTTCTCTGAGCCTAAACTCACAGGCTGGACAGAGCCCAGCACCATGCCATGCACTAATGTCTCCATCATTCAGAATCATGCCCAAGTGACATGTCCTTTCTTGTGTCTCTTTATTTTCTTCTCCTAACACCACCCTGGACTCAGGGAGCAATGGACACTTACTTGTTAACTTCTAGAGGGGTGTTTGCTTCCCCCTGGCCTGATCTTTTCCGGTTCACCATGGCCTGGCTCAGAGAACTGACCGACTCATGCGCTCCCTCCCAGGCAGCACCTCTGGCTCCTCCCTTCTCTTTTCTGCGTGGGTGCTGCTCTTCAAGAGGACTCGGGGGCTGGCACAAGCATCTACAGCACTTCACACAAGCTAAGGAAACGCCAATAGCACATGCCAGAGAATGGGGGTACCCTGGGATGGGGGTGATCCCTAACATTGCTTTTCGGCCTGGGTTCCATCCGTGCACAGAGGCCCCGCCTGCCCGCCTGCCTGCCCCGTGGGGAAGTGCGAGCCGGGTTCCCCTGAATTCCTCTCAACCGGGGCTCTCCGGCTCTCGTTACAGTCGCCCTGCTCAGGACAGCCGAGACACACACGGTGCCTGTAACTGCAGAGGACGGGGCAAGTCTCCAGCACCGTCTTAAGGAGTGATGTTTGCTTTTATTTGTCCCCAAACGACTTCTTTCAATCTTGGCGGGGTGGGAGGGTTCCCATGGCAAGCGGAGTAGCTGTGTTTACCCTGCCAGGAGTTCTTGAACGCCCACTGTGCCCTTTGATCTTGTCTGCGCTCAGGTTTCTTCTTTCTAGACTGAAGGTGTCTACTTTTGGGTCTTTTGTCCAATGAAGCCCCCTGACCCCTGGGTCTTCCCTGTATCTTTGCCTGTTTTGCTGCTTTTTATTTTCCTTCTTAATATTTACCCTTTTCTAGTTATGAAAATAAACTTTTTTGTGGATCTTTAAATAATGCAGGATTGTATGAACAGCAAGCATGAAAGCTGACATCTCTCTTTGGTAGATAATAAGAACCCAGGTCCGTCTTGGGTGCAAACAGATAAGACTTTCCTGCACAGCGGCTCCGTGGGAGGGTGGCATGGCCAAGGTCAGCCTCGCAGCTCTGTGTCTAAGGGGGCTGCATGCAGACCCTGGCTCCGCCATGTCTCTAGCTGTGTGATCTTAGGCAAGTTATGGATCCTCCCTGAGCTCCACTTGGATGATGTGGACCAAATGAAATAACGGAGGTGCTTGGAACAGGATGAGCCCTCTGCAAATATTAACCCCCCCAAAAGAACTCGTGGTCAACCCACAAACATGATCTGCTTCAGAATGGTCATCATTCTGTACCCGGAAGCCCAGGAACCATCTTGGTGCCTCTTTGTCCCTCACTGTCCATAATCAATGTGACAGTCATATTGACTTCACTATCTGTTTTGTATATTTCACTCTTGTCTCTAGATTGCTTTCTTTTCTTTTTTCTTTTTCTTTTTGCAGTGCTGGGGATCGAACCCAGGGCCTTGTGCATGCAAAGCAAGCACTCTACCAACTGAGCTATCTCCCCAGCCCTTTAGATCTCTTTCTAAGACTCTCTGTACCCACAGGATTTTGGGAACCTTGAGATATTGCTTTTGAGAATGTCAAATGGTGTGGCCCCTGTGGAAAACAGCTTGGCAGCTCCTCAAGGAAGCAATCATTGAGTTGCTCTGAGGTCCAGCAGTTCCACACCTAGGTGTATACTCAAAAGTGTTGAAAATTGGTATTCCGACAAATCCTTTTACACCCGTGTTCATAGTAGCTCCGCTCACAATAGCAAAAAAGGTGAAAACAGCTCAAATATTCATCACTAGACAGAAAAGCAAAGTTCAGTATATCCATGGGAATGGAGTGTCATTCAACCATAACAAGGAATAAGTGCTGATTGCAAGCAAGGGTGCAGAGGAACCCTGAGAACACTGCACTAAGTGAAAGAAGCCGGATGCAAATGGCCACATAGTGTGTGAAATGTGCAGAATGGGCAAGTACAGAGAGACAGGCGTAGAGAGTGGCAGCCTGGGGCAGGGAGGGAGGGCGATGGGAAGGGACCATCTAATGGTTCCTGTTAGTAGTGATGCAAAGGTTCTGAAAGTAAATGATGGTGATGGTTGCATGACATTGTGAATGAACTCAATACCACTGAATCATACTCTTTAAAGTAGTATTAACCATACTCTTCAAAAATTGGAAATTTTATGTTCTAGGTCTTCACTGCAATAAAAAATATTGTGCTGTGTCTTTGCAATTCAAAGTTAATGGAATATCCTGTGTTCTGCCAGGCAACTCTGTCTCTTGCTCACCAGGGTTCCCATGACTGCTTGTTGGAGTTCTTATGTCTTCTGCAGGGCCATCTGGATGGTGTTCCTGTTCCTGGAGGGCCCCCTTCCCTGGGGAAGATGCTGTCCTCCACTGCTGGACATCTCCCTTTACCCACAGTATGGATGGTGGGGAGGCGACTTCTTGAGACTACTGGGTTCTTCCTCTTTTAAATGTGCCTCTTGGTCATCAATGACCTTATTGCCCAGTTTTCTGGGCTTTGCCTGCAGGCAGGACTCCAGCACTGCTGAGAACCTCATACATGTCTCTTGGAGTAGTTAAGTGGTTCATGGTGGGGGATATAATGAACTTCTGGGGCCCACAGCCCCTCCCTCCTCCTCCTAGATCTCCTTCCAGGTGTGCAATAATGGCCTCGTATTTCCTGAAGCTCTCTGCTCTAGGTGATCATCTCTGGTTGTGCTGCTGTGGATCTGAGCCCTTTCTCCCTCCATTCTGCTCTTTAATATAAGCAATATCCTTCCCAACAGGGGCTTCTATGATAGCAGTTGGCCTCAAGAGCACAAATTAAATGGATCCACCAAGGGCATTAATGGTCTTAGCAGAGTCAACACAGACAGCATGGTGCACTCCCTATTTAATATGAAGAGTGACTAAGTGGAGCCACTACCCTTCCAGCCAGGCCTGGTCTGAATAACAAAGAGACAGTGGGGAGGAAGGAGCTGGGGAGGAGCCCTGAGCTGCCACTCAACTGCTCCCATCAGCTCATCTGCCAGCCCTGTGGGGCTGTGGGAGAGAAGGTAAAGGTCAGGAACTCTCAGTAAATATTTGGAGGGCTGTTCCTTCGTCTGATGGGTTTGGACATAAGGTAATCCTCTCCTGGAAGGAGTCAGTAATCCCTAAGCAAATGCCTGGCCTAACTGGTAACTCTATGGCTGAGCCAGCCCATCTCCCCTGGGAAGGTCAGGGAGGGAGAAGGTCAGCCCAGCACCCAGGTTGAGGTTTGGATGGGAGTGGAGGAGGCCTTGGCTCTGAGAAAGAGTGCACCTGGGGGGAATGCTTTCAAGTGCGACCTATTGCATTGGGGTATACAATATTTTGTTAATGATATTTTGTTAACATTTATTGAACAAAACCTGTAAACCCAGTTCTGAGTTAGGGATGAGGCTTGAGAGATGAGAAACACAGTCCCCGTCGGGAGATCAGAGTCTGATGGGGGAGCCAGTCTGCAAGTTGCCCAAGGACAGGTAGCATCTCTGAGTTTGCTCACTATTAAATCTCCAGCTATGAAGGAATGAATGAATGAATGAATGAATATCTTGTTATTCAGTGGAACCCTTTGCCTCATCCCATAGGACTCAAGGATGACTTTCTGGAGATGGACTTAAAGGTAAGTCAGAGAGCAGAGAAGTAAAGGAAGGAAGACTCAGGCAGGAGCAATAGCATGTGTAAAACATGAAGGTAAAGGGTGTCATGGCACAGCCGGGAGTTTCCGGTGCTTCTAGATGCCTGGTATGTAGAGCACACTGGGTGACAGATCTGAGGCTGAAGCCACTGGCAGGAGCCCATTCTAGAGGAAACTAGCAGGCTACAGTGAGGAGCTTGAATTCCTTCTGGAAGTTCCTGAAGGGTTTTTAAAAACAAAGCAATACCATCTGGTTTGCATTTTCAATCATCCTATGGAGGATGACTTTGCCCATTCTGTCTATTAATGCATTTTAAAACCAAGCCCCTGCTATATACTAGTATTGTGATGAGTCTAAACTGACACTGTTCATTAGAAACAATATGAGCCACACCTATCATTTAAATGTTTCTAGTAGCCACAGTAGGCAACATACTTAATATCTTTTATTTAGTCTAATACACATGAAATGACAGGATACATTTTACATTTTCTGGTTTGAAGTCTTTAAAATCCACTGTGTATTTTACTCTTACCACACATCTCAATTCACACTTGCTGCATTTCAAGCTCAATAGCCACATGAGGCTAGTGACCACCACGTTGAACAGTGTATGTGGAGCTACAGAGCGTGCACCAGGCAATCAAAGCCTCTGTCCTTGCTGAGCTTAGAACCTTGCAGAGAAGACTCACAATTAAGCAAGCAAACAAAATGGTACAATGAAAGTCACAATGATGAAGAGGGGAAGGGATGATCATGATCCCCAAAGAGCATTCAGGGACCTAAGTGTAAATTGACCCCTTAGGGCTGAATGTAGGTCAATGAAGGGAAGGGTGATCTTTGCAGGCAGAATTGACTGGATGAAGGACTGGTAGCCACATTTGGTGAGCTGCCCCAAGCCCAGGAAGAGTTGGTTTGAGATGAGTCTGGCAAGACCAGCAGGCCTATGGCCACAGTGGACATTTATTTGGAGAGTAATAAATGGGACACCACTAGATGATCGTAAGAAGGGAGGTGATCATGACCAGATCATTAAACATCTATCATGGAGGGGAGTGTGGGACACAAATGGGTGGGAGGGGCAGCACTGAGCAGTGTGGCCAGTTGTCTAGTTCAGTTGTTCTAGCGTAGGACACCAATGTGGGGGAGGTTGTGGCAGAGGAAGGGGGACGAAGGGGATGAATACAGGAGGAAGGTTGAGGTCAGACCCCACAGGACTTTGCAGTGGTTGGAGGGGTGGGTGGAGAGAATGTAGTTTGAAAAAAGTTTGCAGTAATGGATGACCCCCCACACCCCGCCAGGTTTCTGGTGCTATTTCTGCAAAAGGGAACCTGGAAGAAGAGTAGCAACTTTGGGGGTCAGAGAGATGTTGGGTTCCGTTTTGAATTCTATTGAGTTTGAGGTGCTTGTGAGATCTCTGCCTTCTGATTTTAAGTAACAACAAGTCAGTCCACACTTGGGAGAGAGTTCGGGGCTAGATGAGCAAATGCGGGGCTGGACAGTGTCCAGTGGTTCATAATGAAATATGCACAAATGGATTCAATCTAGAGCAATGCTTCTTATTGGGGGACAGTTTTGCCTTCTGTGGGACATTTACCAATGTCTGAGACATTTCTGGCTGGCTGGGGGGCGGGGGTTACTACTGGCATCTAGTGGGTAGAGACCAGAGATGGTGCTGCGGATCCTGCAATGCACAGGACAGCTCAATGACAAAGATTTATCCAACCAAACATACTAGTAGTACTGAGGTTAAGAATTTCAGATTCAGAGAGACGCTGTGGAGAGAAGAGTCTCAGAGGGAGGCCTGACATGCTCTGGCATTTAAGGTAAATTAAGTAGATATGAAAGGAATGATCGACCAATGAAGTAAGAGGCAAAGCAGAGGAGAAAGGAGGAAGATGGGACCAAGCAGGTGATAGTGACCCCAGTTAGGTGGCTACATAAGTTCAGTGATCAGGGTAAACATTACACTGTGTATTTATTTTTAATTGAGATATATTTCATTTTCATGGTTTTCTAAGCAGAACGTATAAGCACTCCAAATTTCAAGCACACAGAATATAGAATTGCATGAGTGGGAAGAGTATAGGCCCCGCACTTGACAGCCACGTTCGTCTGGGCAAATGGTTTAGTTCCACCGAGCCTTGGATTCTTCATATGCAAAATAGACTTGTGGCACAATCAAGTGAGAAGATAATAAATTTGGCCCATGGTAGGTGCTCAATGAATGGAATTCACGTCTCTTCCTTCCTTATATCATCTTCTGGCAATGCTCACCTATAGGTTACTCTTTGATGTTTATTCTGCCTTCTCTCATCTCTGCCAAAATCCTTCTGAGAACAGGACTGGTTTTGGGATGAAGTCTCTGCTCCTTTTCTTTACAGATAAAGTTTGGTTGGTGTTTTAAAGGTGACCATGTGCCTTATCTGTGAAAAACACCCTCAACTTCTCCCCTTTTCCCTCCCTAATTTCCCTAAGTTGGTTTTTCTCTCCACCCCATTAATGACCTTTGCATTAATGATTAACTGATTGGTAAGACGGGGTCCTGTGTAGTAGGATTCACTCATTACTCATCAAACTAGGAAGCAGGAGAAGAGATACCAGATTGGGAACTCTTTGAGGGATATGGGTCTTTCCAAACTTGCTCACCATTACCCAGAAAATCACACACTTGAATCTGCTTCACTCTAGCTCTTAGGATTTAGAGTATGATGGGGATTTGGCAATACACTCCAAGGACCGATTTTCTTCAAAGTCTCTTGGTTCATTTTAGACATTTAATAAATTTAAGTTCTGGTCCATAATGCATTTTCCATTTTGACTCAGTCATACACGTTTATATTCTCTTCCAGCTGAGTTCTATCATCTACCCCTCTCCATCAGTTTCCCCAAGGTCCCGAGTTGCCCACTGTCTAATCCCCAGAGATGGGAGGATCTCAGCTTCAGATCAAATAAGACATCAAAACGCTCTTCTTGGACACCAGGTACCCCTCTGACACTGGACAAATCCTAACGATGCTGGTGGGGCTGATGATCGGGCAAAGGCAAACAACCACGGAGAACATTGTTCTGGAATAAAGAGTTCTCGTGGGAAATGGAAACGATTCCTGAATTCTCCACAGCTTTGAAGTATATTTTGATTTTATTTTGGCAGTTTATAGGATTTTTCTTTTCTAAACATAGTGCTGATAGCAGAAAATGCCTCCAACATATTCTGGGGGGTCCACCGGAGATGCTGGATGTTATATAAGTTGGGTCTTGGTTTGGTCCTCATAGGACTTGAAGTCGAAGGCATTTGCTTGCTTCCGGCAAAGCCATCCATCATGGTTACCCTGCGCCTTAGGCGACATGGGCAAGCAGACTGGCTGTCAGAGCCTCATGGGAATGATGCAGGAGAAATGTAATGTCAAAGACAATGTCCTCTTCTTTGTCTCTGGAGAAGGAAGTTACCCCAGGAGGCTCGGGATGGATGGAGTTGACTCTTTCCTGATGCTCGGCATGGACGGCGGTCAACTTTGCAAAGATACCAAATGAGGATAAAAACACCCTCTGAGAAACGTGCTGTCTGCTTATTTTTTGCTCATCCGAACAAAATGGCTCTGAATTTACATAATTAAAATGCTGGTGTCTTTTCAGATCATAACAATGGGTAATTAACACTGTTGCTTGTCAGCTGGGAAATACCTTGGGAGGAGGCGATCAGAGCCCAGTCGCTTTATTTTGGGCCACATCTTGTGGACCATCAGGGCTAATTGAATCGCCCCGACTCATTGGAAATGAATGAAAGAACATTGAGCGTTACTAGCCCGGCTCACAATCAACCCGGAAAAGGCTGCTTGCCGGCTCAGGATCAGAACCTCAGCCCTGCCTTGAGGATGGCAGTCTGACAATCTAATTTAGAAGCGTTGCTTAAAATCTTAATCAGCGCGTTGAAATTAGCAGAGGCGAGCTTCGACACCATGTTTGTTGTTTATGGTTATCATTTTTAATAAACGTTAAAATGTTTTTACAGGTGTGGAGAAAGGCACATCCCTGGGACACGGCTCTCTCAGGTCTGTAGACGGTATCCAGAAAAGAAAAATGTCGTTGTTGAGAGAATGAAGACGTAACATATTCATCAGAGCTTGCCTGCCTTTTATTTTGTGGAACTTGGAAAGCTAGCCACACTCCTAAGCCTGAGTCCATCTTCCCTGCACAAGTGATATCTTGATTGACACATCTCCAAATAAGCTTCTGAATAGCTTTCCGTATTAGCCTCAGAATAATTCAGATGTCAAATTACGGCTCACAGACTCTCTGACTCCTTACGAGCTCCAGAATGAATTTTTTTAAATATTTGGGAGAAAATATTAAATTTTGTTCAGGTTGGGTCAAAGTTCATATCATTTGGTAATAAAGAGCCACAGAGGGTGTTTGCCCAGGGTAGGCTGCGTTGATTTTATTTTGTGCAACAGCTGCAGGTCTGACTGACCCTTGCTGGGTGGATTGGAGTTGGCGTTGCCTGCAGCTTTCGGCAGCTTTACAGTTTCTTCGGACAGAAAGAGGAAACAGAAAAGAAAGAAGGGGGGGAAATGCAATGAATTTTTCTCTCTGTGCAGGACTCCTGGCTGATGTCATCTCTCAATATGCAGCTTTAATTGCTCATCTCTGCAGCAACAAGGGGAAAAGGCATCTTTGTTACTTGTTTTCATCCCTGTTGAAAATGCACAGCTGATTCAGCCTGGATTTTGGTCTTGCAAACTCTGCAGAAGCATCCCTTCTAAAGCTGGATGGCAAAGCGGTGCTTGCTGGGTGGATAATGACCACTTTTCATAATATTTGTTGGATGCTCTGAAACGTGTGACTGAGAAAACTCTCATTATTACCGTCTGTTTGCATAGCTGTAAATATTTAACCAAGAATGCTACCTGCGTCGTGGCGGAAAGACTTGCTAATTACACCTGCTTCTTTCTATAATTACATATTGTTGTAAAATCCTAGCATAATGACACAACTGTGTCTTTCTCTTGCAAGGGGTAAATTTATACCAAGTGTGGCACCCGAATTTCCATAAGCAATTAGCCTACACATTTACATCCCTGTGTTTTCCTATGATTTTATTGAAATGAAAGATAATGAATTAAATCTAATTATAGCAGGAAGACATCTAGTAACTTGATGTTCATTTTTGAACTGCAGCTCCACTTTGTAAGGAAAGCGAGGAGGGGAACTATATTATTGCTTAATACAGTGGAAGCATTCTGATAAATTAGAAATCTCATTCTGATAGCAGGGACCCAGACAAGCAGCTCTTATTGGATACTGGGCCTCTCTTGACAAGATGCTTTTCTACAGGATGCATATTTCTAGTCTGATGAATGTGAAGTACTGCTCTTGGCTTGTAGCCTGATTCTTGGTGGAGCATCTCTGTAGAAAAATGTTTCCCTAGATACCCTAATAAAACCCAGGATAATCATCCACAGTTCACCGGGTCCCTTGAAGAGGTGGGAGGTAAAGCCCTGGAATTCTGGATATAGGAGACAAATAAGATCCTTTTTTATTATGATAAAAACATGAGCATCTCTGCTCTTTGGGAAATCTTGACTCTTTAGGTGCAATAGCAACTATCCAGGCTACCCCAGGTTCATCTGCTTTAATCAGGAGACTGTTTATTCAAAAGACAGATAGCCAAAAGGCTGAAAACCAAAACAAAAGCCAAAGTAAGTAGCATGGGAGAGTACAGACTTCCCAAATGAAAACATCTCTGCATCTTTATTGTTTTCTTTTCCTTTTTTGCTTCCTTGAAATCTTCCCTCTCTGACCCCCTTCTCCTTCTGTATAAATGCAAACGTCTCCAAATGTCAAGCACAGGGAAGTGACCCATCCTTTAATGGCACAGGGGGATGATTAGAGACCGATTTCTCTGTCATTTCAGACATAAACACAAGTCCCAGGTTATAGGCTCTCCAGAACAGTTTTAAACTCGATAATGAATTTGCTGATTTGTTTAGTGGTCACGACTGCTCCTACTTCTAAACATTTTAGGAAATATAAGAGTGGTGGGACTGTGTCATCATGGCAAGTGGGAAGAGGAGCAGGGCTGGACTTGGCTGATCAGTGACCGCCAGGTCGGCTGAGGACCTGCGACTGATAGGTTGTCTTGCCTGGCCCTGCCGGGGAACTATTCTCTTCGATTTTCTCTCAGTGACCAGGCTGGAGTGTGGCTACCTAATGGTTTGCTGTCGATACAGTAAAAATGCTAACCCGTCTTTACATCTAATCCATTCTGAGAGGGCTCTTTACATAAGTGGCCTATTCCATTTCTTCATTTTCAGAAAAGGCAATCAAATAAGATTGAACTGCACAGGCTGCTATACAGTGCCTTATAAGTGTGTGTGTGTGTGTGTGTGTGTATGTTTGAAAAAAGCACAATGATTAATTTTGAGACACAGCATTTTGTGTTGTCTTTGACAATTTTCTTCCTCACCATTTTTTTAAGGACTCTGAAAATCAATGTTGTGCTTCACTACCATCCATCTTTATATAGTAATAAATTAAGTGGGAGGTATTGATATTTTTGACTGAGCTTTTAAAATTTACATACTAATGACAATTATACCCTGGTGACTGTTGATTACTGCTGCTGTTTACTCTTCCTGGCTTGGGAAAGACTATCGCCCGTTTGCTCTGAGGTTCCTGAGTATCTTGGATCCCAGGTCAGTTGAACCCCAATTCCAGGCAGGTGTCTTAGAGGTCCCTTTGCTGTGTCACCTATTAACCCTTTTGGTACTGAATTAAGGGAAGAGGAGAAAGTTCCAGGAAGGAGCCAGAGCTGTGGGCAGCAGAGGGCTCATGGGGAGTGGTGGGGGTGTTTTGTCAACTGGCATAAACAGTCTGATATTTAATGCTGGTGCAGACTGGGGGAATTTTAGTTCTGGACAGGAGTCTTCTTTCCTCACTCCCTTTCAAACAACGTAGGCATTTTGGGGAAGTCACAGAAGTATCATGTACCCTTCTTATTCCTTAGGAAAAAAAAAATAAACCAGAATTTTGAAAACTCGAGTTTAGTGTCTTGCTTAACCTGAGTTTCCAAACTATTTCTGATAAACTTGGAGGGCAGAACTGTAGACAGCCACCAGCCTTGTCCCCCCTTGTCTTGCACCTCCCTCGAGATGGGCTAAGGGCATCTCCTCAGGATTTGCCATGTGTTTGTTCCGAAGCCAGGATGAAGCCCTAGCAGGGAGGAAATTAACGGAGCAAGGTCAGGGCCATGATATGATTTGATTTTCTGAAATCGGATCCCTCCAGGCAGCCTGAGTGCAGCCCACAGGTAGATGACCAGGAAAAATACCAACAAATCGGCGGAAAGGCCTCAACTTCATTTACACAATTATTCTGGGGACTGGGACAGCCTTGAAGCGAACAACAGTTTATTCGCCGAGATTAATTTGTCAGTAATATTGATTGTCGGGGGCCTGTTTCATTCTATTTAAGATTCCACAAGGCATAGACAGCAGCAACTCGAGCGTGATTTGTCCCTCTAGAATTTCCAGGATGTCGGGGAGGCAGGCGGAGGAGACGCCGAGCAGCAAGTTCTGTCAAACTAGATATTGCCAGGCTGATCCCTGGGGCAAGGTGCGTGCCTGGGTTTTGTTTACATTTTGCCAAGGCAGCAATAAATTGTTTACATAGGCCAGTCTTTTTTCTTTCTTTTTTCTCCCCCCAAAAGTGGGTCACCCAGATATTCAGGCCTCTATCATATAAACCATTGGAGTTTCCCGTGACTCAACCCTGAAATCATTGCACAGGATTATCCAAATATTAAGGCTGTGGAAAGGTGGGCTTCTTGGGTTTCCCACTGTCCGGGAAGCGCCTTAGCAAGAGTGTCTGCAAAGAAAGCCCAGAACATGGGAGAGGTGTGGAGGAGAACACCCTTTCATCAGAGGATCGGCTTTCGGGACGGTTTGAGAGCCAGAGCATTATTGTATTACACACTGTCCTGAAATGGGCCTTGTTCTGCAGCACCCCCCCCCCCGCCCCCCACTCCTTTCTTTTCTTTGAGTGTTTTCGAAATGAAAGAGTTTTTTCTTCCAAATTGCGCTGGGAGGCAAATTCTTGAACGGTGTAATAGAAAATGTTAGACAATATTCCTTACCGGAGCTATTGACATTTTGGATAGTTGTGACACTTTGATTTTTCTCAAAACATATGGATCAAGCCTGGCTGCGTTATTGGACAGGAAGCCCTGATGAAAGGCCTTCCTTTATCTTTCTTTGTATTTTCCCCCCTCTGTTTGCTCATGGCTTTCTCTCTGAATATAATCGTGGTTTTCTTAAGCTGTCCGGGGAGTCGTTATTGCCTTACTAAATATTTCATGGTGCACAGCACACCGAACCTGCCAACCTTCTCTTATTTGTTGTCAAAAATAAAGGGTTCATCTTTCGGAGGGGAGAAAAGAGATAGCAGGTTTATTCCATTGTTTTTATTTTAAGTTTCTCATATGCACCAAATGCATGGAAACCCTGGCAGCCTAGGAGGGGTGTCTTTCATTTGCCGGGGACAAGGCTGGCCACTTATTTATTTATTTGCGGCTTATTTATTTGCTGCGTGCTCTGCTCTATGATTCCCGGCGCTTGTTTCTTGCAGTTTCCCTTCCGATTTGTTCAGAAGGGAAAAGTTCAAAGCGGCTCTGTCAGCTGAGGGAGAAGCAGGCTGAATACTAACCCTCCAGCGCCCGCCTGCGCTGACCTTGAGAGAGGAGCACTAAACGGTCCCACTGCAGACCCGCATGTGTGTTTTGTTAGACCAGGTCGGCAGGGGTCAGGGCTCACCTGAGGCCAGCGGCAGGCCGACCTGCCTGAGCAGCGGGGTAATGCATTTTTAAAAGGGACATTCTCGC
The DNA here is from genome assembly GCF_902686445.1 of Sciurus carolinensis. NCBI lineage: Eukaryota > Metazoa > Chordata > Mammalia > Rodentia > Sciuridae > Sciurus > Sciurus carolinensis. Next base: position 29,541,649 of record NC_062228.1, on the reverse strand, counting down.
CTTTGAATGGGCCTAATATGGTCTCTGTTTAAAAACCTGTCAGAATCCCAAGCACACACTCCATAAAATATAAATAAGTACTTACTGTTTGCAGATGTTGCTTGTTTTTCATAATGTTTGTATTTGAAGTCTCGAATCCTCACTTCCTGCCAGGCTCCCCCATGCCTCTCTCTCTCCTGATTCTGAAGGAACAAGGGGGACTTCAGATGGCAATTTCTCAATGAAGACACTTTCTGTCACATCTGTCAGCGTCCCCGGTGCAATTAGCATTCCCTTTTTCTTTTTCCTTCTCTCTCTCTCACACACACACACTCACACTAAGTCACACACATTCACACTCACACACACTCACACACGCAGGTTTATTTCTCACCACCTCCTTCCCTGTGCATGGAAGAGCTGCCTCTCTTTTAGCAGCACGTGGGAGAAAGAAGCCTCAGGAAAGTGTGATTTTCAGGGCCCTGGGAAGTGACGCTGTAACTCAATAGGGCTGCAGCCTGCACACTTAGATGAACTGGAAGGAATGAGGAAGGGAACCCCCGGGAGCCGCTGCCATCTTGCTGAGGACACTCGGAGATGGGGCTTCGCACGTCTTTATGGAGTTCCCCTCCCCCAGGCCCATTGATAAATTCATGGTATGGGTGTCTGATTAATCTCCGTGTGCCTTCGGCTGCACCCACAGGCCCCATCTGACCCCTGATCCCCATGCATCGGTCCTCCTCCAGTCGACAGCCTCTTTGCAGCAGCTCTGACCCCTTCCAAGGAGAGCCTGGTGGGGAACAACGTCTCCGTGGTCTGCTTAACCCCTTCTCCCCCTCCTCCTGTCCCTTCTTGGTGGCTGCCTGCTGACCAGGTGGGGTGGTGGGTGACCGTGGCACATCTCTGCACCGATGGCCCCGCGTGAAGAGGCCTGCGGAAGCTGGATCTGTTCCGCAGCCCTCCCGCGGCCCTCCTGGCCATCTTGATATCACTCGGGGAGCACCTGCCGCACGTGCGCAGAAAGCGCGGGCGACTCCCCGTGCGCTCGCAGAAACCCGCGGCTCACGCTCGTGTTGCTTGCTGTTTATGCAGCCTGCGGGTTAGGGCGGCCGCACAGCCCTGTTCTCAGCCCTTTCCATTCTCTCCTTAGAGAGCGGTGGTGTAGACGGGCCCCACGTGAGGTCCCTGCACATCTTAACTTCTTAGTTCCTTACTCTCGAAGCCAACAGCTATTACCACCCTCAAGAACCCAAAGCCGGTTGCCCCGATCCCAAAAGCCTGCTAGGAATCCGAGGCTCCCTTCACCCACTTCAGCGGGCTGACACAACATACGCTGCTCACATGCAACGTGCTTTAATATCTATTATTAAAAAAAAAAAAAAAAAGGTGGGGGGAGGAAGAGAGGGGGCAAGAGGAGGGGACACCGAGCCTAGGCTAGTTTCTGGGCAGTTTGGAGAGGCTCTGATTATAAACACATGCCCAGGAATCAGTATCCCTCCGTGCTTGAAAAGGGTCAGTGGAGTCTGCTTCATCTTTAAAGCCCAGAAACCATAAATCAAGATGAAAATCCTGCAGCCCCAAAGCCTTACCAATTGATACAATTTGAAAATGGGCAGCTGGAGAGGCTGGGGAGAAAGCTGACATGATGACTTTTATAATAGCAGAACGTTTAAGGCTATAGAAATAAAAGGAAGAGGATGAAATCAGGCCGGTTGATCTCTGCCTGCAGGCTCTCTGCGCTCACTGGAAGCTCCAGCAATTATTTCTGCCCGGGCTTTCTCCTCCTTTTTTTTCCCAGCAGTCTGTTTGAAATGAAGCAGAACCAGGCAAGGCAGGCTTATCAGTGTCGTTAGCTGACAGGACGCCCGGCACACCTGCTTTTACTTGCTGCTGTTTCAGGCACTAATGCCACAGAGAATGTTGCTTGGGTCCTTATAATGTGTAAAGATTCATTTATTTCAACTTTTGAACCTGCCTGACCCCCTGGGCTTGTGTTGGGGAGGGTGCAAGGGCTGGAGAAGGCTTTTTTCCTGCACTTAGAAGAAACTGGCAATTAGGGCTCTGGCCCTGGGGCTGTTGCTATGATAGAGGCTTAAAAGAGAGGTGGGGGCTTAGCCAGGGAGGCGCTGGGAGGCGCTGGGAGCCGGGTCGGGGGGATGGTGTAGATGGCTGTGGCCTCCCTGGCTCCGTGGTGTCCCCTGGGCAGGGCTGTTCAGACACCCAGGTACTCTTACTTTTTGAGACACCCAACCCCCCAACACACACACGTCAGATCATCACATGTATTAAGACACTGTGAGGGTTGAAAAGGTTTTTAAGAAGTGTTTTGCCTTTGAAGTGAAATGAGCACCTCATTACACGTAGGGTGCCTGAGATTTCTTAGCAACCATTGTGGGAACTTAGGAATGCCTGCAAAGTGAGCAGCAGCTACCTTTCAGATTGTTTTCCAGTGTGATGGGATGTTTATGAATATTAAACGTAGCAATTAATGAAGTTAAGATAGCTTTCAGGTTTGCAGACATTTCGGCATTTAATTAAACACCCATTAGATTCAAGTTTAGGCTTTTCTTTTCATAGTTTGGAGCTAACGAATACATGTTTGGGGGTTTCAAACATATTTAGAAAGCCCATAAAAAGGAGCAGCTTGGACCCAAACACCCAGTGCTTTCAACCTCTTGGCACCTTCTCTTTTCTCGCTTTATTTTGGGGTGGGTTTGACTCCTGAATTTTCCCTTCTAGAAGGCTTAGTTTAAGGTCTTCACTTTCTAGGAATAAAAAAGTAGTTCCACTGATGGACATTAATTCTTCGGGGACTTTGATTCTGGTTCATTCTATTTCACGTCTCATCACTGGTATTAATGGGAGTCGGGCATATTTTTCAACCTCTGCCTGGAAATCTTGATCGTCTGTTTTTTAAAGAGGTTGACTTTGGGGGGCTTCTGCGGTTCATGCCTAATTACCATTCCCTTCCTTCAGGGGATGGGGTCTGATTCCTCCTGGGGAGTGAACCTTCCCCATGGATTCAGTACATTCACCCCTGGAATGGGCTTATGACTCAGGCCTGGTCAATTAGAGCACCCTCTCACCGTGGCTGTGATTATTGATTCTGGGATTTCTATAACTATTTGGGAAAAGGAGTCTTCTTTTTCTGCAGAGATTACTAGTTTAAAGGACTTCCAGGAGAACCATTATGTAGAAAGACCCTACTTAAAAATAAAGTCAATGAGGAGATAAAACAGAGTTAAGACATTGAGTGAGAAAGTGAAAGAAGCTAAGTCTTAATAGCATAAGAGCCCCTGCATCCAACTATGCCTGAAGCCATAAAGTCATACCACCTCTAAAATATTCAGTTATCTGAACTGGAAAATTCCTATTTTGCTTAAGTCATTTTGACTTGGGTTGCTGTCACTTGCAGTCAAAAGAACCTTGACAAATATGTGCTCTGATATCACCAAGGGGCAAGTCTTACCAGAGATATTTCATTTAATCTACTCTGTTGGAGGACACCACAGGAAGTCCTCCCATCTCTCCACCACAGGAAGTCCTCCCATCTCTCCACCATAGGAAGTCCTCCCATCTCTCCACCACAGGAAGTCCTCCCATCTCTCCACCATAGGAAGTCTTCTCATCTCTCCACCACAGGAAGTCCTCCCATCTCTCCATCTCCTTGTACACAGGTTGTTTGGTCTTCAGGGTCCGTTCATGACTCCATTGTCACCTCCTTCCCTTACCGCACACTCTGTGTGTCAGTTACAGAGTGGGCCTGCCATGTGCTTGCAGCATGACACAGAGATCCTAGTGAGCCAGCTGTTCTCCTTTGAATCATTCAGTCATCTGGACGGTCATCCTCACCCACCCTGACCCACAGTCCCAGCTCTGCAGGTCTGAAGCTTAGCTTTCACTTCCTGTAGGATGAACTTCTTCTCAGGAAGTGCTAGGGTCCAGGGTAGAACCCCTCCATGCTCTGTTGGACTCATGTTGGGTTTTCAAAATGGGGGCATCTCTACTATAGGTATTGGGTCATTGCAAAACTTCAGAGTCTCTGCCAATAAAGGACCTGTCCCTCAAACATAGCTTGAACCCCTTTGCCCTTCCCCAGGTGAGACTTCAGGAGTTTAACATCTTATGTGATTGCATCAATTTCTAATGGTTCTGTGTTTCTACTCTTGGTGGCAAAGTATTCCTATATCTGTGGTAAGATTTGTATTTATTTATTTATTGGTACCAGAGATGGAATCCACTTAACTACTAAGCCACATATCCAACCCTTTTTATTTTTTATTTTGAGATAGGGTCTCACTAAGTTGCTCAGACCCTTGCTAAGTTGCTGAGGCTGGCCTCAAATTTGCAATCCTCCAGCCTTAGCCTCCTACATCACTGGGATTGTTGCACACCTGGCTTATTTTTTATTTATAAAGTAGGAAATATGCATCCCTTAACTTCTATCTGAATCCTTCCCTGGTGGAATTTCATTCTTACAGAGGAGGTTACTCTAGACCCTAGCACTTCCTGAGAAATGATTTGTCCTATAGGAAGTGAAAACTAAGCTGAGGACCTTCAGTGCTAGGACATTAGGTTGGAGTGGGAGAGGGTGATGGTCCACTGCACAGTTCAAAGTTCACAGACTTGAATTCCAAAGATTCCCTGGAATGGAAATGTCAGCCTGCAGTCCTGGGAAGTGAGTATAGCTTTAGAGAGTCTGGGCATGTATCTGGCTGCATTGAAAATTAATATGTGCCCGACCTTGTTATTGTGAAATAGCCGTGGCAGGGTAACGGCCATCATTCATTTTATTTTATTACTTTTAAACTTTGATTTCATTTTGGCTTTGGCAAAGGTGAGGGGACTGACTTGTATTTCCTGTTTACATTTGATACCCAAAAATCCCTGGGGGAAATGATGTTAGCTGAAATTATGTAAATTAAAGAGGAAATTTGCCAAGATACCTTGACCAACTCAGAAAGAAGAATACAGAGCTTTATCTGTTTGGTCATCTGGATGCATGGCTCTTCACTTATTATTATGGGTGAAAGCGGTCTGCAGAGGGTAGGGAAGGGCATGCTGCTTGCAATAGTGGCTTTTTTATCTGCAGGTGAAATGGTGATCAGGGTTTAGTGTCCATGAGCAGAAAAGCTAAGTCTGGCTTAGCAGATAATTTAGACGAGGAAGCTGAATACACGATGAAATTTCAACTCCACCTAAAAATTATCCTTTGATATGATAAAGTACCTGGAATTATGATCTTGAGCCCTTAGTGGGGCCTTGTGGTGGGGCCATTCCCAGGGAACGAGCCCATTTTAAGGAGACAGATTCCAGAGCTGAAGGCAGAATTGAAACAGGAAGCAGCATGGTCTAATGGAAAGCGGTGTGAGCTCCAGTCTCATCTCTGACCATTACTAGGTATGTAACTAATTATAAAATAGATTTTTTGTCTCTACTTACCAAAAGCTATCATTTTATATAGAAACACAAAGAAGGGGAACAACCTTAATTTCACTCCTTTTGAAAATCAAAAAAAACCTCTTAATGCTTCCAGGGTGTTCTTTCTAAATCTTTCTTGAACACACAGACGCACATTCACCTATGTCACAAAAATAAGATCGCATATGGCAATCTTTTATATTCTAAATATTGCCGACATTATTTTTAATGGCAACATAATGTTCCATCTTGTAGATATACTTCCTCAGATCCCCTATTGTTGGACATACAGGTTGTTCCATCCAAATACAAAATGACTATGCAGATTTTTTTTAAATCTAAGGATCAAGAATATAGTACTTCCTTAAGGAAAAATGTCTCAGAAGTCATAATTTTGGATGAAAAGACATCCTAGTTGGATGTTTGTTGAGATTTTTGGATTTATAGGTCCACATTTTCCCTTAAATTTGGGAAGTGTTGGCCATTCTTTCTTCAAATCATTTCTCTCTCTTCTCTTTCTAGGACTCCCACAATGCATGTATTTGTTGGCTAGATGGTGTCCCATAAGTCTCCCAGACCATGTTCCCATCCATATTTCTTAAATCCAGCTTTTCCCAGCCTTGATTGAACATAGAATGATTGTTTTTTCTTCCAAAGATCAATCTTTAGAACTCACTTCACTCTTTTCTTCTCAGACTTAGCAATTTCAAGTGAGTTCTCTTTGAGCTTGTCAATTCTTTCTTCTGCCTGCTTGAGTCTGCTACCGAACCCCTCTGGTGAGTTTTCCAATTCAGTTATTATATTTTTTAGCTCTAGATTTTGTTTGGTTCTTTCTCTTTGGTGATATTCCAATTTTGTTCACATGTTGTTTTCCTGATTTCCTTTAGTTCTTAATCTGAGTTTTTTGAGCATATTTAAAGCAGTTACTTTAAAGTCTTTGTTCAGTAAATTGAATGACTGTGTTTCTTTTGGCATGGTATCTGAAGACTTGTTTTGTTCCTTTGAATGAATCACATTTTCTTGTTTGTGTGTCTTCTTGATACTTTCTTGAAAATTAGCATCTAAAAAATAAGACTCCTAGTTTTGCAGACTTGTAGATAAGACTTTCACAAATTCTGGATATGTGTCTATGAGTGTGCACATGCATGTGCCTTTTCTCCAGTTCTTCCTTATACATGGCTGCTTTTAAAGTCTTAAACTTCCTTGGAGTGACCTGTATTTCTTCTTGGGGGCTTGGTGGTTTTATTGTGTTCTCAGTTGATAATCTTGCAGATTTCATGAGTCATATCTGCTGCTTCCTGAAAGCCTCCTCTAGACTGAAGTCTAGGCTGTGCTATTTTTGGCTGTCTGAGTTTCACCTTAGGTGACATAGAGACCAACTCTCACGAAGCCCCAACTCTCAGGAAGCCCCCAGACTGATATGACCAATGCAAATTAGGTCCACTTTTCTTTTCCTGGTTCAAGAAAGGGAACTGGGGATATTACTTCCTTCAAACCATGCCAACCACGCTGGGGAGGGGATAAGGAAAGGATGAGTGAAATACCTCATAAAGCCTCCTTCCATTTGGATGTGGAATTTTCCCCCTGTGGTACTGGGGTTTGAACTCAGGGCTTTGTGCTGGGCAAGAGCTCTACAGCTGAGCAACAACCCCAGCCCTGGAGTGTATTATTCTTCATTGGGCATTTGTCTGGCTATAGATTTTTCTTACTGATTTCCAGAGCTCATATAAAGCTATGTTTAATATCTTCATGGGACGATAAGTGCCAGGAGCTTCCTGGACTTTCATCTTGCTGATGTAACTCCTGAAGTTACTAATGAAATAAGATGTTTTCAGGAATGTAGAAATACTTTATCCTTTGGACTGGCATTTGTCAAAGTTTGGAACACAAATCTCTCAAAATGCCCTGGAGAAGAAGAGTGGAAAGACAAGGTTTCTTGGTGAAACAAACTTGAGATTCACAGCAGACTGTCTTCCTCTCAGTGAGATTGCCTGCAGACAGAGGCATATTCAAAGTTCTGGAACATTCTGCAATTAAGAAACCCATCCATATCTCTTAAATCCAGCTTTTCCCAGACTTGATTGAACATAGAATGATTGTTTTTTTCTTCCAAAGATCAATCTCTAGAACTCATGTTTTTGAACAAAGTGTGGGAAGTCTTTTATTAAATATCCTGAGGGCTCTCTAGTACTCCTAGTTTACATGTAGCCAAACTAAAACAGAAACACAACAAAACATGACGTTTTCTCACCTAGTCTAGGGGTCTTAGCAAAGCTAGAGTAACGCTCAGGTCTAAGATTCTCTGAGTGCTGGTAGTGGCCCTGCTTTGTTCATTTCACCTGCTTCTGGAAGCCTCAGACTCCCAGCTCAAGGGAGGAAGACGTAGCAGACCAGGCAAGGCTGGCGACCCACACTCATCCCATTGATCACTCCTGGACTTCTGCAGGAGTTTGTCTCCAAGGTAAGATCTATGTTTCAGGTCTAACTGGAAAACATCAGATTAGTTTCCTACTAACTTTTGTGTTTTGACTCCACAAAAAGACATCTTAGACATGTGTTTTTTGTTTCTTTGAAGTACTAAATTTCTCCGTGGTCTGCACAAATCAGATCGCATGGGTCAGTTTAAGTCCCCTGCTCAAGCTCACCAAGTCCAACATCTGCCACTGGGTCTGCGGCTCTTTTCTACTTTGGATGGTTACGGGACTTGGCATGTGGTATGAACTTCACTTTCTGAACTGTGTTCAGCAAGGATGTTTTCCTTAATTGTTTGACTTCTTCATTAAGGGATTAGAGTTCTCAAGGCTTACTACTACTTAGCCATGGAAACAGAAGTCAGCGTATGCATTCCAGGTGTGGAGGGTATGACGTCAGGGTCAGGGACTTATGCAGCCATTGGAAGAGGTGGGCAGGGGAAGTGAGGGGAGGTCCCTGAGGCTTCAGTTGGAAGCTCTGGAGCAGTTCTCCAGAATTTTCTGGGAAAACCCTGCCACTCTCAAGGACACCTGAGGATTTCCTCCAGTTCCTTCAGTCCAGCACTAAAGCAAGTCATCCCTGAAGTTATTATCAACCAACCCCTGTCATCTTCTGTGCTTGGCCTTAACTGCTTCCAGTGAAAAACGTCTTCTCCGCCATCTTCCAAATATAGCACCTGTGCCCCTCACAGGTGAACTCTAACCTGGAACCACATGGGGAAGGGGGTTCTGGGAAATGTAGTTCCAAGCTGTGCTACCAAGGAATCGTGGAAGGGGGATGTGGTGATGCTGAGTTCATAATGGATGGCAATAGGTGGAAACCACTTGGTCCAGTGATGGGTACTAAGTGCCTGATGGAAATGAATGGGTAAAAGTCAAATTATTGCTTGTAGGTGTAGTTGATCTGTTAGAATGCTCTCTCTCCAGTCATCTCTGTCTTGATTGCTATCCTGACTTGCAATAAATTTTATACTATTATGTACTATATTACTTATTTAATGCTTTTAGTCCAAGTGGTTACTAAAGAATGAGATTATTAGTGTTCCCTCCATGCTGAGTGCTTTTACATTTGACACGTCTTATTCTCACTACACCTCAGAAAGGTAGTTACTTTTATTATCCCTGTTTTAGAGATGTGGAAAGAGAAGGCCAGAGAGGTTAAGAAACCTGTCAAAAGTCACACAACTAGTTTTAACAAACAGGCAACCAGGGAGGTGACTGTCCACCTTTAGGGATTTTTAGGTCATTGATTTTAGCAGGAACATAGAGTAGTGGAAGGAGGTGGTAGAAATAAGATCAGAGAGGGTGTTTGAGACACATGCTCTTGGGTCTTCAATACAGAATGGTGGGGGAGCATTATCGATTTATACCATCTTCTGTTCAAAAGGAATTTGAGAAAGCGTGGAAAGTAGGAATCCTTATGGAGCAGGTGGGGAGAAGGGAGGCAGTGTGGGGTCAGGATGGTGGTGCTCAGTGTCTCTGATGTGACCGTTAATCACTGTGGTGGTTGCCCTTCAGGGAGGCCCCTGGTGTGCCCACCTCCTGGTGTGCCTGCCCTTCTGGAGTCCCCTGCATACTGGGTAGAAATGGCCTGAGGATGAACAGGATACTGGGCGAATGAAACCCAGGGGTTGTAAAGAGAGGGTGAGCAGGTGGATAGGTGCCTGAGTTCGAGGCCTGCCCTGGGCAGGGGAATGGAGGAGAGGGGCTTTCTGGAGATCCTTCCCCAGCGCTAGCCTCAGACTCTAGGTTCAGCGTTAAGCAAACGGAGACTGTTGGGAAGGAGGTGCAGCCGGAAGGAGGTGTCCGAGCTGTGTCGACAGGCTGGTCAGACACAGAGCGCGGCTCCTGGGAGCGTGTGTGTGTGTGTGTGTGTGTGTGTGTGTGTGTGTGTGGTGGTGCCAGTCCCCACCTCGCCTCTTTCTGCACTTGCAGGCTTTCCCTCTGCATTGCCCCTGAGCTGCCTTACGGTGTCACCAGAGTGCACCTCTCCCTGGAAGGCCGGGCCTTCCCAGCAGGCCAGGCTGGGCATCCGAGCCGAGCTGTGGTCACTCTAGACAGCAGTGATTGCAGGCCTGTGGGGACTGGACTCTCAGGTCCTCCGTCACCTGGAAAGGAACGGGAAGGACATCCACAGGAGGAGTGTCCCGCGTCCCCCGACACAGGAAGGGATGCGAGGGATGCTGGCCGCGGCCAGGCAGCATCACCTGGTCTCTGTGGGGCGGAGCTGGAGCAGGCCTTCGGGGCCAGGGGAGGAGCGCTGGCACTGCGGCTCCCCACGCAGCCCTGCAGGCCTCAAGGCCACATGGCCTGGCAGTTTGGGGATGTCGGGATTTTCTCTCCCCGTCCCCCCATCGCCGTCCAGCAGGCCTGCTCCTCCTCCCTTCGCCCCAGCAGAGTGGCCTTCCCAGTCTTGTTCTGGATGCTGGTGGGCGCGTTGCTTTAGGAATGGAAAACAGACTCGGGCAACCACCATGCCCAATGCAGTTTGCGTGGCTGTGAGACTCTAATGCACACAGCATGTCCCCCCAGACGCACCCAGACGGGTGTGGTTAGCCCAGCCGGCCGCAAGGCCACACTGCTGCTGGGAAGCGGCCGGCCCTCCCTAGCCAGCAGCCAAGCAGTGGCTGTGGCAGCATGTGGGACTGGTATGGTCTGGGGTTTTCTTCCTGGGCGGTTGATGTGCCCGGGGCTTGAGGGAATCCAGGAGAAGGTGCCAGGTATGCTGCAGGGAGAAAGGACCAGGGGACACAGAAGAGGCCGCTCCTTGAAGACCGTGTCCTTTAAACCCCGGGTTTGATACGGGGCAGGGTGCCCCACCCGCTTCCCAGGTCTGTCTCTGCCCCCTGTAGGACCAGGACACTGTCACCAACAGACGGGGAGGTGAGCGGCGCCCATGGACACAGCACTGGGAGGGAAGGGCCTCCACAGGGCCTCTAAAAGCAGGAGGGCCCAGTGCAACCCCTGGACACAGTCCCAAAGCCATTGGGCTCCTTCAGGTGCCTTTTGTTTGGCCCCATGGGAGAGAGTGTCCTTGGGGACCTGTGAGTGTGTTCAGACCCAGCGACGAGGAGAAGGAGGAAGCGGGGTGGGGAGAGGAAGGCATGGCAAACCGGCTGGAGGGAAGCCTGGCGGTGCCGGCTGAGGCCCAGAGCACCAGCTCCTCACGGGTGAACTTCTGTAAAAACTAACATGCAACTTAAAAACTGCAAAACACGAGCACACGGGTCCTCGAGGGAGGTCCCTCCAGGGGCTGCGGGTCTGCCTGTCCTTTGCTAAGTGTGACCCGTTGGCCCAGTGACTGTGGGAGGGAAGGAATGACCTCCGGGCTGAGCCTGCTGGAGCCCAGGTCCAGAGCTCTGAGGTAGCAGCCTGGCTGTGCTGGGGACATTAGCATGGCTCACGAAGGGAAGAAAGAGAAAACAGCCCAGGACTTCCGTGGTCCCTTGGGCCCGTGACTGTGGGGAGGGCTAGACATTTATGGCATGATGCAACCCACATGCAAAATGACTTCCAAGGGACTTCAAACCCACATTCCTCTGCCCGTCTACACTGGCCTCCTCACCCGGCCCCACAGCCCCCTGGGAAACGTGGGACAGATGATATGGCAGCCAGTGTGAAAGGCCCTCTGTGCTCTTTGACTGGAGAGGTCTCTCGTGCTGCTGGGAGAAGGGGATTTGTTCCTTTAATTGATAATGAATATGAGAAAGGTCATATTTACATTGTGAGCTGGGTGGGAATTGTGTGTGTGGGCCACGGTGGGAAAGGATCATCAGAATAAATGACAGCCAGCTCTGCGTTTGCATCTGCAGAAGGTGCCCAGAGGTGGTGGGTCCAGGGGGACCCAGAGAGGAGAAATGGCAGACACGAAGAAGGGGAGATGGATGGGGGAGCAGAGAGGCAGAGCAAGAGGAGAAAAGGAGGACCGGGCCAGGGCGAGGGGACCCAGAGGAGAGAGAGGGATGGAGGAGAGACCGGGAGGAGAGGTCAGAGGGGACAAGCGGAAGCTGTTGGACTCACTTGCATGAGTGTCATCCATTGGGAGGGAGGTGGCCATATACACGGAGTCCCACACTCATCCCGTTGGGTCATTTCCTAAATGCCCATGTGTGGCTGAAGTGAGGTGCCAAGAGGATCCTGTCACTCTCTTGTTCAGTGGCTCACCATTGACCTCGGAGGTCCAGCAACATGGTTCCTCGACGTGGCTCACCAGCCCCTGGGAGACCTGGCTGTGCTTGCTTCTGCCTTCACAGGCCCAGCATGTCCCTGACTGAGTGCCACCTCCTCTGGACAAACCTACTAGATCCCCCAGATCCTCTGTGTGCCATCAACTTCCCCATTGCACCAGCCTTGTCGCCGGTGCTGAGACGGCCTGCTGTCTGTCTCTCCCAGGGGTCTCCTGCTCCCTGGGGTGGGGACCTGTCTCAGCCACCTCTGCATGCATGCTGTCACCTTTGCTTGGGTATTTGTTGAACTGTATGGAACCAGTTTAATCTATTCTAATAAAATCTCCAGCAAAGCGTCTTCCTCCTGGTTCTTGTGTGCAAGGGCTTTGCAGGAGGGGCCTAGGACAGCGAGGAACAGGGCGCCCCATCTGTTGGAGCTCAGTGTGGGGGGAACCAACAGAGAGCAAGATTCTCCTTGGCTACATTTTGAATGGAAAAGCAAAGAGCATCCTCAGGAGAGGGTTGATCCCTGCTCCCAGGGAGTGGCAGCGACAGCTCGCGTGGCTTAGGACACAGGGCAGGATGGCAGGCGGAAGCTCCATGCAGGGAGGAGCCTGTGGGTGGGACCGTCACAGAAAGGGCCCCACTGCAGGGCGAACCCCAGCACCCCAGCGGGCTTGGTGTGTCTGACCTTCCGTCAAGGTGATGCCTCTGGAGGTCACTGACAACACAGGAGTGAATCAGTGATGCAGGGACATTGCTTCTAACGGGTCCCTTGACTGGGGAGCCCCACATGGCATCCATGTTAGGGGACGGATAAAGAGCAGGGGACACTTTCATCAGCACAGGAAGGTTGGTGCATGTACAGAGTGGGGTGTGTGTGTGTGTGTGTGTGTGTGTGCGTGTGTGTGTGTGTGTGTGTGCGCGCGCGTATGTGAGTCTGGGAGTGAATGTGTGTGAGTGAATGTATGAGTGTGTGTGCGTCTGAGTGTGTGAGTGTGAGCATGTGTGCATGTGAGGGTGTGAGTGTCTCTGTGTGTGAGTGGATGTGTGAGTGTGTGAGGAATGTGTGTGTCTGAGTGCGTGTGATGAGTGAGAGAGTGTGTGGGTGTGTGTGAGAGTGTGTGTGCATATAAGTGTGTGCCTGAGTGAGTGTGAGTGTGTGTGTGTGTGTGCAAAATGAAGACCTGGGGATGGTGGAGGAACATGGGGGTCACTTCCTTCATTGTCTCAGAAGCAGCTTATTTCTGCTTACTTTTGTAAGTGATTATATCATCAGGTGGAAAAGACATGATCTAAAATTCGTGTGTGGGGGGTGTTCTTTTCTAAAACGGTGTCACTGGTCATCATTCATTCATTCCTGTCGACTGACTCTGGCAGCAGGCAAGGGAGGCCCCCGGCACCCTGGCTGATTGTGGAGGGGGTGCTGGGTGGCAAGCGGGGGCTCAGCCTTCTGCGGAACGGCCCAGGGCTGGAGCCCAGCAAGGCACGTGGAGGTGGACGAGAGGAGGGCGAGGGAGTGCCGACCCTCCACGTGGGTGTCTGTGCTTATTTTGTCTTTTCCTTGCAAAGTCAGGAGAGGACAGAAAGGTGTTCAAACCTGTGACAATGTGCCATCTCTGTATCTGTCCCCAGATTCCTTCCTCACGCTCACAGAGCACTCCTAGGACAGCCCAGCTCCAGGCCTTGGGGCAACCATGCGTCAGGAAGACTACGCCTCTCATCAGGTCCTGTAATAGCTGCCTGAAATCATGAAGTCGTGTGTTTAGTAGTACAGTTTATAATAAAATAACGTGTAATAAACATCTGCCTATCGTATGTGATGGTCCTTCTAATAACAGCTCTCATTATCTGACCTCTCATGATGAGGACCAAGGTTGGCCTCTATCATAGGATTTAATCCCCACGGTGGCCTTTATGGATATTTAATATCCCCCTCTGTGCACACAAGAAAACCGAGGCTCCTGGGAGAATTAATTGGCCAGACCTGGAACTGGAGAATAGGATCAGACTTAGAGTCTAAAGCCCACAATCTGAGCATTGTGTTTATTATGTGTCAGAGGGACTCCGAGGGGACAGCGAGCCTCTTCTGTCTGTGCTGGGTCCGCTGCTCTGGAATGCCTGGGACGCCGGTAGGAGCAAGAGCGGAGCAGGGAGACCCAATTCCACATGTGACGCCCTGCAATTAGTCCCTGCTTCTTGATTAGATTCTTTCCCTAATGGGTGTTCATCACGGAGCTTGGGAAAGATTGGTATTCAGGGAAGGAGCATCCAGGACAGTGATTAAACTGTCTTTGCTGTCGCTCTCAAGTCTCTGGGAACAGACCTGCTTGATTCTGCAGAGGGAATCATTGGTATTTTAACAGGAGGCAGGACACTTTTGATTAGCGAGTGATAGATAAACAGATTGATGCCTTTTCTGGCGACATTTTCAGTTTCATTATGGTCACTGGGAAAGAGATGGGCGTGGAGGGCTTATACAAAGAGGTCCTGGTCAGAGTCCGAAGGCTGGAGAGTGGCAGAGCCAGCCTGGGCAGCAGGACGGGGGCTGGCAGGCTGGGGATCCTTGGAAAACGAGACTGGACGCGGGCTCTGACTGCAGGAGGCAGGAGAGGAAAGCTCTAAAGCCCCACTTTGAGTGGCGTCAGGCGCTGCCCCTGCAGCGACATCTCCACAGGTCCCAGACAGGGGTCTGATGAGATTCTCCTGGCAGCCCCGCTTCTTCATGATCGTCTAAATCTGTGTTCCCAGCCGCTGCAGCCCCTCTGCTTTATTGCTGCTCCCTCAAGGTCAGGGGGAGTTAAGACCAGAGATTATACTGTGTCAGTTGTGCCTTTTTGAAATATGACTCAGTGTAATCTCTTTCCACACCAGAGGAGAGATGCCAACATCGCACTTCAATCTCTAGCTCGCAACGAGCTTACTGGGATTTTAGCGGGGTTCTGGCTAGATAAGACTGTTTCTTCTCCCAGGGTGCCCTTTTACAAACTTTGGTTCAGTGAGGCCACAACTTAGCGAGGGTAGATTTGCAGGTAGGTGTCAGGGACCCTGAGCCCAGCAGGCAAAGAAGGGACGAGGCCACCCAGAACCATGAGTTCTGGTGCCAGAGCCAGAGGATAGGATGAGATTTAAAGTAGGTGTCCTCTCTTCTTGGTCACCACACCAAAAGAAGGAAGGAAGGAAGGAAGGGAGGGAGAGAGAGAGAGAGAGAGAGAGAGAGAGAGAGAGAGAGAGAGAGAAAAGATGAAAAGACACACACACACATACACACATAACCAACCAACTCATCTTTCTAAGCCTTCATCTTCTCGTGCATAAAACAGAGATCGGCACACTCGCCTGTTCAGGTTATTCTGAGGCTTCGAGGTCAAGCAGGAAAAGCGCCTGGCCTGAGGAGCCTCAGTTGGTGGGAGGTCCCCTCTGTTTTATGTGATTTTGGCCTCTGGGTTTTAAGAGACCAGTGGGGTGAGGAGGAAGAATAGGCAGCCAGAAGTATCGCAATGTTATCTGGGATATAGAGACCAAGCACACTGGGACCGTCAGACTGGGATGCGCGGGCTCCCAGAGCGCCGGTCCCGTGGTTCGGTCACTGCGTGGTTCGGTCACTGCATGGTTCGTGGTCTATGCTACCTTCTGGGGAAAGGACGTGGGGTGTGGAGGGGAGCCCCACAGCGAGGAGGGGAGGCACAGGCAGCCGATGGAAGGAGCCGGGTTCCAGGGCCAAGATTCCAGGATTTCCCTGCCCCGCCATCTGGGCTCCTTGAGATCCCCAAGCTCCTCCTGCTTTCCTTCCTCCGCCTTTCGTCTTCCCCCAGTTCCTCCCTGTCTGCATGCCCGCTAGGACTCAGGTGCTCAGGGTTTTCCTGCACAGGCTCTGGACTCACAGCTCTACCTGCACATCCTGCCTGCAGGAGCGCGGGCTCAGGCACGTCCCTTAGCGGGGCCTCCATGGCCTCCACCTACACGGTTCATCACATCGCGTGGCCATTGGGCGGCTGACGTACAACCATAGATGCAAAGGGCTCAGCTCCCTGCCCTGCTCCGTAAATGCAGCTGCTGTTCCTCTGACCCCTCTCCCTCCTTGGTCAAGACTGGGAAGGACCCAATCAGTCACTCAATAGGGTATACGTGGATATGGCGTACATTGGGATTCCTGAGAAATCATCTTTCTCCACTGCAGCGTCGAGGACCCTTGCTGTGCCAGCTGTTGTCTGTCTAACATCTGTCCCTCCTGCCTTCTCTCTGCATTTCTGGTAAGAGAACTGGTTTTACTTTCGGCAAATGACTTTCCCATCCCTACCCACTCGATAGGACTGTCAATCAAGTGCTCTGCAAATGGGCCAGACAGTAAGTGAAGCTTAGCCAATGAGATTCTTCTATTGTCTGACCTCCAGCCAATGGGTGGGCACATGAGCACAGATCAGTCAATAAGAGTGGTTCTCTCAAGATGAAAAATGGCTGGAGTGGAGTTCCCATTGGAGGAGACTTTGTAGAGGTCCTTGCTCCCAGATCCCTCCCTCCTATCCCTTTTGATTCTGAGAGATGCCCCTGCCTTCCCAGCTTCCTCTCTGTGCTCATGCTAGCCAGGTTTCTGTTTCTGAACCTTAACAGTCCCACCCTGTAAAGGAGGGAGGAAGCAACACCAGGAGACAACATTTCATATCCATGGAGAGGAGGGCAACGCCCACCTTCACCTCCTTTCCTCTCAGCCACCATCTTCCTTCTCTCTCATCCTAAAGTGATGGGTTAAGCCTTAAGTCATCAGGAGAAGAGGGTCAATAAATGGAACCAACCTAGGTGACCTTCAATAGAGGAATGGATAAAGAAAATGTACATGGAATACTACTAAGCCATAAAGAAGAATGAAATTATGGCATTTGCCAGTAAATGGATGGAATCAGAGGCTATCATGCTAAGTGAAATAAGCCAATCCCCAAAAAACCAAAGACTGAATGTTCTCTCTGATATGTTGATGCTGACTCATAATAGGTACGGGGACATGCAGGAGCCAGATTGGACAGGGGGCAACGAGGAGAAGAGCGGGAGAGTGGGAAATACAGTAGAATGAATCGGACATAACTTTCTTATGTTCACATATGAATACATGACCAGTGTGACCCCACTTCATGTACAACCATGAGAACAAGAAGTCATACTCCATGTATGTATGGCATGTCAAAATACATTCTACTGCATGGATAACTAAAAAGAACAAATAATAATTAAAAAAAAAAAAAGAAATTAACATCAGCCTGACTCCCCTGGTGCCAGGAAAGTTCTTCTGAGAGGGTCTCATAATTAATCCCACCTTCTCTGAGACCCAATCAACCCAGACTCTGGTGCTGAGACCCCCCTCGGTTCCCCTGCTTCTGCCTGCATTTTGGTCTTTAATCCTCCTTCCCCTCCTATTTCCCAGGACTCATTGAGCTCAGCCACTGGGCCCTCCTCAGGGAGCTTGCCCCCGGTTCCTAGTAAGGGGAAGGGCCCTACCGTGGCCAAGGGCACTTGCTGTGAGTCCTGCTTCTCCCAAAGTTCCCCCAACCTCGAGGGCCAGCGGAGTGTGTACGGAAGACAGCCCACCCCTCTCAGCCTCTGCAGAACCCTCAGTCCCTCAGCCTTGATGGCTTCTCTCCTTGGTCTGCGAAGGCTCCGGGCCGACCCTGGGGCAACTGCTCTCGTCCTGACCTCGGCCTGAAGGGAGGCTTGGCGTGAGAGGCCTCCACTGTGATTGCCTCTGGGCCCCCATTCATTGACCACTTGGAATCAAGGGTCTAGGATCAGTCAGCTTGGGTGGGCACGCAGCCCCGAGATCAGTCAGGCCCCTTGATAAATCTGTGGCCCAGCTCACCCAGAATCAATGCCGTGGTCCTTTCCAGTAGAGGCTCCCGTGAGTTTGCATTGATTTCTGGGCCATAAAGTACCCAGTGTCTCTGAAGTGCAAGGCTGAAATTGTCATTGTCTTTTGTGGCCTGGCTGGAGGCCAGATGTGACCTTTGTGGGGAGCATGCTGCTCTTTCTAGAACACAGCTGTGGTTCATGCTAGAGCTCCCAGAAAGAGGAGGAAGAAGACCCTGACTCATCCCCAGAACTCGGCTGTCTGGGCCCCTAAGCCCATCCAACCCCATTTCAGAATTTCTTATTTTCCCCCTTCTTTATGCTGTTAAAGCTTTTTACAAGTCACTAAACCCAAGTAAAAATATTAAGGAAGGACATATTGGGGCTTAGGTAACTGTAATGACTTAGTTCAGCTTCAGGTATAGCTGCATCCAGGAGCTCAGTGTTGTTGGGCATTTGTCTCTCACCACCTCTTCTCAATTCTGTTCTTCATTTGGCTCCATGGTAGCAAGATGGCAATCAGCTGCTCCAGCCGCATCCCCTGTACCTTTAAGTTCAGTGAAAGAGATTGCTTCTTCCTGATCCTGCTAATGATAATTCTGGAACTAACTTTCTTTTTCTTTGATTTGCCTAAATTGAACAGGTAGCCATCTTTGAATCAACTGTCACAGAAAGAGGTCATGTTCAGATCGGTCAGAGTAAGGTCACATGACTGCTCAGGGTGCGCCCCAGTCAAACAGCCCAGACAGAGTACGTGAGAGCCCCTGAAAGCAGAGCCAGGTGGTGATTCCAGAAGAGTGGGACAGACGCCAGGCAGGCAGATGTCTGCTGCACGCCCCACCGCGGAAGCCCAGCTGTGGGACAAGCGGTTCTTGGCACTTTCTGATCCAACGAAGGTGAGAAGAACCTCCTTCAGCTCAAGGGGACAGGCAGGGCCCCACTGGTGAGGAACAGTGGCTGTACCACAGTCACGTCTGGGATGTGGGTGTTCCTCCCTCTTCCCCACCTGACCCAGCTGTCCCGGCCTCGCCCTGTCGGCTGCTAACACTGGGGTGGCTGAGGGTGGAGGATCCTGGGAAGGGATGAAGCAGGAGGAGACCTTGGCTGGCTGCCTGATGACAGGCTTCCCTGTGCTTGGCCCCAGTCCCTGCCCATCACCTGACCCACCCAGTTCCCTGGCCCAGAGGTGCGCCTGGGGTGTGGTCACTGGGCAAAGACACTCAGGGGGCACCTGGCAGTGATGGAAGGTGCCTTGGATCCAGTGGGAAGGCTGAAGCACTCAGCATCATGACAGCCAAGGGCTTTGAAACCAAGACTAGTCACATCTCATTCCACCACGTCCGTAGGCAATCACTGTAGCTTCTGTGTCCCTCGGTGTGCGTTTGTACTTCCTGGCTTTGTTTTAAACACTGTGTGTGTGTGTGTGTGTGTGTGTGCATAAAACCTTATTGAAACTTCACTATAACCCTCTGATGTGTGGTACCGTTATTTGCATTTTGCAGGTAAGTGACAGGAACTCGAGGCCCACAGAGGTTCAGCCACTTGCACAAGATCAGACTTGGGAAGTGGCAGAGCTGAGATTGGAAGCCACACACCCTGGCTCTAGGATCCAGGCTTTACCTACTAAACTATACCCCTCGACAGGCTTGGTGTGCAGAATCAATGAGGTAGTGTTTGCAAATGGCTCATCATGGTGTTATGGTTTAGGCGTGGTGTCCCCAAAAGCTCGTGTGTGAGGCCATGCAAGTTCAGAGGTGAAATGGTTGAGTTGAGAGAGCCTTAACTTGATCAGAGCATTAATCCACTGATAGGAATTCGCGGGGTGGTAACTGTAGGCAGGTAGGGTGTGACTGGAGGAGGTGAGTCCTTGGGGCTGTGCCTTTGGGGTGTATATTTTGTCCCTGGGGAGGCACTTTGTCTCTGTCCCTGCTTCTTGTTCCGAGCTGCTTTCCTCTACCATGCACTTCTGTCCTGATGTCCCTCAGGCCCCAAGAAACCGAGTCAGCCATCTATAGACTGAGATCTCTGAAACTGAGCCCCCAAATAGACCTTTCCTCCTCGGTGTTGGTCTTTTTGGTCATAGTGGCAGAAAAGCCACGAGAGCTCATGGAGAGAGCTCACCAATGGCTCGATCCGCGTCTCCCTGCTGCCTCCTGACCTCCCAGGCAGGACTGGCATCACGCAGAGCCCCTGCGAGCCGGCGACCTGCACTGCCTGGTTCCCGCCCCGCAGCGCCCAGCTCCCAGTGGTGCAGTTCCAGGACCGGCTGCTGGAGTTCCCGTGCCCATCTCACCCCACTGGCAGCGGGGGTGCCCCAGGGAGATGGCAAGCCAAGGGGCAAAGGAAATGGCTTTGGAAACCAAGAGCCGACTTGGAGAGGTGCTGGTGGGTCACGCGCTGTTTAGGTGGGTGGCAGGGGGAGTGGCTGTCTGCAGGGTGTCATCCTCGGGTGGACGTGAAGGCCTGGGCGGAAGTTCCAGGGATCTTTGCTGATGGCCGCCCCACAGGCCGGCAGCAGCTCCAGCCCCAAAGCTAGTCCGTTCTGGTGGTGATGAGGAGGCAGAGGTGGAGGTGGCGAGGTTCAGGTGAGAGCTGAAGACACTGGGAACAAAACCCGAGTGGAGGAAGGCAGGGTTGGCCACTCCAAGCAGGCAGGGCAGGCACCCAGGGTGTCCCAGTGGACAGTTCTCGAAGCAGGCCTGTGAGCACATTCAGATCACGGCAGCTCGGAAGGAACTGTGCTCTTTTTGAGACCATCTTCCCTGACCTGGGAGGCTCTGGGTGAGAGAGAGAGACCCCCACCCTCCTTTCCCAAGGTGACCTTGGCCTTGAGTGGACACTCTGTCTCATTCTACCTGTGATGAAGGGCGGTTATTAACAGGAGTGGGACTCACTGCTGATTACCTCCCCAGCCCATTAATTTTCATTTTCCCTGAATCCTTGGAGGCAGGCTGCGGGCTGAGGTGGTGGAGGCTGGACTGAGCATGCCACGCTGAAGTGTGTCACTTCTGATTCCAGAGTCTGAACGTCCCCTCCCACCTTGGACAGGCTCCGTGTTCGGGACGCATCTCCATGCTGGCTTATGTCAGTCAGTTCTCCTCTTGCAGCCTGAGCCTCTGTGCCGGGAGCCTTGAGAAGCCCTAGGTGGGTTAGGGCCTCCGTCTCACGCCTGGCCAAGGCCCTGCCAGCGGAGGCAGCTCAGCTGTGGGAGACACAGCACAGTCCCCAGTCTTAACAGCAGCTGGCTTCTCCTTGGGGCCATTTGCTAAGTGCGAGTGATGGATGGGGTGTCTCCCGGTAGAACATTTTAGAAGCTAAAGGTTGTCCATGGAAGTAGTTCTTGGCACTGACTTTGTGTCAAAACCACCCAGGGAGAGCACACTGACTGCAGATGTCGAGGTCCAGCCTCTGGAGACTACGTTACTACTATTCTGGAGGGTGACCCAGGTGGGGTCCATTAAAAAAAAAAAAAAGAAGAAAGAAAGTGTCACAGGTGATCCTAATGTGTTGCCAGGGCTAGGGACCATTGCTCTGTGGCCTCATCCCCGTGGGTGAATGCCTGACTTACCAATGCCCCCAAGTCATCTGTAAATGCTGAGCCTGGGAAACACAAAGGACTCACCCTCTAATGGTGAAATGTAGGGAGCATGGAAGTGGGCTTTGTGACAGAGTGGTGACACGGGCTTATCCCGGAACAGCACAAATCCTGTGAGTTGCCAACTGGGTGGTCACCCCGGGGGGAGCAGGGTCTATGAATGGGAGCCAGCTCGGCCTGGGCATCCTAGGCTACATTCTGATTCTGAAGAGAAAGGTGCTCAGAGAGCAACGGCCTAGAGGTCCATTGGTGTGGACGGGATGGATCCGTGGGTGCTCACGCATGTCCCCGTGGGCCTGGCTGCGATGCTTTCATGCTTTGCTTTTATGTGAACAGAGATTGAGCCTCATTTTCAGTGTGTGGTGGCCACTGAGTTCGGCTTCCTTTTCCCTGAGCTTCCTGAAGCTGCTGTCTCTGTGATGGGCACCTAAGACCATGTGCCACCTTGGGCGGCCGGCAGAGCATGGCAGGGAGCAGCATGGGGGTTGCAGAGACCTGGTAGGTCTGGATTTCAGGGGACAGTTTGGGCAGCGAGGGGCCCACCAGCTGTGTGGCCCTGGAGAAGCCAGAAGCCTCGCACCTGCTCCGAGGGCCCGGTGACCCAGCTCTCCTCCCCCACGGAGGCTTCTCTGTGCCCTGGGCGCCCGAGCTCTTCCTCACCGGGCATGTCCTCATGCAGAGCACCCTCTGTGGGGACACTCTTCCTTTTGTCCTCTTGACTGAAGTCCCTTCTCGTCCTCCTCGCCTTGGCTTAAATTCACCCTCTCATTGGGGCCCTCGGCGGTGACTCAAGCTAACGTGCCCCCTGCTGATCCATGTTCCACTTTCCTTTGTGTCTGGACCCGGATTCCTTTGTGACCCGCAGCCCATCTGTAATTACGAGTGCCCGGCCATGACACGGCCACTTGCGTCCCTCCTTCCTAGCGCGGGGGCTGCAGACACATCAGCCGGCAGGTGATGTTGTTGAACAAATGGCTGAGTAGTCGAAGCCACTAAAGAAAGCTTCAGATGTTAAAATGCTATAAGGCTGAAAAATGGATAATTTATAGCTGTGGGGAAGAGGGAATAGTGCCATTTTTATGGGGCACTAGATAAAATAAACCAATGCTAACAGGAGAAAATAACAGATCTGTTGTGTGCATGTATGTGTGGGTGTGTGTGTGCAAGGGTGTGTATGTGTGCGGGTGTTTCCTTTTCATTCATAATAGGTCATCATTCTGTAAACATCAATTCACCTCATTCAAATGTTAATTATTCCCATTTTGGAGATGGGACAATTGAGGCTCAGGCTGGTTAAACAACTTGAACGAGGTCACAGAGTTGGTAAGTAGAAGGGCTTTGATTTGAATTCTGCTGGTTCCCTAACTCCAGAGTCCACCTTCTTAACCATGATACAATTTAGAACTCAAACCCAGAATAAATGGTTCTGGAGAAGAGATTCTCATCCCCAAGGGCCATTTTTTTTTGGTGGTTGTGTTGACAGGAATGGGGACAAAAGATGCTGAGTGTGCAGGACAGTCCTGCTTGAGAGCGGATACCAGGGAAACTGGACGGAGGGGATGGAAAGATCCAGAATGGGCGGCACCCTGTACATGGTGATGGGCTCCTCTATGCCAGGACCCAGGAGCTGCAGGGCCAGACCTCCTGAGGTGGACCAGACACCTTGGTGGGGCAAGTGATGCAGGAAGCCTGGGGGTCACGGGTTGGGTGCAGGCCTGGGGTCGGAAAAATGGAGCCGCCTGTGGGTGGGCGGGTCACGGGTGGGGCGTTCGCCACAGCCTTCGCCTCTGCTCAGGGAGCTTCCTGGTGGGGTTTCCTAATTTTGCAGTAAGAGAAACTGACTTCAGGTGGGGAGGAGCCTCTCGGTCAAGTGGGTGGGACGGGGATGTAGGGCAGACCCCCTCGCCATGTTTCCCGGGCACCTGCTGGGTGCCAGGCGCCACTCTGGATGGCGTGGAAGGAGCAGGGAGCCAGGAGCTGAGGCCCAGCCTCACGGAGATGGCATGCTGGTGGGGAGGATGCACCCGCACAGGTACGGGTGAGGTGAAGCTATGGAGGAAACAGCTGTGGTGATGGGAGTGTGAAGGATCACAGCAGGGCAGAGAGAGGCTGGGAAGCACAGTGGGTGGGACGTTAGGAGGGCTTCTCAGAAGAGGTGGCATTGGCGCTCAGGCGGGTGTAGGTATGACTAGAGAGCTACATAATCCCCTAAATAGGTACATCAGGTACAGTATAGTAGACATATATGACATATAGCGTATTGTGCAATAGTGTAGCATGTTAAAGAGCCAGCACGTGGAGATACGGGGAAAGTCCAAAGACTATTCCAGGCAGCGGGCAAGCTTTGGCAATGGCCCTGAGGTCAGAGATGCTTCGAGTGTTCTAGGTACAAAAAGACCATCCTCCCTGGGACCCAGCTGACCACCTGGGAGAATAGGGGAGTGGGCCCCCTCCTGCAGAGCCTAGTAATTCCAAATGACATGGCAGGGATTTGAACCCAGGTGTTTGGGACCTGATGGGTTCTTTTAGAAAGATCACTTGGTTGCCTCGTGGAGAATGGACTGGGGTGGGCCAGAGTGGGAGAAAGAGTGAGAGGGATCATGAGACTCTCAGGAGTCTCCCGCCATCTGAGCTCAGGTGAGACAGGGTTGGTGGCAGCAGTGGGCACGGGGATCTACCTAGCAGCAGAGGCCAGCTGTGCTTGGATCCCAGCCCACCAGGGAGGCTGAGATCTGCAGGAGCACTTCCCTGGGAGTCCCTAAGGGTGGCCACCTCCCCTGCATCGCTCCTCACGCCCAGCGCAGCAGGGAATTGGTGGTACAGCCTTTGTCTTCGGTCTGCTCTGGTGCTTGTGATTAAATTGATCTGCACATAATTGATGTTGCTTCTCACCGACCTGCAAACTGGGCCCATATCTGTGGGGCAGCATTGTTTTCTATAGCACAAAATCCTCCCCCTTCCCTCCTTCCAGACCAGGAGAGAGGAGAGAACAATACCACCACCGCCCAGGAACACGGACGAAAATCTCGGCCCCTGTCATTCTTAGGGCTCCTAAAGGGTGCCAGCCAGGGTTTTCAAGGCCACACGTGTTCCCAGAACCCAGCCCCGGCTGGGAGACGGCGCAGGCGTTGTCCTAGTCAGATCCCCACGAGTGAATCATGGCCCCTCACCCTCCCACTTTGTCGCATCGGAAATGAGAAGCGCCTGCCTGTGCTCTGTCAAATTGGAAATGCTTATGATAATCGGGATGCGGCATAAATGCAAAGTCGTGGAGTGTGTAAATAACCAATTATGAGCTTTTTAAAGGAAAAGCTTGTTTGGTTCTGAGAGACAGATTCTCCCCAGTGGAACTCGCTTTTGCCGTTGCATGATATGGATGTAATTTAAAGTATCCCTGGGTGTTCTCCTTGCACTATTTATTTAAGGTATTTATACAAGAATAAACTCTATCGAGATGAAGCGGTGCAGATTGAGAAGGAGTCTGCCGAAGCCAGAGTGATATTGATTACGGCTGCAGAAGATTGTGGTATCAGGTCACCTTCTCACCATTGATTGCTGATTGCTCTTTAGCACCCCCTCCCCTCTGCCAGTCACAGACACATCAATTGTGGAGACAAATTTAATCACTGCTCACTTGCAGCACTGTCGTGATTCCAAGCCATTTTTGAGCCCATGTGGCCAGGAGGTAGAAAGGGAAGAAGACTGCCGTGGAAAGGCACAACCCATTTCCCCTCTTTAATGAGTCGAGCTGTATGGATAGTTAATTCTCTGATTAAGCTACAGCCCTGTCCCAACACCAGTTGGGCTGGGCAGAAGAGCGCAGGATTAACTCAACTGCTCCGGAAATTCTCTTGTCTTTGTCAAAACGGGCTGCCCTCAGCCCTCTGGGGCTGTAAGGGCAGAAAATACAACAGCCTCGCAGATTAGCTACCAGCCTCCTTAGCCAGCACTCACAACAGCAGGGCGCAGGCCTGCAGTTTCCACTGTGGCTGGTGCTAATTTCATCGTCTCTGTAGCCTGTTTGGGGAAAAAAAATTAAACAGACTAGCTAAACACTTTTGGACAGCAAAGATTTTAATCTTGCCAATGCAGGTAGCTAATTGAATCCTTAACCAACTTTTGCAAAGTCGGATCTAAATTCCAGTTCTGGGTTTCTTACTATAACGGAAATAGTATCCACATCCTGTTGTAAGCAACCCTTTGTTTAATTTTGGTGCTAGGTACTGAGAATTGAAGGCAAGAAGAAGACATGTATGTTCTCTGGTCTGGTGGAGTTTGTATTCTAAAGAGAGCCATGGTTTTCTGAATTTAAGAAGCTGGAGGGCTTGTTAAAACATCCATTTCTAGACTCAAGCCTCCAAGTTTTTGATTCAATAGGTCTGCAGGACTTTGCAATTCTGAAAGGTCCCCAGATGTTACTGATGCTGCTGGCCCAGGGAACCCCACTTTGAGAATGAAGTGCAGCTTTCAGGTCTGGTTGCACATTAGAATCACTTTTTGAAAAATACCCATGTCTTGGGGTACTTCATTGGTCAGAGTTGGGGTCAGATCATGGATGTTTGTTGTGGTTTGGACATGAGGATCCCCCGAAGACTCCCTTGTTGATGTTGGAGATGAAATGATTAGATTATAAGATGTAACCTAATCAGTGGATTAATCCATTTGCTGGATTACTAATGTGAAAGGTAACTGTAGGCAAGTGGGGCGTGGCCAGAGCACAGGGTCCCTGGGGACATGCCCTTGGAGGTATACCCTGGTTCCTCCTTCTCTCTCTCCACATCCTGGGTGCCATGAAGGGAGCAGCTGCCTTCCGCCATGCCCTTCTGCCATGATGTTCTGCTCATCTTGGGCCCAGAGTAATGGAGTCAACTGACCATGAACTGAACCTCTGAAACTGTGAGTCAAAATAAACTTTTTCTATAATAAGCTGTTCTTACCAGGTATTTTGGTCATAGCAACAAAAAACTAATAGGATTTTTTTTTTCTGAAGAGCACCCTGGGGCAGCTGAATTTAAGACACTTTAAAATCTCCACATGAAGGATAGAGGATGGAAGGATTTAGCACAGAAGGGAAGTGTGTGACAGCTGTCATTTGGCACTCTGTTCCACTCCTAGTATTGGAAATTTCGTTAATCTTCCTGTGCTCATCTACAACAACAGGATCGTTTAACTCGTACAGCTGTAGTGAGGCTCTGGCGGGGTGACACCCATGCGCGGCAGAGAGCAAGCCCCGGATTCATGCTCATTTCCAGGGATGCTCTTAGCGTGGTGTACACGGCAGGGCTTTGCCCATTTTGATGTGTTTGATTTATTTCCAGCTACACTCCTTGCCCGTGTAGGCACCAGCAGAAGTTTACTCTATTTAGCTTTCTGGGACCTGCCACTTGCCCTGGTGCCACCAGGAGGAATCTCTGCCACCCTCCCTCTCTCCCTCTCTTTCTTCACTCAAACACCATGAACAATGTCGGCAGCCTTCTCTGTCAGGGCCAGCTTCGTAGCAAAAATGCCTTGTTTGCAGCTGTGGAAACATTCGTCATTCAGTGTAACTAAGCAAAGCACCCCGCCCTGGGACAGGGACGTGTCTAATACACACGGTGGTGGGGCAGTGCCAGGAGCGCAAATGGTGCCGAGGATAATTCCCCAGCTCAGCCACAGGCACGTAGGAAAGGCTGGTGGATGCCAGAGGACCCATTTAAAAAATGTGATTGGCAGTCAAGTCTACTCATCTTTCCATGGCTTTCCATGACCTGCTGTGGTTCATACTGTGGACATTAAAAAAAAATTCTTCATTTTCAGGTGGGGATGGGGGAGGATGGTGGGCCAGGCAGGAAGCTGAGGAAGGAGACTGCACATGCATGCAGAGGGTCCAAGCAAGGCAATGAGCGAAGACCCTGGGAGGCCGGGGGGTGTGGTTTGGGGCGAGGGAGAGGTTCCCAGAGGGAGAGGCAGGGACCAGGATGTGCTTTCTTGAATTGGCCTTGTTGGACTTCACGTGAATGAAATCTATACATGACAACCCCCAGGACCAGGAATCGAGACAAGCCTCAGGATGGAGAAGGCAAGGAAGTGGGAACAGACTGACTTGCCTTTTACTGGGGTCATCAGGGAGATGGGGCACCCTCCTAGTGAGTTACCTATCAACTGATTCGCCTCGTAGCTGAGATGCCAGGTCTGGGCTGGAGCCCACTCTACTCTCTTGCTGGGTTGTGTCCCTTGGGTAGGTACTTTCAGTTGACTTAGTTTTCTCATCTGTAAAATGGGTACAATAATAGTGTGGCAGCCGGAGGGCAGGATTGTCACAAGGATTCCGTGAGATGGTGTGTGTGAAGTACTTAACGTACCACCTGATGCATGGTCACTGCTGACCCTCGTCCTTGCAGTGACTCTCCATCTGCCTGTCCCTGCTGGAGGAATCGAGTGCATAGAGATGCATAAGGCAGGCCAGAACTCTTTCCTTGGAAAGCTTATTTCCTAAGACACAAATAAACAAGGGGGCAGCGGGGAATTGCTCTCAGTGCTACCCTGGTCATCAAAACAGGGGGTTGTTGAAGAGAATGATGTGCGTCCATGGGGTCACTACCAGGTGGGGACATGGAAGCTGAGCTCTGTGTAACGAGGACACAGCTATACCAATGTCTAGAGCACAGTGTCCCTGACAGGGGGACCGGGCCCTGAGTCTGGAGTGTGGAGGGTGGAATGGACAGAAGGAAGGGCCAGGGTGGCTGCTGCAGAGCCACCCATGGAAGACATGAAACAGTGGCCAGAGGCAGGAACCAGCTGGCGTGGGCTGCGGGCTCTGGGAAGAGCAGTGGAGATCCCGAGTGGGTGGGCAGCCACAGGAGGGTGTGAAGGGGTGAGAGAGAGACCTGGTTTGATGTCTCTTTTAAGATGGTCCCGGGGCTGCTGTGGCTGAATGGACCGGAGGGGTAAGATTGGAAGCACGGTGCCCGGTGAGAAGGCTCCTGCCCTCTTCGGGGAGGACACACTTGCAACTCAGCTCAGTAGTGTTGACTCTGCTTCTAGCTCCTCACTTGAGGCAAAGACCCGACAGCAAAGCATCCAGTCCAGTCCCCCGTAGCCCCTGGGCAGCAGCTGGAGTGTGGTCGGATCCTTCTGGCCACGCATCCTCCTGCCCAGGGAAGTGGGTGGGATGCAGCGGGAGGGAAGACCCTGCATTCACGGGTCCACAAAGCCCCCACTGTCCCGCAGGGAGGCAGGACCTGGTCTCCAGCTGCTCCTGCATGGAAGCGGCTCCCTGGATGGACAGGTTTTCCTGGGGATGGAGCTGGGTGGTTTCCAGGGGGTTTTCTGGATCACTTCCGCTCTTGGAAGCAAACACATGGCCAACATGTGTAGGAAACAGCTCGCCCTGCCTGATGCCCAGACGTGTGTCCAACCGTTAGGAAGTTGCTTGGAATTTTTATCCCCATCTTGCCAAGTCCATCTGCTTTGGATACCACAGGAGCCCAAGCCCGGATGTCTGACTGGCTCTGCCCCCAGCCCTCTGGCCCTCTCCAAGGCTCTGGTCTGTTTGAAGGCCGCAGGTCTGTGCCGTAGGAAGGAGTTGGGGAGGCATGGGGAGCCCAAGTGTGGCCACGCAGAGAGCACCTCTCGCCTGGTTGGGTGGCAGGGAATCCCCTGGGCGGGTTGTCAGGCCTGAGCTGAGCAAGCTCGGCTTCTGGGAGCCGATTGCACCTGAGAGTCAGATCTTCCACGAGAATACGTTTCTGCTCCTCGGCTGGTCTTCTCTCTCAGCCCCAACTGGAGGGAATCACTCTCCATTCTGTGCTTTCTCTAGCCTATCTTTCTATTCCTTCGATTTTTATAGCCGACCATTTTGTACGTGAACTAAGTACTAAACAAGCATTATTACCGCTCTGTGCGCGGAGCACCACAGAGGCATAAATCCCACATTAACCTCATCCTAAAGAACGGCTGAATGCGTTTTAATAAATGTCCCCAATGGTTTCAGTGTCTCGTAGCCAAACGGAATAAAAAATGCACACACATTACGGGATGTTATGAACCTTTCTATCAAAAGTAATAATAAACAGACTGCTTGTAGGGTTTGGTGATTGGGTTACATTTTTAAACAGTATATTGAGAGACAAATCAAAGTGGAGCTGAGATGCTTATGTGATCTGATCCAACGGGGCCCCGCCGCTGCCAGGGGTTTGCTGTGAGCAGGTAGATGTCTCTCTTACCTCCTGATACATTTCCATTCTAAGCTCTCCTACTGCAGGGTACCGAGAGAAACGAGCAAATTAAGAAATCTTCGCCGCACTCAGATATTTAATATAAGCAGCCAGATAAAGGCAGGGACGCACATCATTTGTCAGCCGAATAAAAATTCAGATGAGGTATTTTCCTGATGCTGTGCCAGGCACCATTAGGAGGGTATTTTATTTTCATGTGTCAGTGACGGCATGCTGCTGGGGCCAAACTTCTTCAGACTACAAGGTGTTACTTGATGTCAGGCACAGCGTGGCCTTCCATCTCAGGCAGCACATCCAAGAGGCCATTACTCTGTCACCAGCGTGCCTTTTCATATCCTATCTGGGATTTCCACTCTGAGAGTTTCAGAAGTTAATTAGGCATTTTGGTTATGGACCCTCTGTAGATAAAATATCCTGCCGGTGGCCATTTTGGATGTGCAGATGTTTTGGTTTGGGCACATCTGTAGGCAATCACTGTGTGTTCTGGGCAGGACCGGTGTTTTATTATGGGATTATATGTGTAATCTTGGATAAATAGTAGAAATTGGAGTACTTCAGTTGGAAGACTTATTTTCTCTCCCAGAGAGCAGTGTAAATAGCAAACCAGAAACCATTCGCTCATTATTGGAGCAATAATCTAACTTGCCAGTCTTCTCCCTTTGGGCTGAACCTCAGAGTTCAGTGTAAAACCCTTGGCAAGCGACGTGCTGTGGGGTGTCAAGCTAGACGTGAGGGCCAGCAGCTAGGGCCTGTGCTGAGTTCCAACAACAGCCACCGACTCTTCAATCATGGTTGAATGGGTGGCTGGTATTTGGTACCTGGCCACCGGGGAATCTGGACTATGTCTCCGCACCTCCTTATATCTGGGGAGGGCAGCGCTCTCCCCATCCCTGGCCAAATGTCTTCCCCCCAAGTGTGGGGAGTACCAGGCATGGAGGTAGCAGGCGGCCCAGCCTGACACGGATCCTTTGCTCCAATTCTGGTAATACGCATAATGATGTTACTCCGTTTTGTTTTACATCTCCAAAACAGATGTACCAAATCCCTGTAAACTGATCTATGGTAATGCACTTAATTTTAATCTTCAATGTTAAAAGTAAAAACTGATCGCTTAAAGCAGAAACATGTGTCACTTCACCATAAATTGGCGCGGGGCGCAGTGGACCCCTGTATCACTTAACTGCTTGTGCTCTGCAGTTGACCTTCTCTTGGTTTTGTGCTCCCTGCATCTGCTCCTCCCTGTCCCCCAACATAGGGCTTTTGGCCAGGTGACTCTCAGCTGTTAAGTGTCCTCTTTCTTGGCTGGAGTGTCTTCCCGCTTCGCTGAGCCCATTCTCTGGGCTACAGTGAACAGACTCTGCAAAGCACATACCCAGTTGGTTCGGAAAGTTGGAAAAAGACATGTTAGAGTTGCAATAGATTCTGGAGGACTATCGTACAGGCCAACGAAAAACGAGCGCTCCCTAACCGGGATACTGGCTAAGGGCTCACCCGAATGGTAAGATATTTACCAGACATCTTTTTGTAGAAAGACTGGCTTCAAACCTCTGAACTTTTATTTCTAGAAAATGGGCTACAGTTTCTTGGTTGTGAGGCCAGGACTACTTAGAGGCCCATCGTTCATGGCAATCAAGAAAGTCAACCTGGAAACAACGAAGGACTCTTTGGAACATGAAGACCAAGGCCAGCCCTCGTGAGGTATCAAAGGAGCTTGGAATGGCGGGGGAGGGTTGATGAATTTTCCTGGTACGAGGCCTCAGATCCTAACAATGCACTCATTACCTGCTGGGGGTACCACATGGTGCCAGGTGTCTCCTAAAGAGCTCCTGGTGGCAATCGCTGAAAGACACAGGTTTGCTGAAACTTGCCTCCTGTAAGGTCAAGAAGAGTCCAGAGCAGAGTTGGTTGGAAGTGGTGGGGGGTGGGGACTGCCATTGACTTTGGGGACTGGCCTCTTGGGAAGAGAGGCCCTCCCTGTAGATGAACCGGCCCAGGCAGAAGGACAGGCTTATTAGCAGTGACAAGTCTGGAGTCCAGAGGGACTGGACGCTGTGGGGGAACTGGGAGTGCCCAGTACTCTTGGGGAAGCCCACAACAAGTGGGGGCAGAGGCTTGGAGACAGCAGAGGCCAGGCTGTGAGGCTGCGTTGGGCTGCTGGGGAACCCAGCTTGGGTCACGGGGAACCCGAGAGGGAGTGGTGGGGTTGATTTTTGACAGAGAGGTCTTGGTGACAGTCCTGTGGGCAGGCCTGAAGGCACTTCTGGTTCTGACGTTTTGAACCTTGCTCACCTGCAAGGACCCTAATGGCGTTGTGGAGACAGCTCATCTGGCCCCGGCTGTCCCCTTTTGGTCCTCGTTCTTCCTTTCTGTCCAAGATTTGGATAACTCCCTTCTCCTTCTTGGGTCCCAAATCCCTCATCTTGGCCCAAAGTGGAGAGAGCTCTTTCCTCTAAGAAGGGGAGTCTGTTGAAGAAACTCTACAGGCCAAAGACGGATGAGGCCCGTAGCCTCCGCATCCTGGAGGCCGCTCTTGAACCCTGTTCTGATTCAGTAGCCTCGGGCCGGCCTGGGAATGAGAATTTCCCACAAGCCCTCAGGTGATGCGGACGCTGCGGGTCCAGGAACCACACACCAAGGCACTGTGGGCCAGGCTCCTGGTGTCTTCTGATCCCCTTCACTTCTGTGCCAGGTTCTGGAACCTGCAGAGGGAGGGCCACACGCCCCGGGGGGCACAAATGGAGATGTTTCCCCAAGGATGCTCCAGAAATTAAATGAAGAGGAAGCGTTGGATGGGCCGGGCTGGGAGAACCTGCAGGCTGCTCTCAGGGACAGATTCATCTCCACTTCACCCTTCCACGGAGGGCCCTGCTCCCCATCCAAAAACAACACGGCAAACAAGAATTCAGTTTGGCAGGGGCATTTCTGTTTAAGCATACTTTCTCTTAATTTAATCACCCGTGCAAGAGCCTTCCAGACATTTGGATGTACATTTTTAGAAATTCAGCTTATTTTCTCAGATATTTTCATTCTTGAACATCTGGTGGGGGATGGAGGGTAAGAGGTGGAGACAGTCAGATGGAGATTATTCAACTAGGGATTGGAATGCAGATGGAAGACACACAGAGTTGTGGGAAAAATGGAAGTTCTGGAGCCAGGGTCACCTGGGTGGGAATCTAGGTGTGCCACTCACTCATGGTTGAGTGGCCATGGAAAGTCATCTGACCACTCTGTCCCTCGGTGTCCTCATCCAGAAAATGGAACAATTATAGCTACCCTGTGGGGATGAGGCCAGGAGGTGATATACCTACAACCACAAGTGTAGATTGGAACCCAGTAGGTGCTCAGTTAATATCATATGTCATTCTAATATTTATCATTTTAATTATTTTTCTTCATATTTTAACTTTTCCCACCCAACCCTAATTCACTTAATGTTGCAGGTTACCAAGAAAATAAGGACAATCCTAAGAAGCATTGACTTTTCTCTAAAAAATCTGAGTCAGTGGGCTACATGAGTAGTTCTCAACTGGAGGTGATTTTGCTTTCAGGGGACTTTTGATAATGTCTGGAGGCAGTCTTGATGGTCACCTGGGGAGTCCTGCTGGCATCTAGCGGGTGAAGGCCCCTGCAGCGCATGGGACAGCATCGGATAGTGAAGTTCAAAGCGTCAATAGTGCCGCTGCAAAGAAGCCCAGGGCCACTTTTTGGGGTCTTAGGATTTGAAAGGAAAAGTTACTATTTATTGAGCATTTTCTATGTGCCAAGTGTGGAGTTTGTGGTGTGACATTCAGTCCTGACGGCCACCATGGTGCTGGTGAATGACACGGGATTGCTGGAACTTGCCCCATTGGCAGGCGAGAAGCCGGATGTTCCAGGACAGAGTGCACTTGAGCACAGGCCCTTTGGCACTTTGGGGTCGTCCATGAACCCTTGGATTCTTTCCTTCCATGGACACTCTTGAAAGGTCTGCTCTGGACCGGGCTCCGCTCCGGGCAACAGGGACGGAGGATGAGCACTATTGGAGGAGTCCCAGTTCAGGCCCAGGGGAAGAGGCAGAGGCCACCAAGGAGCCCTGTGGCAGGGCCGGGAAGCTGGGGATGCAGCTCCGTGAGACCCGCTTGCCTAGCATGCCAGGGGCCCTGGGTTCAATCCCCAGCCGCGGGATGGTGGGCAGGAAAGCAGCCATCAGGAGCGTGGCTACCTGTGCTGGGCAGTTGCCAGGAGCCTGCCACTCATTCACCTGTGTCGCCTCATTTAATCTCAGTCCTCCCCGCCCCGGAGATCGCCACTATCACCCAGGGCCAGGACAGGGTTAAGGCCGGGGAGGGGGCGCTCACCTCCGTCATAAAACCTAACGGGACACCCAACAACCCAACTCTTAAGATAATAATTTCACTGCAATTTTGAAAATCAAAGTTAATGCAAAAACTCCACTTTGAACAAGTGATCAAATTTTAAGCAAAGACACCCTCCTAGCCTAACCTTTCAGGACTCCACCTCCCCCATCCCCCCAAATCTGGTCCTGGGTCCCCATTTTACAGACACAGAAATCGAGGCTGGGGGGACACACTGGTCCTCCTGCTCGGGAGCCAGGGCCTCTGACTGGGGCTGGGGTGGCAGGGCATGCTGCCTTCCCTCTGCTCCTAACGTCCCTCTGTTTATCCACCCCTTGCGGAGAGACAGGAAGGGCCAGCACAGAGCAAGGTGGCAGGAGCAGCTGTCCGTTACTGTTTAACATGTATTAAGAACCCTCAGTGTACTTTGAAATCGAAATGCACCAGGAAGCACGCTGGTCAACTCAACTCTGTCACCTTTGGGGGGCCCCTGGCTGGACTTCAGAGAGAAATCAGATAAAGCAGAGAGAAGAACATCGCCAGTGACCGAGGATGGGAAGAGAGGGGAGAACTGGACACCAGCAAAGGGTGTGCGGGTACTTGAAAGAGCTCACCCGGGCAGAGCCAAGGGGCGGCGACCCATAATCATGATTTTCCTTTTGAAAAGACGACTTTCACAAACATTAGTTCACGACACGAGAGCACGGTTTCCATTTTACTACTGACAAAGCGTCCACATGGAGGACGTCCGGAACGAACTTGTGGTCACACGGTCAGTTTTTCCTGGGTGTTGGAGAAGAACAGGCCTCCGATCCTGTTTCCCTCTCTGCCTGCTTTTCTAACAGCTCCGTGGCATCTGCCGAACAGACCATTAAATTCATTACAGAGTTTGCATTAAACTCGTGAACACGGAGCTAAACGGTTGACCTCTTTGAATTGGAAGGAAGCAGTTGTTTTCTCATCCAAAATCTGTGGATCACAGACATGCTCACTGTCCCCGTCCTGGGCAAGTTAGTCTTCGAACCAACATTCTGGACTTTGCACTCCTAACCTCTTAGATTTCATGATGCATCACCAGGATCTTTTTTTTTTTTTTTTTGAGGGGGGAGGGTCCTGTGTTGTCCTCTGGTGCAGCCATAGATCCGTATTGTAAAATGGCCTCCAATCAGGACTTCCTGTGTCTTTGCCCCTCAGAATGTGGTATTACTGCTCCTCCCATCAATGCTTAGAGTCTGTGTTCCCAGCTCTCGAGTCTCGGCTGGCCTTGGAGCTGACTTTAGCCCACAGAACATCTGTGGCAGGCTAGACTAAGCCACCCAAGTGTCTGTCCATCATGGATGAATGGATAAAGAGCCCCTGATAGAGGCATACAATGGAACATTCTTCAGCCTTTAAAAGGAAGGACATTCTGACATCCGCCACACAGGGATGAATCTTGAGAACATGACGCAGGTGAAATAAGCCTGTCACAAAGTGACAAGTACTGGATGAGTTCTCTTACAGGAGATAGGCAGAGTAGACAAGTTCATAGAAGTCAGGATGGCCATTTCTGAGAACTGGGGTAGGGGCAAGGGCGGATGGCTGCACCCCACGGATGCGCTCAGTGCCACTGAACTGAAGGACGTCAAGATCGTTAGAATGGTCGGTTTTATGTTATGTGTATTTCCTCATGATAAGAATGAATTTAAAGAAGAGTGAGGGCGAGCGAGTTTGAGGCTAGACCTTAAGACCTTGAAGCTCCTGTCCTGGCGCTCTGGGAATTCCCCTTGAAGACCACCTGGTAAAGGAGCCAGTGCAGACGTCCAGAGCCCGAGAGGTCCCAGGCCCAGGGGACGCCAGGGGCCCCCACCAGCAGTGGACTTGAGAGTGAGAGAGACCGTGCAGGACCTTCCGTCCCCGCTGACCCTGCAGAGCACCTCGCTGCGTGGCCGAGTCCAGGCAGAACCACAGAGGACCTGCCCGCCCCTCCACAGAAGCCCAGAGAGGCCAGAGTGGTATTTCCAGCCAAGCCACAAGCCTTTTCCTCTGGCTGTCAGACCCTTTTCTCCACCTCCCTGCTGCTGTGTTCATGGATTTGGGGACGACATATATCCAACTCCTCCTATTTGGAGTAATTTTTTTTTCTTTTTAACACACAAAACAGTATCTTGTCTCCTTGCCACATCTCAGCCTGGAGCCTCCACCCCACCGAGTTTCAGTGGTTCCTAGAGGATCAGAGTGTTCAGCCTGGAGATGCGAATCCAGGCCTGGCGTCACCCAAAGGGCTGCCACCTGTTAACTCTCCCCACCCGTCCAAAAACTGACCGTGGCTTCCCGTGGCCCCAGCTCTCCTCGTGAACAATTAAGTTAGGGTTTGGGTCAGTGAAACATGGAATTCTGATAGAAGAGAAAAGGTTACAATTTTTCTGCGGACAATTTGGCAAACTGTTAAAAATGTCCATATCTCATGATCCTCTCTTTTCACCTCCGGGGTTTGTCCCGAGCACATAGTTGTGGATATGATCAATTATATATTTGTTCATTGTGACATTAATTATATAGGTGAAAACCTGGGAATAACCTAAGTGTTCAAAAGCAGGGGATTGGCTAATTACTTTAAGATATAGCTGTAGAGAGGAATGCTTCAGAGTTGGTAAAATTATATTATAGAAAACTATTTAACATCAGAAAGAGAAGCTCATAATGTGCTGTGAACTAAGATAGCCATAAAATAATTTAGTATTAGTTCCTTTTTAGGAAAATATGTATTTATGTAAAATAGAAGTTATATATATGATAAATTTATGTATAAGATATACAGGAAGGTTTTATCACAAAATGTTAAAAATGGTGAATTCTGCGGGATGGAATTGAAACTGATCTTAATTTTCTTTCTTATTTTTCCTTTCATCCATCGCTACCAAATATTCTACATTTGGCAATTACTGCTTTTGTAAAAAGGGAAAACACAATAAAGAAGTACTAATGCGGTTGGTTTAAACTACCCACTCAACAAAACTTATTTTTAGTCATAGAAGAAAAGTTAAGGAAATGTGTCCCCCTTCCTCTGCCTGAACTTCTAAATGTTAATTTGGAAGTGGTGGGGTGTCTGAGTCCCTGCTGCGGAGCACAGCGTGACATGCTAGGACCTAGTCAGCATCACTGAGGGACATTCACCTACTGAGGCTCCTGCATCCTGGTGTAGGGGCACAGCTCAGGAATTTAGAATGCTCTTGCCACATGGCTGGCTCCAGACAGCTGGATTACCTCTGTGTCGGTGGGACCAAACCCCATGGGCTGGAGTCCTGCTTTTGCCAGTTCCCACCTTCGGACTCTGGACATGAAAGGAGATTCCCAGCCTTTATTTACAGGAAGCCAGGATCAGCCATCTTGCCAGCCCTGTTCCATCAGTCTGTGGAAGCTTCCCGGGCACCTATGATTGATGTGTTTTTCCAGAAGAAAGCACTGGAAGTAATTTAAAAATATCCAGGACTGAGAGATTGCTTTCTGGGTGAGGGAGTGGCTCACCCCTTCCTGCCCCTCACTGGGCATCCCCAGGGTGGGGAAGGCCAGTGCCCTTGGGACCCACCTTGCAGCCTCATCTCCGTTCTGAGTCTGCGTCAGGTGCTGAAAGATGCCACAGCTTCCCGAGGGGTGAGGAGCAGCCTCTGTGCCCCACATGGAGAATCCAGAAGGCAAGCCGAATGTTTTCAGCTCTCAGCCACCCGGCCTCCTGTTCTTGATATTTCCCTAACATATGCTAACATATGCTTTCCTCAAGAACTTCAAACACATGCTTTTAGCAGCAATGAAAATAGGGCCATGCGTCCAATTCAACTCTAGGTTTCCTCGTCTCCCTCTAATACCATTACCTCATGTACAGAAGAAAATGTAAATCTAAAATATGCTGGTGATTATAACCTTTCTTCCTGACAGACATTGTAATATAAATGCACATAAATTGAATTTCTTCTTTAAAGAAATCTGAATACCTTTGGAGCATTTTAGCAAATCATCTGCAGCCCTCGTGGCACCACATCAGTGATCTGTGGAAAAGGGATCTGTCTGCAGCGTGACTTCTGCTGGAGGACGGAGCAGGGCCGGGACATGCCAAGAAAAATAGCACGCACTTTATTGATATTCAAAATTTATTTTATTAAACTTGCACAAAAGACACAGACGGGGGGAGCTGGTTGCTACCAGGGCAGGAGCTTCAAATATGAACTCCCCGAGTCCTGCTCACGTCCCCTTCCTGCCAACGTGGGGGAAGAAGGGCTTGCAGTTTTGCTTCATTTTGACCCTGCTCGCCGGGGCTGCAGGCAGAGGCCTTGTGTTAACTATGAAGTCGGGAAGGGGAACAGTGGTGAGGGTTATGGGGGTGGCCACATGTCAGGTGAGAGCTCTTGGGTCCAGCTGTCCCCTGGGGGTCAGGGAAAGAGCCTTTGTACCACCTTGGACTCACCAACTTGCACCCGATGGGTATGGGGCTGCAGCGGGTAAGAAGCTGTGTTAGCCGGGATCGTCCAGAGAAACAGGCCGATAAGGCCTCCGGTCATTGCTGCATACTGCTGGGTGGTCTATCACGGACCATGTGCACAGATGAGCCTCCGTGATGGAACAAGAAAACTCCCATCGCCTGGTGGTTTTGTTCTGTGCATTTCCTACAATTAGATACAAAAATACTTACCACTGTGTTGTGATTGCCTACAGTATTCAGCCTATAGTCTCCGGGAAGAACAGACTGTAGGCCAGGTGTACGGTAGGCTCACCATTGAGACCTGAGCAAGAGCACGCTAAGATATTCAGGTGACGATGGAATTACCTGACAACACATTTTTTTCTTTCTTCTTTTTATTTTATTTATTTATTTTTTGGTGGTATGGGAGTTGAACCCAGCAATGCTTCACTACTGAGCAATATCTCTGGTCCTTTTACTTATTTATTTTTGTATTTTGAGGCAGGGTCTTGCTAAGTTGCTGAGGCTGACCTCAAACTTAGATCCTCCTGCCTTGGCCTCCCGAGTTGCTGGGATTACGGGCACGAGCCACCGTGACCACCTGATGAGGCACCAGGGGCACACCCCCGTTGCTAAGCAACACATGGCTGCATATATATGTACATGTAATCTGTACACTACCCACAATTTCTTCATATTTATTTATTCTAGGATATTGGCCAGGCAATTATAAAAGCTAAGTCTCTTAATGATGCAAGCTGGAGACCCAGGACATCTGGTGGCATAGTTCAAAACCCTGAGGACCTGGTGTGCTGAGGGCAGAAGATTGTTGTTCCAGGTCACATGGTCAGTTAGACCGCTGTTCTATTTAGGCCTTCCATGGGTTGAAGGATGCCCACCAGTTGCCATGCTAATCTCTTTCTGGAAATATTCCTATGGAGACACTGAGAAACAATGTCCCATTACGTCCCATCGTCCTCCATGGTGCTGAAGACTTGGACTTAATGGATTAACAGACTATCTGGGCATCTCATGGCCCAGTCAAGTTGGCACAGAAAAGAAACCATCACAGTTTGCTGTGGATCAGCTGCTTTGGGGGCATCAACTGGATGGGGAGATTGTCACTGCTGAACTGGAGAAGTTAAAATAATAGGGAAAAGAGCATCCAGATCTCAGCCCTCTGCACTCATGGCTCACACCCTGGTCTGTGCCTGGGTTCATCGTTCAGCCCTAGGCTGGCATCTTTGCTGGTGGTGACTGCACTAGTCCCAACACCTCTTTGGACCCATGTCCAGCACGTGCCCAAGGACTCTGTGTTTGGGGTTCGGTAGCTTGGCCTTGGAGCAGCCCATCTTGTTACCTCTGGGATGTTAGGAGAGGAGCTGGTGATTTTCAGGTGGAAATTTGAAGTCAGGAATGATGTTTAAGTGTCCTCTGGCCACAGATGTTAGGAGTCAGTCAGTGCAAGCCCACTGTCCTCCAAAAGCAAATGTGGTCCATGTTCTCCTGAGGAAGTACCACAAATAGGTCCACTTCCACCATCACCCAAGCAGTCAGCTGAGGCCACAAATCCTGGAGGGTGGGGGTGGCCTGGTGGGGGGCATCAGGGAGGCCCTTTCTGGGGCTACTTGACCCTAACTTGGTCATGTTCCAGGGCAGGTCTCCTTTGATCCATCAGGTCATCCATCACCCTTGTGAGAGAAAGCCCACCAGTGCCTGAGCAGGGACAGGACCCCTTTGACAAGAGAGGGTCTCTGGCAGGGGTGGGGCAGGGGGTGATTCAGAGCCCAGGGTCATAGCACCAACTGCTCCGGGCTCCATCACCTGGGATCTTGTGCAGTGGTGACCTCACGCTCCCAGCCTCAGTGAGCGCAGCAGTAAAATGAAGGCTAATAGGCTCCTCAGCCTCAGGAAACCGCCCTCCATGTAGACCAGAAACTACCAATTAGCGGCGGTTGCGCGTGGTTCATTCTGGTGGAGTCACGGGGAGATGGACGTGTAAAGACGTGCATTGCGCTCGGGATGGCGCAGAGCACAGGGAAGACCCGCGTGCTAACGGTCCGATGTGCCCTTCCTACCTCTCGCTCTCCTGCCCAGCTGGGAATGAGTTCCTAGAGGGGCTAATTTCCCCGGGGGGTGGTGTGGACTCAGGGGGTTGAGGCAGGAGAGAGGACACAGCGACCCGCCGATGCCTGGGCTCCCTCCTGCCCCTCGGCGCTCAGCCCTCCCCTAACCCAGCAGCACCGTGTGCTCCTCCAAGTTTGACCATCTTGCAACAAATGCATTCGTTCGTCCCCTCAGCCAGGGCCAGGGTGAGACCAGCGAGGACAAATTTGAGTGCCAAAAATTTCAGCCATCAGGCTAGATCATATTTTTAAAAAATCAGAATTAATGCAAAAAAAAAAAAAAATCCCTGCAAACAGACTACCAGCATTTAAGAAACAGCAGCAGCATCCAATGACCGTCGGGGAGGCGCAGGGGCAGGAGCGGGGCAGCTGCGGGCTCAGCCCCGCGTGGGGCGGGCAGAGGGGGCGACGCAGAGAGGCAGGCAGGGGCGCGGGCGGCCTGCCCTCCCGGGTCTTCTCATTTCCTCTGGAGCCAACCGTTATTGCTGCTCCTTCTTTTCCATCTGTTCCTTCCAGTTGGGACTTTATTTTATTTTTCATGAATTTTGATGATTTATTTTTGTTTGGAAAAATATAAACCATCTGACGTGCTGGGCGAACCGCGCGTCTGCAGGCCGCGGTCTGCCCCTCTGACAGCCTTGTTGGAATCACATAATTACTTGTTAGACTGAACTGTACTGATTTATGGGGGATCAATCTTTCTGCTGGTCTCCGTTCCACGGGGTCCCATGCCAGGAGCCTGTCAGAGTTGCCCGTCGGACTAGAATCGACAAGACATAGGAGAAAGCACTAGTGGACGCGGAGGCCAAAGAGCTCCCCTCACCTCCCCGGGAGCCGGGAGAGGAGTGCGTGCAGCAGGCTCGACTTTCCAGGCCACCTGACACTTCCCCTTTCTTCTGCAACATGTAAAAGGATGTTAAGAAAAGAAAGCCCAGGCCTTCCTGAGCCGTCATGGGCCGACCCTGGGGAGAACT
Organism: Sciurus carolinensis; assembly: GCF_902686445.1. Lineage (NCBI taxonomy): Eukaryota > Metazoa > Chordata > Mammalia > Rodentia > Sciuridae > Sciurus > Sciurus carolinensis. Next base: position 29,500,097 of record NC_062228.1, on the reverse strand, counting down.
TCAACAAAGAGGATTTGCACAGTGCTTAACTTGAGTCGGGCAGGAAGGTTCCAGAGAGGGCTGGGCAGACTCCACTGGTCCCACGGAGTCGCAGGTGGTGGGCTCTGAAGTTAGATGACTTTAGTGGGAATCCAGATTCTAAGACTTTCTAAGCACTTTCGACCCCCCGCATGGGTGGGTTCAATTGGTTTAAGTTTCGGTTTCCTCATCTGTACCACTGAGCTAGTGTTCAGTGTATGAAGCAGTAGACCCAAAGCTGCCCTGTATACAGTAAGCACTCAATAAATACTGCTGATACCAAGAGGTCACCGTGCTGCAGGAAGCATCACGTGTTTCTCTTTTCCCTTCTCTACTTTGTCATGGGCGAACTCTGGGGGAGGGGACACGTTGATTCCCTTCTGCGTCCAGCACCCAGTGGTGGGGCATCAAAAACCAAGGTTAAGAATGAGAGGTTGGGACTGGGAACTGAGCAGTCTGGCTTCTAGTCTCAGCTCTGTGACTTTGGGTAAGTCCCTTTCCCTCTCTGGACCTTAAATTTCTCACCTGTGAAATGGAAGGCTCGGATTGGAAGCGGCATTTCTCCAAGTTTGTTCTGGAATTCTAGAATGCTAACGTGGTTTATATTTCTGCAGAGCAAGGGAAGGGAGGAGAAAGGCTCTGGGGTCGGGTGTGTTGAGGAACGATCTGCTCCTGCCGCCCCACACAGCTGGCGTTGGCTGCTCTTCATTGCCAAGTGGTATTCCGACTTGGGTGGTGTTTTAAGCAATGACAGGAATTCCCTGGAGGGTCTGGTGTCTAGAAGAGGCCTTCCCAACAGCACCTGCAGGTCATCACTGGGCCAGCCGGAGGCCTTGGCCTGGATAGGTTAGGTTCTGCCTCGGATGGGCCGTTGCCTGTGGGGTCATTTCACCTCCCTGAACCCTACCTCCTGTCTTTTTATATTATTTTTTAATAATTTTTAAATTTTTTTGGTTTTAATTAATTGTACATGACAGTAGAATGCATTTATACATTTTGATAGCTCATATATAAAGAGTGTAATTTCTCATTTTTCTGATTATACATATTGCAAGATCACATGGGTCATGCAGTCATATATGTACATGAGGTAATAATGTCTGTTTCACTCTACTGTCCTTCCTACCCGCATGTCCCCTCCCCTCCCTTCACTCCCCTCTACCCAGTACAAACTCTATTCCTCCCTATGCCCCCTCCTTATTGTGAATTAGCTTCCACATATCAGAGAAAACATTTGGTCTTCGTTTTTTTTGGGATTGGCTTATTTCACTTAGCATGATATTCTACAACTCCATCCATTTACCAGCAAATGCCAGAATTTCATTCTTCTTTAAGGCTGAGTAATATTCCATTGTGTATATATATCACATTTTTTAATCCATTCATTTGTTGAAGGACATGTAGGTTGGTTCCATAGTTTAGCTATTGTGAGTTGAACTGCTATAAATATTGATGTGGCTGCATCGCTGTAGTGTGCTGATTTTAATTGTGATAAAATAGATGGAACATGAAATTGACCAGATGAACTGTTGCCAGTGTAGACTGCAGTGGCCTTGAACACATTTGCAGGGTACCACAACTGTGTCTGCCACCCATATCCACAACTTCCTCTTCTCAGATTCAGTACCCACTAAACACAAACTCCCTGTGCCTGCTCCCCCATCCCTGGTAATCACGGTTCTATTGCCTGACTTAAGAGTCTCCTGCTCCGTGGACCTCATATGCTTAGATTCACACAGCATTTGTGCTTCGTGTCTAGCTTATTTCACTGAACAGAATGTCTTCAAGGTCCATTCATCTTATAGTAGATGTCAGAATGTCCTTCCTTTTTTAAGGCTGAATACTACTCCATTGTATGGATATACCACATTTGCCCATCCATCCATTTGTTATGGACACTCAGGTGGCTTCTACCTTCTGGCTACTGTGAGTGATGCTGGGACATGGATGTAGACTCACTCTTCAAATGGGAGTGAGAACCTGCCTGGTACAGTTGTCACGAGGATCAGATGAGATGATTCACACAGAGTGCTTAGCAGAGCACCTGGCACATACGAAGTGCTGAGAGAACACCCTTCAGTACCCGTGTAATGACAAAAGAGCCATTATTAATCATGCTGATCTTAGCCAAGCACTTGACAGAGAAATTTCACAGGACTGCAAGCTCAAAGAGAGGGCAAAGGGACCTTCTTTTCTTTCTTTTTTTTGGGGACACTGGAGATTGAATCCGGGTGCACTTTACCACTGACCCCTGAGCCACATTTCCAGCCCTTTTAAAATTTTTTAACATTTTGAGGCAAAGTCTCACTAAGGTGCTTAAAGCCTCATTAAATTGCTGAGGCTGGCTTCAAACTTGTGATCCTCCTGCCTCAGCCTCCTGAGCTGCTGAGATTACAGATATGTACCACTGCGCCCAGCTAACTAGCTCGCTCTTTTCTTTTCTTTCTTTCTTTCTTTCTTTCTTTCTTTCTTTCTTTCTTTCTTTCTTTCTTTCTTTCTTTCTTTCTCATAAACAACAATGTGGTCCTAATTTTTGAAATAAAAAAAAAAATCGAGAATAAAAGAAATGCTGCCCATCATCTGGTCATTCTGAGTTTCAATTTCCTTCTAGTTCAGAGGATTAAACAGACTGCATTTCAATAGAACAGAGGGAAATTGGAAGTACCTGGGGCTCAGGAGCTGCTGGGGAGGCCAAGGAGGGGCTCAGCAGCAGCCTCTTCTCCAGAGGCCGCCTGGCTCAGCAGAGGAGGGTTCCCTGTTTGGCTTGGGCACTGAGAGAGAGAAAAATCAAAAAGAGGAAATATCATTTCCTTAACTAGTAGGTATTAATATCCTGTTTAATTTAATTTCGGCTTTCTGCGCTGGTGAGCTCTTTCCCTCCTAACACAGTGTCAGCTTGGCAGGGAGTTTTGACAGTATCAAAAGAGGATTTAGCTCTGAACCCTTGCCATGAAAGTGTCTCTATCTGCGCACAGAAGAGAGCATTGTGTCCTGCGAAGACGGTAATTGAGTGAATGAGGCCTGGCACCTGGGCCTGCGGTGGAGCTCTGATAAGGACATAAAGACAGGCTTAGAGGGCCTCTTTGCCAGAGGCAGAGACGCTCCCGCGGCCCTGGGAGGAGGGAAGCCCAGCTTGCCTGCCATCCCCGCAGAGAGCTGAGCTGAGTGCAGGGCTCAGTCCCTGCAGCCCTGCAGAAAACAGGTCCTGGACAGACGGAGGCAGGAGGGATCTGCGCATGGCCGGGCGCCTGGGAGGAGATAAGCAGGAGGCGAGGGGGCGGAGCTAGCTCCCCAGGCTGACGCCCCTCTATTCCTTGATAAGCGCACTGTTGGCTTACTTGGCCAGAACCCACCGGGCAGTCTGTACGCGAGCAAAGATCCAGCCTCAGTTGTCGAGCCGTGTTTGTATGTTATCTTAAGGCACGGAGGGGCCCCTGGAAAACTGGATTGAGACTTCTGTGAATTTGCCTGGTTAATTTCCCTGGGGATTCCTGTGTGCATCCAACTGCCCTTGTTCAGATTTCCCAGCCCCAAAACAAACTGCCCATAGCTCTAGAACTGTGGGATGATAGGGTTGCTTCCTCCTAGCTTTCAGCACAAAGACTTGCTGGTCCTTCCTCTGTGAATTGATGATGATTTAGCAGATAAATTACCACTGGGTCAATGTCCACCCATCCAAACACCCACCCATCCATCCACTCATCCATCTACCTATCCATCCACCCATCCACCTATCCATCCATCCAGCCATTCATCCATCCACCAACCTATCCATCTACTCATCTATCCATCCATCCATCCATCCATCCATCCACCAACCTATCCATCCACTCATCCATCCATCCATCCATCCATCCATCCATCCATCCAACTCTGAAGAGCCTGTTGTGTCTTAGGTAGTGGTGCACAACAGCTTTTAACGAACCGTAATGGTGAAAGCTATGATTAAGAAGTTGACACCTGAATTCCTAACTAGCTGTGTGATTCTGGCTGAGTTACTGCCTTAGAGTTTGCTATGATGGGGCTTGCATTCGTCAAAGTAGGCAAACTTTAAAAATCTTAGCTCCCCAGTTTTGGCAGTTTTGCAGAATACACATTAACTACTTACTCATGATCCCAAGTAAGTGTTCTTGATCGGTGGACAGCTTTCTTCCATGTAGTGACTCGAGGATCTGAGCTGCTTCCATCTTGAAAGTTAGGCTCCTCTAGTCCAAGGAGTGCTTTCCTTTCTTCTGGTACATGGGGCGAGAGAGAAATAGCACTACCCAGGGGAGGCCTGGAAGTGGTGCACCTCACATCTGCTCACCTTCCATTAGCCAGAACTAAGTCACACGGCCTAACACTAATGGTGGCTGTGTGCCCAGGGAGATCCTGGGGAGTGCCAGTAATCTCTGTCAGTGGGCCTGCAGAAGGTTTTTGGTCACAAAGAAACAGTGAAATATTAGATACTAAGAGAAAGAGGTGGGCCAAAGCCTTTTGGACATTCCTTATTCCATGAGTAGAAAGCTGGGTGTTATCTACTTTACCTCTGACTATATAGCCAAAGCGGGGAGATTCTTCAATGGTGCAAGTAACCTGGGGCGTTGGGGCTGGTGTAGTCAAAAGTGGATAGCATTGGAGTTTCCTTTGATATTGGAGCCCATGAACTTTCACATATGACCAGAACACTGTTCCAAAACGTTGGGACAGTGGGAGATGCCATGTTTTGAATTCTGTAAACATTTGACATTCAGAAGAAATGAAAGGCCTGTGGTGTCATCAAATCGTCATCTTCTTTTATTCTGTGGAGGATTCTAATGGACAAGTTTAGACCTAGTCTTTCATAGATGCACATGTAAGAATGTATTTCAAAATCGTCACCACTGCCACCACCATTATTTATTGAGGCCTTACTGTGTGATGTACGCCAGTCTTTTATTTAATTATCTAATTTACTCCTTACAACAATCTTATGGCAAGTGTGATTATTATCCCCATTTTTTGGAGATCTGTAACAGAAAGGCATTAACCCAAGGTCGCACAGTTACAAATGATCAAAATGATCTTAGTGACCTTTGCTTGAGTCCAGTAGTATCATTGGAGCTTCAGATTCAGTGCAGGAGATTTTTCTTGGGATTCTTTTTAAGGCCACTGTGTGTCAATTTTTTCATCCATAAAATGGGTACGCCCATCACTGTCCACCTATGTGGACACCTATTCCACCTATTACTGAAGGGAATATTTGAGAGAATGGACTTGGAAGCATTTTTCCAAGTAGAGGATGTTAGCAATGTGCAGGATCATTTCTTTGGGTGCACTATCATTTGTTTTTAGTCCTTTTCTTGCCCCAGGTCTCAAAATTAGAGAAAAAGCCTGGAGCGAGTTACTCAGCAAACTGAGGGTTTATAACAGAACGGGGTGTTCACATGAAGTCCCGGCCTTTGGAATATCGACCTCGGGAGGCTCGGGGGAGCTGGGAAGTTGGCAGTCTGCTTAGCTGTGTGTTTTTCTAGCTCCAGAAAAGGGAAGCCTCATCTCTACACGCCAGATGTTTCCAGGCCTGCAGAGCCGTCACCGTCTGCAGCGGGCGGTCGGGTACCGACTCTTGGGGCTACTTTCTCCCCGGGGTTCTCTTTACCCTGCTTAGTTTCACTGTAGGGGGATGTTGAAGACACACAAGTGTTTTTGTTTTCTCTCTTAAAAAAACACAGAGACTGTAATCTGTTTTACATCTGGGTCTGACTGCAGACAAGCAAGAGTAGGCGGGACTGGGCAGCGGGCAAGTCAGCCGCAGGAAGGGGCACGTACCCCTCTGCAGACCGGGCACAGCGCAGGTGCGCAGTCGCGGGACCCCTCCACTTGGGTGTGGGGGAAGGGGTTGTTTCTGTTTTTCAGTGATGCCGGAACCTTTTCTCTTGAAGCATGTCTGGTTCTGTCTGGGTTCTCTGGAAGCAGTTAGAAGAAACAGCTGGACATTTGAGGAAAAATGTCTAAAGTGCTTAACATCTTTATAAAGCCGGTTCACATTTAGAGAAATGATTTATCAGAATTGATCTCCTCCGAACCTGCTCAATTCCCCCTATGCAATGGGCTTTCCTGAAACTTCCAAATGTTTATAGGGTGGATTAAACAACCTTGAGGTCATAAAAATGCAGCTGCTATTTAAATACAAGTGTCTAGGGCTCAGGCATCTGATTATTGATAGGTGTTGAGTGCCACTTGCAAAGTGTGCAGCGGTCCTGCCTTAAATAACTCTAACTAGGCCCAAACAGTCCTGAGGAGGTTTCTGGGATTAGGTCACAGCCTGGCAAAAGCTGAGAAAGTCTGGAAAAGTCCTATGAGGATTTTTACATTTTCCCCTCCTTTTGTTTCAAATCCACCAGATCAAGAAAACTGATGCAAGCTTTGGAGTAAATTAAACATTTCAATAACTCATATTTTTAAATCACAATCAACTGGAGGAATTCTGATTCGCGACTGGCCCAGAAGAGCATTCTTGCGGCTCTTTTGAAAGTCTCACAAAGAGCAGGGCTGGTGAAGCGAATTACTGTCATTGTCCCCTAAGGAAAGCAGGATTCATTTTATTCCTAGCTGCAAGGTATTCAGCAGGTTAACAGGCAGATGCAAAAGAGTCAAAGCAGGTTACCTCTTGGGACCGTCAAAGCATTTAATAAACCCAGACACAAATGCCTCCCCAAAATTATGTCCGCAAGATTCGCTTCTGCATTAAGAAGCACAAAGGACTGCAAAGTCCTATTCATCCACGCGGGCAATGCTGTCACCCCCGAAGTGCTGCTCCAATGGCCTCATTCCACGTCTGTCTCCTGATGCTATGAGTCAACAAGGTTTTTGGAAACAGTCCTGGAACAAAATAAAATGCCAGAGGACCAGCACTGTTGTAGGATTCTCCCTCAACCTTTATTCCATGAAAGAGGGGCTTTGTCCTCTGGAGCGGAGCTGGAAATGAACTTGACGGCACAGGTAAACTCTTAAGAGGCTGGGTAATACCAGGTGATGCTCTCAGCTTGTGGAATCTCAGCCTTTTACTTGGTCATATTTTCAAAAGAGAAGACAGCTAATGGGAGTAAGTTCTTTACATTAAAAATATACTTACAGTTAACAGCACCAAACCACTTAAGTTGGCAGCGGACCAATTATTAATGAGATGAATGGCCTTTTATAAAGCCCTCTGCAGCCTCAGGACAACTGATGGGTTTATGGCCCATGCATTAAGGAACATGGTTCCTTGGTGCTTATAATTATCCACAGTTGCTGGCGTTTGGGATTCTTTAGCACCAAAAACAGCTGCCTCTGGACATGCTGTCCTGTGTGACCACGGAGATAAGGAGTAGAAAGTTAAACTAGCAGAGGATGGTCATTCTATTGCCCTTCTTAGCTGTTTGATCTTGGGAAAGTGCCTAGAGTGTCCTTCTTTGTTTCCTCATAAATTCGTGTAGAGTTGGTATCTCTGGTTGTTCACCTGCCCGGAATCCATTCTCCCATTCTTTTGATATCTTGGTTTCCATTCTCAACCCCCACCCATTGGTTTAGGGGAACTGGCTCTACTCAGTGCTAAGGATGGACATGTGACCCAGCCCTAGCCAATCAGAATGTCCTATCTTTCTAGCCCCAGCCATGGATTCAGATCTAGTCAGAAGCAAAGAAACTCAATTCCCTGGCGCCATATAGACAACCCTTGTTTGAGGGAGCAGATCTGACAGGTTTTTCCTCTGGTGCTCAGCTTTGTTCATGTCCGTGAATGTTTGTAAGCTGGAAATTTGAGAAGTTTTGATAACGTTTTTTTTAAAAATTGCTTTTATAAGACAAGTGGTGGGAAGTGGAACTCTTGGCTGGCAGGACTGAGAAACACCAATTTAATCAAGAATCGCCTATGTATTAGTCCAGGTTACGGCTATTGTAAAATGCAGTCGATGCTGCACGTGGAATTTAGTTATCATGTCATTGGCCTCTTGACTGTGGGTAGGAGGGGATTCTGCCCCCTCAGTCACTCAGTGTCTAGGCTCTTTCCATGGAGTGGCTCCACTATTCCTGCACCTGCTAAGCTCCCTCTAGGTCTTTGTGCTTTAAGAGCAAGTGGCAGGAAGAGGAAGCATGGAGTATTGTGCTGAGGTCTGCCCCGAAGGCTGGTGGTGTTGCTTATCCATTCTGCTGCCCACATGCCATTGGTCAGAACTTGGTCACATGGCTGACCTGATGCAAAGGAAGCTGGGAAATGTAGTCCACTGGGTACCCAAGAGAAAGAGGAGAAAAGTTTTAGTGGACAGCCACTAGCCAGCTTCTGGCATGCTCCAGTAACACCATTACCAGTTTGTGGTTACATTGAAAACATACTTCAATCTTGTGAATGTAGATATCACTAGCGTGCTTTCTTTTGGGCACTGAGGATACAAAAGAAAATAAGAAAATCGCAACCAGCTACTTCTCAGGCTTTCTGACTCTATGGGATTGAAATTCTTCAGACATCTTGGTGGTCATTTAATGGTACCTTTGTCTTAAGTGACTTACTAGACCCCGAGTAACAGAATTGAAGGGTTCCACACTGTGCTAGTCAGACCTGATTTTCCCGTTAACTGGGCATAAATCTGGTGCATATACTATCTGTTGGTTTGTTTATGAGTGTCTCAAAATCCAGTTCCCAAGAAAGCTGGAGTTCCACATATGTCAAATCATCTTAAGGCTCCACTCTAGTTCTGTGGGTGACATTGTATGTGTTCATGAGAAAATCATTTCAGGGGCTACAAATGAGTCCTTTAGTAATACCCAGGAGTCATAATGTCTGTGACATAATGAACCTTCCTAAATTACAACCTACACTAATTAGATCACTTATTGCTACATTCCAGGCCCTGAAACAATTTGCTTAAAGTGATAGTTACCTCTAATGAAAAGATACATAACGGGAAATGTCAGCAACCTTTTAAATCCTCCACGACTTATCGTGAGCACTGTAGTGCTGAGTGCTCAGGGAGCAACTTCTGATGTCACCATTTGCTCCTAAATCAGGTGAGTATTTTATGCTTGCTGGGACATAGAATTCCCCAGGGTAGGAAGAAGATTAGGTAAGTGTTGGCTGCGTCCTTCAGCCCTTTCCTCTGCGCCCCACCCCCGGACTCACCGTGCCTGCGACTCTCCCAGCATCTCGACTGGAAGGATCTGCGGCGGTCATTTACCCACTCACGGAGGGGGCTTTCTTTGCACCACCCTGGGGCCTCGAGCACCTGCAGAACAAGGCTTCTGTCTCTCTACACCCCCCGGAGTGCAGCACATTTCCCAGCCACCTCCCTGCTGAACTCGGAAGGGACCCTCCAGGCCTGGGCTGATGGAGAATGGTCTGGAGAGGGCCAGCTTAGCAGTCCAACCCTCAGCAGGCAACCATATATAGGCCCTAGAGAAGGCCTATATATACCTGCAGGGAAGCCCAAGGGTGAGAGAGGACTGGTTGCTACCTCTAGGCCCAAAGGGACAAGGGGTTGCGGCGGTGATGAGCCTCTAGAAGCGGTGGGTGAACAGAGGGGCCCATGACCTTGACACTCTAACCTTGAGCCACCTGTGGCCACAACCTGTTCTCCCACCCAGGGAGGGAGCCTGAGACAAATACCCGACTCTCTCCTCTTCCCTCTCTGTGTCCCTTTGTTCTCCTGCCCAGACCCAAACTCTCCTGTTAGCTGTGTGTGTTTTGGGTGGGTCTGAGGGTGGGTGGGAGAGGGCACGTGCACTCTTTGGTTCTGACCTTTGGGATCAGCTTCCTGAGCCCACCTTCCTGATCAGGGGGTGGACAGTGGGGAGCAGGCCTGGGGGAGGGGCACATGGCTGTCCTGCCATCAGGTTCTGTCTGGAGTCCTTTTGAGGGGGAACCACCTTGTCCCCTGCCACAGGTCCCCACGGTCCTTTATCCCCAGTACCAGCAGGCCCTTCAGCCTGGGCCTGTGCTGTTGCCCTCGGCTTTGGCTGCCTTCAGGTATCGATGGGCTGTCGGCGGCATCTGGTGGAGTCGGATTGGTGACCTCTGCCCAGGAAACAGCCAGCACTCTGAATCTTCCTTAAGGGACCTCACGTGCCTGTGAGAATAAGGGAGTTCCATCGGAAAAAAAGAAAAGTGAAAACCACATCAATTTAAAAAATGAGGTCTTTCTACCACATGTCGAGTTCTAAAAAAAAAAAAAAAAAAAAAAAAAAATAGGAACCAAAAAAGGAATTATTTATTGCTTGGACCTCTGGATTCCAAAAAATTTATTAGAAAGCACCCAGGATGCTACCTGGCACAGAGCAAGTGCTGGGAAGTTGTCTGAGAAATGGAATCACTGGACCTAAAAGTTAATTTCAAGAGTTTTAGAAAATCTTCTTGGATGCCAACCATCCCCCCAGAAAAGGAGAGAATCCATTTTGTAACTAAAAATCCGTTTTGCCTTCAGGCTTGTGCATCAATAATAATTGTGATAATAGCAATAACCTCCTTTCGTACATGAGGTAGTTATTTGTATTTTCCCATTTTGATCCACAGAACAGCTCCATCAAGTTAAGACAAGGAAACAAGTGCAGAGAGCTTAAAGCACGTGCCTCGGACGTAGCCAGGCTCCCCGGAGCGCACCTTGCTGGCCTGCTCCCCTCCACAAAGGCAGGGAAGGTCTGTCTCCAATGACACTGCTTGCTGTAGGGTTCAGACTCTGTGTGTGTGTGTGTGTGTGTGTGTGTTGGTGATAGCAGGCTGCCTCCACAGGGGAAGAACATCTCCTGCTACTCTTTCTCATTCTCCAAGTCCACTCAAGATTCAGCATCCCAGGGAAGAGTTTGATTGGTTGAGCAATGGAGTGACAATACACACCCACTGGACAGGGGAGGGGTGGGGCATCTTGACTGACAGTACCACCAAAACTACAAGTGACGTGGGAAAGGTAATCCACCCAAAGGAAATTCCATTGCTGTTATTAAAAGAAAATGGAATTTATTAGAGGAGGTTGAAAACTCAATAAATGTCCATTATGCAAGACATAGGTATATTGTCAGATTTTTAAGCCCACCCTCTACATCCTTACAACATGTGTAGAGCAGGTGGGATTGCTTTATGACAGGAGGGAAGGTGGAAGCCCAGAGAAGGAAGTGACTTGTCCAGGTGACACACAGCATCTAACCTGCCTCGCCCTTAATATCCTTCAGGCCACACAGCCTGTGTGTGCCTGTTCAGGCCTCCCAAGTCCTGCCTGGCAAGGGAGGGGTTGGGATGAGCCCAGGACAATGAGTGATATGCCTCACCTGCCCAGGCTGGAGGCAGAGTGGGTCATGGGTCAGGGTGGGGAGAAGGTTCCTTTTTTGAAAAACTTCCTGGCAGGTATGTGTAGGCAACAGCTTCCACTTGGAGAACATGGGACTCCACCCAGCCGTGGTACCAGTTGTGACTCTTCTTTGCTGGAAGAGGGCTCTGAAACATGAGGACAGGGAGTGACAATAGGCTGGGGGCTCCAGATGAGCAGTGCATGTTGGGAAGTTCTGGTTCCAGAACCCAGGAGAAAAGCAAAGTGGACCTTCCTCTGTCCAGCAAAGTTGTGGGCAGCCCTGAGATGTGGGCTTCATAAAACCTGGGGAGCAAACCTTTCAAAGTCCCAGCCCCATCTAAAGCAAATAGCCCTGAGTGGGAACTTATTCTTTCTCCTAGTTTCTAGGGTGGGTCAGAAGCCAAGAGAGTTTTGCTCCAATTCTAGTCCTGCCACTTACTAGCTGTAAACTTCCATAGCTATCTCTGGATCTCATTCGTACAAATGGAAGATTGGATTAGAAAATTAATTTTAGTAAACATTAGTATTAATGAGTAATGCTGTACTAAGTGTTTGCGGCAGATGACAGCTACCTGACTATGGAAAATTTGAGCTCTTCCTGCCTTGGGGTTCTCCCTAGGAGGCAGTGCCTCAGCCAGGGACTACATTTCCCAGACTCCCTTGCATACAAGTAGTTCTGAATTCCAATAAAACTTTATTTATGAAAACAGCCAATGGACTGAGTTTGGTCTCAGGGCTGTAGTTAACCTCTGGAATAGAAAATGCCTGTTTATCTTTTCTCCAGATTTGCCATTAACAGCATTTACTAATCTGCACCTGCCACATGTTGGAATGGATTTTATTGAATTCTTCCACCTAATATTTGTTGGATCTCTCTATATGCTGAATGCTGCTTCTGGAATATGGTTGTGAACAACAGATCTTGGGGCTCTGCTTACAAATGCTACATTGTACATTGTACATTGACGGGAGTAATGCAGCATATGGGAAGGGCATCTAACTCAAGTTGCTAAGGAAGACTTCCCTAGGGGACACACAGGGGCAAGGGTCACTGCCTTACCTGAACTTGCCAGATCTTCAGGTGAAATCTTCCTTGTCTCTGCATCCTAAGGACCTCACACATTGCTTCTTTCTCTTTCCTGAGGCTAGAAATAAAAGAATACCAAAACCCTAGGGGATGATGGAGAATCCTGATCCCCCACACATATTATCCCAGCTGCCTGCTGACCAGGAGCTGTTATGCTACTGAAACTGTACCATTATTTGTTATAGCATCTAGCATGACCCTAACTAATAATATACTTCATGCACATCACCTCCTTTAAGATTCTCAAAAATCTTATGAAATGGGAATTCAAATCATCCCAATTATACTGATGAGGAAACTGAGTCCCAAGATATTAAGTGACTTTCCCAGAGTCACTCAGTACGTAAACTAAACAGCCTGAACTCTAACCAAGAGAAGTTTTATCTCCAATACCCATATTTTTGACCACTGTCTCTGTTCACTAAGGGTTTAATTGGCTCTGATTCTGATCGATACATAACCAGCCCTCCTGTCCAGTCCATGCAGTAAAGCCCGGGAACAAGCAGGAGACAATCCGGCCTTGGGGACTTCGATTAATGGGTTGAGACAGGATTTCCCCAGGGCAGGGACCTGAAGGCCAGAGGCCAGGCAGAAAAGGGCAGCCTTCCTGCTTTGGAGAGAGTCAGCCTTTGTCAGAGTCTGGGCATCGCTGCCTGAGCAGTCACATGCACTGAACCCCAAATCCTTCCTAGGCCGTGGGTGAGGGATGGGAAGAAATCTCTGAACGAAAGAACTCCCAGCATTCCTTCTCAGTTCCTGCTCCCTTTTTTTTTTTTTTTTGCAGGCCAGCGAGGTACCTCTCTCTTTGGAGCCAACATGTCCAAGGTTGACAGGCTAAAACTGTTCGCTTGCTTTTAAGTGTCAGGAGATGTAAATAGTTTTAGTCTTCAGTGGTTTCTGATTGAATATCCTTTTGAAGTAATGATAGCTATAATTTAAAGCAACAGTTACCATATTTTCCTAGCTGGCTGGCTTTCTTTGAAGCACTAAGTATAAATCTGCTTAAAATCTTAAAATAGCTGTAGTTCTGTCTCGATATTCTACCAGGAGCCAGGGAGATTCAGCCTCTAATTGCCATCATCTGTAACTAATATGAGCAGCACAGTGGGCTCATGACAAGGTGGCTAGGAGAATTGCCCTGACGTGGACAGGAAGGTGGAGGCAGAGACATGGTCTCCCTTTGGGGATCTTGGCTTTGCTTGGACTTCGGAAGAAACCCTTTCTGAAATTAGGACCAAATGGGCTCTGAGCTGTTGGAGAGTTTCAGAATCTCCCTTTTTCCCCGCCAGCCCCCTTCCAGAAGCCTAGGATGGAAATGAGGGGCCTTCCTGCAAAATGAACTCAGGAAGCTCCAGAGTGGGTGGGGCCCCGGTGCTAGCCAGTGGAATTCCCAGGGACTGCAGCTCTGCCTGGGATGGGCTTTGAAGAAGAAGAGCTGCAGCACGCATTCCGAGATCACCCGCCGGAGTGGTGGGCAACCATTTCTGCCGCCCACCTGCAAACACAGTTTTAGAGGGTGTAAATTTTAAGTTACATTTTCATGCATTCCCAAGTATCCATTCATTCAGCAGGTCCCTATTGCCTCACTCCTGTGTGCAGGGCAATGAACCAAACAGCAATCCCAGGATCCACAGGGCTCATGGTAGGCACCACACACAAGGCAGATGGTAACAAATGCCCCAGGGTAAAGCAGAGCAGGAAGAAGAGCGGAGAGCCAAGGTGCAATTTTAAATAGGCTTGTCATGGAGAAGTTGGCATTCAAGTGTGGCATGAAATGACATTTCTACAACCCCATTTTTATTTTCATATAAACTATTAAATGAGAAGTGTCCCCATATGTACATACTTAGACATTCCAAAAATAAAAACAAAAAAAATCCCAGTGGGGAATATTCAGAAAAGTGAACTATTTATCTTTAAGTGCCAGGACTACAGGTGATTTTAACTTTCTTTGGTGAGCAAGCATTTTCTAGATGCTTCATGATAAGGATGTATGCATTTTGGAAAAACTCATAATTGGATTTGCCAGTTCCTCAGTCAATTAAACAGAATCACCAGTAATTCCACTTCTGGGAACTGAAAAAAATACAAACACATTTACACATATATATGTATTGAGTATGTGTGTGTGTGTGTGTGTGTGTGTGTGTGTGTAGTCACTCAAAAGAATTGAAAATAGTGAGAAAATAAAAGCTTATACCCAAAGTGTAATGTTATTCACAATAGTCAAACAGTAGAAGTGATCCAAATGTTCACCAATGGATGAATGGAGAAATGACATGGTATAGCCTTACAATAGAATATTATTTAACCATTAAACAAGACACATGTGATGTCATAGATGAACCTCTCCACATGCTAAGGGGAAGTTGCACCCAGTCAATCACATGTTATGTGATTCCATTTATGTAAAATGTCCAGAATAAGAAAATCCATAAATACAGAAAGTAGATCAGCAGTTGTCTCAGGTTGGAGTGGGGAGAGGGGAGTGGGGAGCATCTGCTTAATGGGTATGGGGCTTCCTTTTGGGGTGATGAAAGTATTCTGGAACCAGGTAGGAATGATGGTTGAACAACATTGTGAATGTAATAGATGCTGCTAGATTGGACACTTTTTTTTCTTTCTCTCTCTCTCTCTTTTTTTTTTTTTTTTTTTGTAGCCAGGGATTGAACTCAGGGGCCCTTAACCACTGACTCACATCCCCAGCCCTTTTATGTATTTTATTTTAGAGACAGGTTCTCACTGAGTTGCTTAGGGCTTCACTAAGTTGCTGAGGCTGGCTTTGAACTCAGGGTCCTCCTGCCTCTGCCTCCCTAGCTGCTTGGATTATAAGCATGCACCACCGTGCCTGGTTATGGATTAAACACTTTAATGGTTTAAAGTGGTAAGTTTTGTTATATGTACTTTAATACAATAAAGAAGTGGTAGTTGGGGACATTATTGGAAAAACTAAGTGGCCGTATATGCCTGGTGAGGGTTGCCTGAGAGGTCTTCACAGGTGACCAAGGTGAGGGACAGTGGGACTGGGCGGAAGCCCACTAGAAAAATTTGTTTCTTCATTGAACCAGGGCTTACCAAGTGCCCCCTAGAAAATAGGCAGGGGCTGCAGGAGTGAGTGACCACAGGCCTGCTCTGCTGGACCTTCCAGATAGGAGCCAGCCAGGCAGGGTGAGGAGGTGCAGAGGGTGAGGTGGGGCTAGCTTGGTCTCCGTTGCTCCTAGGCTGAGGACACAGATGTCAAGAGAGATAGACCGACGCTCTGGGAGGCCAAGCCAAGTGTATGATGGGAGTAGGTCGGGCAACGAGCTGGGTGGCCCGGCAGCCCATTAAGGGATTAGCAATTTTCCACAGATGATCCACGGAGAGGGCAATCGGGACACAAATAATTGAGAAGGAGCCTGTTTCCCTCAACCTGGGCGTTCCAGTCTCTTTAGTAGAAGTTCTCATGCTTTAGAATGGCGGAAGTCAGAAGGTGCTTTTCCATGGAGAGGGACAGGAGACGAGGGGCCACTTTTTATCACTGACTGCAGGCGGGCGAGCCCGCTCCTGTCTGTCACCTCCTTGAGAACTCAGACACCCGCCCTGTGATGCCACCTTGCCAGTGCACACCTGGGACTCTGCGACTCACTAGAACTTTCCATGCTTTCAGGCCAACACAAAGCAGAGCAAGGCCCAGGCAGCCAGAGTCCTCACCAACACCCCTGCTGTTCCTCCAGGGCTTGGGCAGATGTGGGCAGCTGCCAGGCACAGCAGAGGGCTGGTGCCCACTCTGCCCCATGGGAAGTCTGCAGGGCCCCACACCCAGCTGGGCGAAGCCCCGCACCTCAGCCGGGGGCTTCCAATACTGGCCTGCCTGCAGCTGCTGCCTCCCCAGTGTCTTTCTGGCCACATCCGACTCCTGGGACAGCCCCTGCCCTTTCCGACTTCCAGGTCTTTGAACATCCCGTTCTTCCTTCTGGCTTGCCCTCGTGCCACCTGTTGAAACCCTAGCTGTCCTTCGGGTCTCATCTCAAACGCCACCTCCTGCTGTCTGAGCCCCTCACTGCTCCCAGCGGGTCTCGCCCTGCGCATGGCCCAGCCCTCCGCTTCCGGGGGCCGTCACACTCTGCCAAGCACCGGCCTCCTTGGCTCTGTTCTCAGACTGTGACCAAATCCCACAGTGCCCTGTGGTTTAGAGCGCAGAGCTTGAGTTGGACAGCCTGGGGTTCAAGTTCAGTCTCCACTGGGGCGCATGCTTTCCCTCCTGTGCCCCAGTCTTCTCATCTGTAGAATGGAGATGAAGGTAATACTAGAGCCTACTGTACAGGCTACTCCTAGGGACTAAATAAGAGGTCGGTGTACAGACGGCGGGGCCAGGAGCAGGGCAAGACAGTGAGGTGATGGGGCGCAGGCTTCAGGGAGGTGTGCACAGGACGTGAGCATGCAGGAAGCTTCTGGAATTTTGTCCCTGAGTTCCCTCATATGATGCATTTGAGCAGATGTTTCCTGATAATGCTGAGGAGCATGGGAGATGGGGTATGGTCTCCTTCTCCCAGCACAGCTGAGGCAGAAGGGTGCAGAGACCTTATGGAAGATCACCATATGGGTATGGATGTCACTCAGTGTCATGAGGAGAGTCTGGGAAGGGAGGTGGAGTCACAAAAGGCAAAGCACTCAACTTCAGGGGACCTCAATAGCCAATCACCAATCATCATGTCAACGCTGCATCAATATGTGACCCTGGGCCAATCGCTTCACCTCTCTGGGCTTCAAAATGGGAATCAGAACAGAGCAAGGGCCCAGATCTGAGCAGGCGAAGGACAGAAGGACATCCGGGCATTGAGAAATCCCTCTGGTTGCAGGTGGATGGATTATGGAGATGTCAAGGAAGGGAGGTGCCTGGTGGGTGAGAGGGCAGGTGAGTGGTCGTGGGAAGGAGCTGGGTAGGAGGAGTCGAAAGACACAGCAGATAAAGATCAAATGAACTTGGCCATCGATTAGATGGAAGGGTCACAGTAGTGCAGGGGCAGGTGTTGGGGGAGGGAGAGGGAATTCATAAGTGGAGCAGTGAAGAAAATTTCCTGAGGCTTGGAAGGCCTGGGTGTCGTGACTGGGGAGTGGTGTTCTGTAGTGAAATGGGGTTGGGCGTGCTGAGTTCGAAGGACCGTGGGAATCGAGGTTGAAATCTTGGAAATACAAGGGTGTGACTCTAGTTAAAGGTGATTGATGTAAGTGTTCTGTCTGTCACCTTTGAAATAGGTTCCTGGTTTATACATCCTGAGGTCTTGGAACTGGTTATTAAAATGTGACATCGCATGGGTATAGTGGCTGACTTTTCTTACAGATAATGTAAGGGACTGTGGTTCCCTTTCTTTCAAGTAAGGACCATGTTTCCCAAAATATATTCTATAATTGGGTATTCTAGGGAAATGAATGCTTTGTAGTTAAGTAAATTTGTTTCCTTGGTATGGGACTTATCAGGACCTTTAATGTGCCAATGTGTTTAGTCTGGGGAGGAACATGACATGTCAAGTTTCTCAGAATTATCTCCCTGCAGAACTCCCTTTCCACTCCTGAAGGCTAACTTAATTTGAACCTGGAATGGGGAGTCCGGGAAGTCTCCAGTCTTCTGCATCTTGGAGCAGGATCATAAACTTTAATGATCATGTGTCAATGTGGATCCCAAGACTTGCATTTCTAGCAAGTTCCCAGGTGATGCTGATGATGCTGGGGATCACACTCTGAGAAGGAGGCTCTTAGAAGACCACCTTCCTCAACTGGCCAGTCACCTGGGGGGATGCCACGAGGCTTCAGGTTAGAATGGGGCAGTGATGTCATGCTAGGAGTGGCCACTCCTCCCTCTTATTCCATCCCCGAAGTCTGCACTGTAGTTGCTCAGGAGTTACCACAGCCTTCCTGCAAGAAGTGTGGAAGGAGCTTGGGAGCTGTGGAAATCCTCAAAGGCTCTCACAAGAGGAAGAGGAAGGACCTGGAAACTCACAAACCATGTCTAAGTGAGCAGCCCCTGTGCTGAGGTGCCTGCCACCCACAGGCAGAGTGGTGGGTGTGGGCAGATGCAGCTGTGGCACCAGATGGCATCAGAGGTCAAGGCTGGAGAGGCTGTGAAGGATCTGCCTAGTGGGAGAAGCATGCACATGAAAATGCGTCTTTCAAAACCGCAAAACCATCTCAATCGGATTGAGCCGTCCTCCAGTCCCTTACTTAGAATGGATTGTGGGGCCCGAGCTCCGCTTTCCTTTATGGGGAAGGGGAATGAAAATAAACTGGTTTCACTGGGGCTGAGAAGCTGTTCGCTTTGTGTCACTGTGAACAAAATACCCGACGAGAACAACCTGGAGGAGGAAGAGTTTATTCTGACTTTCAGTTTCAGAGACTTCGTTCATGGTGGGCCGACTCCATCGCTCTGAGCCCAAGCTGAGGCAGAACATCAAGGTGGAAGAGTGTGGCGGAGGGAAGCTGCTCTGGATGTGGCGGCCAGGGAGCCAAAAGCCGGAAGGGGGAAAGTGGTTTCAGGGAGAGGCACCCTTCCAGGACATGCCTCTGGTGACCCACCTACTCAGTCCATTCAAAGTAGGATGGACTGATTGGGTTACAGCTCTCACAATCCAATCATTTCACCTCTGAATGTTCTTGTATTAACAAGGAGCTTTGGGGGGATACTTCATACCCCAACCATAAGGGAAGCCGTGGGGGCAGTCTGGACCTCCAGAGGGTGATGCTGAACACCACAGTTGTCATCAAAATTGAACAACCTGGTCTTCTGTAGGAGCAGGGATCCTGGGGGACATGTGGGAAGGACACCATCCCCCCATCCAAACCCATTCTTGAGCTTTCGCAGCCAAAGGGCCTGCGTTTTTAAGTGTGCAGGGGTCGTACGGCACTAGACTTGGCATCCACACCATTTACTGGATCTGTGACCTTGGACGAGCTTCACCTCTCCAAATCTCCTTATTCAGCTTCCAGAAAAATGGTTATAATAAGAGCTTCTTCCCATACTCCTAATGGCTGAAAGGGTTCCAGGCAGCTTTTTGTTGCTGTGGCCAAAATACAGGACAAGAACAAATTGGAGGAGGAAAACTGTGTTTTGGTTCATGGTTTCAGAAGTCTCTGTCTGTGGTCGACAGTCACCAAGGCAGAAATATCATAGTGGGATGTCACGGCAGAGAGAGAGGAAGGGACCAGGGATAGATATAGTCCAAGGCCACATCCCCAGTGACCTACTTCCTCCAGCCACACCCCACCTGCCTACGGTTACTATCCAATAGTCCTTTCGAGTTACTAATCCACCAAATGGATTAATCCACTGATGAGGTTATAATTCTCATAATCCAATCTGTTCACCTCTGAACACTGGTATTGCCTCACACATGGACTTTGCAGGGTGGGGCGGGCATTAATGATACAACTATAACAAAAGATGAGCTGAGAGAATGTAGAGTTTACATTACTTAGATGGTACCACCAACCACCATTGTGGATCAAGAGGTGGATGGAAATGATACCCTAGGAGTGAAAGAATACATTGACACAAGGAGTTCTGGTCCTTGATGACTGTGGAGCCACAGTGACAGGTGGGACTTCTTTATTCTGAATGTTTTATATATACATATATGGATGGCAGTGGATGATTTTATATTTCTGTTATTTTGGGTTTTTTACTACATGCATTTGGATCTCATTCCTCCTGATTCATCACACTTACAAGGGGGTGGCATCTCAAGAATGTGAAAATATGTGTGCACACTGCTGCATTGTTTGTGGTTAGGGGATACTGGAAACACTCTCCACACACACAACAGTGTGTAAATCTTGTAATGTTTTTGGAAATCTGAAATTATGTCAAAATAATAAAATGAAGAGAAAGAAGTCAGAGTGGATGATCCAGTACAGTTGATGCTGAGACTTGACCTGGGTCCCACAGGCCCTGGTCACTGTTCTCTTTCTTGTCCTACAGCCTTCTCCTCCTGGCTCAGTGTGGATTTTCTGAGGAATTTTTGGTTAAGTTCAGCTCTGGGCAAATGTTTTTGCTGAACTTCTTCTTGTTGAGCTTGGGCAGGGCTGTTGAGTGGGGCGCAGGGAGAAGACATAGAGGAAGAGGGCGCCCCCCATAGGAGCTGCAGCCACACCCCCAGGGTCTCCTGGTTGCTGCTGGAGCAGAGGAGAGGAGCTCGTGCCAGGGGCCTGGCATGGATGCAGGTGGGGCTCCTGGCCCTGCCTTCGAGGGTCGAACCTGGACTCTCACCTTCCCTACTCACCCACTGCCTGCCCCTCATGTCTTCCCCAATGTGCACAGAGAGAAGAGTCAGGGCGACTCCTCCCCAGGCCCTCTTGTCCCTGGATCTTGGGTGGGGATGTTTTTGTCACGTGTGTCCTATACTTGGAAATGCTGCTATTCAGGTGTTCCCGCCACAGTGTTCGGTGCAATGCCGGGAAGGAGGAAGGAGCTGCTCCCTCCACCCTTCCCCCGCTTCCTTGGTGAGCTTGTGTTCAGAGCCGCTTGGCAGCACCAGTGATCAGATAAGTGACAGTGGTGTTGGACAGAACTGTACTCAGAGCGTCACCCAGGCAGGGTGCCGTGCTGCAGGCCACACTCAGGAGGCTGAGGCGGGAGGATTGTGAGTTTGAGCCCAGCCTGGGTAACTTAGCTAGACCCTGTATGTATCCAGTCCCCACCTGCAAAGTGGCCATGATGATAGATAGCATTGGCCCCACTGAGCGGTTTTGAGGATTAGAGGAGCTAAGTACTCAACACAGGGGTCAGCGGATGAGAGAGCAGTCGCAACACACCAGAGTCAAGTGCAGTGATAATTGTGCTGCAGTACAAGAGATGAGCCTCCAGAAGGCCATGCTGCTTCCGTGACCCCACGCTCCCCTCCCTGGGCTTGCATCTAACCAGCGAGTGCACTTGAACCATTTGGCAGCCCGCCTAAGAGAACCCTCCGGCTTTATCTGCCTGGGACCCAGGCTTACCCAAATCTCCACACACAGAGTACAAACCAGGGCTACTGCCCTGACCTGGGTGTTAGTTACAGAGCCTCCATTTTTCAGGACACAGAGGTTGCATTATGGCGCTAGAATTTTTCAGAAAGCCTCTCCTTTCTTTTTGTTAGGTAGGAGCAGTTTGCTGTGTGGAGGGAAGATCACTTATTCTTTGGGGGGGAAACAGCACCAGGCTTTTATAAATGAGGTGCAGGGTACCCTTCAAATATTGCTTTTGGAGTTCTATTACTATAATAATGAGAATATGAGCCCAATCTCGAACGTTTCCCAAACAAGAAAGTTCTAGAACATAATTGAGTACACAAAACTGCCACTTCTTTGTGGAAAGCAAAATTATGTGTAAGTATTTTCAACAGGATCTTTTATGCCCAAACTAATCATCATCAGCCTTGGGAAAAAAATATTCGCAGCTATTTATGTTGACCTAGTTCTCTTAATGTCTTCATCTTGCTTGTGTCTGTCAGGTGTGTGTGTTGTTGTGTGCTTGTGTGTGTGTGTGTGTGCACATACATATTTGACTCTTTAAGTGTTGTATTTGTGTGTTGGCCAGTGGGACACATCCAACAGCTGGTTTGAGGTATAATTACACAATCCACCCATTTAAAGTGTAAATTCAGTGCCATTTAGTATATTCACAGAGCTGTGCAATCATCAGCCTAACCAATTTTAGAATGTTTTCTTCACTCCAAAAAGAAACCATGGACCCAATAGCAGTCACTGGCCACCTGCCTTATGACCCTAGTCAACCAATTACTTTACTTTCTGTGTCCACAGATTCACCTATTCTGAACACTTCACGTAAGTAGAATCATACAATATGTGATCTTCTGTGGCTGGCGTCATTCACCTGTTGTGGTTTCATGGTCTGTTCAAGCTGTACCATGTATTAGTACTTCATTGGTTCTTATGGATAAATAGGATTCCATTATATGGCTACACATCACATACTGGGTATCCATTTCTCATCTGATGGACATTTGGGTTATTTCTACATTTTGGCCTCTGTGAATAATGTGGGATGAATACCTATGTGCAATTTTTGACATTGACATATTTTCATTTCTCTTGAGTACACACCTAGGAGTAGAGTTTCTGGATGTTACGGAGACTATAGTTAATTTTTTTTTTGGGGGGGTACTAGGGATTGAACTCAGGGTCACTTGACTACTGAGTCACATTCCCAGCCCTATTTTGTATTTTATTTAGAGACAGGGTCTCACTGAGTTGCTTAGCTACCTCACTTTTGCTGAGTCTGGCTTTGAACTCGAGATCCTCCTGCCTCAGCCTCCTGAGCCCCTAGGATTACAGGTATACGTTGTAGTGCCTGGCCTATGGTTAATTTTTTGAATTAACTGTTTTCTTAAAGGGGCAGCACCATTTTATATTCATATCAACACTGAATGAGCTACAATTCCTACCCATTTTTGTCAACACTCATTCCTTTGTCTTTTTGAAGACAGCGTATTAGTGGCTGTAAAGTGGCGTCTTGTGTGGTTTTAATTTGCATTTCTCTGACATCTAATGATGTTGAGCACCCTTTTGCATGCTGATTGGCCATTTGTCTAACATCTGTGGGGAAATGTCTACTCAGATCCTTTGTCCATTTTTAAATTAGGTTGTAGTAGTTTACTCATTTACTAGTGAGTTGCAATAGTTCTTTGTGCATCCTGTATGCAATTCTCTTTTCAGACATATCCTTTGCAAATATTCTCTTTCATTTGTTGGTTATCCTTTTACTTTCTTAATGGTATCCTTCATACCATACAAGTTTTACATTTGATGTTTCTCTTTGTGTGTGTGTGTGCTTTTGATACCATGTCTAAGGGTTTACTTGATCTAAGACTACAAAGATTTATACCTCAATTCTAAGATTTTTATAGTTGTTGTTCTTTCAGTTAAGCCTATGGTAGACTAATTTTTTGTATATGGTGTGAGGAAGGGGTTTGTGGACATTCAGCTATCTCTGTTCCTAAAATATTGAAATCATTTCATGCCTGTTAGTAAATTGTGCTGCTGAGATCAAGTGTCCCCTCTTTTCTGGCCCTTCTCTGGGACCTCCTGGATATTTCCATGTCTCAAAATGACCTGCCAGTGCCTGATTTAGCAAGAGACCTAAGAACCGTGCCAGTTCTGAAGCTGGAGAGGTCCATTTGTCCAGCATTTCAAATGCCACACATCAGTGTGCATTACACCCACTCTTAGGGTTAGAGGCACTGATATCAATTCAGAGATGTCTCAAACTTGTCACTAATGATCATGTCTTATACCACCAGAGGAATGGCTGGAGCAAGGATAAATGCCAACTTTTCTGTAAATAACACAGAAAGAGGACTGGAAATTAGATGGTGGCCCAAAATGGGCTTAGCAGTTGCACAAAAGCCCACGAGCCAAAGATCTCAGAGGCTGAAAGAAGCAGAGCCACCATGGTGGCCTCAGGCCAGTTCTCACCTATCTTTTCCTCCTCTTGTCAATGTCCTCTAAGGACCAGGGAGATTAAGAGGTTTGGCACAGAGAGTGACAAGAGGAGACTGCAGGGGTCCCTCGTCTGCTCCCTTCTAGGGGAGATGACCCGGCTCTCCCTTTGCAAAATGAGTTTTGCTGGAGAGCAGGGACCTTTCTCTTTCCCAGGAGGTTGAACAGTCAAGACAACTTCCGTAGATGCCTCTGGTTTGCAGACCAGTCTGCGCTGGTGCCTGGCACCTCCTATTCCTCAGTGGCAACTGACCGGGCCATTGAGAGAGGCCTCAGAAACTGGCTCTGCTTCTGCCAGCCCTTCTGTCCCCTCCCTCCCCCACCCTCTCTGCTCAGCTCCCCTCTCCTGCAGTGTCTTGGTTCCACATTTCTGGATGATTGTATTTTTGGCACTGGCCCTTCAGCGTGCTGCAGAGCAAGTGGCAGTCTGTGGCCTTCTCCCAAGTGCTATTTCCAGCTGGGCCAAGCCATCCTGTTCTGCTGTATTCCAGGACACAAAAGGTCAGGGGCCCTGCTGAGAGAATAGACCCTGGTGTGGAGACCTCCTGGTCTGGCTGTTATGTGGACCACACCTTAGGACAATCAGCACGAGCACGTGACACAACCCCCAGTTCCAACCTCCCCAGCTGACCTCATGAACCATTCCAAATGTGCTTCAGTATTTGGGTGGGAGTCAGAGGTGCAGAGCGTATATTCAGAGTGCTCAGGTGTGGAGGGAGAGATTAGAAGACAACTAAAAATGGAGCAGCAGCTGTCTTCAAACCTCATACATGAAAATGTGAAGACGAGTCCCTATCACTTGGCAAACGTGAGCACAGGACAACTTACTATCTTTTGTAATTACTCCATTTGATATTTTATGTGAACAGTTGTGACATTTGATAACTATTAAAAGTCTTTTCATAAAATTATATTTCTAACGATTACATCTTTAGTGTTTAGTGGTTCTTATTTTATAGAATATTTGCAACTGGTCTTCCTAAAGATCTAGAAGATATCTTTAGGAAGGCTTATCTTGTTGAATTCCAAAGCAGCAATGCATTTGGTGAATATTTATTGAGTGCTTACTAATACTTGGCCCTGGGATGTACCCAGTGTCAAGGGAGTTCCCAACCCCAAGGTCCATGTACCATCTCAAGTTCAAGTGTGAAAGGAGAAGCAAGATGGAGGGACAAAAGGAACTTTTGCTTAAAGTTCTGGTGACTGCAAGCAAAGCACGGGTCCCTCAGGAGTCTCCTCCACTCCAATATGGTCCTTGGGCTCTGTCACATCTTTTGGGGACCAAGGTTTGACAACTCCCCTGTGCCCAAGCTTCTGGAGTCTGTGCATCAAGAGTTCTGTGGCACCTAGCTTGTCTCAAGGTCACAGGATAAATATGGACCATGAGTTACTCATTTTCTCTGAAGATCTTTACAGGGAAAAATTACCTTTATAACAAGACAAGCCAGAAAACATGGAGGAAAGTGCAAATTCCTATATATTTAAGATAAAAAATTTAAGATAAAAGAACTTTCGCTCCCAGTGGAGGGCTACTTCTGACCTCAGATTCTTCAGGTTATGAAGTTCATTCACCCACCTCTTTCCTTGGGATAGGCAGGTGGGGAAGCTGGAGAAGTGTGACATGCCCCATGCCCACCCCAAAGTGTGACCCAGTAGAGACGGAAGGGGCCCTGTGGGAGGCCAGGGAAGGGTCCAGAGGTGGAGAGCCCTTGATTTCAGTCTTTGCTTAGTCACCAGCTCTGCAAGACAGGCCTTTGGTGAAATGACTGAACACACTGTGTGTGTGTGTGTGTGTGTGTGTGTGTGTGTGTGTCGCTGGGGGTCAAACCCAGGACCTTGGACATGCTGGGCCAGTGCTCTACCTATGAGTTACAGTTCAGTCCACAATTACTCTCCGTTCCCGCTTGCCTCCAAACTTCTCCACAGATCTTCCTTCACCCCTCCAATACCTCTTCCGTCCTCCATATTCTCCTCTTCACCTGTCCAGTAGAGCAGACATTCATGGCTCTGCCCACCATAGATTTATGTTGTATCACCTTTACTTGCTCCAAGGAAATTCCTCTTATTGCCACACCCCCTGGCCACGGTGATTGGCCCAGCAGTGAACACATGACCCAAGCTGGGCCAATCAGAGGACTTTGTTGGGAGTTAACACCTGAAGCTCTGCGAGAGAAACTTGTCTTTCCTTTTCCATGACCATCTCCAAGGCGATGGGCATGGGGTTCATGGCAACTGTTTTGAGAGAAGGAGCCCAGCCCTGAAGCAGAAGTTGGAATGAATGGGAAAGTACCCATGCTTTCAAATCCCTAGGCTGTTTCTACTTTATTTTCGGTACTTACTTTATAAGATCTCAGATTAAATGGGTTAAAACATAAGTTTAGCACATGATATGAACTCGGTAAGTGCTGGATACTATTGTTTTCTTCAACTACCAAAAAAAGAAGATGATAAAAAAAGGTTCCTATATTTTGTTCCTATCCCACCCAGGCACCCAGATTCTCGGGACCTCAGGAGAATGTTTTCTTAGAGAGGAAACACAGGGGCTTGAAGTCGCACAAATGTGTCAGTGGTTGTAGTAGCCAGCCTCCAAGATGGCCCCAATGTCCCTTGTCCCAGTGTGAGTGCCCTTGTGGTATCTGCTCGTGTGTTGAATAGGGCTGACTTGAGTAACGGCAGTAGGATATTTAGAAATGATGAAGTGAGACTCCCAACGGTAGGTCATAAAAGACATCGTGGCTTCTCTTTTGCTCTCTTTTGAGTCTCCTGCGCTGGGGGCAGTGGCTGCCATGCTGTGAGGATGCTCAAGCAGCTCTGTGGAGAGGTCCATGCTGTGTGACTGTGGGGAGTGAGCCATCTTGGAAGGAGATGCTCCAGGCCCAGTGGAGCCTCCATCTTGAATCTCTGATGCTCAGAAACTGTGAGAGAATAACTGTGCCCCTAGGCTTGGGGATAATTTGTTATGTAGCAATAGATAATGAATATGACATCTTAATGTGTGACTCTTGCCAGAGCGGACCATCATCTGATCATTGTTATACTATTTTTGGTAAAACTTCTTTGTCGTCACCTATCAGCACCGAGCACTTATATGGCCTAGGTGCTCTCATAAGGGTTTTGCGTACATTCCTGCCTCTGTGAAAGTTCTCCCTATGCTTCAGGTTAGAGTCTAAATGTCCCCCAAAGGCCTATGTTAAAGGTTTATTCCCAAGAGTGATGCCAGTGGGCAGTCACTTTAAGAGGTGAGGCCTAGTGGGAGGTCCCCTGAAGGGGGACTCCAACCCCTTCCTCTTGTCCTTTCACATCCTGGCCTTGAGGTGTGTGGTTTTGCTCCACCATGCGCTTCCCGCCATGGTGTGCCGTTTCGCCATAGGCCCAAAGCAATGGGGACAAATGACTGTGGACTGAGACCTCCCAAACTCCGAGTCAAAATAAACCTTTTCCCTTTATAAAGTTGATTATATTGAATTCTTATTTGTTATAGTGACGTGAAGCTGACTAGCGCACGGTTGTCCTCCTGGGGCGCGGGTACCGCTGCCGCCTTCAGGGCAGCATTGTGATTTTGTAATAGAGGCTCTGGATCCAGAGTGCCTGTGTTAAATCCTGTCTCCCCCACTTTCTGGGGATGTGGACTCAGGTGAGTCATATCGCTCTGAACCTCAGTTTCCCCAGTAACAAAATTGTAAGTGCGGCCCTACCTCATAGGACCTCAGGAAGATTGAGCGGACTGATACGCGGGCTTTGCACATACAGCCTGCTCAATAAATCCCAGATGTCGTTATTCATAGAAGAAGATACTGAGGCTCAGAGCAGGGGGTTATTTGCTCAAGGTGCCTTAGCTAGTGAGCCTGGTGCTGGATCTAGACTCCTGGCATCTCAGTCTCCTGGGGGCAGAAATGCAGCATGAGTCGTGTGTGCCAGAAAATTCCTAATAACTGTATTTAAAAAGTATAAAGAAACAGTTAAAATTGATTTTAATAATATATCTTATTTAACCCCATGTGTCTAAAATATTATTTTGATATATAAAACAAAATTATAGGCTACTTTGAATTCTCTTTTCTTTTAATGCACCGCGTCTTTGAATTCAGAGTGTATTTTGCATTACATCACTCCTCACTTAGGACCAGTCACTCACTCTTCAGGGGCTCGGTAGCCAAGTGTGGTTAGTGGCCATCGGACCCTCTCAGCAGCCAGGCCCATGAACACATTACTCTATCCACACCCACTGCCTCCCCCACTCCAAACCAGGTTAGGGTCCCCTTTATCATGTATGCTTATAGCATCCTGTTTATATCATAGGCCAGCAAATGTAACACATTATTATTATTAAATCATTTGTTTCCAGTAGACCGAAACCTCTAGGAGGGAGATTCATGTTGTTTCTTTGAGCAATAAATACTGGCCAATGAATAAAAAGCAGCAAATGAATAGCAGGCAGGTGGCCCACACCTGTAATCCTAGCAACTCTGCTGAAGCAGAAAGATGCAAGGTCAAGGCCAGTCTTGGCAGTTTAGCAGGACCCTGTCTCAAAGCAAAAAAATAAAAAGAACTGGGAAAAATGTAGCTTAGTGGTAAAGCATCCTTGGGTTCACTCCCTAGTAGGAGGAAAAGAAGGAGGAGGAGGGGAAGAGAATGAGATAGTCTTGGCCCTCCAGGACTCCTGCCTATTTTGTGTCCATCCCAAATGGTCAACCCATTCCTACACCTACCTCCCTTCCTTTCTTCTTGCCTTCTTCTCTTCCATTCTCTCCTTTTCTTCCTCTTCATGACATATAACTGAGTTTACTAGGGATCACATGCTATTAATAAAGCCCTAAATTTTTCTAGTGAATCCCACAGCTATGCTTACACTATCTAGAAGGACATGTGGGCAGAGGTTGTGGATATGAGGAGCCCAGTATTACCCACAGGCATGTTTAAAATGTGGAGGAGGAGGCAGGATGCGTCTTTGGTTTTGGTGTAATCGGCCTTGGTATCATCTTCCTCTTGACTTCCTTCCTTCCTCCATCTTCTCCACCTCCCCACCCCAGCATCCTCAGCATCCCCAGCATCCTCAGCATCCCCAGCATCCCCAGCATCCCCAGCTCCATCCTGCATTTCCTATGGAGGCCCAAGCCTCAGAGATAGTTCTGATCCTGGGGGTGCACATATTTCACTGAGGAACCTCTAGGTCAGTGTGCCCCATACTTTAATACGCTCATGTCACCCAGACATTTCTAGGGACGTGCAGATTCTGACCCAGTTGATGTGGGAAGAGGCCTGAGTATCTCTTTCTAAGAAGTCCCTGGGTTGATGCTGACGCTGCTGGTCCAGGGACCACATATTGAGTAGCAAAGATCTAGGAAGACAAGCATTTCTCCTGCCAATATGAATGGCCTCTCCCTGCAATATCTGATGTGTACATGCATTGGAACCCCCTTCACCAGGACTGAATTTGAGAAAGACGAGAAGGTAGCAAATGCAAGTCTTTCCTCTGGTACAGCCACTTGGATGCCCTGCCATCTTGTCTTCCACAGCGGAAACGGGTGGGAAGCAGCGAGAACCAGGTGCTGGTCCTGCACGTGATCCTGGTCCGTCCAAGAGCGTCAGGCTCATGAGGTAGGTCAGGTATCAGTGCGGTGGTGGGGAGTGAAGTGCAATCACAGCTGCAGGGCTGCCTGCTCCAACTCCGAGGCATGAAACAGTGGCTGAGTCCAGTGCGGATGAATGCCCGGGCGTGTGTCCTGCCTCCAGAAAGACCAGAGTCAGAATGTTGACTCTACATTTATTGGCCACGCTGTGCTAGTGGCCAACAAGGGACTTACTTATCTATGAAATGGGGGCAATAATGCTTATTGCCTAAGGTGGTTGTTCTAATGAATAAAAATAACAGATGATTTATTAGGTCATCATCATGCACTAGGTGAATCATCGTGTCGGATACATTGCTGGGAGCATGAATGAACTTGCTTAATTCTCTCAACGGCCTATGAGGAAAATAATAAAATTACTCTTCCTGCTTTAGGAGGGAGCAAAGATCAGAGAGGTGCAGTTCATATCCAAGGTCACACAGGGAGTGATGGAACCTGGCTTTGGACCAAGGCGATCTGATTCCAGGGCCTGCCCCCTGGACCACCACCCCTTACAGGCATGGTCCTGCAGATTCAGGTGGTGCTTGGTGAGTATCTGTAGGTGTTAACAAACAAATGCGTTATTTAAAAACAAACAAGGGTTTTGAAGAGCTAACACATACACATGGTCAAAAGGAGTAAAGGATTATATACTGAAAAATATTCCTCCTGCCTTGATCCCAACAAGTGACCAGGTCCTTTCCCTGACATAACCCCTCTTATGGGTTTCTTGCGCAAATAAATTAATATTCCCCTTTTTAATTCAGATGGAGGGCGGGGGATACACCAGTGGTAGAGGACTTGGGTTTGTTACCCAGCACCACACACACACAAACACAAGTGCTTTGATTCAGATGGGGAGCACCATATGGAATGTTCTACTTTGATTTTTTTTTCACTCCTTTCTGATTGTTTTCCATGTTTCCAGAAATTTCTCCACACCCTCTGTTCTCCCTGCTCCCTCCCCAGCTTTAATTTTCTCACCTGCAAAAGGGAGAGAATATGGCTTCTTCCCAGAGGAGGCCATGAATATTGAATAAAACGCACGGGAAGGGCTTAGCATGGGGTGGACCATGTCATAAACACTTACTTAACTCCATTTTAAAACTTCATTTCATGTTTTCAAGGGGGCAAGGAAGTAAGAGCTGAAAGAGCTTCCCCTCTGGCCAGGCAACCGAGGCTGGCACTGTCTCCTGAGGTGGCAGGACTTCCCACTGGTGTTTGTCCACGGAATGAGCCAAACTCCCAGGACAGGAAGGAAGGAGGAAACAAAAATATGGACAAAGAAAACTTCAAAGCCACTCTAAAATACGGACACCAAGACCCAGACACCAAGCAATCCAGGCTGCTGACTTCCCCTGCACAGACCTGAACAGGGCCCATGTTGATACCATCTGGCTCCGGACACCACTTCTCAACACCCCAGCGTCAAACAAAGTGGGGCGGGAGGAGAGAAATACGTTCACACGGAGCCTCCAGATTCCATGCTCCTTTGGTAAGTCATGGACAAAGCTCAGGAACATGGTTCCGTTGAGCAGGCCTCTCCCTCCCAGGCGTGAGCTAAGGTAACAAGCCTCTTCCGATCCATCTGTGGAGCTATGATTCCAGGGGCTAAGCAGGGGCCTAGGCAGCTGGGCCGGTCTGTTACCAGCCCGTCCTCGTGCCAGGCTCTGTGGGCCTCACCCGGCGTGGCAAGGTAAGGCTGGCGGGGACCAGCCATCGTGGCAGGAGACATCTGCTTCTCTCTGTCACTAATCCGTTTCTCTCCTCCTGGCTGTCGAAGTCCCACTTCAAAAATACTAAAATAATACTCACATTATCTACACAGACTTTTACCACCTTTAAAAAGATTTTTTCACATTACCCCTGGAAACTCTAAGAATTATTAAAGAGAGGGAGGGAAAGAGAGAGACACAGAGAGGCCCACCAGAGGCAGGGAAGCTCTGCTTTGTCAGGGAGAAGAAAATAAAGAGAAATCAGCCTGGCTTCAAAGGGCGCATTTCCATAATTGCCCTGTAACTTTGGCAAAATAAATCTGAGCGGCTGAGAGAAGTGCAATCTGCCAGATGAGTGCACTCCAAAGGCCCGAGGCTGTGGGCCCACTTGTTAGCGGCCTAGCAGTGAGAGAATGCAGGGCTCCCCACCACACAAAGCCGTGACGTCACAGCCTGCCAGCCAGGCCAGCCCCGGTCAGCCCTGACCTGCCTTTGTCTCCCTCCTGCTGCCTGACAGGGCGCGCGCGCACACACACACACACAACACACACACACACTCACACACACACTCCTAGGTAAAATAAGCAAGTAAATAAATAAATAGTGGCATTTATGTGCACAGAAGACACGGCAGCCGCTGAGGGTGGCGGCAGTTCCTAGGCAAAACTCACACATCTTAAGCTTCATCTGTAAGCAGCTTCCTGTAACCTGCTTCTGACATCATATCCAAGGGAGAAAGGCCCCTGCTTTGCAGACGCACATCCTCCTGGGGGTTGACCCTCCCTTTCACTGCTGGCTGGAGAAGGTTCCAGGTCCACCGGCTGGATTGAGATTCACTCTTACTTTTCTCCAGGCTCCCCGTTTCCGGTTTGCTGTCTTTCCCCTGCTACTTCCCCCTTCCAGAGCCAAAAGTTTTTTAGGGAGCCCAACGGCTCCACGGAGTCTTAGTGTTTCCCTCGATAAAGCTGGGGTTTCTGGGAGAACATCCTCCTTGTGCCGGCCCCAGACACCTCTCTCTCCTCAGCTCACTGCTTCTCATCCCCAGCACCAGTGACATTTTGGACTGCATTTCAGGTACTAGTGAGGCCTGACCTGCATGGCTTTTTTGAGATCAGATAAGGTCAGGTGCACCTAGGGCGCTGATTCTGTGCCCTTTACCTCCTCGTGCCCTATAGGGCCTTCAGCAGCATCCCTGGCCTCAGCCCTTGAGATTCCACTCGCAGCCCCATCCTAGTCGTCTCCAGACGTTGTCAACTGTCCCCAGGGTGGGAGGGGAGACAAAATTGCCTGGTTAAGGAGCACTGCCCTGCTCATAATACCTCTTCCAGCTGTGTCCCACCTCAGCAGGGGGTGCGTTCAGGGAGATTTTCCAGAGATGGCCTTCGGAGGCTTGGAGCCTTCAGAGAGGAGCAGCAGCTACATCAAAGCTAGGCTGGTCACACAAAGGTGGACATTTTTAATGCAGTCAGGTTGACTGGCTGAGTCAGGTGACAGGGGCCAACTGGGGTCAGGAGGCAGTATCCCTTCCTCCCACGTTGTCTTTAGAGCCATTCTTCTTTCCTCTATGCCTGATTCTGGACACTGTTGGATTTGAGAGAATGTTGGGGTGAGTTTGTCTAATCCAACCCTCCAATTTTCCAAATATTTGAGGAGGGGCCTAGAGTAGGTGATTCAGGTCCCGCTTTGGAGAGTTAGCCCCAAACAGGGACACAGTTTTTACCCGGCTGCAATTGCCCATTTTTACTGGATAGGCATGAGGGGACACATGCAATCAGAAATGCTAGGGTAGATCGGACATTTCTAGAGGGTACAAATAATAAGGCCCAAAGCAAGGTCTTGGCAAAAACTCCCCATAAACCCAAAGCAGAAGATATCTGACATCCAGTTCCTATTCAAGCATTCGATTGCTCTGGCTAACTTTGCAAACCCAGGCAGGCCTTGGATAGTGGAGCCTCTGGGCCTGCCTGCCCTCTAGGGGCCCAGAGAACACCAGCCCAGTACGCAAGGCCCTGTCCCCTCCTCACACCTCACCTGGGGACTCTAGCTCCCCTTTCTTGTCTCCTTTTGATCGGACCCTGATTTTTCCTCCCTGTATTCCCTGAAAAGAAATTCAATTGAAAACCATTAACATCCAGTCCCAGAGGTGGGCGATCACTTAGGGAGATAATTTTATTCTCTGGCTTCCTGCCCTTGTGATGCACCGCCCCCCCACCCCACCCCGCCAGCTCCATGCAAATAATGAGGGAAGCCCTGCCACACATTCCTTCCTCTGACCTAATTGATTATCCCACACACCTTGGAGTGCTCTGCATAACCAACCCCGACAGCAGAAACCCCTTCCTGGTGGGTGATTGACATATTTTATTTCTAATTGAAGCTTAATCAGACCAGGGATGAGATACCCATATTCTCATATTCCCTCTCTCTCTGTCTCTCTCCCTCTTTCCCTCTAAGTTCCCCTTTAGATTTTAAGGACCAACAATAAAGGAATGGAGGCAGTTGTTCCTGGGCTCCTGAGAGGAGGGAATGGGGTGGGCTGAGGGAGAGGTCCGGGGAGGAAAAGAAATGAGACCTGGCTCCCTGGAGAAATGCCACCTCCTCTGCTGTGTCTTGCTGGGAAACTATGAGATTCAGTTCTGATTAGTTGATCTTATTGGGGTCAATTTGGGGCCACTTGAAGGGCCCAAGTGTTCTATGGGTTAAGTGAAGATACACACCATGGGAGCTGCTCCGTGTTTATGCCAAGTCCCCACAGCATGTGCACTGACTGCTCACTCTTGCAAGGTGGAGAAAATTGGTTTCTCCAAGGGTCCTATCCCTGCAATGTGTTGACCCAAAAGTTGACCAAACTCCAGGGTGTGCACTGGAGCAAGCCCCAGGGACCTATCACCAGTTCTTTCAAGCTCTGTCCAGTCTGTCCAGGCCCATCTTCCTCAGAACAGACCCAGTTTCCCTTTGGATATTAAATATGGAGAAGTTGCCTGATTTCTGTCATAGCCTCTCTCTCCGCCAGGCTGGGCCCCTGTCTGGGGAAGTTTCCTTTCTCCCTTGGTGGAGCTGGACTTGCCTGAAGGAAGACACTTCAGTGACCCATGGTGGGGTAGGTGGGATCATGCAGGCTGTCTGAGGGGTGGGGTCTCAGATTCTGGAAGATCTCAGCGCCACTACTACTTCCCCATCAGGGAGACAGCAGGACTCCCATCTTGCAGAGGAGGACTTAAGGGTAGGAGGAGTTCAATGATCTGCCCAGGGGCTCAAGGAGGTAAAGGGGGAGCAGGGTGTGTGCTAGTCAAGACTTCTAGGCTGGAGAGGGAGTCTTCAAGGTGTGGGCCTATAAAGATTCTCATTGTGCTCCCAGGAGTTTCAGCCCTGGTCCTCAGGTCCCAGCCTCAGGTTTGAAGCCCTGGCAAGTTGAAGTTCTCCCACCGCCTGCTCTGCCGGTTCCATGTCTGGGGGTTCTGTGGCCAGTCTGGGCCTGCTCCCTGGAAATGTGCCCGACTCCAGAAACACAAGGAGTGGGGAGAGGAGAGCGCTGTGGGAGTGACTCCCGCCCCTGGGGAACAAACGTGTTGAAAAGGCTGCAGGAAGTCTTTGCCAGGGTCATCTCCACTGAGAAGCCCTTTGTGCGACTGCCACTATGTTAACACTCCCTCCCCACTTGTAACTGGGGCGCTGCTGCACCCCGAATGCTCTATCCTGAGTGCATGTCTCCAGGAAGGTGCTCAAACATCTGTGCCCGCCTGGATCCATCCTTGTCGACTTCCCCAGCTCCCGCCGAGCCCCAGAGGTGGAGGGCATACTCTGTTCCTTGTTCGGTGGCTTTGGGAATGAGAGGTCTTCTTAAGCCTCCCAGGGAACCCGCAAGATGGTCCCACGCCTGCCCGACTCAGCTCTGCGGGTCCAGCTCCCTGCATCTGGCCAGCCTATTTACTATCGTGGGCGGAGGGGTGCGAAGAAGGCGGTCCTACGTCCTACCCGGACGCGTCACTCTCTCCAGCATTCCCCTCATCTTCAAGTCAAAGGTGATCAAGATGGGTTGGCAGACTGAAAGAGGAAAAGCAGGGCGCCCAGGGGGCGCGACGCCTGGCCTGGCTGCCAAGGCCCTGGAAGCGAGGCGCCTAGCGTCCCTTTTGTCCTGTAGAGGGAGCTCCAGCCCCAAATTTCCCGGCTCCCCCACCCCCCGCCCGCCTCCAGCCGGAATCCTGGCTGGAAAGGTGCAACAACCCGACCCCCAAACTCCGCTCCAGGACCCCAGAAAGTTGCCCCTTCCACTGGAGCGCCTAGACGCAGAGATATCGCCACGGTCCTCCAGTTCGACTGCAGTTGGAGCACGTCAACTGGAGGAGTCACACGTCACCCAGAAGGAAGGGTCTGTACCCCTGGACACCTCTCACTCCATATTCCCCCCACCACGGCCAACCCACAAGTTTGCATCTATACGGAGACGTCTGAAGGCTGCAGTGTGGCTGGAAAGAGGCCTGGAAGCTGCGCTTGCTCAGCCCTTTAGACGTAAGATTGAGAAAACCTTGATTGTGCCTGTCAAAGAATGGGAGCAAGGAGTGACCAGAACCGCCCAGTCTGTCTTCCGCGTCCAGACGTTTAGGTTTTTCTGCTAAGTCACACAGAAGGCTCCAAAGGCCCGCGGTTGCTTCCGTGGACCGGGTTGTTGGACCCAGTTTCCCGGCTCCTGGAAGTCTTGCCCAGGTTTCCCACCGGTCTCCTCTGCTCTTCATCTAGGGCGCTCCAGGTTCCTCCAACGCTTCTAGTCTGTGGCCCCCAGTACCCCCACTTCTGCTCCTCCTCAGCCATTGCTGTCCCCTGACTACACGGTCCTGTCTCCTCACTTGTCCTTTCCTGATGATTCGTGAGAGCCTTCGAACTACTGGGGGGAAAATACCCCCAGACCCAAAAGAATCACCAAACAGATCTTTCCGGGGGCAGGCAGCCGGTTATAGTCAAAGTGGCAACAGCTCATTTATTTAGCCAAAAATAGATACTTTCTTGTACAATTTGGTTCACACATATGTACATTTTTCTGTATATACAAAACAGTCAGACGCTTATTCTCACTGAAACTCCACCCCCTCCCCGAATCAATCGAACAAACCAACCTGACAATGGCAGCTAATGTGGGGTGGCACAGAAGCGACTTGGGGAGGGTTGATGGGGACTGATTTTATTTCTTTTTCTTTCTCTTTTTTGTTTAGTTTTCTTTTTAGGTATTCATACACGGACATGCGTATAAGTTGTAACTATACAGAGCGATTTGTTTTTACAATTATTACAATGATTTAAAAATTATTAAAAATAAAAACAAACTAGGATGAGGAGAGAGCCGATAAGACCAGAGCGGCATCCAGGTGGTTCTGGGGCCTGGAAGAGAGTCGGTGGGAGCAAAGGAGGTGAGATCCAGGGACTCGGAGGCCGCCTGGGGCGGGGACACCCTACCTGGGGCTGGGGCCCTGGGCGGGGAGGTGTCTCAATGCACAATCTTGTTCAAGTGGAGGTGTATGTGTGTGGGGGTTACACTATTAAGACAGGCAGAAGGCGCCAAGACCCCAGTGTCTGGAAGGAGGTGGGCGTCACAGCGAGGCCGCTCGTTCTAGGGGCCTGCTTGCCCAGTCAGGTTAGGGTTCCCCAGCTCTAAACCCGCAGGAACTGGCGAGAACTGGCGAGAGGTTTCTGGACCCGCAAGAAGTAACAGTGGAGTGAATTTTGTTCCCTTGTTAAAAAACAAAAAACAAAAAAACAAAACTTCCCAGCCAGTTTCCCCCTGGGGCAATAAGAGGTGCGTTTGGCTCCGAATTCTTTCCTCCTCCCGCCCGCCGGTTCCCCATCCCCCCAAGCTCGGGGTCTCTTACCGCCTGGGCACCGGCTGGAAAGCTGTCTTGAGTAACTTTTTCTCCACTTCCAAGGCACTACAGCGATCTGAGAGAAGCGAAGGGGGGAGAAAAGAGGGCCTTTAGAACGCTGGGTTCAGGCGCCAGGGCGCGGGAGCGCGACGCCGAGCGTAAAGAAAAGCGCCTCGCACCCCCAGAGCCCTGTCCATCCCCGGAGCGGGCCTCGCGGATCCCCCTCCCACTTAGCCCAGCGCTCCACAGTCACCTGTTCCGCCCTCGGGCTCCGTGGGTCGAGCGTAGGCGGTGGCGGCAGCCGGGTGACCAGCGGCTCCGGGAAGTCCCAGCAGGTGCTGAGGGGCCGAACCGAGCAGGGAGAGAGGGTGCGGGCGTGCGCCGGGCGGCGGGCCTGGGAACGGCCGGTTGGTCCAAGCGGGGAATTTGCCCAGTGGCGCCGAGACCAGTCTGTGAGCCGCGGCCGCGGCAGCGGCTGCTGCGGGAGAAAGCTGCAGAGCCGGGGGTGCGACGGCTGCCCCAGGAGGAGAACCTCCCGTGCCAGGAGGCGAGCGGCGCGGGTTGTCCGGGCTAGTGGCCGTCTCGGCCAGGGACCAGATTTTGGGCTTCTGCAGGGCAGACGAGGGAGCCGGTGCCGGAGCGCAGGGGTCTAGGCCTGTGGGAGGCGAGGGAGGAGATGGTGGAGTCCCAGACACTGGCGGTGGCGCTGGGGCCAGACTCAGGACTGGAAGTGGCCGCTCCTCCAAGCCCTCGGTGCTGTCTTCTGAGTCGCTATTTTTGGAGTCCGAAATGGGTCCCAGGCCTAGGTCACCGTCCCTGCGCGCTGCCCCAGACAGGGCCAGTTCAGGCCCAGCAGCCGCGCCGTCTAAGTTCTCCAAATCGATCTCCTCGTCTTCATCGTCGTCTGCCAGGCCCTCGCCCCCCGTGTCCTCCTCCTCCCCCACGAGCTCCTCCTCCTCTAGCTCCAGCTCGCGTTTGCCATCTTCCTCGTCCTCCTCTTCGTCTTCCTCCTCCCGCTCGCTCCCGTAAGCATTGCCCTCCTCATCGGTACGACTGCGGGGTGCCCAAGTCATCTTGTTCTCCTTCTTGAGACGCCGGCGCGCATTGGCGAACCAGGTGGACACCTGGGTGAGGGTCATCTTGGTGATGATGGCCAGCATGATCTTCTCGCCCTTGGTGGGGTAGGGGTTTTTGCGGTGCTCGTTGAGCCAGGCCTTAAGCGTGCTAGTACTCTCTCGGGTAGCGTTCTTGGGACGGGACGGGTCCCCGAACTGGTACTGGCCATACGGATAGAAGGCGGGGTGCGGGTGCGGAAACGCTGTGGCCGCGGCCGGATGCTGCACCCCAGGGCTGTCCTTCAGCTCATACTGCGCGCCCTGTACGCACATGGAAAAGGAAGGGGACACGCGCGGAGGGAGCGCGGGTGAGCTTCAAGCGTCGCCGCCTCCACCCTCCTGGCTCGGATCCTGGTAGTCTACTCCCGCGCGCTCACCTCGCCCGGCACCCCAACTCCAACCCTCTTTCCCCCGGTTCCTCCGGATCTTACCAGCTGCGGGAAGATGGGCAGCTCCGCGGCGTAGGGCAGGAAGGCGCCGTAGCCTTGGGCGGCGGCGGCAGCCGCAGCGGCCGCAGCGTAGGGCGCCCCGTACACGGACGAGAGCACATTGGATAGGGACCCAGAGGCGGTCAGCTCCGAGGCTCCCGCGCCGGGTCCGCCCCGGGCCCCCGCGCTGCCGCTGCCGCCGCCTGCAGCTCCCGGGCGCTCGGGCGGGTAGAGCGGGCGGATGTACTGGTATCCGAGCTGGGGGAAGGACATGGTGGCCCGCGGGGCACGGACGGAGAGGGGGCCCGGCCCCTGGGGCCGCCCTGCTCAGCGCCGCCCGCGGGCTCCGGCGCGCATCGGGGGCTGGGCCGAGCTGGGGCCGCGCTACCTCCCGCTCTGCGCTGCGCTCCGCGTTCCCCTATTGATCTGCTCCGCGGCGGCGGCGGCGGCGGCGGCGGCGGCGGCGGCGAGGAGCCAGGTCAGGTCCGAACAGATTGGCGGAGATTCCCCGGGCTCCGGGCTCTGATTGACATTTCTACGGGGCCGCAAGCCCCTCCTCTCTGCGCCGCGCTCCCTCCTCTCGGCAGCCTGAGCTGCCTCTACCCGCGCGGCGCTCCTCACTGCCCTCCTCTCCGCGAGAGTGTCGCGCCTCGCTTCCTTCGCCCTCCTCTAGTTTTCACTCCCCCTCCTCTCCCTTCCTCTCCCCTCCCCTCGCTGCGCCTCTTCCCCCCAGGATCGCTTCCGCTCCTTCGCCGTGCTGGACGCTAGCAACTCTCTCCTTTCCTTCTTCTTCTCTTTCCCTTGCTCCCTACTGCTTTCCCCCGTTCTGTTCCCTTCACTTTTTCCTCTCTCCTTCCTCTTTTAAAGCCTCCCTTTGCTCACAGCGTACTGCCTCCCCCGACCTTCCTGGCCTTTCTGCGCCCTGGTCTAAGGCGGCCTAAAGTTGCGGACACTTAGGGCGCTGCGCGGGGGGTGTGTGTCCGCGTCGGTGTCTGTGTGTCCGTCCCCGCCCTTCCACCCCCTCCCTCACCCTTTCCCAAATCTCGGGTCTGACGTCTCGCCCTCTTATTCGACTTTTCCTGGCGTCTCCTCGCCGAGTCGCCAATCGCCGGGGCGCCTTACGGGCGAGGCCGCCCACCCCCGCGGATACCGCGCACGGGGCGGGGCGGGGCGGGAGCCGGGGCGCTGCGAGTCCCTTCCCGCCCCCTCCTGCCTGCGCCGGGAGGGGGAGCGAGAGACGCAGGGACGCGGGTTAGGACAGGGTCAGCTCGCCCCTCCCCGCCTCCCGCTCCTCGCGCTTCTCCCCCAGCCGCAACGACAGGCTCGGGTCGGGACCGGACCCTGGACCAGGGGAGACTCCGGGGTTTTTCTTTGCCGGGGTCCCCTTTTCAGCTCTCACCTTTCGACTCCCAGCCTCTCTCAGTGCGGTCGGCTGGGAGGAAGAAGAGTGCGTCCTAATGGCATTTTTAAAGGCCATCTCACTGTCCAGGGAGTGGGGAGTCAACCCGCTACCCGGGAGGACCAAACACTGCAATTTGCCACATTAACGCCTCCCGGGTGTCGGGGTGCGAATCCCTGTTGGAAATGGCGGGCTCGACTCGTTGGCCAAAGGGTGGACACTCCGGAGGTCTTTTAGAGCCGCGAAGAATCAGTAGAGCCAGGAGGAGTGGAAGAGGGGAGGAACAGGGAGCCGGACGTCAGAGGGCCCAAGAACTTTCAGAGTACTTTGAGAAGTTTCTACATTGGCATTTTTTGATCTGTTGAGATCCTTCGTTTCACTAGCCCTTCCCCTGCTCCCAGGTTCCTGCGTCAACCCGTTTTTCTTTCTGCAAGGATCCTCCCACCGCCCGGGAGGGGGTGGGGGGATGGGAGGCAAGACTTTTGGTTGTATGCTGGAGTATTTCCTAAAACAAACTTGAAATATCAATAATCAGGCGCCCACCTTCACGGATTAGGGCGTACAGTCAGGAAAGGCATTGAAATTCCCGGAATTGCTGCGGCTCGGGACTAAATGCTTTAGGCCGCGGCGGCGACCCACGCAAGGGCCTGGCCTCAGGCGGTCGTGCCTCGGGGACAACTCGTGGGGAGGCGACTCTACAATGGAGTGGCCAACCTCAGCTTGGAGGCGGAAGGCTGCCGCCCCGCACTGATTGATCAAGGAATCGAATCCAAATTCCACTAGAGTGGGGGTATTCGAGGGTCTCCGATCACAGCAGCTCGGGGGAGCCCAGTTGCATAATAAAAAGTTTCTTCTAACATGGCCGTGGAACCCAGTTTTTACCCCACCCCAACTCCTGCCACTTTCTTTCAACCCGTGGATGACTCAGGTAGATTCGAACACCAAGAAAATTGAGGGAAAAGACAAAAGAAAGTTCGGGGACGACCAGGTTTAGGATTCGATGGGGGTGGGGGGGAACGGGTGTCTTCCCAAAATGGGTCTGAAAGACTTCCCTATCCTCTGTCCTGCGCCTCTGTCTGGTGCTGGGCTTTGGCTTTAGGTGAGCTTTGCTAAAGGAGGCGACATCAGGGGCAGCTCGGTGGCCTTGAAATGTCTCCCCGGCGCCTGATTTCGTTTCCAGTTAAACTTTTCAGAGAATGTCATAGGGAATCCTGGGCTCACCTTCTCACGAAAAATCTTAGGGTTACAAAATCGAGGGTAACATTCCCCAGGATGTGTTCTAGGTGCAGACGTCGAGCCTCCACAGCCCCGAAGTCCTAGAGTTTGCACAGTGGTGGCACCAGACCAGGAGGGCGGTGAGAGAGAGATTTTGAGGTGGGAGAACCGGGGTTGTGCTGTAAGTGCCAGGGTGAGACGCCCGATATTTAATTCAATTCTTCCTGAAGGAAAAGAAAAAAAGTAATCATGAGCCTCCGAGATGCTCCTTCCGCATTAACCAGTTATTGACCCGGCTGCGTTGGACTGAGGGCCGCGGGAAAGAGGACCCGGAAGGGTGAGACTGTTTAAGGAACCAGACATACTGGGCGGGGTCCGCCCCTCGCCCAGAGGGTGAACCTCCACACCAAGCCGAGAACCCAAGAACTCTGCTTAATTACACCCCTCCAGGCGCCCCAGGCCCAGAGCAGAAGCAGCCTCCCCGGCTACCCTAGTCTCCAGCTGGGAACAGCCTTGGTCTGGCCCTGAAATCCGCACCCCCCTGTCGGGATTCAGCGTCTGAGACAGAGGAACCCCGACGTGATGCTGGTCCCTCAACTGGACCGGGCCAGTGGAACCCGAATCCGGACTCAACTCGTGGTTCCGCGGGCCGACGAATATTTTCCAGGGATTTTTAATCCAAGAGATTAGGTCAGAGTGATATTCTCGCATAGCGAGGAAAAGCAGGTGCACGGGAAGTTGATTTGGGAAAGACAAACGCGCACAAACGCGCCGCACGCAGAAGCTTCTCCATCATCTCTCCTTCTTCCAATATTCCTAGCGCACAAAGCGCTGTGGAGACTCGCTGCTGACGCTCTTTGAACACCGCCCAGGGCGCAGGGAGTGTCCCGAAAGGGTGTCAGTCGCACACGCGTGGCGCACACAGCCGTGTGCGCTGGACGCGCACCCATAGCCGCTGCCCGACGTGAGCCCAGGGCCTGAGGCCCTCCAGTTTCACGGGCTGCGCCGCGCACTGCACACAAGCCTGGAGCCATCAAGGCCCCTTTCTTGATCCCTCCTCGCCCAGCCCCGCTGTGCGCGCGCGTCCCGGTGGTGGAGAGCCCCTGTCGCTCTGTGTCTCCCAGCCGAGGCCCATCTTCGGTCCTTTCTTCCCAAGGCCCGGAGTCCCCCGGCGGCAGTGCAGGCTGACTCTCCCTCGGCTTCCTGCAGACGCCGCCGGCGCGCGCTCCTACCGCTCCCTCCCCCCGCGCTCGGGTTACAGGTTAATGAAATGCTCGTTTTCCTCAGTCATTTGTTTTGTTTTCCTGCAAAGTTCTGATAAGTAGCTAACCAACGAAGCTTGTAATTACAATCTTACAGAAACCGGGCCGATCTGTATATAAATCTCACCATCCAATTACAAGATGTAATAATTTTGCACTCAAGCTGGTAATGAGGTCTAATACTCGTGCATGCGATAATCCCCTCTGGATGCTGGCTTGATCAGATGTTGGCTTTGTAATTAGACGGGCAGAAAATCATTATTTCATGTTCAAATAGAAAATGAGGTTGGTGGGAAGTTAATTTCTCTCCGCTCTGTGAAGCGTAGACAAGAATTTAATGATTTAATTACAGTTGTAAGCCCTTTCCATGAGACTTAAATTGAGCTGAGAATATTTTTTCCTTCCCTCTCTCTCTCTCTCTCCCTCTTTCGCATTCTCTCTCTCCGCTATTAGCAGCCGCACGGACCTAATGCGTGGCCTGGCACCGCACCGGGAAGAATTCGTGTTTGGCCAGGAACCCGGACTCCGAGCATCCCAGGAGGCGCGGGCCAGGGGCCTCCAGAGCCTCTCCGGAAAATGCTACCGCTCTCTACAAGCCGCCAGGGCCTCGGAGGTCTTCCCGGAGTCTGGAGAAGTGACAGGGAAACTTTGGGGGAAACTTTGCCAACTTCGCTCTCTGTCCGGGAGAGGCCGCCCACCGGAATGGCCGCAGCGGCAGCGGGTCGCGAAGCGCCCGGTGGGCCCCGGGCCAGGCCTACGCACTCCCCAGCGGACAGGCTGCCCAAGGAGAGGCGGAGGCCGTCCAGCCGGTCTTTGGCGGCCCTGCTCCGCCCCCGCGCCACCCGACCTGGCCCACTCCCTTGGGTCCTCCGGCCGCCCGCGATGCGCAGCGCCCCAAATAATGGCCTAGATCGAAAAACCTGGCCCTTAGCGTGAATAGTTTTATTTTTCTTTACCTCTCCAGGATCGTCTTTTCCCACCTGCAGTTTCGCTCCCCTCACTTCCTTTGTTTTTCCTC
Organism: Sciurus carolinensis; assembly: GCF_902686445.1. NCBI lineage: Eukaryota > Metazoa > Chordata > Mammalia > Rodentia > Sciuridae > Sciurus > Sciurus carolinensis. The sequence goes on along the minus strand of NC_062228.1, from coordinate 29,456,637 downwards.
TATCCCTTGCACGCTCTGTGTGTTTGATTTCTGGGCCATTCTTTTTGTCTTTCTTCTGCTCCCTAATTTGTTCTGTTTTATACTTTTCCGCAGGGCCACTTAATTCACTTTTCGCCATCCTGCTCCGTTTCTCTCCTCTTTTGTCTCTTTTTCCCTCTCCTGGTGATGGTGTCCTTCCCCCCCACCTGCGTTTGTCGTTCTCTTTTCTCCTTCTTTCACCCTCACCCTCTCCTTGTCCCTTCCTCAATTTCTTGGTCCCTCTTGGGCGCTCCTCTTGGTGTATATCCCTTCTTCTCTCCCTCTCCAGGATCTGTTTCCTCCCTTCTCCCCCTCCTATCGGCTGCCTCCCTGGCGCCCCCTCCTCATCCATCTCGAGAGATGAATATGTCGCCTTATTGGATGCCGAGGCCAGAGCCGGTGATGGGGCTCGGCCAGAATTGCGCATTTTCTTCATGCATATTGAAGATATGGTAATGAGCACGTTTGCATTGTTGCATGGCTGCTTGTCTTGCAGCAGTTTGAAGTGGGCGAGGGTGGTGGGGACCCCAAAGAGCCCCGCAGTGGGTACCGGGCCTGGGGGCCGCAGCTGTCCCTGACGCTCAGGGCCCTGGGGAGGAAGTGACCTCGCCGAGCGCGGGGCCCGGCCTTCTCCGGCTTCTCCACAAAGGCCGGCCGCGCTCCCCTCATTAAAGCCTCGTTATGGGAACCCCCGCCTGGCTCGGCTCGCTGTGGTTCCTCGGCGCTCTCCGCCCAACGGCCTCTGAGCCCCTCCCCTGGTGTTTAGAGGCCTGTGATGGAGCGCCACCAGGAAATTAGCGCCTGACGACGTCATCTAATGGCAATAAATTGTTGGCAATGCCGGGCGACACATCGCAGGATCAAGCACAGCCTCAGCGTGGACCCTGCTCCGCTCGCTCCTCTTGCATTTTGGAGGGCGCGCTAGCACGAATTGACCAGGGAAGGTGCTCTCAGACCCTTCTGTGGTCCGGAGCCGGTTCCATTCTGGGCTTTGCCCCAACAGAGCCAGACTCCGTCCTCCAAGAGCGGAGGTCGCTCCCTGAGGTTGGAGGAACTCGGGACCCTTGACCCAGGTGCGCCTCTCAAAGTGAAGGTTTATCAGAGTCCAGGCGCAAACTGAGTTGAGACCAAGGGAACCTATGTGAGTTGCCAAGAAATCAGAAGGCAGGAGCGGTGGTTCTAGACGCTTCCAGACCTGTCGCACAGAGGAACCCTGGACGTGAAACACTTGCATGAACCCCTGTTCCTTTCCTGCTTCCTGTCAGGGGAGTCAGAGTTCCTGGTTCCAACGAAAAACGTAAAGGTCTGACCTTGCTTGGAATTGCCCGAGGTCAAGTTTCCCAAACTTCAAGCTTTCTGCTACCACTTCTACTTGTATTGACTTGACATTTTCCCTTAAATCAGGTCATTTAAAAAACTCAAATACATATGTTTTGGAAGAAAAGTTAATACTACTATTGGTATGACTGTTAAAAAAAAAAAAGTTGTTAGTCACCAGAAAAGGAAATTGTAAAAGATAAACAGCCCAGGCTTGCTTGGGAAAGATTTCTAGGGGTTCAAGTGTCATTAGCAAGTGCTGAAGGTGTTCAGTAGTGAATCTTCCTAGGAAGAAATGAGAACATTGAAGAGAAACTTCTTACCATTCAGTATTTATTTAATTCTCTGTCCTCACTCCCTCAAATCATATTGAAGACCCCAAGAGCTGCCCTGCTTTGAGATTTGCCTGTATTATTCAGTTGAAGATCATGTAAATAAATTAAGAGTAAAGCATAGCATGCTGAGTTATTATTATTATTGACCACATAATAGTGCTAAGCATTTTATTTTTAATTTTTTAAATTTAAAAATTTTATTTGTTCTAATTAGTTGTACATGACAGTAGAATGCATTTACACAATTTGATAGATCATACATAGAGTGCAAGCTCTCGTTTTTCTGATTATACATCTTGCAGGATCACTTGGGTCATGCAGTCATACATGTACATGAGGTAATAATGTCTGTTTCACTCTACTATCATAAAACAGTATCATGTTTAATTCTTACAATAGGCTTACAAGGGAGAGATTATACAGGGTGGCTATGTATGGTTGTATAGGATCTTCACTGAATAGGGCACCCAGCAGAGGGGCTAAGATGGTATAAAGTCAGCCTTTCTGTGATCACTCAATTGTGTGTCTTGGTTTAGAACTACACTGGTGGAAAAATATCTTTCTTTAATTTGCATAATGTTGTACAAAGTTGGGGTATGACCTAGCCCTTGTCATAGAGATTGGACCACTGAGGCTGAGAGAACCTGACAAAGCCCAGACTGAAGCCCTCTCTCATATTCTTAATTTTGATTCCTTTGGGAGGAACATCAGGGTCATTGGGGGTTTTTGGGAAAAGGGATATTGGAAGAGTGATTCCGGGTTTGATCAAAGGGAAAGAGAAGCCATGACAGCTGAATTTCCCTTCCCCCCAGTCTTTGCACTTAAGTGAATGGGTAAAAATATCACTAGGGTCAAGGACCTATTTTCTCTCCTAGGGGTTGGACCGCAGGAAGGGAGGAAGGTGTTTTGGTTGGCTTAGGCCTAATTGTGTCCAATCTGCTTTTTTTATTTTTGATTCAATCAACATGCCTGAGCTTATGGACCAGAGTCCTGCCTTGATCTGATCTACACTGGAATTCAGATTTCTTTCAGATTCTTAAAGATAATCGGGAATTGCATGACACAAGAGGTTGTCAATCAAGGGTCACCTCTGGGAACATACTCTGTTTTGGCCTCCATAGTGGCACCAGTGTCCCACCAACCTCTTGATTGAATTGCTTGAACCTATTTAAGAACCTATCTGAATATTTAGATCTCGGTCTTGGTTTGAAAGTATAAGGCTCTTTTCTGACAGCAGTCCTCTGAAGTTCATGGCGCCTGCCTCTTTACCTGGGTCCATTCCTCTCAGTGACCTGTGGCTGCTGGGTTTGTCCGCCCTGCTTCTCAGGCTCAGTTGTAGGAATGGGACGCCCTGTGGGTACAGAGTGCTCCCTCCCGCAGGAAGGAAATGGCGCCAACCTGACCAAGATCCAAACTTCAGGTGCTTCTCCTGCCTTCTCTCTTGGCCTCTCACATTCAGAGCCTCCCCAGAACCTGGCAATGTGCATGCCTTGGGACATTGGGCCACTGCAGATGTGATTGGTCAAGGTCAAACTTTGCTGGAGTTCCACCTCATCCTTGAGTAAGGTGGGATTTTCATCCAATGTGACCAGTGTCCTTATGAGAAAGACACAGAGCTGGGGACACGGGGAGGACAGCCCTCTGAAAGCCAAGGGATACCAAGGGCGGTGGTAGCCACCAGGAGCTAGCAAGGGCGGGAAGAGGACTCCCCGCCACCAGAGCCTCCAGGGACAGCATGGCCTTGGTGATACCTCGATTTCAGATTCTAGTTCCCGAACCCAGAGAACATCTTTCTGTCATTTTAAGTCACCACTATGAGTCATTTGTGATAGCAGCCCTGATGTACAAGGTGATAGGAAAGGAGGTATAGGAGTGGGACTCTAGATGGCACCATCAAGGGAGGTATTTGTGAGGAGGTGACATTTAAGCTGAGACCAGAACCGGTCTTGAAAAATCTGGCAAAAGTGTATTACAGGGTTTCTCTATTGGATACAGGAACCCAGCCACATGTGGTCCCGGGCTGCTGGTATGAACTGAAATGTACTGTAAGTGTCAAATACACAGCAGATTCCAAAAGCTTCGTATGAAATGAAAAAAATAAAATCTCATCAGTTTTAAAATCTGTATTCTGCATGGCACTGGTGGGTTGAACTCAGGGCTTCACACGTGCGAGGCAAACGCTCTACTGTGCAGTACGTTCCAAGCCTTTTTTTTTTTTTTTTTTTTTTTGAGACAGGGTCTCACTAAGTTGCCCAGGCTGACCTCGAACTTGTGATTCTCCTGCCTCAAACTTCTCCGTAGCTGAGATTACAGGCCAGCTAATTTTTAATTATTGGTTACATGTTGAGATGATAATATTTTGGGGTTAAAAAAAGTATGTTACTAAAATTAGATGGGCTAGGGGTGAAGTTCAGTGGTAGAGATCATGCCTAGCAAGCATGAGGCCCTAGGTTCAATATCCAACACCAGACACACTCACCAAATTAATTCAACCTCTTCCTTTTGACCTTTTAAAATGTGGTTTAGAAAGTTTAGAATTAACTTTGTGGCTCACCTTTTATTTCTATTGCATAGTGTCATTCTAAACAACAGGAATAGCACATGCAAAGGCCCTGTGGTAGAGTTTCTTAGTTAGTGTCAGTGCACGTGTTGATACTTACTTGTTGATGTCGTGGAACCTGGAGAGCTAATCTGGGAAGCCCTGCCGAACTTACAAGAGGCACCGTATGAGCAGAACATATTGTCTCATCTCAAGAACAACAAGAAGTTGTGAAATTCTGCCCTTGAGCCTGATGCCTCCTTCCCCCTCCCACCCCCCTGTGTCCCCTCAGACCTCAGACTGAGAGAGGAGGCCGGCCCAACCCCTCTGCTGGCTGTGTCCCTCTCACCCGCTCCCTAAGCGTTGCAGTGTGAAGGACTTAGGGCTAGGCTGAGCCTCATCAGCCCCCCTGGCGACTGACCGTGGCGTCAAGGCCATGGCATGATGGTTTCGGGACAGCGGCCACTCCCGCAAGCCCACAGTGTGCAAAGTGAACTTCAAAGCCACACGAGTTCATTGATCAAGCTAGAAGTTTGCTTTTCTAAGGTAGAAGTCACGAAGCGTCATCCTGGCGCCGACGCCCGCCGGTTCTGATCGTTTTGCATGGTTTCCAACTTCAAGTTCAGTTATGGAATCAATCCGTCAGGTTAGGCTGCTGTGGCCCAGTAACAATCAACCCTCGCATCTTGCTGGTGACGGTCGCCCCCGCTTTGCCTGGTGCTGGTTGTGGCTCTGATCTACGTCCTCTTTACTCCAGGATCCAGGTGGAGCGTGAGCGCCCGTCCTGCCTCGGCCACACGCAGGGCACACAGCAGCCCTGGAGGCCCTGCGGGGGGCCCTGGCTGCTCCTGCTCATCCTTCCTTGCTTAAAGCCATACGAGGCCATGCTTGAAGTCCACGGGGCGGGGCGGTGTTGCTTCCCGCAGGGAGGAGCCCTCGTGGACCCCTCTCTGAGCCACCTCAGGTCCCTTCAGCTCTACCTCCCTGTGCAGCCACTGGTTCAGGCAGGACCTCCCAGCAGCCACCACGGCGTACCTCTCATTTCTCTGATGCATCAACTGGAACGTCAGCAGGGATCTCATGCCCATTGGTTTAACGTCCTGCAGGTACGTAACACCCTTGGCCAAAGGAGGGGGACCAATGGCTAAATGTTTCTTGCTCCATTCCCAGGGCAGGCACTTTATTTTATTTTATTTTATTTTTTGATTCATTGTGCACAAATGGAGCATACAACTTTTCATTTCTCTGATTGTACACAATATAGAGTCACACTGTGTAATCATACATGTACATAGGGTAATGATGTTCGTCTCATTCCATTATCTTTCCTTCCCCTGCCCCCCCTCAATTCCCTCTATATAATCCAGTGTTCCTCTATTCTTCCCTTATCCCACCCCCACTGTGTATCAGCATCCACTTACCAGAGAAAACATTCAAGCTTTGTTTTTTTTGGGATTGACTTATTTCACTTAGCATGATGTCCTCCAACCCCATCCATTTACCTGCAAATGCCATAATTTTATTCTTCTTTATGGCTGATTAATATTCCATTGTGTATATATACCACAGTTTCTTTATCCATGCATCTATTGAAGGGCATCTAGTTTGGTTCCATAGCTTAGCTATTGTGAATTGAGCTGCAATAACCATTGATGTGACTGGGTCACTGTAGTGTGCTGATTTTAAGTCCTTTGGGTACAAACCGAAGAGTGGGAAAACTGGATCAAATGGTGGGTCCATTCCAAGTTTTCTGAGGAATCTCCATACTGCTTTCCAGAGTGGCTGCACCAATTTGCAACTCCTCCAGCAATGTACCAGCATGCCTCTCCCCCCACATCCTCGCAGGATAGGCACTTCTGAGAAGCTTACTCCAAGCTCCTTAGAGGTTCCTGGCAGAGTCTAGCAACTATAGCAGGGCCAACCCAATGGCACATTCTGGGCTACCTTCCCCTCCATCTCTGGGATTATGTCCATGATTTCAACCTGGGGGTGAGCTCAGGAGCAGATTCTCTAGTCTCACCTCACCTCAGTCTTCTGGTGACTGTGGTCCCTGTTGGCCACTTGATCGCAACCCCTGAGAGACCACTGGCACCCAACTGAGCTGCATGTGGAGACCTGACCCACAGAAACTGTGAAATAATAAATGTTCAAAGGCAGAGTTAGCAAACTTCTTTCCAACTTCTTCCCACTGTTTTTTGTAAATAAAGTTTTATTGGAACCCAATATTACCCATTCATGCACACATTGTCTATGACTGCTTTGGTCTTATAACAGCAGTAACTGTTGAGTAACTGCAAAGGAGGATGATATGGTCCACAAGCCTAAAATATTTACTATCTAGCCTCTTAAGGAAAAAGTTGACAATCCCTGTTTTAAACTGCCAAGTTTGAGAATAATTGTCACCTAACAATAGATATTTCACCACTAGAGCAATGGACCCCATTGGTCTTGCACATCTGGGGGTAGGTCTTCTAATTTCATAAAAGCTCAGTTTAAGAAGCATTAAGTGAGCACCTACTGTGTGCCAGGCATGGACCGAATCATGTTTCATAAAGCTGTACTCACTCCCTGAACCACTGTCCCCCTCCACATTTTCTTGATCTATAGTATGTTGTAGGAGTGCCAAATGCTTGTGGATTTAAATGAGCATTTACAGCCTGAAATGAGCCAAGCATTCTCAGGAATGCAATGGAGAAGTCCAAAATAATGGGGAGATGAGCATGATGTAGGGGCACGGTCATGTTGGAGGGGTCCTCCTGTTGCATCTTCCTGTCTCAGAGTCACAAATATCCCACCTTCTTTGCTGGCCCGATGGTCCAGCCACCAAAGGATTCAGTGTGGTATAGCAGGGGCCACCAAAGTTTCTGGGGTCCATTCTCAGTGCTCAGGTCCCAGGTCATGCCACTGATTAAATATTTGCATGTCACCCAGAACAACCCTTCAATGCTTTTACAGCCAGCCACTCCTCCACTCAGCTTGGAACATGGATGAAGAAGGGACATCACTGCCCAAAGAGAAATAAGATGGGGCCCCAGCCTAAAGGAGAGGGGCTCCTTTAGTGATTGTCTAAGTGTTTCTATCCTAACTCAGTAGGAGGGTTTGGAGCCAGGCCTTCTGGGTCAAATCCAGTCCAACTTCTTAGCAACTGCATGACCTTCAGTAGGTGACTTAGTTCTCTGTGCTTCAGCTGCCTCCTCTGAGACAATAATAGTCTCTACCTCACAGCCTCTTCGTGCGGATGAGTTAACACATCAAGAATAATGTCTTGAACCCAGTGACTGCTCCATAAATGTTAGAAAATACTGTCACAGTTCAGGGACCCAAAGGATCTTCTCAGAGGGAATCATGATAATGGCAAGATGGACATTTGGTACCTGCTGATTAAGCACTAGCTAGGTTCCAGGCTCTGGAGTAGATCTTGTGCATGCAGACAGGGCTGGCTTCATGGACCTGTGACCCATGCTTGGGAGGGTCCTGAACAGAATGTTCTGCTGTCACCATCTTGAAATTTTTAAGTTTTGCAAAGGGACGACCCATTTTCATTTTGCACTGGCCCCAGTGATGACGTACCTGGTCCTGGGCACAGAGGTGTGCATAGCAAAGGCCCAGTCCCAGGAGTCCTGCATGCCTGCTGCATGGCAGGGGGACCCACTGTAATTCCCTCACAGATCTACATGCTGGTGGAGAGTGGGCCTAGGCACGGGCTCCCTTGGTTCTTGGTTGGGTAGAGGCAGCCAAGAAAACCTGCTTAAGACTGCAAAGAAAACCACAGCAAAGACCGAGCCTGTCTTACACTATCAACACACCGAGAGGAAAACCAGTAAGGAGCGCGGGTCCCATGATGCATTTGGTTAAGGCAAGGCTGCCTGGATTTATTTTCTGCAAGAGGAATAAGGTCTTGAATTCTGAAATATTTTGAAACCTTTGGAAAATCCCACTTTAATCACTGATGACAGTTTGACATTTCTCCAGCTGTTTAGAAGCAGTAGACAAGTCAAGTTGCTCTGCAGGGCACAGGTTGGCATGCTGGGAAATGTGGGGGTTCTCACCTCCCTCCCTTTCCGTGGTTCCTTGTGGCTTTGAGGAAGAAAGAAGAAGAAGAAACAAAAATCCACCAAAGAGACCAGGTTCTTGCCATTCTCATACCATCCGTGCTATCTGCATTTGCAAATTTTCTCCTGAAGATGAAATCTTAATTGGGTGCCATTTCCATTTCCCTTTCCGGGTGCATGGACTCACCTCCTCCTCACCAGAGCACCACGGTAGGAGCTCCTGTGCCTTTCTGTCCTTAGACCCACCTTTCGGTTGAGAGGATTGCTTTGGTGGCTCCCCTGGGACAGTGAGCCTCTTGATTCCTTGCCTGCATCTTCCACCGGCCTTGAAGACGTGGGCGTGGGTTGCAGGGGTCCGATATAATCTTGTGCATGCAGACAGGGCTGGCTTCATGGACCTGTGACCCATGCTTGGGAGGGTCCTGAACAGAATGTTCTGCTGTCACCATCTTGAAATTTTTAAGTTTTGCAAAGGGACGACCCATTTGCATTTTGCACTAGCTCAGATTCCGGCTCTGCTTCTTATTCTCTGGAAGCCTTTGGGAAGGGACTTGGCTTCTCTGTGCCTCCGTTTCCCCACTTTTAAAATGCCATAGGAGAACGCGATGACTTGATACGTGTCAAGTGCCAGAGTCAGGAATGGGGGAGCATGCGCATAATGCCAGCGCCTGGGTCGGCTGAGGCGGGAGGATCGCAAGTTCAAGGTCAGCCGAGGCAACTTAGGGAGACCCTGACTCAAAATAAAAACAAAAAAGGCTGGGGATGTAGCTCTGTACTAGAGCATCCCCGGGTTCATTTTTCAGTACCAAAAATAAGTAAATAAGTAATAAAGTGCCAACAACATAATTCAGTACGTAGGCACACAAATATACACTTAACACATCTTAAAGGCATTTTTCCATTTTTCTGAGGGTAGATGTAGCACTTCCTCTACTATCTTATTATGTATAGGTACATATAGGTACATAGTAATCAGTAGGTCCCAGGTGTGGTTCGAAGCCCTTTACAAGTCTTACCTCACTGAAACCCCAAAACACTGTTTGGAGATGAACACTGTTACTCTCTCCTCTTCAGAGATGAAGAAAACTGAGGCACAGAGAGGTTGAATCACTTGCCTGTGGTCACACTTCTAGTAAGTGGCCGAGTCAAGATGGACCCTCAGGAATCCAGCCCTAGAATCCGCCCCGCCCTCAAATCACTGAGCTGGGGGATGTGTATCTCTCAGGCCTTGCTGGGCATCCGGGCTCTTCCTTCTTCGGTAGGATTTCTCACTGCTCCTTGGAGATCACCACCCACACGTAAAACTCAGGCCTTCCCAGCGTAGGAGGCACACGTGTCCACCAAGGGAGGACAACCACCGTGTAGACCCCTTAGGAGGCCCTGGGTGTTCTTCCAGTCACTCGGTCACCCCCAGGGATAGCCACCTTGGCTAGATAACCCGAGGAGGCTCATCTTCCGACAGTGTAGACTCGCATTGATATATGCACGACTTTTATTATTTATTTATTTTTTGCTCAGGCCGGAGGGAGCCAGGCAGTGTATCTCTTCCGTTTCCGGTGTCTTTTGCTCCACCGTTACACTTGTGAGATTCATCTGCATCCGTGCACTTGGCTGTAGATTCTCTCTTCCCAGCACCACGTGCCTGCCCACGTACAGTCCACTCATTGCTCCGCTGATGGGCATCCGGGCACTTTGCATGCATAGAGCTGCAGGGAGCACCCTGGCTTGTGCCTTTTAGTCAACCTCTGCGTGTCCTGTGGGCCTGTCCCTGGGAGTGGAATTGCTGGGTCACCAGGATGCCTATGTTCTACATTGGTAGATAATGCCCAACAGTTTGCCATTTTTTCCTGGATATTGAGTAGTGATTTCAGAGAATAAAATGAAAAGCTGGGCAATTTGCAGGTGGCTTCTCTTTCTGGCCATTGACTGGAAATAACGGACCAGGGATGGCGTGAGCACAGCATGGTCCTCTCAGGGGCCTCTGAGTCCACCATGTGTGATCAAGTGGCTCAATAACCCGTCCACTCACTCACCAAACACTGATGGAACACATTGTGGGTGGCCAGTCACAAGCTGGGTGCTGGGGACACAGTGACAATGAAGGCTAGCAAGGGACCTGCTGCAGTCTGAGCTTACACTCACTTGGGGGACACAGATACACACAAGGACACTAACAAAGGTCTAAAATTGTTTTCAGAGCATGATAATGAAGTAGAAAAATCTAAAACAGGGTGATGGGAAAATGAGCACAGGGGAAGGAAGGCGGGACTGGGGACAGCCCAGGGGACACTGGTTCGAGGTCCTCCTTCGTTGGCTTGGAAATAGCGGTGGAACAGGGCTGGCTCATGGCCCATGTGCTTGCTTCATGTCTTCCTCGTCTTCAGGATTTGTGAACCAAGGGACCCGCGTGCCTTTGAATCCTGTCATTGGTCCTGCTGGGTTGTTGAGGTTCCTGGAGAATGTCAGAGGGTGCCCTGTCCCTCCTGGGATGGGGAAGGAAGGAACAGCACTGCAGACGGCCCGGTGGCTACACCGGCTGGCGTCCTCTTGCTCTTCAGTCGTCTCCTTCCCTTTGTTTCTCTCCATCTAACAAGTTCTGAACCTGGCCCTGGAGCTTTGTGAGCGTAAGTCAGGATACAAACGGAGTGGTGGCTTTTGACGTGGGCTTGCCGTGGCTGAGAAATCCTGCGGTCCCCCTCCCCAGAGCATCCTGGGTGATTGATGATGACAGGGCTTTCTCCACTGTGCAGGTCAGAAGGAAGGAGAGGTGTCCAAGAGCCTTGTCCCTCGTAGCCCCGGAGGAGGGAAGCTTACTCCTCCAGCACGGAGCCTGGCCGGAGCAGCTTTGGGGAGCCGGACGGGCTAGTGACCTGGGTCGGGTCATCAGGCTATGACCTCAGGTCGTCCCTGTTGTGCTTTGATGATCAGCACTGCAGTCCAGCTGAGGCCCCGAGAGCTGCTGCTAAGGCTCTGAGACTCCACAGAGTCCACCCACTGGACTCGTCCACCATGATGGGGCTCAGCACCCTGGAGTTCCCAATGGCTCAGGAACGTCCCCAGGACCCTGGGTTGCTACGAACAGGGACTCTTGGAGCCTGAGGAGGATCCCACCTCTGGTCTCATGAGCTCCCCAATGTGTGAAGAAATGCCAGAATAACGTTCTATAAGACTGTGGTTCACTTTAAGCATTTCTCACCAATAAATGATGTGTTTAGCAAGCACACAGAACATCATGACTTGCATTGAGGTCAGAATTCCATAGTCCCATTCATGTTTATATTTATAATTGGTTTGCTAATCAGTGGAGAGCGGGACTTTTTGGACACACACCACAGCTTTCCATTTCTCTGTGGGATGATCCTGAGCTGAGTTCTACCGGTTCCTCTGAGGGCCAGGTGGGATGGAGACCTAGTGGCTCCAGGGGTAACATGTTCCTTGATATGCCGTTTATTGGCTTCAGTCCCTTCTCTGTCTCAGTTTCCCCTCTGCCTCCCTTGTATTTCCTGAGATCACCTCCTTCCCTGCAATAAATCCCTGCACCATAGTGTATGTGTGTGTGTGTGTGTGTGTGTGTGTGTGCACTTCCAGATTTGTGTTCTCACTTGGAATTTTTCAACTCTACCATGGGTGTGCAAATGTATCCATACAATCATTCTGTTTTTTATGTTCATTGCAAGATTTGATACCTTGTCTGAGATATGCAATACTTTATAAAACGGGTTTTATGTTTGGTGATTTTGCCCAGCTATAGGCTAATGTGTGTTTGAGCACGTGGGAGGTGACCAAGGCTAAGCTGGATGTGCGGTAGGTTCTGCGTGCTTTCAACTCAGAGTGGATTCTTTGGGATGTAGCCGCAGTGTAAGTCAAGAAGCATCTGCATGAATATCTTCTCTGTCTTGTGCACACACGCGTGCACACGCCTCCCTCAGGTTTTTGTAAATGGGGTCCTTGATGTGAAGCTGTTCTTGGAGGGAGGGGTCACTCTGGGTACTCCAGGTATGGGGGTAAGGGGACCTGGCAGTATTCAGGACAGCCTGGACATGGCACCCAGCCATCAGAGAGCTTCCGTGGAAGAGTGTGCTCCTGGGGCCTGTAAATGTCATTTGACTGTGACCTGAAGTGACCGGGAGGCCAATGCATGCCGTGTGCTTAGCAAGTTTTCTAGATTCCTGCAGAAGAAAGCAGAGCTCATGGTGGCCCATCTTTGAATGTTTCCAGTGTCTTTCCCCTGGACTTGCTCTCTGCCTCCCGAGGAAGCCATGGTGGAGACAGGTGCGCCAGGCTGTGGGGGTGACCTTTCTTCACGCTGGCAGGAGGCCTGGGGGAGGCTGTGTTCTCTGGGCTGAGGGTGAGGGAGAGTCCTTCACACCTCCCTGGTAAATGGTCACCCAGCGTGGGCGTTGGTTCCCATGGGCAGAGGGCAGGCACTGGATTGCTGTCCTCATGGACAGCTCTCCCTGGTGGCGGTGCCGGTCTGACTCGCTGCACCTGCTCCAGCTGTGCCAGTGGTTGGATCCCTGCAGGGGCAGGAAAAGGCTGAGGGGGTGGAGATGTTCAGAGCCAGAGTCTGGACTTGGATCCCCTGGCTCCTGGCTCCACCCTTTCCTGCCTGGGTTGGAGAAGCTTTTTGGCCTCCGTGCTGCAGGGTCTGCCTCTGTTCCCTGGGGATCTTGTGCCACGTTATGCCCCCAAGATGGTAGCAGACGATGAGGGTCCCTGCACAGAGGGACTGGGGTGTTCATTTTCTTCATCCTTTTCTATACTTTCCAATTTTTGTATCGTACATGTGTAAATCTTTTTAATTCAGAGGAAAATAATATGTGCTCTTAGAAAATTTAAAGACAGTTTGGAAAGACTGAAGCACACCAGGAAAGAGGAGGGTGGAGACAGTGGGATTTGGAGGCAACCAGCAGCCACTTGGGGGCCTTGCAGCCTAGGGGTGCCCAGAAACATCAGTGTTTTTCTGTGGGCAGTAACCTGGGAAACCACAGGTCTCACCTGGGCCAGGGAAGGCTGGACTCGCGTGGGAGAACCTTCTCAGCTCCCTGAGTGGGGGGGGAGGGACTGGTCTGTGTTGGGATTGGAGCAACAGAGCAGGAGCATGCTGGGAACTTTGGTGGGGAGCAGGGAGCCAGAGAGGACCAGGCCACAGGGAACGGAGGAGGACAGAGAAGAGGCCCAGCATGGAAGGAGGGCTTAGATTTGCCCAGATGTCACCTCACATGGTTCTTGAGAGCAGAAATAGAAAGAAATAGTAATACTCTCAGCATCTCCACTCCTATTCCCTGACTTCAGTCAGCTCCTCCGTCTTGGAGGGGGCCGCCCCCTCTGTCCCAGATGTTGCCATAAACCTAGTGTCTGGCACACAGGAAGTGTACCCCTCCCTCCAATCTTATTCTTCAGCTGACTTAACCCAAATATAAGTAGGGTCCCCAACATGACCCAGCCTTATCTCAGTGCTGGGGAGAAACCACCCCAAATAAAAACTATTAATACTTTTTACAAGAAATCTCATCTTTATTTGTGCCTCTCAAGTCTTTTTGCATGCATCCGATTCTCACCCTAGAGAGTAACGCTGCTCCTGGACCCTGTGGGTCTCCCTCCTCCCACATCCGGCAGCCGCCCGGAGGCGCAGGATCTCAAGCCCCCAGATCTGCTCCTCATCTCCAGCCTGCATGGCGTTTCCTCTTCCTCCTTCCATGTGTCACACTTTATGGCCTCTCTGCCAGATGTCCTTGGAATTTCTGCTCCGGCCAAAGAACACACCAGTGAGACTGGAGCACATGAAAGCCCTTGTCTCCAAGTCCTTCCTCATTCTTCGCAGAGGGATTCATGCAGAGATGGATGATCAGATGAGCAGGCGGAGGAGGGACTTGGGACACAGGAGCCTGGGTCCCCCTCATGTAAATTCTAACACATTGTGGAGCTATTTGGAAATTCAGTTTCCATAGGAGTAAAAAAGGGAAAAATAATGGAAACCCATTGATTAGAATTTGTTTCCTCCTCTTCCTTCTTATTTATTGTTAGTGTCATTATCATTGCCATGATCATTATTATCCTATGGGCTTTGGCCCTAGGCTCTATCACTTACTTGAATCCAGGAAAACGGCTTAACTTCCTCTGTGCAATAAGGTTAATAAAAGTGAACAGAGGTGCTTTGAGAACTGAATAAGCTAATACTATTGTAGAAGGGGTTAGAAAATTCTCTGGCCTACGGTAAGGGCCAACGAGTGTTCATTATTGTCTTCCTCACAGAGTAAGAGGCAGAAGCAGGGTTTGAAGTCAGTCCTGTGTGGCTGCAGGACCTATGACCATAACTGCCAGCCTGCTTCCCCCTGCCAGGTTGGCTGTGGGGCTATTCAATGCTGCAAAAATATTCCCACCTTACGTGTCCCCTCCAAATTGAAAGCAGAGTCTCGAGGACATAGTTGATCACCCACGTTCTTGCAGCCTTATTTGCAAGAGCAGAAAGGAGGAAGTCACCAGGCGTCCATCAACAGAGGAATACATAAATGAATACAGGGATATATTCATGCAAGGGGATACCATTCAGTCTTAAAAGACAGAAGGACAGTCTGACACATGGTACCACACAGATGAACCTTGAGGACATGGTGCAAGGTAGCATAAGTCAGGCACAAAAGGACAGACTGTCTGATTCCACCTGTAGGAGGTGGTTAGAGGGGTCAAAGTCATAGAGATACAGAAAGTTGTTGTTGGTGGCCAGGGATTTGGGGGTGGAGGGAAGTAGAGACTTGTTCTGTGGGTACAGCGTTTCAGTTTTGCAAGATGACAAGAGTTCTGGGGACGGATAGTGGCACAATGGTGGTGTCATGGTGTGAATACTTAAAACTGAACTGTCCACTTTAAAAATGCCCAAGATGGGGACATTTTATGTGCTGTGTATTTTACCATTAGTAAAATATACTGAAAAAAATAGTTTTCTCCTTCTGCTCCAGGAAAGAGAGGTGAGTGAACCCCACTTCTCTTGCATCCCTTTGTTGCTGTTTGGGGGATTGTGGTGGCCCCAGTTGGCAACTTCACCTCTCAAAGGTTCCCTGATGGTGTTCTGGTCACTCAGCGACCCACAGCCTCAAGCCTGAGTCTCCTGTGGGGTGCATGGCTAAGACCCTGGAGGACACTGACCAAACTAAGGAAACCAGCCAGAGCAGGTGGCTCAGGCAGCCTGGAGACCTTTCAAATGGATTGATTCTGGAAAACGTGGGAAAAATCCTGATTTTATTATCATGTGTATATTGGTAGGAAAAAGGAAATCCTGTTTCTTTCTGCTGCCCAATTGGTATGTATTGGGGATTGGGGAGAAGTTGGGGAGACCTAACTCTGTCCTCTTTTGTCCCAAAGCTCAAAGTAAATGACCTGGCCATGTTTGCATTCCCCAAGGTGAATGGGACCCTTGAATTAGTGGAGGGGACTCCACGGGGACCTGCAGATAGATTTTTTTTTTCTTTTTCTAGATGATTCGCTGATGTCTACTGGGATTACTTTGGGGAAAGTCTTGAGATCGTCCCGTGTCCCCCGAGGAGACCCTGCGTTGGCAGAAATCACTTCTCAGGAGCAGTCTTGATTGGAATGTGGAGAAAGCAAAGGCAATTTGAACTTGGCCGAGAAGTGAGCAGGGAGCTCACCGGCAAATTGAGTTTTTTTCCTTCCCCTCTCTCTTTCTCTTTTTGCTTCATTTTTCTCCCTGTCTTCCCGGGGTTCCCTGTCCCATTTCTCTCTGCCAACCTATTTCTATTTCTTACTTTAAAAATGCAGTTCAAACTTGTAGGCCTTTGGCAACTCTGATTATTTTGGATTAAAACCGTAGTCTCCCTCCCCAGAGCAGATCCTAAGGCAAAGGCTGACGTGCAGGGAGTTTATCTGGGAGAATCCTGGGGTGCAGGTGGACAGGATGGAACTGGGACGTGGGGGATGGGCAGAAGAGACAATGGGAGCAGCAGCTGTAGGTGCGCATCAGCGGACCTCAGCCCCGTCCCTGTCCCTGGGGCTGGGGAGGAAGAGGATGCGTTTCCCCATCAGCTTCTCCCTCTGTTGGTTGAGGCTGGCCCCACAAGCCTTGAGCTTCTCACATTCTTGGGGAATGCTAAGTGGGTTCCTGTAGGCTACAGAAGCCCCACAGGGTCAGAAAAGCCCAGGACAGGAAGTGAGAAGAGTCACCGCTTGTAGCTGTGGGAAGCTGGTCCGAGCCCCCCTGGAGCCAACCACCATGGCTGTGGCTGGACTAGGAGAGGGGACTACAGTGCCCCATGTGGACCTTGAAGGGCCCAGATCTCTGAAAGGATCTGTGCTGCAGCACATGCCGGGGTGCAGATCCACACACAGCTAGCACTTAACGTGAGAGAGAATTCAGCGAGGGTCCGGGAGTCCCCAGATGCCTCCTTCAGTGACCTTGAAAGTTACATATCCGTGCCTTGACCTTGCTCTCTGATTCTGGGTGCTCCTGCTGTGCCCAGACCCCATACACACACTCACCCACCCTTGGTAAGACCCACGGGCAAGGCCACCGTGAGGACCAGTGCCAGCACTGGTCACAGGTGTCAGGGACGACTATGGGTGCGAGACTCCACCACGGACCTGACGCATCTGGATCATTGCTGCTGCCTGGACGTGGCCATCGTCTTTCCTAATTGTATTGTCATTGTCTTTGTTTTGGAATCCTGGAAAATACTGAGAATTGAGGGAAGGAATTTTAAAAATCCCTCTCTCATTGGAGGGAGCAGGAGAGAGTTCCTAGTGTAGCTGAAGTGTCTGTTCCAGTTGACCTTTTGTGTCCATGAGCTTAACAGCCAGGGCCTCCCGATATTTGGGGGAAAAAAATATGTCTGTATTGCATATGCATGGGTTTTTGTTTTACTCATTATTCCCAAAACAATACAGTGCAACAACTATTTACATAGCATTTACATTGCATTATGTTTTATAAATAATGTAGAGAAGATCTGAAGAACAGAGAAGTTGGGCAGAGGTTCTGAACAAGCACTATGCTATTTTAC
This sequence comes from Sciurus carolinensis, assembly GCF_902686445.1. Taxonomy (NCBI): domain Eukaryota; kingdom Metazoa; phylum Chordata; class Mammalia; order Rodentia; family Sciuridae; genus Sciurus; species Sciurus carolinensis. The sequence goes on along the minus strand of NC_062228.1, from coordinate 29,439,362 downwards.
AAAAGGGACTTGAGCCCTGGTGGACCTTGGCATCTCTGTGGGGTCCTGGAACCAACCCCCCAAGGACACTGAGGGATGACTGTGTGTGTGTGTGTGTGTGTGTGTGTGTGTGTTATATCTTATATTTGGCTGGATTCACCTCATGTTTCCTGGATCCCTAGCACAGGCTTACTCCTGAGTGGGACAGGAGAATTCAGGAGAAGCATGTTGAGCTATTGGTGTCCCAATGTCCCCAGTGTCTACTCCAGAGTCATCCATAGCTTCCTTGGGCAGTTCTGTGGACAGTGGCTTCCCACCTGCAGCACCCACATGAGGGCTCCCTCTGAGGGAGGAGTGTACCCCATCTCTGGGCCGTGCAGGGATGCTCACACCCCCAAGAGCCACCCCCAACCACCATGAACCACTATCCCCCCTCGGCTGGGTTACTCCAACAGGGCTCTTGGGGCCCCAGTGAGATCGGCCCTCTGTTGTCCCCCCCGTGACAACAAACCCGTTCTTACCCTTTCTGGGCCCTCCACTCTCTCTGTCCACTTCTCCACTCCTTGGCTGTGCTTCTTGGGGTCATGGTATTTACCCTGGAGACTTTAAAAAAATTCTTTAAAAAATTTGTTTTGTTAACAGAAGTAATTTGTGCTGATTGTAAGCCGGGTCCACATCACAGACACAGAGCGCTGGGAGGATAGCTGCTGACTGAGGAGCAGACAGGAAGATGGGATCAGACATGGAGTTTAGTTGGGGGAGGGAGCAAGAGAGAGCAGGGGAGCCTGCGGGCCGTGAGGCATTGATGCCCACAGGAGCAAAGCAGAGGAGAGGACGGAGGAAGAGGTCTCAGATTGCCTCACACTTCCAAGAAAGTGCCTGCCAGGCCAAGAGGCAGTCTTTGAGCCAGCATTGCCCATTGGAGGTATCTCTGATCCCACCAAAACGGGCCTCACTTAATGCTTCTGCCATGTTTGGTCATTCCTGGGGCTGTCCAGGGGAGGCCTGGCCTCCCTCCACATAAGTGTGAGGGTAAATCCAGAGGTTTAACAGCTGGGGCTGCCCTTGAATTGGGCTCCCCACAACCGGAGATCTGAGGGGGTCATTCTCATGATCAGCACACCATGTGACTGAGGGCTGGCCAACGGGGTGGGGACAGGACTCATGTGGCCCTGACCAACCTCCATGGGCCATCCCCCTGCCCATTTCCCTTTGTTAGCTTGGTGCAGACAAGGGTGGGAATCTTGGAAGCATGTACACCAAAGGCCTAGAGTTGGAAGAAGTTCAACCCACCTCCTGAGGAAGAGCTACCAGCTCTGTTGACCTCACTTGAGTGACAGGTCTTATGGCTGGGGTAAGCCATTGGGATCCAGGGCCTTTCCACTCCTAAGCCCTCACCTCGCTTACATCCCGTCTGCATAAAGAAGTTTTCTGGTCAGAAAGTGAATCCAGAGAGATAAGTGACTCCCTCCAAGTCATGCTCTCTGTGACAATTTTCCTTCCTAATGGTCCCAAAACACATGAACTCTGTGACCTCTAGACATGGTAACCCTCCATTCCCCTCTCTCCAGGAAAGAGAGTGAGCTTCTACTGGGGATTTAGCAGAGCAGGAGCCTCTAATCTTAATAGCAAGGAAAGGGTGGCAGGTATGTATTTTGGTGGCAGACTGTCCCCACGTCCTCCTTTCTCTGGTTCATGACAGTCCTATATTGATAACAGCTTCCAAATCTATAACCAGTGAAAGAAAACCTCATGAATACAAATGGGCACAATTATTTCGGGGCACACAGGAAATACCTACTAGTCTTTTAAGTATAGGTTCTCTTTGAGCCCAGGATTCCATTTCTGAGACCTCATCCCAAGTCATGCCAACACCAAGGTGCAAAGATTGTCTGTAACAAACTTACCACATGTTGTTTGTTAGGTTGTAGTTACATTTTGTCTTTTATATTCTCTTACTGATATACGGGTCATCGACTAAAATGGGTAGAGTACAGCTATCTGGATGGTTTTGGGGAAAATACACACTTAGTGGGAGTAAGTAACAGAATATCATTATAGCATGATTCCATTTTTATGATAAAAATTGTTACCTTTGTTCAAGCATGGAAAAATATGCTCACCAAACTGTCCTTCAACCTGAACTAATGCACAGAACTGCAAAGGAGTCTGGGAAATGTAGTTTAGTTGTGTGTCCAGGAGGAACAGGACGTGGGTCTGGTGAACAGTGAACCAGTCTCTGGTGCACGCATTACAAGGATTAATATGTAAACTACTTAGCTCTGGGCCTGACACATAGCAATGAGTAAGTGGTTTGTCGCTATTGCCGTTTGTACTGATATTGAGGCCCTGCAGGTGGTGGGGCCACTCAGTGGGGTTCCTCCAAATCAGAGCAGGGAAAGTCAGCAGGTGCCCCACTGTTCCAAGGGGGGTGTTAGCAGAGAGGGGCTGTCTCTTGGATCATCTCGCTGGCAGCAGCTCCAACTCACCACCCCGAGTCACTGCACTTGGCTTTCTCCCTGGATGAGCACCGGGAACCACAGCGTGCTGTGACCTGCTCTGCCAGAGCGGGCCCTTGGGAAAAGCCCGTGCAGCCCACAAGCAGCATCTCCACTCATCTCCCTCCATGCCCGCTTCCAGGGCCCGCCGCTGCTTTAAGAGTTCCATAAATGCTGATAATTGCTGCATTAAACTTCAGTTTATTATTTTCTCTGGGTGCAGGTATGCGGATGATATGAGGCCTCGCTGCATTTACATACAAATTGAAGATTTTTATTAATCAGTCCGGTACCAGGAATCCAACGTTAACAGTCCATCAGGCCCTTAAATACATTTGGTGACATTTTTACCATGCATTAGCATGATAGGGCAAGGCGAATATAATGTACCAATGATTGCTTTTCCATTGAAAGCACAAACGGTTTCATTTTTCCTGTCATCTCAAATAAGTGTTAAAGAGGGTCTGGAGGCTGTTGTGTCCGCGCCGTATGCTCGGGACTTACAAACACTGATGAGCGCATTAAATAACCATTAGCGTCTGGGCCTGGACCGCAGCACCGACCCTCCTCTTCAGAATTTATTCTTTGATTTAAAGTGAAGGCAATCTGTGGTTGCTTTCATAAAGTCCTGCAGCCCTTCCATTCTCCCTCCAACAAAATGCATTACAACAGTAATTTTATGACTGTTAAAATAACTGTCGTTAACAAGCACTTAATTAAAATGTACAATAAATAGCCGACTGCAGTCTTATCTGCTCTCTGGAGCGGCCTCGGCCCGAGACTGCAATGCCCAGGCCTGCTGTTGCTCAGCTTGTTTGCAGATTAATTGCTTTTCGAGCTGGCAGGAGTTACCTCTTCAGCAGCCAGATCGTAAATGACCAGATAGGGACTTTATCAATCAGGCGAGTGCGTCTGTGACCGCTGGTGGACGGAAAAGAGGGCTGGGGAGCCGTAGGAGGATGACCCTTGGACTGGTGGCCTTGCTGAATGGGGAAGGGGGGGCTAGATTGATCATCGATACAGGTGGCAGGATGTGGGGGATGGAGAAGACCTGAGTCCCCTGTGGGGTGGCCTGCTCCAGGCCTCGTTTTGGACATCTCTGGCTTAATAATAGTTTTGAAGACAATAATGATTACAGAGTATTTACCTTACACCAGGTATTTTGTTTTTATCACCTTATTTAATTATCACCACAACTCTAGCAGGTCGTTATTATTATTTGGATTCTCATTTGTAGATGAGGAAACTGAGGTTCTGAGAGGTAAAGTGACTTGCCCAGGGTCACACAGTTACTAAGTCATCGGGCTGGAATTCAGACGCAGGCAGGATTGCTCCATGGGAGGGACACTCAAAACCATTGAACTTTGTGTTTCTCGTAGCAGATGAGAATTTGTGCTGTGCCTGTAAAGAGCCCGGCGTGGTTAAACTCTTCATGTAAGTATTCATTCCTTTATTAAATGCATATTTACTAACTGCCTCTTCTGGATTAGGCCTGCGCTGGATGCTAGGGGCATAATGGCAAGCCTGGGGGATCTAGAAAACCTCTGCTTTTCTACAGCTAACAGACCAGTGGGGAGACAACTGTAGAGCAGGTAAAGGGACCTCAAGTGTGAGTGTGTGTGTGTGTGTGTGTGTGTGTGTGTGTACCACACACTTGGGTGCGTGAGGTCCAGCAGAGCTTCCAGGGGCTGTGAGGGGGCCAGACCTAGCCAGGGGAAGGGCAGGGCTGTGTGTGCTCCAGACAGGGGAATGGCATTTGTGAGGCCTGGGGGAGACGGCACAGTGTGTCTGAGCAGCAAAGGACATTAAGGAAGCATGGGGTTCAAAATGGCGGCTATGAAGGGCCAGAGATGGGGTTTGCCAGGTTGGCAGCTGCTAGATGGTGGGACCTGTGAAGCCAGGGCTTAAGCAAGGCACCTGATTTGTGTGGTAGTTGTCCACCTGACTCAGGAAACAGAGTCACAGAGTGAAGTGATGTGGCTTGCCATGGTCATTGGATCAGAGGCCTCAGGGGCAGACAGTGGTGGGCTGGTGGCCAGCTTCCCTCACAGATGCCCAGAGGTTTCCCATCTGCTCAGTTGCCCACACATGACTCTTGTCACAGTCCAGACTGGGGTTCCCACTGGGCATTGGAGCTGTTACACTGGAGCCCCTGGAACGACAGAGTCATGAAAAGAATTACGTGAAAAGATGTGGATTGACTTCTTTTGGAACTCCATTTTGCTATGGTTCTTTTTGTTGCACTGGACTGAAAGGGACAGAGGCTAGGAATGTCCCTGCCTACAAATAGTAGAATGAAATTGCAGACCCGGCCAAGGGGCTGCAGTAATACAAGTTCATCAGATCCATCACGGGAAGTCGGAGGAAGGACAGGTTGAGGTTTTGGTGAGAACTTGAACCCTGTCAGTCAGGACAGCTTCTATGTTCTTTCTGTCTTTCTGGACCCTCTGGTCTTCATTCTCAGACTTCTGCAAAATGGTCAGCGAATGGCAGGAGGCGCAGGGGCTGAGGGGAGGGACTTTGCTGCATAAACTCAGCGCCCTTCTTCCCCTTGCTTGATTTAGATTGGTCAGATCAAAGTCAAGTGGACAAGTCTCGCCGCAATGGAGCCTGGGAAAGCAAGTCTTCAGCAGCTGGCACCAACTTGCTGGGCTGGGCTGGGCAGTGGGCACATGGCCACCCTGAACAAAATCAGAGAGCTCTCAGCAAGGAAGAGAGGGTGCGGTAGGTAATGGGAAGGCTTCCAGCAGAGGCTGCCTGTATACCCTGCGACTGATTAGTGTTGGGAATCATGCTAAGGACTTGCATGGACTCTTCTAATTTTCACAGTTCTACAAGGTCAATGAGGCTCAAAGAGGCCCAAGAGCGGGGATCCAGCTCGGACTCAGATCTCTCAGACTTCAGAATCCCTGCTCTTAACCTTCTGGTCCCAATTATGTGGCTATGGCAGCCTCTAATGGGGGGTGGGGCACGTGCGTGAAGGAGTCTCTCTGGATCCCCAGACACCGCAGGCAGATGGCTCTTGTCCCATTCTGTGCCTGGCACCCTGAGCCTCCAGACTTGGGCCTGACCCCTGGATTTCTCTCCCATCAGCCACATGCATCCACCCAGGATCTCCTGAAGGGCTGACTGAGCGCACGGTTTTTAAAAGTTAGTTTCATTATGTAAGGAAGGTTTATCCCCCAAATAAGATGGAAGGCAATAGTAGATTTCTTTAAGAGGAAAACAATCAAATTGATTTTTGGAGGTAGATGACCCTATACTTGCGTGGATTCTGCATTTGTGGATTCAACTCACTGAGGATCAAAAAGATTTGAAACTGCTGGGCGTGGTGGCCCACCCCTGTAATCCCAGTGTCTCTGGAGGCTGAGGCAGGAGGATCACGAGTTCAAAGCCAGCCTCAGCAACTTAGTGAGACTCTAAGCAACTTAACAAGACCTTGCCTCAAAATAAAAACTAAAAAGGACTGTGGATGTGGCTTTGGGGTTAAGCACCCCTGGGTTTAATTCCTTGGTACTGATATGTACTCATGTGCATATGTATGTGTGTGTATAAATATGCATATATGTGAAACAAATTTACATCCATAAAAGTGACAGGAAAAGACTTTTTCCTTGTCGTTATTCCCTACCCAATACTGGGTAAAACTATTTGCCGAGAATTTAGATTGTATTAGGTATTACAAGTCATCTAGAGATGACTCGAAGATACAGAAGGATCTACATAGGTTACAGGCAAACACCATACCATTTTATATAAGAGCTTTGAGCATTCATGGATTTTGGCATCCATGGATTTTGGCATCCATGGGGGTTCTGGAGCCAGTCCCCTGAGGATACCGAGGGAGGGAGGACTATATTAGCGTGTGTGCTGTTTCTGAGGCCAGTGCACACAATCTGTCTCATGCTGGGGAGGGCTTTGGTAATAAAGCAAATGCAGACAGCTGAAGGGTCAGGCCAGGTACCTGGCTGCATCCCTTAGCCTGGAAATGCATGAGGCTCCTACTAATGTGCAAGCTTTATGCATATGGATCCATCCTGGCCTCACAAACAAATGGAGACCAGCCAGAGAACTGATCTGGAAGCCACTGCAAACATAGACTCATCTGTCGGGTGGAGGGTGGGGGTGGGAGACATGCTTCCAATCTTGGCATCTCGGAAGGTATTTAACTAAGGTCTCTACCTGGCTGTTATTTAAATAAACACAAAAGATGAAGGTAAGCAATCCAGGGAGGATGCTGGAAACCCATCAGCAAACAGGAGAGCTCAGCTGGGAGGGAGATGCTCTGTGTATGTGTCAAATCCATTTGCATCAGAATCCTGCAGGGGCAGAAATGCCCAAATGCACAGTGAGTATGCACAGCCATTTGCCGGTGTGAAGGCCTGGGAAAGAGCTGGCTGGGCCTCCAGGGAGGTGCAGAGGGGCACATCCTCAGCAGCGAGCATCTCGTGTGCATTCATTAAAGAGCCAGCTTGGTGGTCCCATGGCCAGAGAGTCACAGTGCCATTTATGCACCAGGAGGAGTGTTACCTAGGCATGCACCATGTCGATTTATTTTGATTAACTTTTTAGGAGTCTGCTTGCTGAGTGCAGAGTGTTTACAGAGCCACCAGCAGCATCTTTGCTCATGGTTCCTCCTCGTTCCTCACATTCTCTGGCTTTTCCTCTCCTGGAACTTGCTTTAGGGAAGGAAGTCAGTGTGGTGGGGCGGAGAGAAAAGAGGTCTGTGGTTGGATCCGTAAGCCCTGGTGTGGGCTAATTGTGTTACTTTGGGTAAATTACTGTCTCCCCGAGCTTTGGTTTCCTCTTGGGTCGAGTGGGAATAATTTTTGTCTCGGCATTGTTGGGAGCATTGAATGGAATCATGGGCGTAGTGGGGGTCTTGAGATTCAGATTTTATCATGTGCTTACTGCAAGTCTGCGACTTAAAAGAGAAGCCTAGGGATCACTTGGGCAGTGTTTGCAACTTGTGGGACAAATCCCGAGACTTTGGGCCATGCGTGGAGCGGTGGGAGGCATTGATTTGCATCACCACCTTGAATCCCATGGAGTGAATTGAATTGCCTTTTTACTGGCTTTTGATCAGAACCAAATCAAAACAAGAGCCTCAGTTCGGTGCTAATTTTCTCTTAACACCTCTCCGACTTTTTTTAACCTCCTTTTGAAACAAAGAAATCCTAGGCACAGAAATTGGGGGAAAGATGGAATGGGGAGTTTTTATTTTAGGGCTATGGAATTTCATTTTGGAAAAACAAAGAAAATTCTAGAGATGGAAAGTGGTGATAATTTCCCAACATCACGATTGCCACCAAATTGTACACTTAAAGATGGTTAAAATGGCCCATTTTGTGTTAGTCTACCACAATAAAAACAAAAACAAAAGACAGAACAGACTTCCCACAGAGGCTTTGGGAGACATCTAATCCCGCTTTAATAACATTATCTTAAAAATCATATTTAATATTCCCTCCAACCCCCAGTGCTAGAGTTTGAACCCAGGGCCCAATGCATGTTAGGCAAATGCTCTATCACTGAGCTACACTCCCAGGCCCTCAAATTCACTCTTCAGACTACTTTTATTAGGACAAAGGACACTGGTTTTCCATTTTCACATTGCAACTTAATAGGAAGCTTCCTTCTGAAGTACAATGATCCATGCAAGGAGAAGTAGCAGAGAAGTAATAGTGCCTGTAGGCGACAAAATCGTGACCCTGGATCTTGCAGGCCTGCCAGTGAGGAAATGGTGGCTGAGCCCAGACTGAGACTGGCAGCTGGAGCCTGGAGGTCCGAGTTGGGCCCCTGCACCCTCAGCACAGGGCTCCTCTGCTTCCTTCCTGCTTCCTTGATCGAACACTGCCCCAGCCAGGAATTCCTTGTCATGGCTGAGGAAAGTCCCTTCTGGTTCAGCCTGAAGCTTCTGAGGTGGTCACCTTATTCTGAGGTCACCCCCTGGCAGCTCTGAGCTCTGGGGATGCTGGGGAGCAGAATGCCAGGCTTCCTAAAAGACCAGTGGGCGCCATCTTCCAAGGTTCTGAGGACAGTTCAGAATCAGCTGCAGCAGGGGTTCCCAACTGGCCTGCATTTTAGAGTCCTCTGGACTCCACCCCCAGGCCAATAAAACCAGAGTCCCTGGAGGGCCAGGTGTGGGTATTCCAAGTTCTCAAACTTCTCCAGATGACGCAACGTGCAACTGCCTGAGAAGTGCAGATCAAAGCACAAATATTGTTTGCCTATAAACACCTGGGCACTCTGAATGGGATGGTCCTTTCTTTAGGCTCAGCTGAGGTGTTGCCACCTCTAGGAAGGCCTCCATGATTTTCCAAGGCCTCCATGATCTTCCAGGCTATTATACCTAAGGTTGTTAGTTGCCTGGCATACAGTAAGTGGTATTGGAGCATTGCTTTAATTAACTAGGTTAACAGTAGCACTGAACACCTTTTATGTACTAGGCCTCAAGGTACATGGAAATATAAGCCACAGGACAGCTTGGATCTTGGGCAAAGTCGTTGGGGTCAGCAAGGTGTGACCATTTTAAGCTGAGCTGTTATTACTCTTTGTGATTGCTTACTGATCTGCCAACTTCTTGCACTTTATGGAATGAAAATCCATAATCATAGCAAGGTTGTGCCCTTTCCCTCCCACTGCCTATGGAATGACACCCAAGTAAATCCTGAGCCTGAGGCCAAAGTCAGAGTAGAAAAGGAGCTTGCCACCAGAGTTTCTGACATCTCTGGGGGGCTGTGCCTGCAGAGCAGCCTGGCTCCTAGTAGAAGCAGAAAGCAGTGGCTGCTAGCTGGACGACCCTGGGCAAGTCATACCTCAGTTTCCTAATCTGTAAAAGGGGCCACAAGGATTCAGGGGTGTAATGAAAGCATGATGCTTAGCTCTGGCCTGGCACAGAACAAGTCCTTGGTGTGGTGGCTGTGATAACTCATATTTCTGACAATCAGGGTGGGGCACTGGAATAGGAGCTGTTTCTAGCAGGGCCTTATGATCATTGGGGGAGTTTAAACTATATGGTGGACAGCAGGGCATCCCTGAGGGTTTAATAAGCGTGACAGCCTTGGGGTCTACATTTTGGAATGATTCCTTTGTTTTCATTATAGAGAGTGGATTAATGGCAGTAAGATGGCTGTAGAAAACCATCCAAAAAATGTCCTGGATCGGAATGCTCTTTGTTAGGGGATCGATGAAAAAAAAGAGAAAAGGCTTCATAATATATTGAGCAGACAGTGCATTAATGGCAAACACTTATGCCCCATAAACTCGGTGGCAGGTGCCATCCTAAGCATCTTATGTTATTTACTCAAATATTTAATCATCACAATGGCTTCTCATAGGTTCTTCTATGGTATGGTTCTTCATAGGTTCTTCATAGGTTCTTCAACTGGTATTTTTAGATAAGGAAACTCAAATGAAGTCTTGAGGCACCAAGAGGTTAAAGAACTTGCCCAGTGTCAAATAGCTGGATGGGAGAGGAAATCCATTTGAAACCAGGAGGTCTGGCTCCAGTGTTGGCCTCTTAACAACTGTGTTTCAGTTTGGTGACTAGTTGGGTAGACCAGTTGAACACATGATAATGCAGAGCAACCGAGGAAACCTCAGTGTCATATATGTATGAATATCCTTTATTTGAAATGTGTGGGGCCAGAAATACATCAGATTTCAAGTTTTCTTTTTTTTAGGATTCCAGAATATTTTTTATATAACATAATGAGACATCTTGGGGATGAAACCCAAGTTCAAACATGAAATTCATCAATGTTTCATATATAACTTATACAAAGAGCCTGAAGGAAATCTTATACAATATTGGTAGTGCACATGCAAGTTGACTGTGACCTATCATAGGAGATCAGATGGGGAATTTTTCTTTGCTTATAGTGTCATGTTGGTACTTAGAAAATTTCAGATTTTAGAGCACGTGGGGTTTTGCATTTTTGTATGGGGTTATCCAACCTGTAGGAGGAAATATTTATTTGTGCTCTTGATGTTGTGTTGACTGGGTGGTTCTGCTGCTCTGAGCTCATCTCTCTGGCCCGTGGTCAGCTGTGGGCCCCAGGCAACTTTGCTTGCCCTGGATGTGCTTTCTCACCAGTGCCAGGGGGCAGGTGGATTCAGCACTGCTCCCCAAGTCTCATCTTCCAGCAGGCTAGCCCGGGCATGCGTCCATGGAAATTCAGAGGTAGAAGGGAGCCATGGAAAAAAGGAGCCCTGTCATTTAGCCATGTGCTATTGATGAAAGCTAGTCCCACAGCCAGCTCAGGTTCAAGGTGTGGGGGAAATGGACTCCACTTCTTGAAAGGTGCAGGAAAAGTAAGACATTTGGTCCATGTTGGCCATCCATCCACCATGTGGTGTGAATCTTACACAACTCCTAGAATTTTCACTTGTGTACTTCAGCTCAGGCTGTTACAAGTCACTGGGTGAAGCAGAAGCTGAGGTTCAGAGAGGCCAGGTGTCACCCCTCAGGTCACACAGCTGGTATAATCAGAGTGCAGACCCCTGCTGCTCCTACCCTGTGAACAGATAGGCGGGATTGTGTGGCTATAAATGACCTTGCTGTGTATGAGTAATTACTTGGAAGTGCTGCATATGAACAGTTCTGCCTTTAGCATCCAGGTTTTCTGCCACCTGTGTTTGGAGAAGACTGCTTTCCTTTGGTAGTCTCAGAGTTCTTTCCAATAATGCCCCGGAAGTGGTTTCCTTCTTCACACTGTAGGAATTTAACAGCTGGGTTTCACCTCCAGGGAGTCTAGTGTTGTTCTGCAGGTGCTGGCCTCTGGGGACTGGAGCAAAGTGCTTCGCTAGGACTCCAGGCTGCCATCATGGACAGCCCCCTATGACTTGGGGCTGAGCCACAGCCCTTGGGGATGACCCTCTTCCTGTGTAACCACTGAATGACAGCCTCCTACAGAAGGGGTCTTGAATGGGCATGTCCAAATCTGGGCCATGGTGATGCTGGTTTCTTTTTTAGGTCCCCAGCACCTGAAGCCCCAGGGCCCGTTCTTGACACCAGGCAGTGTTATTAACTCTCCCAATCACGGGAAACAGCTCCCCTTCTCAAGTCCAGCTGAACCCCTGCAAAACTCATTTCCTCCACATTTCAGGATTCTCAGCCTCCACAGGCTCTAGTGCAGTCCGAGCCCCAGCACTGCAGAACATTGGCAATGGCCTCTCAGGGCTCTGACTTTCTCCTGATTGCGCCCTCCTTGGAGAAGGCTGAGTATGTTTTCCTTTGAGCAGATGTTTCTCCTGGAAATGTCACTGGTGCAGGTGAAGAGAGACCCAGCCCATGGTGGGCTCAGATTTCCTTTTCATGGGAAACCATCGGGAGTGGTCTGAATTCTAACTGATAAATATCATCAGCTCATTTCAATGAGCACATTCTCCGTTCAATGTGCTTGTTCTTCTGGCTCTTTCTCCTTTCCTCTCTGCGGAGGGAGGCTGTAAGCTTACTAAGGAGGGACTCTGGAGTCACCCGGCCAAAATTTGGAGTAAGGAATTACGTAATTTATTTGGAGCCTCAGTTTCCCTTTCTGTCAAATGAGACTAACATTAATCCTTTGTGGGAAAGTCAAAGACTGTGTGCATTAAGGGCCTGGTGCACAGCAGGCTCCTGTGACTGAGCTAATTTTTGTGTTGTTCTCTAGATGGGGTCCTAGTACCTGCTCCGCGACCTGGTTTCTTTCCCTCCCAGCCTGATTTCTTCCCCTTAATGCCCCTGAGGGATCTTCCTGCTTTCTGAAATGGGGGAAAAGGCGCATGCCTGGAGGCTCACTCTGCCAACCTATGGAAGGGCTGGGATGCGTGCCCACGGGGTTTCCCCTCCCTCTGTGGAAATGATGTATCACCTGGCACCAGGTTGGGTGTGGCTGAGATGGACCCCTGTAGCCACGGAGAAGCAGTGCAGAGGGCCGACTGGGTAATAGGATGGTTTATGGCACTGTCTGGGCCTCCACTGGAGAGTAAGCTGGTGCTGGGTCAGGTGTCTTTCCTCCTTTACTGTCCCCTCCTGGTCCTTTCTCTCTTGCCCAGAGGGGCTAACTGGTTGGCCTGCTGTTTCTTCAAACCCCCCTGAAGTTTATCTCCATCTAACTGCATTTCCATTAAAATGCAGTCCTGAAGTGATACCCAATTCTGCAAAAAGCATGTAGCCACAAGCCTTTTGCTGCAGCTTATTATCAGTACCAGGGGTGCCTGGGGTCTGGGACAGTGAGGTCTGGCTCGGAGGACAAGGGAAACAGTGGGAGTCCTGCCTCCCTCCTGGCCGCCTGAGCCCCTCTGCCTTGGGAAGACCTGGCTGCTAATTGCTGCTGGAATGTTCGGGCGTCAGTGCTGCATGGTCCTGTCTTCCAACTCTAACCAGATGAGAGAGGACGGGGAAAAAGCCAACAAACACTGGGTTCTACCAGGAGACCCTGGAAGAGAGCAGACCGCTGCCAGCAGTAGGTAGCAGTGCACCCCGTGTCGGCTTGCTGGAGGTCCGTTCCAGACACTGTCTTGGGGCAAGAAGAATCAGAACTGGGGCTTGTGCCACACAGAAGTGAGAAGATAAGGGTTCCTCTGTGTGACCCGGGGGAAATGACTTACTGTCACAATCTCTTCAGTTGTAAAACAGAGATTGTAGTGGTGCCCGTGTGCACCCCCTGCACAGGATCATCTTGCTGACGACATAAGATAATATGTGTTGAGCAATTAGAATAATGTCTCATGCATAGTGTGCCTAATAAGTGTCCACTATGATGGTTATAATCCAAAGGGTTATGAACAGAGTCTGAGTGGCTCTGGGACCTTAGAGAAGTTACCCAAACCTAGCATGCTTCACGGCGGTACTCCTGCCACACTTTGGGATAGTTATAATAATTATTAAGTGAGATAACGATTATGAAGGGCATAACCCAGTAGTTTATGCTCATTGGGATCTCAATAAAATCTGCCTGTCACCTAGGCAGAACCCAAATAATCATGAAGTTAACACAAGCTTACTTCTTTAAGAAAAAAGTGCACTTATGCTTTAAAACATTTTGTCTTTAAGTTGATAAAAGAAAGTTGTATCTATTTATGGTATATGGCAAGATGTTTCAAAATAGACATACATTGTGGAATGACTGAATCACACTAACTAGTCTCTCCATTACCTCACATACTTCTCTTTTTGTGCACATATGGCAAGAATACTTAAGATCTACTCTAAGAAATTTTCAAGTATATAATACATTGTTACCAACTGTAGTTGCCATGTTGCACATGGGACACAGGTTCTCTTGAACTTATTTCTCCTAACTGGAATTTTGTATCCATTGATTCTCCACCCCTTCCCCCATTTTAATCATAGCATGACTCATACGAAGTATTCATCTCTTAAGGGTAAAACTCAATGAATTTAGCAAGTATATCCATGACCCAGATTCAGAGAAGACATTTCCAACATTCCAGAAAGTTCTACTAGGCAACTTCCCTGCAACACTCTACTCCCTGCCACTCACCATCATCCTGATTCCTAACACCACAGATAGTTTTGCCCATATCTGAGCTTCATACACATGAAATGATGATGTGTGTTCTCTGTAGGATCTGGCTTCTTTCATTCAACACTATGTCTCAGATCCCTCCACGTTATTGTTCGTGTCCATGGGTGCAGTTTTAAGTGACTTATGAATACAGTTGTTTGAACATTCTCAGGCAAGTGTTTTCATGGATATGTGATGTTGGTTTTGCTGGCTTTATACCCAGGAGTGGAAATGCTGAGCCATAGGTGGGTACACGGTTGACTTGAAGGGATCTAACCACGCGCCCAACTTCCAGAGTGGTTCTCTCAGGTTACTCTTGAATTGTTAAAAAAAAGGAGAAGTAATTCTGTTTAATGTTGAATTTATCTTTTTTTTTTATTGCTTTCTACTTTTCTCTTTGTTATATATCACCACTTACAATTGACAGAATTGACTATCTTCTATAGAAGCAGTTAAGATTATACTAAATATATGCTATAAAATATTCACTATTCATAATGGGAAAATGAAAATAATAGAGCACAGAAAAGTAGAATGTCCATCAAATGTATAACAGAATGTAAGAAAATTACATCATTTATATGTATATATGACATCATATATAGTATGTATATGTCATATATGTATATATGACAGTCTGATGTATATATATACACATACATGTATATATAATCTAACTAGGATATATAAACTATAGTAAGCTAAAAAAAGCATATTAAAGCATATAATGTAGAATATAGACTACATATTCTACAGATATTATATATCTAGAAATGGTTGATAATACATTATTTTTATAAATTGTTTTAAGAACAATTTGTTTCTATCTCTGCCTATCTAGCCTATTGAAATTAGGTAGAGCAAGAACAAGCAAATCATGCAACAGAAAACTGGAAAGGCCAGTAAACATAATAGGGTGCTCAATCTCATTAACTATGGGAGCACAATTAAAACCATGATGAAATACCAGTTCATACCTAATAGATCAGCAAAAATTTGAATGTCTGATAGCACCATGTTAACAAGCATGTGCAGCAACAGGAACTCTCGTGCCCTTGTAGATTGCCAAATTCTTCTCTGAAGTGGTTGTACTAACTTATGTTTGGTGGTAGGGACCCAAATCAGTCATTTTGGAGAGCAGTTTGTCATTGTTTAGTACAGTCAGAGACTCACATCATGACAGATGTTCCAAACTCCTGTGTGGAGCATATATATATATATATATATATATATATATATATATATATATATATGTTATTTTATGTCCCCATTGAATCAAGAATCTGACCTTTTCCTTTAAAGGAAAAAAAAAATATATATATATATATATATAATCCCCCAAGGAGTTGGATACAAGAATGTTCACTGTAGCAGTGTTTGTACATAACTCAAAACTGGAGCAATATTGTTCATCAGGAGAATGGATAAATACATTGTGGCATATATAATAAAATATGATACAGTGTTAAAGCAAATGAAATAGTGCTAGACTAATAACAACAGGGGCAAACTGGAAACAAAGTAGGGAAAAAAAGCAAATCCCAGAAAGTCACACACACTGCATGATACAGTTGCTACAAAGGGTACCATTATGTGACACAATGTTGCATAATGTTTATGGACACTCTAGTCCCTCTTATCCCCTGTATGAAGGAAGACAGCAGTGGATTCTTGAAACCATGGTGGTACCGAACCCTATATATACTATGTTTTATTTCCCCATTGAGTCGGGAATCTGCTCTTTTCCCTTAAAGGAAGAATTTTACAATTTCTCCTTGGCATATACAAATTGCTAGCATCTCTACTTGTGTAATTGGTGGCCATTATTAAGTAAAGTGAGTGTTGTTTGAACACAATCTCTGAGACTGTGGTAGTTGATCTGATAACCAAGGCATCTACTAAGTAACTGAAGGGCGGGCAGCATATACAATGTGGATTCACTGGACACAGGGATGATTACCGTCCTAGAGAGGATGAGGTTGGGTGGCCCGCTCTGCTACAGAGAGAGGCACACAGCTTACAGTTTAGGAATGATGTCTGGACTTTTCCATTGAATATTTTTGGGCCAGGATAACTGAACTTAGGACAAGCAAAGCCATGCTACTGCCCAGATAGAGTAGAAGTACAACCAGGTCTAGAGATGGTAACTTCTGGAACTATGCTACTTTAGGGGAGGGAATGATATAAGGAGGAAATACAGAAAACACAGGAATCAGTGTGTCTGTGATTTTTTGTGATTTTTAAAGTCGGGTAGTGTGTTCTTGAATATGAATTATGTTAACCTCTAAAATACTTAAAATAAAAAGTAAGATTTGTTCATCCATTCGTCCATCCATCCATCCCTCCATCCATCTGGAAGGCTATGTATCAAAATGTTAATGGAGGTTACTTTTAAGGAGTAAGATTATGAAAGAGAGTGTCATTTATTTCCTTCTTTCTATATTTTTGTGTTATGTGAGTTTTAATAAATAGATCCTGTTATTAAAAACATAAAAGAGAAAAAAGGGGAAAGAAAGAAAGAAAATTGATAATCTGTGCATGCTAGATATGATAATTCTCAAACAAAGAAAGCACCCTCGCTCTCTGAGCATTTTGGGCAAAACCCCAAACAGACTTGAAGGAGGGCGATGTCCTCTGTTAGAGTGGGAAAATCCTCCTGGAGAGGGCGGAGGAAAGGGCAGGAAGCACCTGAGCCACGATGGGCAGGTGAGGACCTCCTGGCCTTAGGATGGCCCCTCCCCAGCTCAGCAGGACAGGAGGAGGGGGCGGGTGGGCTGCTGGTGCTTGGACCCTGTCATCCTCAACATTCACCCCATTATCTCAAAGCCTTGGTCCTAGTGGACCATTTTAGGGCCAAGACACTCCTTTAATGAAAACTCTTAAAAAGCAGACAGACCGATAAAATCCTTCTGGGTTATGGTTCATTCGCTGGCAGCCAAACGATTTGCTCGTTAAAACCCTTCCTCCCGCCTTATGACCAATTAGCAGCTATTAAGACCCAACTCACCCCGAAAGGAAGCTTTTCCCTTTAGCAGCTGCCACCACAGTAAGGGCTCTGAGGACATGGAAGTTCTCCACGCACAGTGGGTCTCTTTTTACCCTGGTGGTGCTCAGAGCTCACTCCTGGGCTAGGTCTGGGGAGGCGCTGCTGTATGGGCACCGGCATTGCCTGAGCAGAGAACCCAGCAGAATTGGGGGAAGGATTAGGCAGGTGTCTACCAGACTGCCCTGCCTTCTTCTTCCCAGGACAGAGGATCACGTTCAGAGTTAACATCCAGTCACGGAGACTAGCTAAACATGGACGCCTTCTCCCTCCCTCATTTCCTTCCTTCCCTCCTTCCTTCCTCCCTCCCTCCCACTCTCTCACGTTTGAATACAGAGAATGAACACAGGCAGTTCCTTTAGTGAGTGCTTGCCGTATGCCCGACACTGAATACCAATGTATTTTCTCACTTCTTCTTCACAACAATAACATGGAAGCCATCATCCCCATTTGACAGTCAGGGCAACTGAGGCCACTGAGAGAGGTTAAATGACTCGCTCACGATCACTTTTCGAGAAGCTGTCGGAGCTACTCAAAGGCACAAACTCCAAGTCTGGGGCTTTTGCTGCGAGCCCGAGTCTAGACTATTTAACAAGTCAGGGACCTCAGAGTGTTGTGATTGGAGTAGTTTGATCACCACTCCCTGGGGGACAACATTCCCCATGCACCAGCTCAGAGCACCCCTGGGCCTGGAGATGGAGTTGTATCCCTTCAGCAAATGTGTATTGAGCACCTGCTGTGTGCCTAGCGTGGCACTGGGTGCTGGGGGATTCGGCAGTGAGTCGCACCCATGTGTCCTTGACTCATTCTAGGTACCTGATGGAAAATAATAAAAGAAACAGTTCAAAAACAAGAAACACCCCAGAAGCACATGTAGAGCAACAAAATCAGATGATGCAACAGAAACTGAGCAGCTGGGCCTCTCAAGGAGTCCGAGGTGTTGATCTGAAGCCTATGGTCAGCTCCCACTCAAGGACCAGCAGTGACGAAGGCCCGGGGCCAGGACTGAGCATCTCAGGTTTGAGGAGTAGACCCACGAGGCTGCTGGGAAGGGCACGGGGAGGAGTGGGACTAGGGGACGTTGGAACTGAGTCAGGGTCCAGAAGCACAGGGCCTGCCGGTTTACGGCTGTGAGTTTGGTTTGATTCCAGGTTCGATGGGAAGAAGCAAGAGGGTTTTGGGCAGAGGGGCCTGGTCTTCATCTGATTTTATCAGGTCCTTCTGGCTGCTGTGTGGATACTAGCAGTAGATTTTAAAATTGCTGGAGCGTGGGTGGGAAGCGAGCTGGCTACTGGGATGGGCGGGGAGAGCGGTGGGTAAATCATGGAGGGCTGCCTGGAACAGGGAGCCTGGGCCTAGAATTTGAAAACCTGGGCTCTCGAGGGATGGAAGTTGGCAGGGGCATGGAGATGTCTAGGCTGAGCCTTTGGGGCTCGATGGACACCAAGTCAGGCTGAGAAATGTGGGGAAACGGGTGCTGTGTTCACCAGGCATCGCCTCCTCTCTCAGCTCTATCCCAGATCCTTGGTGTTGATGACTTCTAGATCCTTCTAATGGAGCAGATTTTTTATTCCCACTGTATCAGGTACTTTATTTACAGTGGCAGCAATTCCACAGGGCAGGGATTGACTCACATGGTGGAGTTTTGGGGCCACTCTCTGGGTTCAGATCCCAGTCTCACCAGCTATGTGATCTTAGGCCACTTATTAAACCTCTTTGTAGCTCAAAAGTTCCTATATGTAGCATCTATCTGTGTCAGTTAGGATCCTTCTGGCTGCAAGTAATAGCATGTACCAGATCCAAGGATGAGGTCACTTATTCTCTCCTGTAACGGAAAGATGTGAGCCTGGCGTGGTCGGTGGCTTGGGGGTGTCCTTCCCTCTCTGCTCCACCATCGCCGTGTGGATTTCATTCTCGGGCTGTGGGATGGAGGGCTGCCGCAGACTCCAGCATCACATCACCACCATCACGTAACAACACCCAAGGGAAAGAAGGGCCCATTCTTTCTAGAGCTTGCTCTTCAGCTCCAGGTCATTTTTTTCAGAAGACCCAACAGATCTCCCTTGGTTGGAAGGGAGTTCCATGCTTATAAACAATCCTGTAGATATGAAGAAGGATGGGATTGGCAAGCCTGGATTAGATTGAATGCAGCGTGTAGGGGGAGGAGAGTGGGTTTGGTGATGTCAGGGTAATCACTATGACCTTCCTCCTATATCCAAGGGTTCTTATGGTTCAAGTTCTTGGGACAGGTCATGGTGCATAGTAAGTGCTCAGTAAATCTTAATTATGCAGAAGGAGAAAGAGAAGATCCATCTTTTAAAGACTGGAAAAACTCAGTGGCCATCATATCAAAGCCAGTGCTCCTTTTATTTCCCTAGGAGGCCTCTGTTCTGAGTCCTGTTTCCATGACAAGGTGAAGCTAGAGCTGATTTGCAGGTTCAAGGATCATCTGCTGCCTCAGATGCTTGGTTCCCAGCCCCTCTACAGCTCCAGCGCCTAGCACTTCTCAGATGGGCCATGCTCAACATCAGGCATCTTTCCCCCAGGTCCTTGCTATCATTCTCTGAATTCCAACAACCCAAAACCGCGTGGAATTACTGAGGCCCCGTTCCTTCTCCTTCCAGCACATCCTCAGTCCTTGCCGGCCCTCTTACTCAACTCTGAAGAATTCTGAGACAGCCTCTGTGCAGTGAGGGAATTCTCAGCTCTGCCTCAAGCCTAGCATGAGCTATGAGGCCTTGGGTAAACCATATCACCTCTCTGAGTCTCAGTTTTCTTATCTGCAAAATGGGGTAATAAATCTCTGCCTCCCGGCTGTTCTAGAGATGAAATAATGAGATATTGGGGGCAAAACACATGGCAGAGCAAGAAGAAATTTCTTGGCTCTGATCCATTTCTTTTTATGGAGGGGAAATTTATATTGAGTTAACCATTTGGCACTTTAAACTCCAGTGTCATGTAGTATGGTCACAAGGTTGGGTAACCATCAACTCTATTGCGTTCCAAAATGCTTTGATTACCCCAGAGAAAATCCAATACCCATTAAGCAGTCAGTTCCTGTTCCCACCCAGTAATCTCTCTTCTGTCTCTATGGATTTACCTGTTCTGGATATTTCATATGAGTGCATGCATACATCATGTGACCTTTTGCTTTGTTTAAATAAATCTTTTCACTTATTGATGAGCTTCTGGGTTGTTCCCGCCCTTGGTCTCTTCCGTCTAGAGCTGTTGTGAACCTGCGTATACATGAACTTGTGTGTGTCTGCCGTCAGTTCTTCGAGACTTAGATCTACGAGTAGAATTGGTGGGTCATATGGTAATTCTGTTCTACTGGCTGAAGAACTGCCAAACTGTTTTCCAAAGTGGCTGCACCATTTGGCATTCCTACTTGCAGTGACAAGGGATCCAGTTTCTCTATATCCTTGTCAACACTTGCTATTTTCCAGTTTTTGATTAGCATCACCCTAGTTAGCACAATGTGATTCATGTTTCATCAGTAGCGTGAAGGGAGATGGTTTTGTGTGGCTGATGGGGTACATTCCTGAGAAATAGACCTGTCATGCTGACTTGTGGTCAGTGCTGTCTGTCCTCAGGTGTGGCCTCAGAGTCCTTGCCACCCCACCCAAACCCTTGGAGGCAGGAGTGTCCTTCCCATCTGCACTGTTCCCTCACACCACCGAAGTTGGAGACTTGGAGGTTGCAGGAACCCCCCGCCGGAGTTTGCCTTCTCCCTTTCCTGAGTGGGGGGAAAAGCAGACATTCTAGACTCTTCCAGAAAGGGACCCACTATTGTGTTTTTTGGCAACACTGTTTCCTCCATCATGTAACCATCCCTAAAATGGCAGTGGGTGGGCAGTGCCCTTGGATCTTCTGTAGTGGCTGATGACTTCCTGCTTTGGAAGGTGAGGAGACCCAGGCTGGGCTTGGGTTGGCAGGTCTCCCTGGGGTGATCCAGAAAGGACTGGGCTCCTCTCAGGGGCCCCCTCCTTCCTTCGCCTTCCTCATCAGAGTGCCAGGGAGGAGCACCACCTTTCCCTTGGCTCTCCCTGTCCTCGGGGTTCCTCTGCCTGAGAATCAAGCCATCTGCCACCACAACACTGATCTGGGGCTGATCCTGCCTTCTGGCTCATGGCTTCTGTTTCCTGTTCCTGTGGAGGAGGGGCCCCGCTCACCCTGCTCTGGGTGGAGACTGGTTTTGGATTTCGTGGCCCCTGATCCTTCCCCTGCCCCTGGTCACTGCTGCACACACCTTCTGTGACCTAGAAGATGGAGTCTAATTAAAGAGGCACAGCAGAGCCCCAAACACCTGCCCTGACTCTGGGTGAGGCAGATTGAGAAATGGAAAGCTGTGCCAGGAAACTTTTGTGCACTTTCACAAATGGGCCAAACCTGTGGAGCCTGGAGACCATGACGCCAACCTCATGGGTCTCTTAGACAAGGGTTGGCAGTATCTGGGTTTTCTAGAACATTCCGACTTATGCCGGTTCCCAGTAATTCTTACCTCCTGTAGTTCCCTTTCATTGGGACATAGCCCAGTGGCCCTCACCCTAAGCCTCAGGACCATGATCCCGCACCCCCTACCGCCCCCTCCACTTATTTAGTAATAACTCTTCCCCTCCCAGCCCCTTCTTACCCCACCCAGGACTCTGACACTAAATTCTGGTGAAAGGTGAGGTAGGTCGGGCACAGGGAGGGCGGAGCCAGGCCTGGACGACGGGTTTTGCAATATCTGGAACCATCTCTCCTGCTTTCCTCAGGGCCCCTGTTTCTGTGGGGATCTACGACAGTGGGGCTGCCCTTTTGCCCAGCTGCCCTCTGGGTGGGAGAGTGAACTCCTGGCCCACCGGCTGAGGTCACCCGCTTGCCTCACCTTTGATCCATCCCTGTTTCTCTCTTAAAAAGCAACAACTTCCTTCCTACCCCAGTCATTTTGTTAGCTGAAAAAAAAAAAAAAAAAAAACACTTTTTGTTGTTATTGCATTAACAGTACCTTCTAGGAAACAGACAAGAAAAAAAGACATGCAGAGAGGAATACCTACAATTCTACAAGTCAGAGCTGACCCTTTTTTGCACAATAATAACATTAACAAAAATGGCAACTTACTGAACTTTTATTTTACATCAGATAAATTTTACATAAATTTAAATAACAAGTGCGTAATTTTATTTAGTCTGCAACAGCTATATGAAGCAGTTTTTGTTGTTGTTGTTTTTTTTTTTTTTTTCATTTTGTAGATAGGGAAACTGAAGCATAGAACAAGGTTATATAACTGACCCAAGATCATGTAACTCCTAAGATTCAAACCTCATACTCATCTTCCTGTCTGCAGAGCATACTCTCTCCCAAACCCTGTTGAAGCAAATAAATTTATACAAAATATTTTAATGAAATTAACTGTAGCTACTGCTTCATAACCTCCTTTTCTTCCCTCACTTAACAATTGATGATTAACATTTTTCCCATGACAAGATCTAGTCTCCCACATACTATTATTCTAAATGGCTGCTTAGCATCTCCTCGCATACTTGTTCCAAGGTTTGTTTAACTAATCCCCTATTGTTGCTCAGGTGAGTTGTTTCTAAAGTTTTGTTATTATAAACAACACCACTTTGAACAGACCTATGCTAATTTTTCCCCCTACACTCACTATAATTTCCTCGGGGTAAATTCCCAGAAGGAGAGGCTGGGAGGGAGGCGGTCTACTCTTTGTTTTCCAAATGTCTGTAACATCTTTGGATCAATTACATATAATTTGTGCATACAAGTTATGTCATTCACAGAGGGAAGGTTGACACCTTCCCTAACTTGTTGGGCTTTGCACAACCTAGAATTATGTGAGTTGTAAACAAGGTTTCTAATAGCCCTGGATTATCTCTAGTTATTGTCAGGTCATGTAGAGAGGTGGTAATTTATTAAGCAGATTTTTGAAATGTGCCTAAGTACACCTGGGTGGAATTGGGAGTGGGAGGGATTCCTGGAAGGGAGATGGGGTGTGGTTTGGGGGCGGGTGGACAGCTGGTGGTCATTTGTCCTGGTGCCCTGGCATGGGAACAGGGGCTGGCTCGCAGTCCCTCTGGCCCCCACCCCTCTGGTGTGGAGCTGCAGGTACCGCCCCAGGCAAGTTGCCCCAGGGCGACTGGGGAAGAGATATGGGGCAGTGGAGGTGGAGGCTTGCAGGCCCGAGGAGGTGACAAGTCATGCCCTGTTCCTACAAGGCCATGGGTGCCATTTCAACATGATTATTATCTTGCTTCAGCTGCCAAGAAATACCAGCTGGTGATGGCGAAATACCCTGGAAGAATTTCTTCAGGGAAGTTATTTACCCGCCAAGCAGCTTCTCATTCCACGAACGTCGTGGGGAAGCAGCATTCTCTGTGTGTGTGAGGGACGCCTGCCTCCCGCCGTCCCTGAGGCACCCCCCGCCCATCGGGTCACATTCTTCCGACTTCACTTGCTTGACCACATTACATGGCTTCCAGGCCACCTGCTCTCAGAGTCCGGGGGAGAGGCTGTGGGGTGGGACTTAATGGGCACACGCAAAGACAGCTGGGACAGAACGGGTCTGGACTTACATCCAGTCGGTCCAGGAGACTTAGAACAGTTTCCTGTGCGGGGAGGGTGCACAGAGTGGAGGACAGTCCCAGCCTGTGAGGGACTTACCTTCAAGGGCAGCAATGAACTTGAAGGCTTGGAGGTACTTTCCTGAGGCAGCATGGTGGGTGGCAGCCTGTAGATTTGTGTGTGTGAGAACCGGACAAAGTTAGGTGAGGTGGGGGCAGGAAGGAGCTCCTTGAACCATTCGCAGTTCTCTTGCTCGCCACCTTCCTCCTCCCAGCCCCACGGTTTTGCAAGGAGCAGAGAAGCCTCATTTCTCAGGTGCCATTAACTGAGCACTTACTGTGCACCAGGCACCAACTTAAACACTCCTTGGCATACATTACATGCGGATTCTCCCACTTGTCCTGTAAGGTAGACAGTTATTTCTCTACAGCACAGATGGGAAAACCCAGGCCAGGGGACATTGCCATTTGCCCCAAATCATCCAACCAGAGAAGTCGCTGTGCAATCCTAGGCTTATGTGACTCCACACTTCAGTCCCTTCACAACACTGGGCTCACGCTTCTCTCAGAAGCCCCTCCTCACTGGTGTCCCCTAGCATGTATTTGTACCCTCCCGAAGCTCCAAACGTAAACCCAGGGCCCCCTCTGCTGTGCTAGAATTGTTCTTTTTTTGGAATGTTTGTTTATTTATCCTGCTGGAAGGGAGCTCCCTGGGACCTGGGATTGTGTGTGTATAACTCATATTTGTAGCTCAACATCTGCTTCAGGACTGGCATATGGCAGGTGCTTAATAAATGTTTGAAGAAAGAAGGACTCAAAATTACAATCACTCATCTGGATGACTGGGTATCTGTTTACGTTATCTTCTGGAAGCTTGTTCTAGAACATTCAGAAAATAGAGTAAATCCAAGGGATGTACAAACTCTCAAGGGACTGAGTTCACACCATGGATTTTCTTATCTTTGAGAAACTTTTTGACAAATGCCTTTTTCCTTCTTGATATTCTTCCTTTGGATTTCTGTACCATTCTGGAACAGCAACGTGTTTCTCACTTGTGGTATGTCTTGATCTTCACCTCTACCCTGTGAGGCGAGCATGTCAGGCTTATAAACAGCCTGCCAAATACATGAGGTCCTTTGATAATAGGAGATTCATTTCCAAGGCTGAAGTTCCACAGATGCTCATGGTGGAGTGAGTGAGGACTCTGGACTACCATTCTGACCCTGGATGCTGGAGGTGCCAGCAGGTGTTGACCATCTTTCTAGATTGGATGTTCCATGGTGGTCTGGGAGCATGGACAAGTCCAAGGCAATCTCTTCCTTTACGTGGAGCTGGAGTCTTCTCTCATACGGTGTACCTTTTCTCCTGATTGACCGAGTCTCATATGGCAACAGCCGCCTTGGGCTTGAGGGCCTCCAAGGCTCCCTGTTGGTCCTTCTTAACAATATCATATCCTAAGTTCAGAACCAACTCAGATCAATATGGCGGCCACCTGCTTAAGCCTAGGCCTCATTAGACTCTAGAATTCCATTGTACTCAGGGAAACTAGCCCATTAGAATTGTCCTCCTTACCTTAACCTCCTCCATCGCACTGGGTTTTCACAGCCTTGGCAGTGTGGGGAGATCTCATGCAAGCATGAGCTCTGAGCACTGAGGGTCAGGGAAATCTGAGAAAGAATCAAAGTTTTGTCAGGTAATCAAAGTCTTTAGGCCTAGGCAAGTGGGAGCTGAGACTTTTGTTTGTTTGTTTGTTTGATTTTTAGCTTTCCTGAGATCTGCAGAATAAAAAAATGATCTTCCATCTAACAGGATGGGAGAATATGCTACTTAAAAGTGTTAGTGTAGCTTAGGGGTGGGGAGGGTGCTTAGCTTGCTCAAGACCCTGCGTTCAACCCCCCGCACTAATAAATACATACATACATAAACAAAATTAAAAAAAAATTAAAAAGTATGCATGACTTCCAAGGAGGAGAGGTCTTGTTAATTGACTTCCTAGAGAGGAGACCAGGCTGAGGATCCCTGGTGTGTCTATCCAAGTCTTCCTGCACGAGAGAAAATTCTACCTGGTTGCTTCCTTAACTGTAGTATGATTTGCTAGCATAATTTTTAGAAAAGGAACTAATAATGACCCGATGACTCTTCCATGCAGGTGCAATGGCTCTGATGGGGGGTGAGGGCCATGACAAAAGTCACCTCTGCTGGCACTGGTGACTGCGCGGGCTCTTCTCTCTCCCCGGGGATCACACAGTCGGCAGAGCTGGTCGGTGACAGGATGCTGCTGAGGCCTCTGCTTCAGTGTCCTTCTCAAGGACATGCTTGGTGTCCAACATGTCTCCCTTGTCAGGCAGTGAACCCAGGGCAGGGTAGGGTGAGGGGAAGACACTGGCTGCCAGTAGCCGGCCTTGGCAGGGGGCCCTCCTGGTGTAGCTGTCAGGGTCGCGGAGGCTGCTGGAACTTTAGCATGCAGCTCCAGGCTTCCCAAGGAGTTGGTAGTCAGCGCTGGTGCCGGGGAGCCAGGAAGCAGATGCGTCAGCCACTGTTTTTCCAGCTTAACACTCACTTTGTTTTCTTGGCAGTCAGGGCCAGGGCGGCTTTTAAATTTTTTTTGGTTTTGGAGATATCCTTCACATGCCTGAAGATCCACCCCTTTAAATTGTACATGTCTTAGTAGATTCAGAAGATTGAGTAACCATCTCCACTGGCTAATTTCATCCCTCCAAAAAGAATTTTCATTACTCCCCAAAGAAATCCCCTGACCATCAGCAGTCAGTCTGTGTCCCTCAGCCCCTGCCAACCCACTCACCCACTTTCCGTCTTTATGGATGTCCCCATTGCGGTCTTTATCTGAGTGACTTCTTCCATTTAGCACAGTATTTCAGAGTGTCTCTCCATTGGAGCATGCCTGAGTTCCATTCCTTCCTGTGGATGTGTAATGCTCTGTGTAGGGACATAGGCTGGTTTGGTTTCCCATCCGTGGGTAGACATTTGGATTGTTTTCACTCTGGCTAGCAGCCACAGTGTTGCTATCAGCATTTGTGTAAAGGTTTTTGTGGGGACATATGCTTCCCCTTCTCTGGGGTCTGTCCCTAGGAGTAGAATTGCTGGGTCACGTGGTAACTCGGTGTTCCGCCTTCTGAGGGACGTCCAGGTTGCTTTCGGAGCAACCTTTTCCATTCTGGCCCCAGATGCACGCGGTTCCCATTTGCCTGCCTCTTTGACAACATTTGTTATGGTCCATCTTTTCCATGGGAGTGAAGTGGGGGCTGGAGATAGGCAGAGGGCGATGTGTGTGATTAGGACATCGCAGGTGTGGGTCCAGGCGGAGGAAGTGGGATGTTGTCCCGGGTAACATCCCTGAGAGGTTTGGAGACAGCATCACGTGCAAAGTTCAGGAAAGCTGTTTGGAAGCCTCAGGTGGGGTTCATGGCTGGCTGGTAGCCGCAGCACTGAGCACCAACTGGACACTACGAGGCACTGAAAACTCTGTGCTGAATGAATGACTGGCTGAATTAATGGATGAAGGGTCAAGTCATTGGGGACCTGGAGCACTTGGGCAGATCAGGAGACTGGCCACTGTCCTGAATATTCCTGGAAACTAGTGCTCCGCTCCCTGCCACATCCTCTATCTCTGTCTTTTGGTGGGGCAGGGAAGATGCAGCCGTCCTCCTTCTTATCAATGAGGGGAAGAGGCTGGTGAGCAGTAGAGATGGGAAGGACCGGGGCTTGCAGGATAGATCCTCGGGCTGCAAACTGTGGCTTAAACAACACTGTACATGTCAGATTCACAAAGCTTTAGCAACCACAGGGCTGGTCTCCTGTTGCCCTTGATCTCCCAAGTCTGCTTTCCATGGCAACGTTCAGATCTCTCTGCTGTTGTCTTCTTGCATCTTTCTCTGCAGACGCTTCTGTGATGGTAGCTTTTGGGTGGGGATGAGGGCAGCTATTGGATGGTGGTGCATCCTTCCCGGGAGGACTAGCTGGCTCTGCCTGGCATGACCATGTGGGTGCAGAGGAGATGCTGAGCTGGAAGCCTCAGGGCTGTGCCCCTCCTTGAAATTCTGCACCGAGAAGAAATATGCAGGAGAAAACCACCCTATGTATGACTGGAAGAACTTACAGTCTAATAATTAATAATAATAATGCTTGCAGTTACTGAATATTTTATCTGTGCCAGATTCTGCCCGCAGTGCTTTATATTTGACAACTGCTGTTTCCCTGGAGGTCATCTTTCGCCAAATTCCTGTTTTCAGAGGAACAGGATAGTGGGAGGAAGTAAGCTTGGCTTGCCTTCCCAGAATCCTTTGCAGCTAAACATGGTCATGTGATCCGGTTCTGGCCAATGAGATATAGGGGGAAGGGTGCTTAGTGCTTTCTACAAAGGGGAGAGCTGTGGGAATGGAAATTCTTTATGTGAAGGGTTCTGTGGTTCATACTGCTGCAGCTACCTTGCAGTCATAAGAGGAAGGCCAACTCAATGGCACAGCCACTGAGCTCATCCTGAAACTGCCTACCCCTGCCATCTTGCTATCTGAGAAAAATATGTCCCTGTGTTTAAGTTGCAGTAAAAGGGATTTTTGTGTTCCTTCCAGTCAAAAATCATAATTGATGTGCATTTTCTGATTAATCCTCATGACTGCCCTAAGCAGAAAGGTATACTTATTTCCACCCTAGATGGAAGAATAATGTCAGAAAGGATAAGGTATTTGTCCAAGGTCACACAGCTAGAATAAATGGGTGAGTCAGAATTTGAACTCAGGTCTATCCATCTCCAAACATGATACTTTTATGATTCCAAACATCTGCCCACTCTGACTTCAGAGGAGGAAAGAATGTGACCTACACTAGACAGAGGTTTTGACAGAAAGGGGAAAATGTGTCTTGGTCTTTCTGAATGTGCCCTGGGCCCAGTCTGACAGGTGTTCCCTTCCGCTGTGGGATCAGCGTCTGAGTCCTCCCGGGGCATAGATGCACAGCGACCTGGAGGGAAGGGACATGGAGAGCTGAAGTAAGACTTGGCCTTGAATCCTGGCCTCTCTGAACCTTGATTCTTCACTTGTAAGATGTATAGGAACTCATTTGAACAAAAACCCCATACCAAGCCACCTTGTGCCTTGAAGTTTATTGCCTTTTATTTATGAAAAATGTCCCGGGATGGGCCTGGCTTCTGCCTTAGAGGCAGAGCCATCAGTAGGAAGAGGAAGCAGCCTGGCCTCCCAGAGTCCTCTGTCCCACTTGCCCTCATCTCCGCAGGTGGTGATTCCTCCATTCCCCACGACTTCATGTCTGGTCCTTTCTCCAGCCTGGTGAAAGGCACACTGGTTCCCCTGGGACCAGGCAGTTCTACCGTGAATGCTGGAGGCTCTGATTGGCCTGGTTTGCTCACTTGACCTCCCAGGGAGATGGAGGTGGATTCATCCCACCAGAATCTCCTCTGAAAATGGGAATGGGTTGTCTCCCACTTTAATTTTCCAGAAGTTGAATATAGTTGTTGAACAGGAAAACCCCTCAGATGTCGCTTCCTGCATCTCAGGAGCATTTGATGAGCAGAGAGTCCTGGGTAGGTGTCCTCCTGTTGCTGACCAAAACATGCTAGTGGGTCTCCCACCTGGGACTTGGCAGTGTCCTCTGTGGCTTTTGGGCTGTCCCTTTATGTCAGTGGCACAGGGTGGGAAAGAGGCACATCGCTGCTATGCAGCCCCTGTCCATCACCCCAGCCTTTGTCCCTGCACCCAACGTGACGATCCCAGTGTGGCCTGGGATGAGGCTCCCTAATCCTATTACTCATTCATCAAGCAGCAGATGAGAACAGGCGCTGGATCGAAGACTCCCAGGGAAGCCGGGAGAAGCCTCCTCCACTGCTGTGAACCGGGCTTAGCTCAGGCACAATAGGTGTGTAATTTAAGGTTTTGTTGAGCCAAAATCCAATCACATACTTGACTGGTGGATCACAGAGACTCGCAGGCTAAAAGAATGAGATAATTCCACCTCACACAAACACTGGGATTCGGCTTTGACTTAATGACAAATGTGTGACCAACCCTACACTGTGACATTCTCTCTGGTTTTTTTGTTTTAATGCATTTCCACCTCCTTCCCCTCTCTCCTCCCTCCTGCACCCTCCTTGGCTCCCAGAGATGGAATGGGAGGCAACAAAGTCCTAGAGTCGGCATGCACAGGCAGGGAGCGGGGAGGAACTTCTTCAATGGCGTCACCAGGTGGGGTTGACTTAGTCCCTAGCACCCTGTGGGCTTCCTGTGTATGTGGCCCACACTGCTGTTTATTGTCATATCTTGTCTCAGGTGTGTCGCCACAGGGAGACATGGTGGGTTCTCCCCCATCCCCAGAGCTGAGCACAAGCTCCTAATCTGTGGTACGTGCCCAACCAATTTGTGTCAAATGACTACCTGCAGGCAGGAGATGGCTTCTGAGAGAGACCTCTTCCAATTCCGAGTGCCTAGGTTCTTCTCTTCAGGAATGGCTTAGAATGAGCAAAGACAGCAGGAAAGAGGCGTGGTCAAGCTCACCAGCTGTTCCTCTTAGGAATCCGCTGCTTTTTGTCCAGTAAGCATTGTCGGGGGCTGTAGGAAGGGCTGGAAGAAGAACCTAGCTTCTGACCCCTGCTAAGTGATGTCATAACTATTTACATAATCCAAGATAACATCATACCTGAGTCCACTCAACTTTGAGAGTTCATTTGTGTTAAATTTATTCATTTGACACTTACAGAAAGGCGTGGGGACCTGGCAGGAGCTGGGCTGGGCGCTGGTGACCCACTGCTGAATGGAGACCTTAAGCAAATGACAGCAGCTGGTCCGTCATCAGGGAGCGTGGAGGGTGCTCTCCTAGAAGCGAGAGAGGTGTGGTGTTGCAGAGAAGCAAACCGGGCATTGCTAGAGAAGACCTCCCTGAAAAGGAGATGTTTGGGAGGACACCTGAAAGAAGAGAAACAGCCGCTTATTCCAAGATTTGAAGGGAGAATTTTGGAGCCTGGCTGGAGTCCAAGGCAAGGCCCAGGCTGAGCTGGCAGGATGAGCCGGAGGCTGGATCCAAGCTTCGGCCGACTCTCACGGGGTCTGCATCTCAGGGCAGGGCAGGCCTCTCTCTCAGTCTCTGATTCTTAACCTGCTCTGCCAACCTCACCAGGACTCTGAGGGCTGCTGTGATCAGAGTGTGTCACTTTGTATTTGCACAGAGGACAATAGAGCAATGTTTCTTCATCACATGGCTTTGGGGGTGTAGGGGGCATTGTCCCCAGAAGTGAGAACAGCCTGAAATGAAGTCAGCTTCCATTAGATTTTCTTCCCTGATATTTCTTTGTATGTCTGCCCTGGGGTGGCATTTCCCAGATAAACGTTTGCTCTTGGCAGAGAGCTGAACTGAGTTTTAAAATGACAATCCTGGGGCAGTGGCCCTTAGAAGTCATTTGAGATGAACTTGCCTGCTGTTCTGGTCCAACAGGGGGCTGATTTTGTAGCTAACACTAATTGAACATGAACTGAGCTCCAGATACTGTATCAAACATTTTACTTACAATATCTCATTTCATCTTTACCCAAATCCTCTTCTTAAGACAAGGAGACCAAAGCTTTCTGAGGTTAAGTGACTTTCTCCAGGCCCCATAAGAAGGTGGTGGCAGAGCTGACATTTCAATGCTTCTGCTACTAGTATTTGCTATGAGCACTCATAATGGTTCTATTTATGAAGTGCTCTTTATGTACCGTGACCATGTTGGTTTGGGTTATTTTTCTAGTTGCTTTTCCTTATTAGATAATATCTCTTATTTATTTATTTTTTCAAAGTGCTGTTAAGGTCCTCTCTCTGTCTTCGGTGTTCTTTCACTAAGATCTGTCTAGGGGTGGCTGTTAATTTATTCAGCATGAGATTCCTGAATCTGAGGATTGGTGACTTTTGTTGGTTCTGGAACATTCTCAACCATTTTCATTGAAGATTTTTCTCCCCTCTAATTTCTCATTCTCTCTTTCTGGAACTCTGATTGGATGTACCTTAGGCCTTTTTCTTCCAACCTTCCTGTTTTTTAAGCTCTTGGGATTTTTCCACCTCTGTTTTTCTCTGCGTGGCCCTCTTGTTCTTTCAGACCTGTCCTCCAGGGTAGTTAGTTCCTCTCTGCTGTGTCGAACACCTCTACTTCCTCTCTTACATGAAGTAGATCCTACACAGACTGAAGTGCAGAGATTTCAGGTTGACAGCTTGCTGGCTTTTCACAAAGCAAAGGCCTGTAAGTGAAGGAACGTGTCCAACCTCCAAGCCTCCCCACCCGTTCTTCTCTGTAGAAACCTTCCCCTGCCTTCTGACACCGTACACAGATTCACCTGCTTTCAACTTTACACAAACGAAGCAACACAACACAATCTGCCCTTGGCATTCCCAGGTCCTCTGCATCCGTGGGTTTGACCAATCACAGAATGAAAGTATTTTTAAAACATTTCATCTGTACTGAACACAAAGTTTCTTCTTGTCATTGTTCCCTGAACAATGCAGGGTAACACATATCTACGTGATAGTTATGTTGCGTTGGGTATTGTAAGTGGCAAAGAGATGATGGGATTGTGATGGGAGGCTATGCATAGGTTCCGTGCAAATAAAATGTCATTTCATATAAGGGATGTAAGCACCTCCAGATTCTAGTATCTTGGAGTTCCTGTGACCAATCTCCCATAAATACCGTATGGCCTTTTGTATTTAACCTCACTTACTCAATAGCATATTTTTGAGATTCATACTTTTTGTGCACAGTATTTACTTCCAAAAGGCCATTTTTATTTATTTATTTTTTTGGACTGGGAATTGATTCCAGGGGTACCTTACAATGGTAAGCTACATCCCCAGTTCTTTACATTTAAAAAAAAAATTTGAGATAGGGTCTTGCTAAGTTTTCTAGGCTGACCTCACATTTGTGATCCTCCTGCCTCTGCCTAGACTTGCTGGGATTTTAGGCATGTGCCATGCTCCTGGTTTGGTTTTGTATTTTGTGTTCTGCTCATTCCAGTAGCGGCTGACTCTCGGGTCGTATTCTCATGGTGGTTTGTTTCCTTGTGATTTTGTGATGCTTGTGCTCTCTGGTCCTGTATTTGTAGGGATTTTTTGAGCTCTAGTGTGCTGGGCATTACTCTAGATCAAATTTGCATTTGCTTCTTCCAGTTTCCTGATTAGTTCCTAACACGAAGCCGCGTTCAGTAGTTAGTATAGGGTTTTTGGTGTCACGCAGAGAACGATAGTGAATGGATTCCGACTCCAAACCCAAGCGGGGCTTGTAACTAGTGGCTCAGAGAGAACCGACAAGCATCCCATGGTCTCTCCTCCTCTGTAGCATGACAGCCACTTGTTTTTGTTTCTTTTCTTTTTTCTGGTGACAGTTTTATTGAGATATGGGATTTAAAAAAAAATCCTCATTCATTCGCCAAGGGGGTCAGATTTCCTGCTTTATGTAGGAGGTCCTGCTCTAAACAGCCACCTTGCTTCGGTCCCAAGCCTCGTCTTCACCCCTCCACACTTCAGAGACCTTTACAACAAAGGCTTAAGCCACCAGGTGTTAGCAGCTGTCCCCAAGTGAACATTAGTTCATTCTTTACTCTCTGCTTTTGAGCTTTCTCATGGCTTCTGGCCTCCAAGGACTTCACTTGCTTTTGCTGCCAGCTCACCCAAGCATTATAAAAAACCTCTTAAAATTATTTTATCCAACATTTTTGCATGTGCATATGTGTTAAGTACAGGGAAGCTTTTCCTCACTTCGATTCTGCTACAGCACCGGACCAGGTAAGAACACTCTTCATATGCAACATCTCGCTTAATTCTGTAAACAAACCTCTAGAGCAGTGACCAGAAATATCTCCACTTTACAGATGAGGAAACTGAAGTTCAGAGAAGATAAGTTGTCCAACTGGTACATGACAGAGGCAGAATTCGAACCCAGGTCTGTGTGACCCTAGAGCCCGTGTCTGCAACTGAAACTTGCTGAAGTCAGCATGGAGGATGGTTTGGCTTTTACTCCAGATCTCTGGGCCAGTAGAGCCATCACATTAATGAGCAGCACCGGTCGGTTGCCAAGGGTGATGACTGCAGTGTAAGGTGACTGCCAACCTTTGGTTCCAGCTTCCAGGCTGGACCCAGAGTTAGACAGTATTGTTGGCATTCGGGGGAGGTAGAAATGGCCACATGGAAAGTGGCGTTTGCTGAATTGAGCATCTTCAGACACTATAAATGTGCCAGTTCAGACTTAGGAAATATCCCAGGGGAAGCAAACTTGGCAGATGGGGCATTCCAGGCCATTAGGCTATTACAAAGGGAGGTCCTTTGAGTGTATTTCCATAGGCAGGCTTCCGGAGTCGCCCAGGGAACGTTCCCAGGGCCTGCCTCCCTTCTCTGAGTGTCTTGTGACCGTCTCCTCTCTCCCGGCCCCACTCCCCAACCTAGCCTGGCTCTGCAGCCCCCAGCATGCAGCCCCCTCCAGCCTCCTCCTGGCCTTGGATCTGAACTCCTGAGCTCTAGGCTGGGTGTGCGGGGTAGCACAGTAGCTGGGTGCCTTCATCTCTTTTGCACGCATGCCAATTTCTGGGCAGGAGCGTGCCAGGCTCTCGGTTCTCAGCGCTACTGCCTTTCCTCCAGGGGGTGGTAGTTTGCATATTAGTTAGAAAGGAGGTTCAAAGGGTTGGAAGTGTAGAAACTAACCCCTATTGAGCCTCTGCTCTGTGCCTTGCATTGCTTCATAGTATTGAGACAGCAGTTATTTTATTTTGAAAGACGTTTTCTGTTTTTGAATGCTGTGGGAGTTCACTTTTATTTCACATCTGCTTGGAAACTGGGACCCAAGTCAGGCAGTGTAGCCTAATGGTCAGAGCATGGGCTCTGGAGTTAGTCATGAGCAGGCTCTGCTCCCATCTTTACTGTTCTCTACTTATGCAGCGGTGAGTCTCTCAGAACTTCAGCTTCTCCATTGCAAGGTGGAGATACTAATAATAGCTTCTGCAGAGAACTGGAGGACAGCAGGTACCACCAGGGCCCCCGGCCATGTCCTCTTTGCTCGCCTAGGGTCACTTGCAGTCAGTTCCCGTTCTTGCCAATGGCTTTGCATCTCTGAGTCGGCCTGAGACTAGAGCAGCAGTCTAGAAAGCTCAAGTCCTAAGAAAGACCCTCAACCAGTGAGGTAGGGGGATGGGGAGAAATACCCTTGGTCCTTCGTCCTCAGTGGGACCCTGGTGTGCTGTTTTCAATAGTCTCTCAGAGGGTCAGTGAGACTGAGCCCCAGCTGGCCACACTGGTAACCTGCCCATGGATGCCCCCTGCAAAGTCCCGATTCTTCTTTGTCTGGCTTCCCCACCTCCTCCTGGGCTTCCTGGGGTCACCCTCCAGATCCACATATGCATCCAGATTCTTGTCTTGGGTCTGCATTGACAGACTGTGTCCACCTTGGCACAGGAAGTGGAATGAGGTGCTGCTGGTCACCTTCCCTCCCTCCATACCTGTTCTGCTGGTTTGCTTCTCTTTGCCCATCATCCTGGGGACATGCCAAGCTCTGTTCTGAGATGCCATTTTCTGGACTGTTGGGGGATAAAGGATATGGAACTGGGACCACACCACTCATTCTTAGATAGCAGACTCCTCCGCTGTGCGCCATGAAGTTTCCAGCTGGGCAGCACTGTGTTCTTGACCTGTGGATCTTGCTCTGAAATGGCAAAGGATTTGAAGGCTTTTTATTCCATGAAGACATTAAAACCTGCACCAAGTGTGCAGTGTTCCTGGATGGCAGGCGGCGGCTAGCCCGTGCGGGGGGAGGCCCTTTGCTTCCCGTCAGATAACTCAGCTGGGCAGTGGCTCCCTGGCCTGCCCCTGACATGGTGCAGATGGACCTGGCTCAGCGAGCCTTGGTCAGGGCTTTGACCATTGGTCTGTGGCTGGGCAGCAGGAGCCAGCTTTGGTACATGGTGGCCTTGCTCTCGTCTTTATGACTTGCCCCTAGCTACTACCTCTCACCTGCTCTCCCTGTGCTCGTCACAACGATCTGGAGAAGAGGGCGTTCTTGCTGTTCCCATTTGACAGATGAGGAGGTGAAGTTCTGAGCAGGAGTGGCCTGCCACAGTGCACCCTGGTGGCCGGTTGTGAGGCTTGGATGGAAGCCAGGGCAGCCCTGTGACAAGGGAGGAGGTGAGGGTCTTGGGTGGAGCTTAAGGGATGTTAGTGCAGGCTTGGGGTTCCCTGCTGGAAGGACTCTTCTGTCCAGCTCCCTTGGATCAAAGGCAGCCCGGCCCTCAGGAGGGAACTTGACTTTGAGGGCAGCGGCCAAGGGCTTCCCAGGGAATAGCAAGGCAGGGAAGCCGACACTGGGGGGCGTCCTGCCCCCTTCCTGTGTGGCTAGCTCCTTCCAAGTGGGGAGAGGGGAAAGGAAGGTAGTCCCCAGAGGGCCTCCAAGCATGCAGGCAGGAATCTGTCCCCAGCTGTGCAAGGCTGTGCCTAGAGCGGGGGATTTACTGTACTCTAGCCATCTGGGAGCGGGGTGCGGAAGGGCATTCCAGATCTGAGCAGCCAGGGCCCACCCCGTCTCCCCACTTGCTTGGACTGGTCTGCGGAACCAGAGAGCATTGCCTGGGACCAGATCCCTCCAGAACCAGACTCTCCTGGGACAAAACTTGATAATGGGATCTCCCAAGAGAGGAGAATGGGGAGGTTTTTCCTCCAGAATGGGGAACACCTCTGCAAAGTGACATTACACTGTCAACATGACTGTCAACCTCCTCTTCCTGCTGACGTCCTCTTACTATGTGTGTACCCCATGCGGCTGGGTGCTTATCCTGGATCCCATGCTGGAACTCACGCCCTCCTTAGGTTGGATCAGTTGACTGACTGTTCAGTACCTGCTTGGGAAGGACAATGAGGTGACCTCTTCTGGGAAAAGGCAGTCGGCCACATCCCTGACTTGCCAAGTGATGGGATTTCAGCCTCCACTGGCCTCCTTGGCTGGGCACCGCTGGGCAGCCTGGAGACTGCACAACTGTACTGACCTAGCAAACAGCTACCATGATGCCCATTTTACAGATGGAAAAACTGAGACTAAGGAGGTACTGGCTGCAGGTCACACAACCCTTGGTTAGGAGTCTAACCAAGACCTACCCCCTTCCCAGTCCAAAGCTGATGCAATTCAGAGTGAGAACACATTTTATAACCACACCATTTTATTAGGCATGCTTGGGTGTGCTGGGGGTCAGGGGGAGGGAAGAGCAATCCATCCATAAAGATACCCTGCATTAAAACCTTGTAATTACCAGACTTGTGTAAAAAGCAGATAATTTGCTACAGTTTTAAAATCATCATTGGAGGGGGGACAACAACTTGTAAATACCATTAGCTGCTCCAACTTTGTTGAGTTTAGCTGGTGTTTCCGATGTAGACTTCCCTAGCTATCAGCTTTAACTATATAAATCCATTTGACGTGTCTTTATTCAGATAAAACTCTAATACTGCAAGTGTAGCAAATTAGATGCAAATGCCCCCTTTTTTTATTTTAAGTATACTTAAAGCTGCCTTTCCAATGCAAATTTTATAGGAAATCTCAACTAGCTAGGACAGCCGTCTTAGCTGTCAGCAGGCAAGTGCTTTCATTTTGGTCTCAGGCAAGGGAGCTACTTGCCTTTTTTCCTTTTTTGCCCCTGCAGACTGAGATAATTAAAACTACAGAGAAATAGTTTTAAATATACATGATACACACAGTTCCTTAAATTATGAGATAATGCATAAATTCACCCATTACCATATTTGATAGCAGTCTCACTGACCAAAGCTGGGAAGCGGGGGGCGGTTGGCAATGTGATTTTCTTCCACAACTTGCTTGTCAACAACCTCGAAGCTCCTGTCACTTTGCCTGGTGTGTCCTAAGGAGCCCCGGTACAGGCTCAAAAAGACATTGAGAACACGCTCATTAAAAAGGGATTGCTATGTTTTGTATTTTTTTTTTTTTTAAAGAAATAAAAATGTTAATGGTAACTTTTTTTCCCTGTTTTCCCCCAGCAGTTCTTAGTCTCTTTGGAATACATATCCATTTCGGCTTTGATTTGTTGAGCTCCCGGAATGAGTTTATCCAAACAATGTGAATTTACTCAGATCTCTCTCAAATCCCACATCTCTTGTGGTTGATAAAGCTGACTTTAGCTAAGAAGGCCTGGATCAGTGTGATTTGAAATTCACATTGAAAATGATAAGGGCTTTGCTGGAAATAATAAGCACAGTCAAACGCTGTCAGGAGGAAACGGTGGAAGCATGCAGGGAGAAATTTGGAAAGGCCGCACCCCGCCCCCTTCTCTTTCTAGAATCCAGATAGAGAAATGAGGGGAAAGGTGAATGGGGCTTGGCTTAGAGGGACACTCAAGCTTTGCAGATGATGGGATGATAATTCTAAAGAGCTTTGTGCATTAGTTTCGTTTTTTATGATTAGAAATGGCAGCCTTCCCTTGGTGGGTGATAGGCAGTTTCTTCTCCTCATGGGGTTTGGTGGGGCTGCCATCTTTGCTTAGCTTGGTGCCTGATACCAGTGGAAAATCCCTCTCTCTCTCTCTCTCTCTCTCTCTCTCTCTCTCTCTCCATCTCTCTCTCGATCCTTTTTTGAGCACTTAACATATGTCTGATCCGGAACTAAACACATCTCACCTCCTCCTCGCAACCCTGCAAAGCTGCATGATTATAATGTCGATTTATGGAGGTGACCTGAGGCTAAGTTTGGGTCTAGACACCTGCCCAAGGTTCCACTGGAATTTGTCTTGTGACGATCCAAGGACACCTGGGTCCTCAAATGAGGGTCAGATGGGCCCCGTAGAAAATGCAACCGTTTACCCTTTCCCTTCATCTGCCAGGCTGAGATTGACGGACTCCTCAAGGGACAAAGTGGTTTGGCACAGGACCCTGGAGGAAGCCATTTTTCTGTAATAGGTGAACCAGGGAGGAGGGGCGTGGGGGGGTGAGTGCAGAGAGGCCACTCTGGGGACAGAGTGAACTGGGTCAGGTTCTTACTCAGAGAAGACTGGGCTCCTCCACCTGGACACCGATGACATTTAGGGCCCTGTGTTCTTTGTTGTGTGTGTGATGAGGGTGGGGGGGAGGGGGGCTCTCCCCTGAACCGTAGGAGGTGAGCATCTCATCCCTGGCCTCCACTCACTAGATGCCAGCATACATACATGTGTGACAACCAAAAATGCCCCCTGACATTACCTAGTGTCCATGGGGGGCCAAATGGCCCCAGAGACTGGATCCATCATTTTCCTGCAAAGGCAGGATCCGTGTGCCTTGGGTCGCCTCCTCCCATCTCCCTTTGTCTCAGAAGATCCCACTTTCACACGCCCTCCTAAGCAGCTAAGCATCCTTCCCTGGAAATAGGTGGATCAGAGGAGCTTTGCCACGGAGCCCTCATTTCTAATTACAGTAATTACTCCCCCTTGTCTTCACCAGAAGGGCGGTCGGATAAGGCGCGGGCTTCTCCTCGCTGCCGTAATCTATACGACTCCAACTGCAATTGATGAATGACTTTTCCAAATGCTTCTGCCCTGCCTCGGTGTGTGTGTTGTGGGGAGCACAATGGCCAGCCTGGGGCTGGGGGGTGGGCCTTCACTCTTCCAAGTCCTTGTCCCTGGGATGCCTCGCAGGCCAGGGCCGCTGCGTTCCCCACTGAGCCCAGCTTGGAGCTGACCTCTGTCTTCTCCTGGGCTCAGGGCCTCCTCTGTCCCTTCCATCCTCCACCTGGGCCACCTCTCCTGACCCCCCGACTCGGTGTCTCCTAACCAACATGCTAATAGCCACTGATCACCGAAGGGCAGTTTAAATTCTATTTAGTCTTGGAAAAAAAAAAAAAAAAAAAAAAACTTCAAACACCGTTTCCCGCGAGCAGAACAGGAGCGAAGTGCAGGCATTGTCGGCAGCAGCCGGATCGATAATTCAGCACCATCCCCTGGCTGGGTTTTTGAGGAACTTTTATTATGATTGCGGTTAAGCTGTTCTAAAGTGGAGCATCATTTATAAAACAAACGGATCCCTTCCAAATAGGTTATTTTCCTGGTTAATGACCGATCGTCTGCCCTGGGGTCTGTCTCTGTTTCGATTCCAGATGGGAACAGGCACAACCAGCCCAATTATCTTTATTAAGTGTTTTTCCTCCCCCTTTCTGAAAAATGAAATGGCAGCCAGCTCAAACGTCCCTCCGTCCCCTCGCTCTCACCCCGCGCCATTTCCTGCATGCGCCTCATTATGGACAAGTATGTCCTTTAAGACACAGAGACTAATGAGGCGGTTTTATGAGACTAATACATTTTAAATTTTACCACTGGAGCTAGCATCTTTAATTGTACAATTATACATTCATTTAGCACACGCGCTGGCTGCACTCTCTCTATTTGCTTTAAAAGATAACAAACCACAGGTGACCGAAAGCACGTGAAAAGGCACCATTTACGTTTGTCCTTTAGGGCGCTAAATCTATGCAAGTGGAAGAATTGTTTTTCTCCGGACAGACTGGGTAAGCAAAATTAGTTACTGTTTCAGAGAAAAGGATTAAAGAAAAAAAAAATTTTTTTTTTTTTTTTTTTGAGTGGGGAAGGATGAGAGAGGGTTAAATGACACCTTTCTCGCAGACTCTTTCTACCCAGGGCACTTGGGAAGCATTTTGAGGATTGAAGACATCTTGACATGCTGTGGCCCAGAAGCGGGGGGCTGGAGAGAGGAGCCCACCCTCAACAAAAGCCCCCTGCAATCCCCACCTGACGGACCTTATCGGGTAGTAATAAATAAGACTGAATTATTGATGATGAGGGCCGCTAATATTATTATGACCTCAATTAAGTGCTTTTTTCAGACACATTAGTAACAAAGGGTCTTCCCTCTCCTGGTTGCTGTTTTTTTCCCCCCCAGGCCCCACTTTACATTAAAATCTAATTGATCAAACCTAGTTGCCATTCGCACAAGAGCGATCACCATAATGGGTAATCTATCAGCATGGCCTCCTCATCAGGCTATTAACACCTTTTGTTGCTGGCCCCAGTCCTGTACCAGCTGAGAGGATCAGAGAGGCAGAGGCCACCAATCTGGTAGGAGGTGTGTGTGTGAGGTCTGACTTGTGGTACCCTTTAATTACACCCTTTAACACCCTTGCAAAACACATAGCCGTTCTTGCTTTTGAGGAAGTCCTGCCAGGAAGACTGGAGTAACAAGATGGCGCCCTCCTCATCTGGAACAGAGGCAGTCACACTGTCCCGATGGCCTCCCCTCCTGTGAACCTTTAGGTGGCCCGTTTCAGGGGGTCTCAGTCCTGTCTTGGAGGCGTTTGGACCTTGGGGGTGCGCATGAGGGTGGGGGAAGGGTGGAGGGGAACCCTTATTCAAAATAGCAACTGATACTGGTCTACAAATGGGGATCAGCCCATGGATGGCCCATCATCCTCCAGAAATGTGTGCAATATATTGTGTTTGCATGTGTTTTTCTGGAGGAGAGTTACAGTTTCCATCAGATTCCCAAATATGTCTGTGACCTTAAACAGGGCTAGAATTATCTTTTTAAGGAGCTTCTCAAAGGAGGGAGGTTTTCTATTGGTCTGACCCTCAGTCAGGGTATTGGGTCTCTGACTTTGGGTATGTGGTGAAACCAATTGAGCTTTGTTGTCTGATGTTGGGGTGGGTTCCCTCATTCTCTACCCCACTCCTGTCTTTATCTTTTCTTTCCATTTTGTCAAAAGAAAAAAACTCTCTGTAACCTCCTCTTCCCAGAGTGGAGGTGAGAATGAGCTTTCTGAAGGACCCGGATGCAGGCAGTGCCTTCCCCGGGTGTTGGAAGTAAGGAGAAATAGGAAGAGCCTGGAATCGTGCCACCGTTGGAGAGAAGACAGTTCCAAATATGGCATGGCAGGAACTCTCTTCGAGTGACCTTGAAAGCCTGGAGCAGTCTTCAAGGTCATCTTTGTAGTTCACACAAGTTCATCTCCCTGCCATGAAAATAGAATTATTATTTTTTCCTGATTATAAATTAATACATTTAGGAATCGGTCATAAGGAAGTTCAAACTCCTCTGAACCTAAACATTTTGGCCTACCTTCATTTTCTTTCCTTCTATTCAAACAACAATGGGAACACGTTCCGGAATTAAAAAAAATATTTTTTTTCCAAAAATGGAACCATACACATATCTTCTTAATTTTTTTACTACCTAACCACATACATTAGAAACATCTTTCCACACGAATAAATATTCAGCTTCATCATTTTAAAGCGGTTGACTAGCAGCTAACTGAGTGGAATTCCTATACGCTCTTTGCCAATCCCCTTGTGCTAGGCATCCCGGATGTTTCCAGTTCAGTCTATTATAAACAGTGCTGAGATGGATGTCCTTATATAAACATTATGCACTTACCTGATTATGTTCTTAAGATGGATTTGTAAAAGTAGAACTTCTAGGTTAAGAGGTTCGTGTTAATTTTTTTTTTATTTACAGTACAGATTAAGGGATAAGATACATCATTAAGGCAACTTTTAAGGTGTTGTTAAAGAGTGTTTTTTTTTTTTTTTTTTTTTTTTTTTTTGGTTGAAGATTTGTCCTAGCCAGAAGCTCTGGAAGAGAGGAGAGTTGAGCGACTCATGGGCGGACCTGATGAGTCTTCTTTCTGCAAGTGTGAGTGAGTCCAAAGGAACTAGAACAACTGGGCTCCGTTTTCCTGGCTAGGGGAGGCCAGGTAAAGGCGATTTTGGCCTCTTCAGGAACCACTGCTTATTTATTTATTTATTTTTTGGTAGCAGGGATTGAACCCAGGGGTGCTTAACCACTGAGCCACATCCCCAGCCCATTTTATATTTTATTTTGAGACAGGGTCTCCCTAAGTTGCTTAGGGCCTCACTCAATTGCTGAGGCTGGCTTCAAACTTGCAATGCTCCTGCCTCAGCCTCCGGAGTGGCTAGGATGACAGGCGTGTGCCACCGTGCCCGGCCGGAGCCACTGTTTAAATACACAGCTACTTCAATGAATAGATCATCACCCTCAGGACAGTGACGAGGCTTTGGCAAAGTCCCAGTTCGCCCCTCATCTCAGAGCTCCGTAGTGACTCAAGCAGACCCTGTCGCAGGCACCGAGGCAGCCGTCTGTCTGCCCTGGCTCCTCAGGAGGGTGGAAGGGGCCGGAAGCTGCACGGCCGGCGGACATCCAGCCTCGCAGCTCTGGCGCCCACTTAGCACTGCCTGGTGGCTTCTCAGCCTGTGTTGTCTTAATTCAAGTTGTCATTCATAGACCGGGAGAAAACTGAGATCAATAAATGGTGAAAATGGGCTTTAAAGGCAAACTAAAGTCACAGAGGAGGCAGAGAGACAGTGTGCACTCCCTCGGTGGGCTGTGTTTTTCCTGGCTCTTTTGCATGGCTGGGTCTGCGGCCTGAGTCTGAGAAAAAAGGGGAGAGAAGGCAAGACAAGTGAGTTTCTTTCTCAAAGACCTACTGTGTCCATTCAGCTAACAAGACCTCAGAGCGGGGTCCTCCTGTGACTCGACCCGAGAACCACCAGGGTGATGGTATTTGGGATGGATCTGTATTTTGCCCAGGACCACAGCAAGTGTGTTTTGGGGTACCTCTCTGTTGCTGTGTTACTTTCTGCAGATCAATACACTTCTCTGAGCCACAGTCTTCTCAACTGGACAATAGAGTCAGAAGAGGTACAGGGACTTTTCAGACTGTTCTCTGATGAGAAATCACAGCAGATGGGCCACAGAGAACACCAGGGTGGAAGTCGAGTTCGGGTGGTGAAGGTGTGGGTCCTGAGCCACGCCTGGACAGACAGCTCCGGGCTCTTGTCGAAGATTTCATTTGAAGTCAGATTTTCACAACAGAGACAAACAAATCCCTGAAGGAGAGAATCTCCAAGTTTCCTTCTGCTTCATCTTTTGCATGTCTCCCACTGACGGCTAAAATCCCAGTGTGCGCTAATTCCCCACTTTTCCTGTGACTCTCCTAGAACTGGACCAGGTAGGTGAGGTGGTAGAGATCCGAGGTGTTCCTGGAAACACTGAAGGACTCTGGGACAGATGAGAATGCTTGGCCTGATTATTCTCCATCTCAGACACTTGGAGGTCCAAGGTGAAGCCAGGGGAGCTGCAAGTCAGTCCAACCCAGCGACAGCAGAAAGATGACACCCCCATTTGGTGGTGGTAAAACTTCAATCAGGGCGGCAGAGCTAGGAAATAATGCCACGCAGCTCTTTTGAAGGAAGACCCTCTCTGCCCTCTTGGCAGTAACAGGGCAGCCTAGAAGAAGAGAGGAGGAAGGAAGAGGCTTTGTCATTGACCCTGGCCCTTGCCATTGTCACAGCCTGGCCATGCCCTTGGGACCCTCTTCGGGTCAGTCTGCCACCACAGACCATTTGCTGCTTGGTGAAGCTCAGGCCACACCTGGAAAACCATGGAAGGTATTCAAATGAACTCACTAGCAAGAGAACTGTGGGTATGGAAATGCGCGCTCACCTTCTGCTGGTAACATACAAATGAGCAAACATTTGTGGGCGGGTTTCTAGGAAATTTCGTACAGGAAACAGGACGCAGAGCTAGAGTGCTGGTTTTGACGTGGAGCTAGTTTTGCAGTGCAGGAACCACCTCCCTCTGTGGACAGGAACCGAGTCCTGGAACTCCGAGCAGTGTAGACGGTCTCCTTACATCCAGCAGGCATGGTGCTGGGTCTGCCTCATGCCCAGCCCTGATGTCCAGAGGGGCTGCTGTGTGTACTTGACTTTGAGAGACAGGCGGATCAAGAGCACAGAGAATCTGACCTCAGCAATCCGGTGCCTTGGGGGTGGTCCAGACACAACGGTGGCCCCAATATTCCTTGAACTGGTCCCACTTGTCAGTTTAAGTAGGTCTTGGCAAAAGGGGCACCTGTCAGAGCTTGTCACATTGATTGAGTGCTTAGTCTGTGCCACTCATTGTTTGAAGCCCTCTCTGTGCACTAATAGATTTGATCCGCTCAGCAAGCCAGGTGTATCCCCATTTCGCAGACGGGACTGTTGAGGTTCAGAGAGGTGCAAATGATCGAGGTCCAGGGGGAGACTCAATCTGGAGTCTGGATGTGTGGTTATGAAACGATTTGTCTTTGAAACCACAGATTTCTACAGTTAAAGGCAGAGAGAGAGAGAGAGAGAGAAAGAGAGAGAGAGAGAGAGAGAAGGAAAGGAGGAAAGGCTGGGAACTTTGATACTGGATCTTGGTCATTTTTGACCCCCTTTCCTTGGGGTCCTTGGGGGGCAGGCAAAGAGCGTCTTTGTTCACAGGGGGGCCTCAGTCCCAGCAGACCCTGAATCAGTTTTTGACTGGGACAGTCTGGGTGGCATGGTGCCCTTCCTTTG
Source organism: Sciurus carolinensis (assembly GCF_902686445.1). Lineage (NCBI taxonomy): Eukaryota > Metazoa > Chordata > Mammalia > Rodentia > Sciuridae > Sciurus > Sciurus carolinensis. The sequence goes on along the minus strand of NC_062228.1, from coordinate 29,394,415 downwards.
CCCAGGCTACTGTGAGGGCAAAGGAGAGAGAGGAAGGTGGCTGAGACGCCTGCTCCAGGCCTTTGTGGGTGGGGACCCTTAAGGATGGAGAGGGAGGTGCCCCTCTAAGGACCAGGCCCCCTGATAGGAGATGGAGAGGAAGACAGGGATGACGTGCCCACCCATCTCCTTTTAGAGGCCAATGGCTTTCCCGACGTCCTGCACCTTGGGGGAGACCCGTCCCCTCTCCTGGCCCCACCCGGCCTATGACATCGTGGCCAGGCTGCTTCCCAGGGGACGATGATGATAACTGCTAACAAATCAGAAAGGTACAGAGCCCCTCGCAGTGTGATCCTTAATTTTTTGAGTTGCAGAACCCTATTTATTTTATGTGACAGTCGCTTCCTTCCCCCTACCGTGACAGAATGCTCTGTGGCGTATGTTATGATCTTTAATTAAAGGGAACTTAATTTGGTTTGGAGGCTTCCTTTGTTCATGGGAGACACCCCAGGGTGTTTTAAAACCAGGTTTGGGGATCGTTACCATCGAAGCCTGTGTCTCAGGCAGACTCTCTCCTGGGGACCATGCCGGTTGCCTGGATATGGGGGGGCGTGCCCCCTCCCACCCCCTCCACATCTCAATGTAGAAGCTGGAACTTTTCCAGAGCGTTCCTACTTGCCTTGGGATTTTTTGCCTATCTTTCAAGGAACACAGACCCTGCCGGCCCTGTGAATGGACCATGGGCCAAAATTATGTTTGAGAAGGGGACGGACCATTTAGATGACAAATGGGCTTCCAGACACTGTCAGAAAAGTCCAGGCGGGGAGGACTATTAACGGTCACATGGAGACTGCCACATCTGTGATGCCAGAGCTGGTCGTGGGTCCCCACTGCTGTGTTTACTGCTCCTTAATGCAGTATTGTTTACTCACAATTAAACCCTTTACCATTAATTTAACTTTCAGATGCTGAAATTGGTCACACAGCCTCGAGTCCCAAGGCCCGGACAGATGTGTTCTATACACTTGTTTAAACACGGCGCTCATTAGGAGGTAATGCATGTAGAGCAAGTTGATTACACCACAAAGCAGGACGCTTTATCATGGGGCCTCTCCGGAGGCGGCGGGAGGGGCCGTCAGCTGCCGCTGTCACTCTTCTCCCCCTCGGATCGTGAGTGACAGCCAGGCCCGCCACCTCCTCAGCCGCCTGCTCGGAAGTACACAGCTTCCCGTCAGAGCGCCGCCGAGCTGCCTGGGAGGAGGTATTAATTGTTGTCAGCCTCCATTTCACACCCCAGATAACAAACGAGAGCCACCCTGGCGGTGTTGAAGGAAGATAAACAAGTTGCCTGCGCCCCTGCAATTAAACATGCTTGCATATTTAACTGAGATGTTTCCTGGAAAAAAGTGAAAGCCACCCCCAGTACTTTGCAAGCAGTGGCCCCTTCCAAAGACCTGCAGCGGTGTCCTGTGACCTGGGGGCTGCCCACTCCACGTGGCTCCGAAGCAGGCGCTGCCTCTGCCGCGTCCTCCCTCGGACACATTCTCCATCTTGACCCAGGCCAACCTCGGGGCTTAGTATGATGTGCAAAAAGTGATTTCTTTTATTTCCTCTCTCTCTCTCTCTCTCTGTGGCCATGGTGAAAAGAAAGGATTCAGGAACCAGGTTCCCTGGGAGCAAATCTGCAGTGTGACTGTACATGTAGCTTTTGGAAGACTCAGTTTCCTCCTCTATGAAATAAGTATAATAATAATAATAATAATACACATCTCTGTTGTCGTGAAGATTAAAGGAGGCTATGTTTGTGTCACTGCGGATGATCCGTGGGAGATGGAGAGACAGTGTTACTAACACTGTAGTCAAGTTAGTCAATTTTGGATTTCCCTTTTGATACACCCACCTGCTTAGAAGTGGCTAGTTAGGGGGAAGAATTACAGGTCATCTGTAAACTGAGGAACGCAGCTCCAAGGTTGCAATGTTCCCTCCTCCACAGATGTGAGGTGGTGGCATTGGATGATTCCAGATTCGGAAGGCCCAGGAGTTGGACGGATCTCCACCTTCCTGATATTTCCGGATATTTCTGCCCCAAGTTCTAATAGGATTGAATCTGCCAAACAATATTATTTGTGTTTCAAGTTCCTCCTCCTCCTCCTCCTCCTTCTCCTCCTTTTCCTCCTCTTCCTCCTCTTTTTTTCCCCTCTGCCTTTTCTTCCTCCTCCTTCTTCTTACTTTGGCTTGGCAGGAAAATCCCAAATGTACCAGCCCAGAGTAGCTTGACCCTCCATTCCCTGCTGGGTATGTGTTCCTGTCACTCAAATTGAGTTCAGACCCTGAGGTTTAAACTGTGCAGAGAAACTGAGGCAGCGGGGTGGGAGGCTCCCCGTCACTCAGTGCTGTTTACTTTGTCCTAGTTGAGCACATTTGAGCCCGCCCCTCTTGACCCCTCTGGTACACAGTTTCCTGTGCCCAGACGGGCACTCCTCCCAGCATCCCAGAGTTGGCCCTGCCTCTGCCTTCCCCACCCCCCTGACCAAGCAGATCTCTTCTAGGCCTTCACACACTTTTGTATTTTATTTTCCCTCTGCGGCATCACTGAAAATATCCATTATTTGAATATTTAATTTCCAGCTTCCCTAGGAAGATTCGGGGCTGTGTCTCTCTTGTTCTCCTGCTGTGGCTCAGGACATAAGACCTCAGAATATCATTGTAGAAGATCAGAATGAGGCACCCCAAAATACTCTTCTTTGGCATATTTCGAGGTGGTTAATTTAAAAAGCTGCAGAACGAGGAGTAACTCTGAAGAGCTGTCTTGTAGGAGGAACTGTCGTCCCTGAAGGAAATCTACATTAGTGGGGCATCTGGACCAGGAAGAGGGTTCCCTGGAGGTCGTTCCTGAGGGCCTCTGGACAGCCTCCTTCATCAGGCATTTCCTTGTTGCTACCCCCAACGTCAGGCCCCATTTCCCATAGCTCAGGAAGACCACAGGTATGCCTTCTTACCTATGGTTTAGCTTTCAAGCAGTTCCAGTTATTGGACGTCAACCATGACCTGAAAATATTAAATGGAAAATTCCAGAAATGAACAATTAACGAACTTTTTTTTGTTTGGTACTGGGGATTGAACCCACGGGCGCTTAACCACTGAGTCACATCCTCAGCCCTATTTTGTATTATATTCAGAGACAAGGTCTCACTGAGTTGCTTAGTGACCCAGGCTGGCTTTGAACTTGCCATCCTCCAGCCTCAGTCTCCCAAGCTGCTGGGATTACAGGTGTGAGCAGCCATGCCTGGCAAACAATGAACAAGTTTTAACTAATTTTTATTATAATTAATTGTTGTAATTGCTCCTTTTTATTATTAGTTACTGTTTTTAATGCTTTTCTGGGCCTAATTTATAAATTAAACTTTATCATAGGTGCGTATGTCTAGGATATGCTGCTTCAGGCCTTGACTGGAGATCTTGAAATATATTCCCCAAAGGTCAGGGGCGCGGAGGGGACTGCTGTATTTGCTTCTATCTGCTGACTTTTTGAGGGTCTCCCATTTTGTGGGACTCTTGTGCACGTACGTGTAATTAAAATGGTTTTTCTCCTGTTAATCTGCCTGCTGCAGTTTGGTCTGATCGACTCCATGATTGACCTCGGGAGGGTGCAGAGAAGTGGTCCTGTAGTGAATCACTACAATGAATCAGGCCGTGTTCTTTGGGGAAAGTCCTTATGATTGCTAAAGACTCCGCGTCTTCCTTTATGTGGCTCAGGGACAGACGGCTGCTCCTGTCCGGACTTCCTCGGTGCCCAGGAGTGGAGGTGTCCATGAGTCACCACCAGCAGGGTCCACACCACTAGCTGGACAAACCCGCCATGGTTTGTCCTTGGAGGATGCGAAGGATGTGGGTCTGCCTGTGGGCACATTTTAGGGCGGTGGGACCTTCATCTGCTTGTCTCCACAGCTGCTTCCTCTGGGCTTTGTGGTTGCCGGTTGTCCGCCTTCTCATCCGATCGCGTTACCCTTAATAACCATCGCCCTGGCGGGAGAGGGGTGCCGGATTCCGCCTCCCGTGCGCATGTGTGTGGGGGTGCCCGCAGCGATCCTAACGATGCGTTCCGCACGCCACGCCCCCCAGACCCGGCTTCCAGCTTATCCAAATCCATTTATATTCCCGCCCAGGCCTTTGGGATCAAAATTCCTGACCCTTTTGTGAAAAGCAAAAACACCTTTTGAAAACGAGAGAAGAGGGAGGTGAAATTCCCCAAGCTCTCCTTTCCCTTCATGGTTGAACTTCGATGACTCGAGTCATTTGCAGCCAATCTACTTAGCTGACTGGTCCTGCCGACTGCCAGGAGGTCAGCACTTCTGGAATCGCCCCTCCCGGGGCAGCATGTGGCCCCAGCTGGTTGTGCGGTGGTGGGAATGGAGCTGGGGGGCGGGCGATGTCTGGAAGCCCCGTGGGGGGCTCTTCTTCTGCACCGGCTTCTGTTCTGCAAAGATGATGCTTCTTTGAGGAGGGTTTTTATTTGTTGTTTGTTTTTGGTGGGATTCATACGATTACATATTAATAACCTAGAGCACTATCAAGTAATTAGATGTTCTCTTCCAGATGTTTAAAAGAAACTTTTAATATTTTAAGCTGCTTGGAGGTCTCTCAGCACTTTATTAAAATGGATGGAATTTAAAACGCAAGGCGGTGGCGATGCTTTCTCGAGATTCTCTTGCTCGTCTAAGGCCGTGGAGCCCAGGGTACCTATGAAAGGACCCAAAGCATTTATTGTGGTGACCCCTGTTTGGGAACAATTGGCGCAGCCACCCATTCAATGGGTGGTAGAGGGATGGCCTCCGCACTTCTGGCCCCCGTCAATCGGCTGCTGCAGCTCATTGTTTCCTTTGAAGCACTTGAGTGAATCTCCCAGAAGTTCCCCTCCTCTGAATCCCACACAATCGCCTGTTCTCTCTTTATTAGGTGCTTTGAGGGACAGCCTGGTCTACACCTGCCTTTGAAGGGGCCCCCACCACGGTTTTAATGACCTCCATCCGTCAAAGGAAAAGTTCAGAGTTCATTCTTTTGTCCGAGCCCCAGCAACTGAGGAGTCTAGGGTGCTGGCTGGTCAGGGCTCTTTAAGTCACCCGCCTGAAAACTTTCCCTGTGACCCCGCTCATGTCAAAACAGCGAGCTGGCCGCTCTGGCCATTGTCATCGAAATAAGGGGTAAGTGATGCTGCTTGGTCATTACGTGTGCCCTGATTGGCAATCAGGGTACAATAGGAGGTCATTAAAGGCCATTAAAGGCCACAAAACTGCCACAGCTTTGAAAAGGGGATTGTGAATGGAGCCAGAGAGCTCTGGGAGCTGCCTCACGGCCTTCAAGGAGAGGGGCCCGAGCTGAGCCCAGAGGGGAAAAGTCAGCGCGGCCTGGATTAAGAAGTTCTCCTCAGTGACACTAGAAACAACCGGTGTCCCCCTGCCCTCTTCCTGGTGCTGGTTCCTCCACTCTTAGAAGAGATTCATTTGGAGCAGCAACCGAGGAAGGCATCTTGAAACGAGGCCTGCGGGGTTCAGTCTTTCCATTAGGAGGTGAAAGTCTTCCGTAAACACCTAAGTGTGCTGGATGGAGCCTGCGCGCCTCTGTGCGCACACACAGCCCTGGCCGGGAGCTCCCTGACCACCTGGTCTCACAGCCCTTAACTTGGTCAAGCCTCACACCCAGTCAGGGAGGCAGGCTGACGTCATCATAGCCGAAAGAGGCATCCTTGGAACACTCACCCAGCATCACCTGCCTTGGAGGGGAACCCTGGGCGGGGGAGGGGAAAGCCCTTTCTCTTCAGTAAAAGTGATGGTATCATGAAACAGTATGTTCTCTGGAGTCACTACTATGTGCCAGGAGCCTGCAGTATCTCACCTAATCCTTATGTGGAACTATGAAGTGCAAACGATCACATTTCCTGTTTTACAGTACAGAAACTGAAGCACAAGGAACTCAGATGTAGATCTCAGGCGTTGCCAAACACACCTATTGCATCTTGATGTGTTCCATGGTTGTGCGGCTCCATGCCTAGCCCTCCAGCCCCACTGTCAACCACAGTGTTGGATGGAGAGTAGGGCTTGGGCAAAGGTGAGTCTTAGACCCTGCTCTGCTGTGCAGCCTTGGGCAAATCACTTCGCCTCTCTGTGCCTCATTCTTCTTAGCTGAAACCTGGTAAGGGTGAGTGGGAACTGGATGAATTCTGAGCTTTTCAAACAGGGCTCCTTTTCTGGCTTGGAATAAAGCCAGAGGATACACTGGGGTCATCTTTTGAGATCATCTGTTTCATTCCAAGTAAATCACTAAAAACATTATTTTCTTTTTTCTTCGGTATATTCTATGGTAGACTGCAAGTCCTCTGTAAAGTTTCTAGATTAAAAAGAAATGAGCCTTTACGAAAGTTCGAAGCTTGGTTTGCGTGACTTTGGGCTCTGGGCACCTGCATGAAACCCCTCAAAGTTGCCCTCTTGTTGGTAGGAGAGTTCTCTTGCTCTGCAAAAGGGAACCCTCAAGCCCTGTTGGGGGAGTCGGCTGCAAGCCCGGGTAAGAAAATGCAGCCTAAGTGGTCAGTGTAGGCAGGAGGGAGGTGGCCTGTGTTGAGATGGTTGGGGATTCCCGAGGCTGCAGTTCTAGGCTCCATGTGGGGCTAGGAGAAGCCCCGGAGACCAGGAGAGGGCCCTCTGGGCAGATTCCAGGCTCCGCACAGGACTGGCTCTGAGACCCTGGCAGGAGAGGGCCTCTCTGAACCTCTGTGTCCTCATCTGTGGGGTGGGTGTGAGTGATCAGAGTGCTCGCTGCCTAGGGAAATGGATGTTCTGTGGGAAGAGTCCACGAGAAGCCCCTGGAGCAGAGCTTGGGTTGCAGCTCTCAGCAAACACTATCCCTGGGCTTCGTTACTGAAGCCAAAACCACTGCTTTGCAGAGTGAGCGGCTCTCCTCTGCTGAGGTCCTTGTGGAGTCTGGTCTCTGTTTGAAAAAGAAAAAAGAGAACGAAAGGAAGGAAAAGAGGAAGAGAGAGAGAGAAGTGGTGTGTGTGCCTACGTGGTCTTTCCTGTGTTCACGAGTCTCTTGGGATGGATTCTTTCTCCCCTCTAGTGTTGAAAGCCATTGAAACTGTCTCCCTGTCTCTTGGCTTTGGGTCATTTCGACTTTTTGTCCCTCTGTCTCAGAACCCTCTCTTTGCGTGTCTGGGGGTCTCCCTCCTCCCCTCTCTTGGCTGGGGTGTGGGTGATTTCCTTTGGGATTCTGGGAGCATTCTTCCCTCCTCTTTGTTGGCGGGGTGGGGCCTCCAGAGCGGGCAGGGGGTTGGGGTTAAGGTAGTCTCTGCTGGGCGACAGCTTGGCTCTCGCCCACGTCTGAAATGCCCATCCCACCCCACATTGACCGTCCCTAGGAAACTTCTGGAACATGAAGGAACCATCCTGGACCCTCATTCTCTTGCCTGTGTAGATGGAGATTCCCGGCCATGCCCTCCTTCCCTCCGGGAATTTTCCAGGCATATTTGTCTCCTCCGTGAGACAAGCAGGATTTCCTGCACTCCACTCCAACTCCCTCCCCAGTGCCCAGAGCAGCACCGTGTAACATCTCATCAATCTTGCCTCGGACTCCCTTGAGTGGACGGTGGTGGAACCTGGCATGGGCATTAGCTGAAGCTTGCATTACCCAGTGATTCCTCTGGGAAAGGACTTATCAATTTCCTGCTCAGATGATCTGAAAATGTCTAACTTTCTCCTCGTTCTTTCCACGAGGTGAGGATCCATAGACTCGGGCCCAGCACTCTTGCTGCGTGACCCTGGGCTGTCCTCCGTCCATCCGCACGAAGAGGAGGCTGAGCCTTCTGCGGCTGCCTCCAACAGGCTCCTTCAGGTATTCCTTCCTTCACTAGCTCGACACTGGCACCTCCTCCATGTTGGTCACTGTGGTATTGAATTTGACAGTGAATAGGAATATGGTTGTCTCAACTTCCATGGCACATAGGAAGTCTGAGTGGCCAGAGGCGGCGTTGGGGGCAAGGAGGAGGAGGAGAGGCAGGAAGAGCGAGGAGAGTTCCTGAGGAGGTGGCAGATCCACTCTAGGAGGGACGTGCTCTCAGAGCTGAGGTGCCCCCACCTCAGCTCAGTCCCCCAGCACTGAGTGTTCAGGGATGTCAGGGTGACCCTGCCAGACCTGTCCCTGTACTCCCTCACTGGGAGGCTCTGCAGAGCCGACCGTGGAAAGGCTTAGAAGGGCGGTTTTAGGCAGGAGGAGCGGCAGCTGCGGAAACAGGAAGGCAGAAGCTTCACCCTGAGCCGTCGGGATTCATCCACTGAGGAGTTTCAAACAGGACATGAAACGTTCAGTTCTGGGAAAGCCAAGTGTCCTGCAGAGGCAGGTGGGTGGGAGGGAGAGGGCCTGGGGCAGGAAGGCTGGTCTTTAGGCTGCTGGAGAGGTCAGGCTGACAGGTGTCACTCTCTGAGTCAAGGGGACACCCACTGGGGAGGAGGAAAGGGACAGGCACTAAGCACCAGAAGGAGGTGGGCTCCAGAGACTGGTGACCACAGGGACCAAAGAAGAGAGAGGAGTCAAGGACAACACTGGGGACCCTGAGTTCACACAGGGAGGTCACTGGGGATTCATTTCAATTCAATTTTAATTCGACCAGGCACTTTTGGAAGTCAGCCCGAGGACGCAGGAGAGTGCTTTCTGTAGGAAGGCTTGCCAGCAGGGTGATAATAAAAGAACTGCCAGTTCTCTGCAGCCATGGGTTCCACCTCAGTGAGCCCGACAAACTGGATAGAATGGATTAAAAAACAATTACATCTGTACTGCGCATTCACAGATCTTTCCCTTGCAATACTTTATTCCTTAAATAATATGGTGTAACAGCTCTTTATATAACATTTACGTGGAGTTGGCTATTATCAGTAATCTAGAGATGATTTGAAGTATGCAGAAGGAGGTGTGGGGTTCCATGCACATGCTATGCCATTTTATATAAGGACCCTGAGCACCTGGGAATTGCAGTGTCCACAGGGGTCCAAGATTCAACGCCCTAGGATGGCTGTTTTGGCCAACTGGCGTGAGGTATGGGAACAGCCCTTCAGAACAGCCAGTGTGTTAGTCTGCTTGGGCGGCCATCCCACAGACTGGCTTCAGTAACAGGAAGGTACTTCCTTACAGTTCTGGAGGCTGGAAGTCCCAAGTCAAGGTGCAGGGTGCTTTCTGGCAAGGTCTCTCTCCCCGGATGGTGCTATCTTGCTGTGCCCTACACAGTCCTTTCTGTGTGTGTGGGTGCAGAGAGGGGAGACCTCTGGTGTCCCTTCTTCCTGTTACTAGAGCACAGTCCTATCATTGTCCCGGGAGGACTCGTTCATGACCTTATTTAACCTTAGTTACCCCTCGAAGTCCCTATATCCACACACGGTCACACTGGGCGATTAGGATTTCAATACGTGAAGTTTTTGGAGCCCACGATTCGGTCCATACTCTCTTGCCTGCCCTCTGGAGTGCCGGCATTGGCTTTTCTAGCTGTGGGGTCCCAAGGGCATCTGCGGATCCTGGGCAAAGGTTGGGGTGTGGGTCAATGTGCAGAGGAACTCGGAGGCCTAGGGTACGTACCAACTGGCATGGGAGTGTTTTGATCTTTAGCAACTGGTAAGGCTTCATTTGTTCAGACCCCAGAAAGGACAGCGGTTTGTGGGCTGCATGGAACAACACAGAACAGCATGGAACAGCATGTGGCAAGTTGGGCCAAGCCACCAGGAGCAGGAAGCTCCAGAACAAAACATCCATTGGAGTTTGGTGGTGTTGGCAGAAGTCTTTAGAATGCAGATTACATGTTTGCTTTTCAGAGTATTAGGGCTCAGCACATGGGCTATGGTTGCTTTTTGAAAGCACAACTTGGCTGTATTCTTCCTTGGACTAAATATCTGTCTGAGTCTAAAGGGAGTTGCTGCATTGAACATCAAAGCCCTCATTACTAACCAGAGGGAGGTACTTCTCCGCTCCCTCTCTCGCAAGCCCAACCTTATCTGGAGGGACCTCTGTCCCCAGAGCTGTAAAACAAGCTTTTTTTCTAAGCTAACGGTGCACAATAGTGTCAAATTATGTATAATGATTTTGTAATGTGAACTAATGCCACCAGGGACCTCGCGGAAAGTACCACTTTCATTAAACTTATCCAGCAACAGGGTCTGAATACAAATTCAGAGGTGGTGGCAATTCTCGAGGCACACAGACGGTGGCTCCTGGCGTGCAAAGGCCCATCGGGCACAACGCGCCCAGCCACTTCATTCTGGTGTCCCGGGGCCGCACTGGGACGCGGTGGGACTGATGGATTCCTCCCTTCTCTTCACCTGGGGACCTCAAGCCTTGTGAGACTCGTCGCCAGCAGAGGTTGGGGCGGCTGGGCCTCTTCGTCTTAGACAAGCTCCCGTCTCCAGGAGCTCCACCGCCCTTCTGACGGAGCAGAGCGGGCACCCAGGCATCGCCTCGGAATTAATGAGACCTCCAATGACACATATTTGCTTCGAGGAACTGTACCCGGCGCTGACCCCCACACATCAGAGCCTCTCCACCTCCTTAGTATTCTTTCGGAAGGAGCAGCTAATTATAAGAAAATCAGACCCAAGAAGGACACAGGGAAGAGAATAATAGAGAAGTGCCACCTCTCCAGCCCGGCGCCTGGCTCGCGAGCCCCACCCCGCCACCCGGCGGAGCGGGACCCCACCCGTGTTCAGGCCACCAGCACCACGAGATGAGAACAGAGACAAAACGCATCCCGAGGAACCCACGCCACTTTTTCGACTCTGCTAATCTTAATTGAATCAATCTCGCAGCCTCTCTTGACAGTGAAAGATTGCTTGAATCTGGGAGGCCAAGCTGGACAGGACTCCTAGAAGAAAAAAGTCTTCCTTAATCATTAATTTGTCCATTCCCTCCCATTTGGCTCCATTCTTCACTGTCTGGCCAGTGGCCCCTCCCCCGCCACCCCGCTTAGTAATCACTCCTAAGTGTTGTTCCCAATCCGTTCCGGGGCCAGCAAACAATTTGCTGGAAAGGATACAGCAAAGCATCCCCTACCCCTCTCTCTCTCTCTCTGTCTCTGTCTCTGTCTCTGTCTCTCCTTCTCTCTCTCCTCTTTCTCTGGTGTGCTCTCTCTCGCTTCCTCCTAGGAAGTCTAGTTTGGCTTTAATGAAGTCCAATGAGGTCTCTGGTACTCTTTGCTTGACACATTGGTAAACAGATTTTCAGCAGCCTATCTCCAGGAGCTGGAAAGGACTACTGGGAAACAAACCGGACTTAGGAAAATCATCAGAAAGAGTGCAGTAATCATAGGCTGCAGCCCCATCCTAGCAAATGGCTCATATAATAAACGGGACTAGAGAATCCTTGATTTGTCTCAAAAGGAAAAGAACTTGTTTATTCCTTGGTGATGGAACCCAGGGGCGCTTAACTACTGAGCCATGTTCCCCGCTCTTTTTATTTTTTATTTTGACAGGTTTTGCTGAGTTGCTTAGGGCCTTGCTAAATTGCTGAGGCTGGTCTTGAACTTTAGATCCTCCTGCCTCAGCCTCCCAAGCTGCTGGGATTACAGGTATGTGCCACTGCACCCAGCTGTTTATGTCTTCTTAAGACTTTTCAGAAAATGTTCTTTTCCCAAATTATGCTCTCAGATTCTAGGTTTCACTGTGATTTTTGTCTTCCTTAAAACAGGTCCAGTGGTTAGCAAGAAAGGTACATGGGGTGTGCAGAGTGAGTTGGGATGGAAGCAGATGGAGGCTGTTTGCCACTAACTCTGGCTTGGACTATTGCAATAGTATGCTAATGGGTACTTCCCAACATTGTGTCCTCCACAAAGACACTGATGCCTTCAAAGCACAGATCACCTTGGGTCAGTCTTATGCTTCCATTTCACTCAGAGTTAAAGCCTAAATCCTCCCTGGGGCCTGCAAGGCTCTGCAGGATTGGGCCTCCGGCTGCCTCCACGATCTCATCTTATATTCTTCTCTGTCACTCATTCCACTGCACCCGCCCACTCCAAGGTGTTCCTTAAAGGTGTCCACCATGTTGTCCCCTCCAACCTTTCCACTGGTTGTTCCCTATCATCAGGGTCCTTACCTGTCTTCTCTGCATGACTCTTTCTGTTGCTTGGCTCGAGCCTCTAATTGAGTGTCACTGTGTCAAGGAGACATTCCCTGTCTACCCTATCTAACAAAGTACCCTTGTCGCTCGACTTGACTTTCCTCTTGGCACTTACTGTCATCTGATCCATTATCTGTTTATTTTCTGTTTCCTCTCCTCGATTGTAAACTCCACGAGACGTTTGCCACGTAAGAGATGCTCTTTAAATATTTGTTTAACAAATGACTGTTCTACCAGTAATGAAATTCACCGAGAGGCCATTAATGACTTGGTCCTCTTAAAAACCAAGTTTCATAATTTCAAAATTTATAAGATATCCCTTAAAATATCGCATACTAATCTCGAATCTTCAAATACCCGCAAGGTCCAAAGAGGATTCTGTCTATTAATTAATAATTAGCAGTGTTTAGCAGAGCTATGCAAGACATGGCAATGCTCACGTTGGACTTCCGATCCCACCCCGTCTCTGCTCCCACCAGACAGTGAGTCTTTGTGGTTGAGGTCCAGTTCTCAGGTGGGCTGCCCTTCACAGGTGGATTTATCGTAGCCTGGTGGGTTGTTCCCTGGGCCTTACAGGCCGCTCCCCTAGGCTCCTCTGTGTGTAAATGCCAGGTGGTAAAACAAATAAAACCCACTGTTCTTCTCTCGTGCCTGGTGATAAATCAGTTCCAGCCTCACTCAGGAGGCTGGAGTGAAGTCTGATTTATGCAGTTTGTGAGATTTATGGTGTAGTCATTTAACATTAAAAAAACCCCCTCTCAAACATGAGTTCTTTCACATAAATTCCAGAGCTTGCAAATGTTTGGAAACTCGTGTTTTCTTTGGATGACATTGAACATGCCTGCATCATCTTAGGGATCACTGATGTTGGGAACTTACACTCCTGAGATGTCTGTAGAGGTACAGAGGCGTGTAACGAGAATCATGCTCTGTGCTTCATAAGTACTAAGCTGATTTGGTATTTGTGCTGGGGTCCGCATGGGGACCTCCCTCGGCCTTGGAGGAGATTTAAGTGGAGATAGTGGACATCATCAGAGGACACGGTATTTTCAATTTGGTTTCCCTGGAAAAGTTGGTGGATGGGGAGAAGGATGTGGTGCTAGAAAATTCCCTAACTTAGAAACAAGGAAATGTAGTGTTGAACGAATTGGCCATCTTTAAACCTCAATCTCCTGATCTATGGAATGAGGGACCGGATTCACATTGCTGAGATCTTTCATATTCTGCTTTTTGATTCTATGTTCTCAAAGGGAAGATACCCACCCTGACTTCTCTTTGTATTTTTACAGGATTTGGTATAAGGAGCAGGGTCCATATGTTGGCTGAATATAATTTGCTTAGTTTTTTCATCAGAAATTTGGAGTGGTGGTGGAGGTAGGGGAGAATCCCTCTTTAAATCTGGAAACTTCCTCAATGACTCATGACAATAAAAACAATTCTTTATTTGATTTACTTTGTATATGTCCTTTGAGGGATACCTAAGGATTCCAACCACAGGAAGGTTTATGCAGAAAGTCAGTCTGAGCCTAAAAGGTGGTAGTATTTCCTTTGCCTAAAAGGTGGTAGTATTTTTGTGATATTTGTCAATCAGAAATTTGTGACATATTTCTTCAGGGCCAAGCCTTGTCATTTTGAAGGTAGTAGGGGGATTTGGGTGTTTTCCACTACTCAGAGAATGATCAATGTTGCCATATGCACACTTGGATGGAATATATATATATATTTTTTTCCTGTTTAGGTGACAGTTTTAGGATCCTTCTGAGCAATGATAAAAAAAAAAAAACCCTCGCAGTTATAATGTGTGATCATTTTTCCTTTCATTATAATGCAGAATTTCTCCATGCAAAATCAGGCCAAGATATAAGCCGAAACCCAGGGGCAAAATTCATTCATTATGCATGTACATTATTTCCCCCAAATATTGATAATACTTTTCATAATAATTATTTTACATATATTAGCTCTTGCTGCTATATTAGTATTAAAGATACCTTTATTAATCTTGAATATTTTGCTGAATAATAAATAGGATCTCAGAGGCTCGAGTTAAAAGCTGCTCTTAGCTAGGATGCTGTAAATCAGTTGTTTTATGAATAAAATTGGCTTCCATATTTTTTTCCTCAGGATTGCTTATTTAAATAATTTTCTCATTTATTGAATGTGAGTGTGTGAGTGTGTGAGTGTGTGAGTGTGTGTGTGTTTTAACTAGGGACAAGTTCCCCTTCTGCCACCCTCCCTCTTGGTTCCCTTTCTCTCTCTCTCTCTCTCTCTCTCTCTCTCTCTCTCTCTCTCTCTCTCTCTCTCTTTCACTCTCTGTGTTGGAGAAAAAAATGCAAAATCACATAAACCTTCCTCTACTGCCACCCTCCCTCTTGGTTCCCTTTCTCTCTCTCTCTCTCTCTCTCTCTCTCTCTCTCTCTCTCTCTCTCTCTCTCTCTCTCTCTGTTGGAGAAAAAAATGCAAAATCACATAAACCTTCCTCTAAACCTCAGTCTGAAAGGGCAAACGCTCTGCATTATTTAGTAGGCAATAGGAATTTCCGTCCCTGTGGTCGCACCAGCTGAAGCTCCTCTGCAGCTGATGGACCCCATGGTAAAGGGGCACACGTGGGGCACACATGGCTGGCGAGATGGGAGCTGCACCCTCCTGGAAGATGCACCCACCGCCCAGTGCTGACCCTGGCCTTTCTCCTCTATCCCCCAACTTTGCCTACTTAGGACTGGAGATGGCAGCAGAAAGACAAAGATAACACTTATTGAGTATCTGCGACGTGCCAGCCACATCAAGGCAGGAGGGATTATCCTTATTTAAATAAACAGCAGCAATCATAAAAGTTAAGTATGCTTTATCCAAAATTCTTGGGACCAGAGGTGTTCTGGATTTCGGATTTTCTGATTTTGGAACATTCACATAATTGTGTGTGTGTGTGTGTGTGTGTATTTCTCTCTCTATATATATACACACGCACATGTACACAGTCAGACATACCTACCTGCACACGCACCTTGGAGAAGGGACCTAAGTCTAAAACCAAAATTCGTTTGCATTTTTTAGGTCCCATATACACATAGCCAGAAGTTAGCTTTAGAGAATACTTTTATTAATTCTGTGCACATAACAAAAGTTTTACAGTATATATTGCACCATGTCAGTGCTCAGAAAGTCAGATTTGGGGCCGGGGATCCTTCACCTGTCATGATAATAATGACTAACGTTCCTTGAGAGCCATGTGTCAGGCCTTGGAGGTACTGGCTCCCTTGATGGTCACCAAGGCAACTCAACGCTGCCATGGCCCCCATTTTGCCTGTGTTGAAGCTGAGACTTCAAGAGGTGAGAGTCAAGACTCAAACCAGGTTGGCGTAACTCTTTTGAGTCTGTGCCCCGTGCCTCTAAGACGAACGTGGGGGCAGGGTGTGGTATGGAGGAAGGGGCGAGGCCACAGGACCTGGTCCAACAGGTCTCTGAGCAACCCCAATCAGGGCAAGCTGTCCATGGGAAGCTGCTGGAAGGACAAGCTTGGATGGGACACTGCATCATAGAGCACCCTCTCCCTTTGTTGTACTGTTCAGTAACTACATTTTATCATGCCAGTGAGCAAGGAAACCTATCCAACTGTGCCCACATGGATTGATTGATAGGGTCTGCCTGGAGTCAGAGAGTTGGAGGCAACATTACCATAGATTGGTGATGCCTTCTGCATTAGTGAGCTTTCCATTACTGTGACAAGATACTTGAGAAGCAGTCTACTTATGCAGAAAAGAGGTTTATTTAGCTCACAGTTCTGGAGGTTCAAAGTCCAAATGGCACATGGCAGGTTTGGCATTGGGTTGTGTCAATTTCTGGTAGACAGCAACAGCGGGCAGGCAAGAAACAGAGAGTGGGGTGGGGCCAGGTTTGTTCCTTTTATGACAAAGACTCAAGGGCCCCTTCTAGAACTACCCTTGAGTGCACAGCCCCCAGCGATCTAAGGGTCTCCTATGAGGCAACTTCTCTCAAGGGTTCCACCACCTGCCAATGTTTCCACCCTGAGTTCCAAGCTTCCAGTCATAGTGGACCCTTGGGGGACACTCAAACCATGGACCCAGGACGGGAAGCTTGGCCATGAGCCCACCAGGGTTTGCTGCGCCTGCGCTAGACGGTGAATGTTGGACCACCTGTCTGACGATGAGTCCATGCTGGGAACTGGAATCCTATATGGTTCTCACATTCTGAAGAGGAAGAATCCAGCAAAGGGGGGATTTTTCTAATAGCACACAGGTCAGCAAAGAGGAGAGAAGGGTATGGGCTTCTCAAATGCCTTTGAGCTGCTTCTCCACGAGGCAACCCGTCTTTGCTCTGAGAGGGAGAAACAAGGTTGGTGCCATTTTTCTCCCTTCACATCTGCCTGGCCCGCTTATCCCATTTGTTTTCTCAGGAACTCGGTCTGACCTGTTTGCTCGACTATCCTGACACCCAGAGCTGTGCCTGGCCCTCAGTCAATGTTTGATGAATGCATCAGTGAAAGCAGGGTGGGCAGTTCTAGAGATTTCCCCAGGACCTCTGCTCTCTCGGTGAAAGCCCCACTCTTCATCTCAGGATCATCCTTCCCTAACTCCGTCTTTTGGTTTTGACCACTGTCTGAGGTTCTGGATTTTATTTCTCACTTCATCTAATATCATGCCGTTTTACCACTTAATCAGGACTCACATGTCTTCCTTGGGAGTGGTCCAGGGCACAGAAACATATTCCTGGAGTCATTTGTATTCCTAAATATGGCCTCCTCAGCTCCCACAGCTAGGGGCAGCCTGGCTTAGCCAGGTTTTAGATATGCATATTATTATGTAAATGTACTTGAATTGAATATAATTTCCTTAAAACTATTTTCCAATGGAAAATAGTTCTCCTTGCAGGAGGAAACTAGCCAGGCAGTACCTGAAGAAAGCCTCATTGTTTGCACAAAGAAGGCAGGAGGTATTTCAAGGAGCAAGTTCCAGAATTAATAATGATAATAAAAACAGCTAGAATTCATTCGATACTTGCTGAGTGCCCTAACACTGAACTAATCCCATTAAAACGTTTCCTCCTTTCTGCTTCCCAATGACTGTGAGAGTCCCCAGGTCACAGACGGGTAAATTGAGGCACCACGAAAGTTACGGGGTTACCTGGATGGAGGCAGCACGGGCACCCAATGTGGTTCAGGATGACCCTGGAGTTCCCGCCTTCCAGACTGTCTGCCATTCTGACTCTGGACGCCCCAACATCGAGTCATCTTCAAATTCAGCTCAGAGGAGGTGTTTAAGAAAATGTGCTGTCCTTCATTCCTTTGGTGTATGAGTCCAGCTGGTTGCTTGCCTCTCTCAGGGACAACCAGAAGCAGCTAGGTATTTCTGGTTAACAGAGTGTGTGAAATAAATCAGAATACAACCCAGCTCCCACACAACACACACAATCAGACCCAGGCGGCCTTCTAAATGGGAATTATGTTCGTATCGGAGGAGCATTTTGTTCTCCTTCCGGAGACCCTGGAGGAGAGAATCCAGGGCAGATTTTATTTCTTTCTCTAAAGGGACATTGGAAATCCCAAGCACACATGCATCCCATAGACTTTTTCTCCACATGACTAATCCAGACTCCTGTGACCTCTCTTTAGTGGGATGGGGACGCAGGAACGGAGCCTGCAGCTTCCACCGACCCCAAACATTTAGTTACATTAATCACAGAGCGTTTTTGGACTTTGAGCATCCAGAATGAAAGACACTTTCTTGGGGAGACATTGATCAAACAGTCTACAGGTATCTGTACATCGAGGGACATTAATCATTTCTGCATTATCTCGCCCACCAGTGGAATATGTAAATGTGATTCCTGTCAATGATAAGGGGAAGTGAAATTATTCTTAGAGATTGGTCCATCTGGAGCTGTTGATACAATCTTACCTAAGACAATAGGTTGTAAAGATAAATTTTTTAGCATTACTAATCCAGCATTGCCAATACCCATGGAGAATGGAGAAATTTAAAACCAATCCAGAGATGCAGAGTCAGTGAAAGAGAGGAAAACAAGTCCCAGTTCTCCTTTCATTCCTGTTACATTATTTGGCAGCCTAGCAAGAAAGATGCTTTCTGCATAATTAAGGAGGACGTTTCTGGAAGGGTCTTGGTAGGCATTTGGAGACTGTGTCCTGGAAGGGTTCACATCTGGTGAGAGATTTAACTCTTAAATAAAACAAAAGTCTGAAAACACAGAATGCAATGGACATTGCTGCAGATCCAAAGTCCAGGAGTTCCAGCTTCATGAGAGGAATCTTTCTAGAACCTTCTAACCCATCAACCACCCCTTACAGAGCTGACAAAACGGAAATGGATGGAACTGCAGAATATCCTGCTAAGTGAAATAAACCAGTCCCAAAAAACCAAAGGTCGAAAGTTCTCTCTGATATGTGGATACTCACCCATAACAAGGGAGAGTGGGTAGAGGGGAGGTAGAGAAGTTCATTGGCTTAGACAGAGGGGAGTGGGGGAAGGCGAGGGGATGGGAGTGAGAAAGAGCAGAATGAATCGGGCGTTACTCTCTGTGCTCGTATATGAATACGCCACCAGCGTAACTCCACATCATGTACAATCACAAGAATGGGATCCAAATTGTAACGGGTGGCATCCCATATATGTAGAATATGTCAGAACACACCCTGCTGTCATGTATATCTAAGAACAAATTAAAAAAATGAAAATGTTATCCGAAGAGAAAAAATAAAAATGGCTTAAGGACAAGAAAACAAACAAACATGTCTAATACAGAAAGGAACAGAGGGAAATGGACAGAGCTCTGCTGAAGTAGGGGTACAGTGGTCCCGATTTCCAGCCATGCAACTCAATAAATTGCAACTGGAAGCAAATCCCTCCCTATCTCTGGCTCGTTTCCATCATCTGTGAAATGCAGTGAGGTTGGGCCAATGCCTTCTTCTCCCTGCCAGAGTACGAGGCCTTCCGACATGCGCCATCTTCTCTGTCAAGGTCGAGAAAGTTCACAGGAGCAGTGGAGGGTCTGCTGACCTTCAGAGTCGCCTCCTGCTTTCTCGGTGGCAAGGCCACAATGCCCAGAAACTGAGGGCTGTTCAGCATTGGTGATCTTGTGGGGTTCCCTGTTTCAAAAGAGGCTTCTGCAGAGAGGCCACGGATGCTCAAGAGAAGACTGTTTCCAAAGACTTCGGTGTACTCAGGAATCATAAGGAGAAGTGCGCTCACTTCAGAGATCTGTGGCTTTTTCAAGTGCAGACGCTAAGCAGGTCCTGCTAAAAGTTTCAGAATTCAATGTTACCCTGGAAGATCATTGGAAATGGAGGGTAGGGGTGGGTTTCCAGGATTCCCCCTCCGCACCCTAATGGCCCTACCCTCCTTTACCTGTATAAATCAAAGAAGGGGAAAGTCCTAAATGGGTACTCTCCAGTTCCAGGCAGGGAAAGGAGATGAAGGGGTTTCCATGAGCTCGGTAAGGATCCCTCTTAGCAGTTAATGATGGACAAGCATGAGGCGGGTCATTAGCAACTCTCTCTTTGGAGACCTTTAAGAAAAGGACTAAGAGATGACTCGCCCAGAAAGAAAGAACAAGGTAATTTCCTCCTCTGATGTCAGCTTCCAAAAGGTCACAGATGTTTTCTTCCCCCCAATCCTTAGCTTTCTTCAAATAATCCATTACAAACCTGACATCCACAAATTAGCCTCAGTGTTCTCTGGACTGAATGGAGTAATGAGTTCCCTAGCTTTGTGATCCCCTGGCGAAGGCCGAGCTTGTCCGGTGAGCTCTGTGGGCTGCCTGCTTTGTGTGGCGACCACTTTTCCCACTCAGCATGTTCTCGTTGTCCTTCCTTTTTTCAGAATCCACAGTCTTTGTTTTTTTAAGCTTGTTCTCCTATACAACTATCTGGTGACTAATAACCATATTTCCTTTTTCTTTCTTTCTTTTTTTCTTTTCTTTTCTTTCTTTTCTTTCTTTTTTTTTTTAGTTTTCCTAGTTTGCTGTTTATCATGCCCTTTCGTAGCAGGATAATCGGGTGGGAATGCTAAAATACACAATGATAGGTTTATGTGTTTCGGCCACTTACTAGACCGGATTCTCCAGACGTGTTTGGACCAACTAGTCCATGGAGCCTCCAAGAGGCATGACTTGAAAAAAAGGATTGCATTTGGGAAGTTCTAGGTTAAAGAGTAAAACAATGTTCAACTGAAGGCAGGTTTTTTTTCGTTTTTATTTTATTTTATTTTATTTTTTTGCTGAGCTTTTATAACATGGCAGTGAACTGTGGGGCTTTCAGAGACCCGGATGGCAGTTTTTACCATCTCCTGCATTTCTTTGACTAGGGAATCCTCTTTTTTCAACACACCTCCTGTGACGAGTGACCACAGAGCACATTTTGGGAGAAAGGCTTTGTTGAAGGCCTTCCTGGAGTGTGATGATGTTACCCATGTTGTTTGCCCAATTTGGGTTAGAAAGGAGGAAGAGGAAAAATGTAGCTCTTTTAAAAAATTTTTAATTAATTTTTTACTTGTTCTAATTTGTCATACATGACAGAAGAATGTATTTATACATTTTGATAGATCATACATAAATAGAGCACAATCTCACTTTTCTGATTATACATATAATTTTTTGATGTTACCAGTTCATCTGAGGGTTCTTTTGCTCAATTTGATACAGAAATCCAAAGGAGTCTAGCAATACCACCCGAAGGAGGTTTTTGTGGGCTTAAACCCGAACATAAGGGAGACAGGGCATAGTGAGGGTCCTCAGAAGGCACCCAGAGGGCCCCAGAAGCTTCTACAGAAGCAGCGCAGGCTTGCGCAGGCGCAGTCAGCCATTGCGCAGGATCCCGGGATTTCTACACACACCTTGTCGGTTCTTTGTGCCCCAGCAGCGGGGTGTGCACTTGACACAGGGATCTGCTGGAGCCTGTTGGATCCATCCAAGCTTGGCTAGTAAAATATGGTGGAGGTGCTCACTACTGCCACCCAGGAAGGTCATCCATTGGGCCAATCAGGACTATTGAGTGTCCGGCTTGTGGGAAGGCTTGTGGGAGGAGTCAGCAGCTGCCGAATCTGGTCATCGGTGGAAACAAAAGTTTTTTGAAAGCAATTTGCTATCTAGGGGAAACCTTAGTGATGGAATTAGTTTCCCCACCCCAAGTTGTCTCATTAAGAGAGTGTGCACTGTTCAAGAAAGAGAGTAGGTGACATGGGTCTTGAATATTGAGTCTAAGAATTCATGCTAACTTGTGAAATTTATTTATTCAAAAGATACTTTGTAGAAAAGAGATTCTCTCAGATTCTGCTGATGGGATTGAATATGAATACAGGCTTTCTAGAAGTTGATTTCACAATGCTTGTTGAAAATGTGAAAATGCTAATACACAGTAAGTAGAAATTCCTTTTCTAGGATTAAATTGCACCAAGACTTAATTCTGATAATACTTATTCTGATATGGCTTATAGGGTTGATATTTTAAATATTTAATATTTAATGGGATGGCAAGGGCATCAACTAACCAGAACAGGTGCCTTCTATGGGGCATTAGTGGGGTTGGCCCCACATATAGCAACTAAATTTAATCACTGATTCTTTATTATAAAGGTTAAAGTTAAAAAAAAATTCACAATTGGGAATAGTTACATAGGTTGTGTTACATCTATGTAATGAAGTATTCCTTAACTATTAATAGTAATGCTAGTAATAGTAATGCTTCAATAGTATAACTGTTCTTCAAATATTATGTGGGAAAAACAAAGTAAAACAGTATATAGATAGTGATTCTAATTTTGAAAATAGAGAATATATGCATGGAAAGATGATTGAAAAGGTACACACCCAAATATTAACATTGGTTATCTTTGGTTATAGTTAGTTATTGTTCTTCACTTAAAAATATGACTGCAGACCAAACCTGGACATCTATTTTTATGAATAAAGTTTTATTTGAACACAGTCAGGCCTAGTCACTTATGTATTGCCTATGACTTACACTAGGGCAGCAGAATTATAGTTGGTGTACCAGAGACTAAAAGGTCCACAAAACTGAAAACATTTGCTAGCTGACTCTACAGAAAACATTTGCAGAATCCTGATCTAGATTATATGTAATGAATACCTTTACCTGTATAACAAGAAAGCTTAACACTAAAACAGAAAATAATGAACTATAACATTTGCTATCAAAACTGTCACTTTTTAAGGATGAAAATGTGGAGAAATATTCTTCAGTCATTTAGTAATGTTTATTTCCAGAGTTCATACTTCTCTGGGAAGTTTCAAGGTGAAAATGTATCAGAAATCTAGCAAACTACTAGATGTTTTCCAAGATGGAAATCATAATAGAGAATGTGTAGATAAAACTGCTGCAAAATATCCACACTACCAAAGGTGCTATACAAATTCAATGCAATTCCAATTAAAGTCCCAATGACATTCCTCATAGAAATAGAGAAAGCAATCATGAAATTCATCTGGAAGAATAAGAGACCAAGACTAGCCAGAGCAATCCTGAGCAGAAATAGTGAAGTAGGAGGTAACATAATACCAGAACTTAAACTATACTACAGAGTCATAGTAACAAAAACAGTATGGTATTGGCACCAAAATAGACAGGTAGACCAATGGTACAGGATAGAAGACACAGAGACAGACCCACATAAGTGCAGTTATCTCACACTAGACAAAGGTGCCAAAAACATACAATGGAGAAAAAAATAGCCTGTTCAACAAATGCTGCTGGAAAAACTGGAAATCCATATGTAACAAAAGGAAATTAAATTCCTATCTCTCACTCTGCACAAAATTTGACTCAAAATGAATCAAAGATCTAGGAATTAGACCAGACACCCTGCACCAAACCAAAGAAAGAATAGGCCCAAATCTTCATCGTGTTAGTTTAGGACCAGACTTCCTTAGCAAGACTCCCAGAGTGTAAGAAATGAAGGCAAGAATCAATAAAAGGGATGGATTCAAACTAAAAACCTTTTTCTTAGCAAAGGAAACAATCAATAATTTGAAAAGAGAGCCTACAGAGTGGGAGAAAATCTTTTCCACATGCACTTCAGTCAGAGCACTAATCTTCAAAATTTATTAAGAACTGAAAACATTTTACACCAAAAATACAAAGAACCCAATCAATAAATGGGCTAAGGAACTGGGCACACACTTCCCAGAAGAAGATATACGGGAGATCAACAAATATATGAAAAAGTGTTCATCCTCTCTAGTAATTACAGAAATGCAAATCAAAACTACCCTAAGATTTCATCTCACTCCAATTAGAATGGCTATTATCAAGAACACAAGCAATAATAAGTATTGGCATGGATGTGGGGAAAAAGGCACACTCATACATTGCTGGTAGAATTGCAAATTTGTGCAGTCACTCTGGAAAGTAGTATGGAGATTCCTCAGAAAACTTAGAATGGACCCACCATTTGACCCAGTTATCCCACTCAGTTTATACCCAAAGAATTTAAAATCAGCATACTATGGTAACACAGTCACATCAGTGTTTATAGCAGCTCAATTAACAATAGCTTGATTGTGGAACCAAACTAGATGCCCTTCAGTAGATGAATGGATAAAGAAACTGTGGTATACTGGAATATATAATATAAATGGAATATTATTCAGCCATAAAGAAGAATAAAATTATGGCATTTGCAAGTATATGGATGGAGTTGGAGAATATCATTCTAAGTAAAAGAAGCCAATCCCTAAAAAACCAAAGGCCAAATGTTCTTTCTGGTAAGTGGATGATAATACATAATGGGGTGGGGGGAGGGAAGAGGTGGGGTAAGAGAAGAATGGAGGAACTTTGGATCATGTAGAGGGAAATGAGGGGGGAGGGGATGGGAGAAGGAAAGATAGTGGACTGAGACAGACTTCATTGCCCTATGTACACGTATGATTACAGGAATGGTGTGACTCTACATTGTGTACAACCATAGAAATGAAAAGTTGTACCCCATTTGTGTGCAATGAATCAAAATGCAGTCTGTAAAAATAAAATTTAAAAAAATTAAAAATTTTAAAAGAAGAAAAAAAAGAAATGACTTCTACGGCCTAGAAAAAAAAAGTGTTGGAATTTTCAGACAAAAATAAATTTTAACCAAGAAAGATGCAAATAAGATACATCATCCCTGCCTTGCCATTTCCCTTCTTCCTCTTCCTAATCACGTCCAAGAAAATTATCACAGTACATTCGTTATACAGTGAATGTTTGTGTCACCTCGAAATTTATCTGTTGAACCCTAATTCCCAACTTATGGGTATTTAGAGATGGGGGCTTTGGGAAGTGACAAGGTCATGAGGGCCAAACCTTCATAAGTGGCATTAGTGACCTTATAAAAGAAGCCCCAGAGAGTCCCTCCCTCCCTCCACCATGTGAGGACCTAGCAAAAAGAGTCATCTGTGAACCAGGAAGCAAGCCCTCAGCAGATACCAGATCTCCTGCTGCCTGAATCTTGAACTTCCTGGCCTCCAGAACTATGAGAAATAAATATATCTATGGGATTTTGTAACAGAAACCTGAACAGATCAAAGTAACATGTCATGCTCAGACTGTTGAATGGTTGATCCTCTCTCCTACTTGAATTCCAGCTGCTTGCCTTGTGACAACCTTCCATTTTTCCCAGCTCCCCACTTTTAAGGGATCAGAAGATTCTCCTCCAGAATATAGTTTATCCCTTAGGGAAATACTATGAGGATCCTCCAAAGCAAAACATGACTTCTGACTATCCACACACACACTAGTCACTTTTGGAGTATCTCTTTTAGATATAAACAGCCTGAGGTCTTCAGACATTTGAGAAGCTTTCAACCTGAAAATAAAAAGACATTCCTCCCATCAATGAATCAACCAACCAACAAAAACCAAACCAAACCAAATCAAAATGAAGAAGGAAATAAGACAATAAAGGAGCCCACATGTTTTTTTGAGAATATATTATACCTATGAAAAAAGACTATGAAAATCACCAAGTATATAAGAGTTCGTGGGCACTGCAATATTGATTGCAGAAGAAATGTTAATGGAAGAGCTGAAAGATCAAAGTTGAGGAAATTCTTATGAAATCAATAATGAAAAATGATGGCTCTTAGGAGGAAAAGAATTTTTTAAAAACACAAAAGCTAAACCCATTTGTCATTTACCTATCAGAAAGTTTAGGGAAAATTCACACAGAAAATGGAACAAAGAAATAATCAAAGAAAAAATACAAGAAAACTACCCAGATGTCTTCAAATTCAATGATCCACTGGCTTTCAGTATGAATGAAAAGAAGTTGACACTAGACTCAAAATGGTGAAATTCCAGAACAACAAGATAAAGACAAGATCCTAAAAACTATCAGAGAAAAATAAATGTCATATTTAAAGATTGATGATCAGAATAACAGGAGACTTCTCAGTAGCAACAGCAGAAGTCAGAAAGCAAAAGAGTACCCTGACAAAACATTGAGAAGAGAGTCTTCTTATCCTAGTATTCCATATCTGGAAAATTCTTTATCTAAGTTGTTTTTGGTTTTGAAGTGGAAAGATTAAAAAAAAATTCAACTGCTTGGTAATTACTCAAAGATTTATTTGAGCAAAATGGGCGCTGTATAAGTCTACTCAGCCCAGTTCGGAACCCCAGAATGTCCCTACAGGGGGGATTCAGAAAAATATGTTCTAAATGAAAACTTATATTGAGAAGCTATTGGGATTGGTGAGAGCAGAGAGACAGGTAGGGAGGACAGACCACTTTGCTTTCGGTGTAGAAGTTAAAGTCAATGAACAACCTGATGATGATCTATTCCAGGAAAGAAAAAAAAAATAATGTGTACAAGCAAAGGAACCAAATTGTAGCTCACGACTTGAGCATGTCCAAGTCATAGCACCAGGCCTGAGTTTTGAGTTTTAATTCTGCCCTGCACTTTCTAGAAGAGTCAGTTTCCTGAACCTCAGTTACTTTTTCTATAAAATGGACAAAATAATAAGACTTGCCTTGGAGAGTGGTTGGTAGGATTAAATAATAGCAGGTGTGCTTGCTACCTATTCCCAAGGTTGTCAGGATATTATTGGGGAGGAACATGCTGGAACTAGTAACTGCCTCGGCAGGCTCTTTAGTGCTGAGTCATCTAGGAAGGAAAGGAAAAGCAGTCACGGAGCCAGGCCCTGCGCTATCCATCCCCATAGTGCCACTGGCATCCCCATTTTACAGACGAGCAAACTGAGCCTCAGGAAGGTAAAATGACTCACGCAGCCGGGAACTGGCAAAGGCAGGTGTGGAGCCAGATGTTCTCACCCCAGGGCTCTTGGTCGACGCTCTGGGAGGTGGGGGTTCCCAGGACTTTGGTCCCTGCCCTTTCTTACCTCTCCAGCGCCTGGTTCTTGGCCATTAGGTCTCGGGAGCCAAGCTGGGGACCTCTTGGGCCAAGCCCAGGGCGGGAAGTTAGATCATCAGCCGTCCTTCCAGGGCATAATTAACTGACTATGAAAACAACTTCTTCAACCACAGCCGCTCACCCCACCAGGGGAGAGGGGAAGTCGGTGTTTGTATTGCAGACGGAATCATGGAGGCTTAGTAGTGTTTGGTTTGATTTTGTTTTTTAAAGACCTGAGGTGGAACTTGGCATCGACTGACCCAGCCCAGAAGAAAGGAAGTTTATTTTTGGGGGTCAGTTTAAAAGACTTTGGCTTTCTTGACTTTTATTTTCATGGATGAGAAAGAACTTGCTGCTGCTTTGGCGGAATCTCCAGATCCCTTCTTCCCTCCTTGTCCAAGCTTTCGGCTGCTTTTTTTGGGGGGGGGGGGGGGGTGGGGCAGATGATGGGGAGGGAAGTGTCCAGAAGGGAGACAGGGGCAGAGAGACGTACAAGGAAGCTCTCGGGTCTTGGCATCCAGCGGGAGCGGAGCGGAGCCCAGGGGAGTGCTTCAGAAGTCAGTTACTGCTGGCATGACCCGGGCACCTGACCTACCCTCCCTGAGCCTGGTTCTCACATTTCCACAGTGAGAGCACCCGTGGCTGGTCCAGAAGACAGGTCTACCCATCATGTGGTTTAGGGCATGGGTACCTTGACTTCGAACCCTGGCTCCAGCCCTTACATGCTGCAAAAGAGCAAGCCCCGTTTCCTCATCTGTAAAATGGAAATGATGTTGTTAAAGATGGGGGAGGCTCCTGTCACATACTACGTGCTCAGGAAACACTGATTTCCTTAGTATTACTGTTAGCATTGTGAATCTGGCTGATGTGGGTGTCTGAAGGGGAGAAATGGATAACAGTTTGAGTTTCGGTTCACATGATGGAAAGATTTAAATATTGAGCTAAGAAATTTAAATTAAGGAATTGGCATTGGAGTTAAAGAGACCTAAGAAGCCATTTCATTCAACCCACTCAAGTATTAGGGGGTCAGACAGTGAATGTAGCTTGCTCAAGGCCCCATGGTGGCTCAACTACAGAAACGAAAGTCACCTTGAAGAGGAATTCAGGTGGGAAGGCTTCCTTCCAGGAAATCTCCCAGATTCAAGTCCATTATTGATGTCCGGAATTCTCCTCAAAGGACTTGGATTAAAGCACGTTTCTCATTCACACGCAAACACATTAAGACCGTATAGGGCCATTCACACTTTAGTATGAATTAGTTTATAAGAAGATCTCCTGTATGCCAGCTAGCTAAGAACAGAGTCCTGCTAGGTAGGTCAAGGGACAAATTGTGACCTAGGGTGGAGATAGAACCTGGAGCCCTTCTAAATCAACCCCAGTGTGGGTGAAGGTAGAAAAACTGAGAAGCCAGATGCAGCCTAAGGATGTCCCCCATTCCCCTTTCCCAGGGACACCAAATATATACTTCATATAGTCCAGTCAAGGCTTTTATAGATTGGAACATACTCAGTTTTGGGCAGAAATTCCTCATCCTTCCTGACCACTCAGAACCAAAAAATGCTCCCGATTTTGGTTAGTGGTAGCTCAAACCTCAGAGGCCCATTTGCAAATGGACCTAATGCACTGGGTTAAACCATTTCCCCAATCCACAACATCTCTGGGGTATGTCATTATTGCACTCATTCATTCAGATCTGCTTCCAGCCGGAAAGGACTTTGGGGCCATTCATAAGAATCTGGTAAATGAAGCAAGATGGTCTCCTGACCACTCCCCACGCCCACGTTAAGAAGCAAAGGAGAACATAACGGGGGTGGCGTAGAAAGCCCCGTCAGCACCGAGGCTGAAGACCGTAGTCCACTGATTCATGCAGCTGATCCCTGTATCAATTTGGGCCTTTCTGGAAGCACAGATGAAGTCTGTTCCTTCAACTAACCCTTCAGACAAATATTTTTATTATTATTACTACTAATGAAGCAACAGCTGAGATAAAGGGATAGAATTTTTCCCTCTGTCAACTCCACAGTGATCCCAGAAGCCCCTCCCACTGAATGAGGGATCTTCTTTAGCTCGTTTTAATTTATTGATTTAATACATATTTATAAGATGCCTACCATGTGTCTGCACTCATCCGGGCTTTGGGTATGCAAGGGTTAACCAAGCAGTCTTGGCTCCTCACTCCTGGGGTCTTGTCTAGTGGTGTTTGCATTTCATCTTTCCGGGACCCCTCCTCAGCGAAGGGGCTTTGGAGAGGGAGGAAGTGCGTCAGAGTCCAGGCAGGAACATGCGAAGGTTTCCACGGAGGGAAGTTAACCCAGGAATTGCCTCCAGGGACAGGAAGGGCTGAGACCCCGGGCAGGGGATGGTGAAGCAACTCAGCAGCAGCTGCCTGCAGTGACCACTCTATCCCTGGGGCTGGAGGGTAAAGAGTGGAGGCTGAGTCTCCAGAGCCCAGGGACCAGGGTCCCCAGGTGGAAGCCGCAGCTAGGTGTCTCCGGGAAGTCTGGGCTGTGAGAAGGAATTTCTTCTGGAAATCATGGAGAACACTCTGGCTGTGTTCCTGCTTCACCCTTCAGGTTCCCACTGGGCCCCTGGTAGCCAGCTCCTCTTGGAAGCCAGCTTTGATGGGAGTCTGAGATTCCCAGTTGGCCTGGATAAACCCAGGATGGAAAGGAGCAGAGGATCAAGCAATAGATCTGCTTATGAAGAGGTCCTGGCCATGGGAGGAAACCCTCTACAGGACTTTATACGAGAGTCCAGAACAGGAGCTCACTCTGATAGTCAGGAGTATCAACAAAATCCAGTGCCGGGTTCTCCTGGAAAAACAGTCATGGCAATGACCACCACCACCAGAGAATGCCTCCTCTCTGTTGGGTTCTTCTGCAACTAGGAAGAGGCATGAGTGCAGACTCACTCAGGGGAGAGCGCTCTGCAGTTGGGCCCTTTTACAGGTGAAGAAGTGGAGCCTGAGAAGAGAGAATTCACTTGCCCAAGGTCATAGAGTGAGCAAGAGGCAGGACGGCGATCGGAATGCAATCAGTCTGACTCCACATCCTGTGTGCCCCGCGACTCTCCTGGAACCCTCGAGGTTCCTGGAACAAGGGCCTCTCGAGCTAAGCCTGGCCCTGGGCCTGGGGAATCCTTGCTCAGGAAAGGATTCAGGTGGAGGACTCAGGTCAGAGCCTCTTCAGGATGTGCCTCCCATGACCCACACACCAAGTTGCATCTGAACCTCCAGGCCAGGCCCGGCGGGTGCTGGCGAGACCCCTGCCGCGTTGCTGTGGTTGGGTGGGATAAGGTCTAACAATCACCTCTTCCTGGGTCTGGTTTCTACCTGCAAGAACTCTCGCTGTTGCCCTGGGGTGTCTACCGGGGTCCTGGCAGCAGCTCTTCCTGTTGCTAGAACTCTGATTGACCCCCTCCTTGCAAACTGGGAAGTAGCTGAGAGAAGGCAGAGAACATCCAACCTCAACAGATCAGCTACTTCTTTGAGGGCATGTCTCCCGGTCAGCCCTACCTCAGTCTCCAGTAATTCCTATATGCCAGTTTTGAGCGGAGTCTTCTTGAGAAAGTCCAAATGTCAAAAGAAGGGAAGTTAAACCAAGGTGCAGCTGGCAGCCTGTGCCACTGAGTGGGTGAGGCGGCCGGCATTCCTACTTCCTAAGAGTCAGGCCCCGTATGTTACAATGTTCGCAGCCCGGGACTCTGGCTTTATCTCTCCCTAATCTCTGTTTAATTGCTGTGGTCAATTTACCCTGCACTTAATAACCCACAGCTTGGTATATTGTTTAATATGGTTGACACACACTTTGCTTTAAATGTCAGCACTGGCTGGGCCTGGGGACTTGGCAGGCTCCCCGGGAGAGATGGCAGAGGAGCCGCGTCATCTGCTCAGCGTCTGGGTTGCTGGTATGTTGGCTGCAACTTTTCTTGGCTCGAAGGCTCAGCCACTGCCCAGTGCTGAGCTATTGGACAGGAATTGCCATCTCCTGCCTGGAGCAGAGGCCCATTCAGTCCTGATCCGCTGTCCTCTTGCTGCCCCTGCAGAGGGGCCCACAGAGAAGAGGTGTTTGTTAGACGGGCACCAGCAGCTCAGGAAGGGTGTGGAAAGTGTGCGGAGTCCAGGCCCCAACTGCAGTCCTGTGGCCTCGGCGTGGGCTGGTCCTGGATGTGTGTTTGTGACCAGGACCCTTGGGGTGGCGGTTGGGTAAATATCACCCTCTGGTTGAGGGATCGTGCCTCCCATCGAGGAGGACAGCTGTGCCGTGAGGCTGCCCACCACCGCCTGTGTTAGACGCAACCAGCAAACTGGCCATTTTCCCACCCAGCTTCCATTCCTTCTGCTTCTGAGGGACTCAGCCATCCAGGTAGATGGCTTTCAGGTGGCCTCCCAGCTCCTCGTGACTACCCGCCACGACTCTCTGTGGGAACTGCCCTCCTATCCACAGGGCAACGGTGCCCAGAGGTATTGGAGGCACTGGGTACCCTGTTTTCCTGGGAGGACCTTTGACCCACGCTGGACTAATCAACTTCTCTGTCCTGGAGGGTAGAATTTCAAGATGGCAAGATGGCACAGAGGTGACTTTGGTGCCCAGAATGGTGACTCATAGACTTGGGACCCGTTGTGTGCCCCGGGGGCAGAGGAGGCTAGCTCCCGGAGAGGGGAAGAACGAGGGGGTGTACAGAGTTGCACAGGCAGGAGGAACGGAAAGAGCTATTCCGGAAGGTTCTCTACTTCCTGTTTCCAGTCTTTCCCAAAGAAAAAGCATTCTCCTTCCTTTGGCTTCTCTGAGACACTGAAACCTCGAGATAATGCCGTCTTTTAACGTAGCATTGGGGTTGGATCTGACACTTTCATTCGAGAGCTTTACCTCGAGCCCTGGAGTCTTGCTCTGCTCAGAGTCAGCCAGAACTGAAGGTTGATCCTAGCAGTAAGTCAAATCAGGTGTGTGAATGTTTGGGAAATGCAAACTTCTTGGGTAGGAAGGAGTCTGTGGGGGGACACACTGATGTGGAGGGGGCTTGGTTCCTAGGGCGGTTGCATCCATAGCGTCCACTGAACCCCTCACCTGGCTCGGATCCCCTTCCACCCTTGACATTTGGGGTATAACTGGAGTCTGACGTCTGCACCTACAGCTGGGGTGTAGGGAGTTGCTCCAGTCTCTGGTCCCACTCTCCAGGTGATAAAATTTCTTTCCTTCCAGGCTGTTTTGGAAATGTAGGCTTATCCTCGATCCCTGAGAGTCAGTGGGAGCATCTTCTCCACTGACACTTTTTCCTTGAAGCTGTGTCCTGGGGATCACCTGGGAGATACTGGGGTGCTGTCAGCTGAAGTCCCCATAGGGAGGAAACGTCTCCTTTAGACACAGTAACCATGGTGTCTAGGTCTGGGGTACTTTTAGAAGCCTGTGAAAATGTCTTAATGTTAATTTCTTTTCATATCAGAAAAATAAAAGAATATAATATAAATATAATACCTGCATAATAACAAATCTAGTCTGGATTCTATTTGTCATTTTATCAGCATTGTTGACAATTATGTTTTAATTATTATTATTTTTAGTGGAGGAAGGGGCCCACAAGAGAAAAGGTGTTGAAATCCACTAACAACACCAGGTGTGGCCCTGTCTACACCTTCTGGCTCCTAGCATAGATGGCTACACCATCTTCCTAGGAACCCAGCTGTAGCTGAGTACCAAAGCAAGAAGATGTGCCCTGGATTGTCTGAGAGGGTGTTTACAAGGAGGGAGTGCCCCCTGCTTCTCTGGCTCACATTTCCCTGCCCACTGTTGCTGGGTAGGGTTTGGGGTAGTGTGGGGAGGGGGCTGACCCACTGATCTGGCGTCGTTACTTTGGATTGAGTTCAGAGATTCAGCCAGAAACTTGAACCCACAGCAGAAGCTCAGTGTTTTCTGGAGATCTTCCTCAGCTTTGAGGGACCAGCAGCCCAGAGGTGTGAATGGGAGCTCTGGCCAGCCAGCAGGCACTTGAACCCCACTGTGACCTCTGGCAGGCAGGAAGGAGGCTGTAACCTCCCTCTGCTCCTTCCCAGGGACTGCAGAACCTCGTGGGAGCCCCCCAAGTTTATCTCAGGCATTACCTTACCACTGAGTGGCCTCAGCAGCCCACCAGGGAGGACGCTCTCACGTGCACCATTTTATAGACCTGGAAACTAAAGTTCAAGGTGTGGCCAGCTTCTGAGAGCTAGTAAGTGGCAAGGCCAGGATTTTAACTTGGGTCCTGCCGATATCCCAGCTTGTAAATCCTCCTGCTCTTCCCCCTGACCTAAGAGCTGGTCAGAGGGGAAGGGGCAGCCTAGGGGTGCTGTTTCCAAGGGGAGATACAGAAGTGGTATCCTGGCCACATAAAAGGCCACTTTTGGGTGATATACAAAATAAACTTAAAAATACCACATGTGGGCTTATAAGCAAACATATACAGTTTGCACACCAGTCCTGTGATTTCCTGAGCAATCCTGCTAGAGTAAGGTGTGTAAGTTTCCCCAAGTGAGTTGATTTAAAGAAAAGTATAGAATCATTAAAGGTACAGCTGGCACCTGGGCAGAGCAAAACAAACAAAACCCCAGCTTTTATAAGCTGAGGGGGCAGCTCGGTAACTCTTGACTCAGTCTTTGGCTCTGAGTTATTTTATGACCCATGCATCCTGAGCAGGCCTTTCCCGCTCTCTGACTCAGTTTGCTCATCTCTAGAATGGGAGGGTGGCTGGAAAGAGTCAAAGGGGGGGTGCCTACCATGGTGCTTGTCAAGCTCCATGCAGGTAGCTGGTGGAGGTGGCAGGGAGGCCCCCAGGCCGGGGTTTCTTGCTGTAAGCTCTTGGGCAGGGAGTGGAGAGGCATTTTTGGACAGGGAAGACTGCAGAGGGATTGGACTTGGAACTTGGAGTTCTCTGTGCTCAATTTGGCTGGGGACCCGCCCTAGACTGCTGGGCTTCCCAAGTAACATGATACAAATCCGTTTAATTGAACATGACTCCTAATTGCCAAAATTACCTGTAACACTAGCCTTTTCCACAGCTGTGCCCTCTCTGGGGCTGGTGCCAGTTCTCCGGGGATCACTGGGTCCCAGGATGCCCGGCCCTGATGGGGTGGGCTGTCGGCAGGCCTGAGAGCTCAGCGCAAGGCCTTGGAGAGGTGGCGAGGGGCCAGACCTGGGAACCCCGCCTCGGGTGCCAAGACCTCGCAACCTGCTCTCCCCAGAATGGTGGGGCCCCCCACCCCTGCCCCAGTCAGCCCAGACTCCTCCCCCAGTCTTTTCTGATTTAAAATACTGGAGAAATCTTACGTTTCTTGAAATCACCTTACATCCTGGAAGTCAGGGTCCATGCCCAGTGTTCCTGTTACGATCTCCTCCAGCCACAGGATTCTGGATGCTCGGGAAATGGGACCGTGGCATCGGTGAGCATTTCTAGTGACCAGCGGAGACAAGGGCATGGAGTCAATCCCGAGAAAGCCATGACTATCCTGGGTCACATATTTTTTTTCTTCAAATGACCTTATCTTCATTCAATAACATGAGATGGTCAAAAGAGAGAAAAGATAGCTCAGATTCGCCAGTTATCAGAAAAATGCAACAAATAAAACTACATATATTCATGCACCCATATCAGATTGCAAGTGGTTTTAAAGTTTAATAATTTCAATATTGTACAAAGTGGAGAAATGGATTTTCTTTCTTTCCTTCCTTCCTTCTCCCTCCCTCCCTCCCTCCTTCCTTCCTTCCTTCTTTCCTTCCTGTGGTGCTGGTTATTGAACTGTGGACTTTCCACATGCTAGGAGATGCTCTATCACTGGTCTACATCCCTTGTCTCTGGACTTTTTCTTTTTTTTTAACAAGACAGTAATTTGGTTGAGAAACTTTGGGAAGATCGCTAAGATTCAAAATGTGCATGGGCCTGTCCTTTGATCTAGGAATCCACCTGCAGATTTCCACACTAGAAAGCATTTGTGCATGAACCAAGTACGCTTTGCACAAAGATGTTAATGACAGTGTTGTTTAGAAAGTTACTGAAAATAAACAATGAGAGACCACTAATGAATGCATCTTGCTATGGTAGCAATCACATCCCCAGGACTTATTTTGTGCCCCCTGTCCCCTCCGGTCAGCAGGAATTCTCAGTGATGACTAAGGGGTAGAGCTCAATGCTCAGGTTTGGAAAACTCTCTGTCTTACTGTTGGTGAAAAACGCCATGCGTGGGCAGACTCGGTATAAAATAAACTGTATAAAAGAAATGTGAATTTCTCATTTTTCTGTACATGTTCTAGGATCACATCAGTCATGCAGTCATATATGTACACAAAGTAATAATTTCCATTTCACTCTGTTATCCTTCCTAACCCCATACCCCTTCACTCCCCTCTACCTAAAGTAACTCTATTCTTCCCTATAAAAAATAAAAAATTAAATTAAAAAAGTCTTAAAAAAAGAACATTAAAAAAGGATAAAACTCTAGAACAAACCCAGAGCAAAACAATTCATGTTTCCATAGGTACACAGAAAATCAATTTCAATGTATTTCTCCAGGTGCCTGGTTATTTACAGGAAGGGAACCCACCAAACTAACTGCCGCAGTCAGCTCTGGCGAGGGACATGGAGTTGGGGAGGTGGCTACAGGAGATCTTGAGCTTCATGTCAGGTGTTTGAAAGAAATTTTTACAAACGAAAATGTTTTTGTGCTATTTGTGAACTACGTCAACCTGTGGGTGGGATTGGGAGAAGGCGGTCGGGAGGTTTGTTCTATCCTGTCAACTTGTGTGCCTATCTAAATTCTCCAGAATAAAAATGTAAGGATTGAAAAATAACTGGACATTATAGAAGAGAGCACCTCACCGAGATACTGTTCCTTCTAGAAGATCCACAGGACATGCCCACCTCTACCCCAAGGTGGATTCTGGCTGGCTTTGACCGCTCTGCCTCATGGGAAGTATTGACTGAGGGTCTGATTCTCTGAATAAATGAATGAAGGAGTGAATGAGTCCATAGTGGACTGTTTCACTGGAAGGGAGCAGGAACGTGTCCCCTGGTGACCCAGGGGTCACCAGGTGTATCTGGAGGCCCCAGGGGTGCTGTGACCTATGTGGGTTCAGGAGGAAGTGAGGCTCAGACTCTTCCTGCACACTGGAGAGGTGAGTGTTGGGGTGCTAGCTATTTCTGACAGAGAAAGAAACTTTGGAAATGTGAGGCTCCTTTGGAGGAGCCCAAGTGGGTCATTCCCCTGGTAACAGAGGTTGACTTATAGATGATTGAGCCGACTAGAAAGGGACTGGACAGGAAGAGGGGATCCACCATGGCTAGGAGCACACACTGTTCCCCACCACTCTCCACGTGGGCTCGGGCAGATGTGAGTGCCCACCGTGAGGGTCCTTTCCACGGAGGCCTTCCTTGGTCTCAAGTCTTGTCTGACTGTATTCGTTGCTAAGATTTACCATGGTAACAAAAATGCCTTTGCCATTCCTGCCAGATGTTATCAAGGAAAGCCACCTTCCTCAACACCTGGGGTTTGCAAATGGAAATGGTGTGCGTCGTAGTCTGTGTGTACTGGGGGCTGGTTGGGGTGAACTTGGGAGGCAGAAGAGAGGAGCAGAGGAATTATGCAGAAAGGGGAACCCGGGACCTGCAGGCACGTTTTGGGTGTACGCTCAAGGTACAAAGTCCAGTTATAATGCAGCGGAGGTTGGGGTACCAGAGAGACAGCGGTCCTTGATGTGGCCATAATCAACCCCTGATGTCTGGAGTTGAGGAGTGAAGTAAATCTGCTCAGAAACCCCCCCAAGGCCCTGCAGAGGTATCTTTGTCTTCAGCCTCTTTGTGACTGTCATCTGCTGTAAGCGTCTTAACACACGAGGGTTGCACAACTCAGATCAATGACAAACCGAAATCAGCTGTTTTGCAAAAGATGCAGGTTTTCAGGAGGCTGAGGACAGAGATGGAGAACCACCTGGAACGGTCTCAACACTGGTGTTCAAAGAGGACCCGCCTGGCCAAGGTGGCAGAGTTGGCAAGGAAGAAAAAGGAGCATTAATTGGGGTAATGACATGGTACATGCTTCACCAAAAGGTGGGTTAAATATCAAGGTATTGAGAGTTTCTGGAAAAAATGAATGAAATGCTCTGATTTGTACACAAAATGGCCTTTCTAAATAACTTTGCTGTTGAGGTCAAATATGAAGGGAATACTGTTTGCTTATCATATAACTTTATAGGAATTAAATGCTCAGAGCAGGAGTTGTTCTTCATTTGTTCTTAAATAAGCGCATAGTGTCAGTGAGAACCTAGAGGCTGTTCAACATCAGATGAATGTATTTTGAAGTAATTTTACTTTCATATAAAAATATAAATCAAATGCTTTTGCATGATTAACATGTGCTTTTGCACATGGTTTTTAAGAGTAAACTTGAATCTTGTAGGATTTACCTTTGTTTGTGTGTTTAAATGGAGTCACTTCTAATGATCTCCTGGGGTTTCAGAGGGCCTAACTCTGCCCAGGCTGGAAAAAGAATCCAGGAATTTCTCTTAAGGAACTGATATTTAAACAAGCTTTGAAATGTGATTTGTCCAAAGGACAGGGTGAGAGAGAGGCCCATGTGGCAGAGGACACAGCATGGACAAATTCATAGAGGTATGACCTGGGGAGGTGCATGTGAGCTTCAGGAGCGAGTTTGGCATTACAGCATCATTGGGCACAGGCAGCAAATGACTGCGAAAGAAGTTGAAGCCACGGCGTGGAGACAGCTCACAGAAGCCCTTGGGGGCCACTGCGAGAGGTTCAGATTTCATCCTGTAGGCCACAGGCAGAGTTGTCAGCAGGGACATGACAAGATCTGACTCAGCTTCTAGAAACATCACTCCAGGAGGCTTGAGGTGGCCCAACACAAGAGTCTGGAGCTCTCCAACGGTGGCGCAGCAACACTGCACATGACTTACTCTGTGCATTTAAGCATGAACTTCCTGCAATCCTGGGAGGGACAGAGAGGTTCAGGTACCCATCCAAGGTCACACAGCTAGCAAATTCCAGAGCTGGGTTCCAGACTCAGGTGCATGCTCTCAACCGCTGCACCAGGCCAGTCTCTCCTTGGCCCTCTCTGCTCACCATCAGCTGCCTCTTATATTTACCTTCCTCAAAGAAAGGGACTCTCCTCTGTAGGCAGCTACATTTATTAGAAAAGATAACTTTACGTCATTATTTGAAATGAAAAAGCAATGTATTTCCATTACCTATTAAAATAAGAATCTAAATGTTAAAATAACAACATTTGCCCATGAGACACCCAGGGGCACGAACGAGGTCCAGATGAGGAGGTTGTGGGTGGCCAGATAAGGAGAGAGCACTCTGCAGCCCTGACTGCCATGTGGTGGGGGTCCCCGGGGTCCCCTGAGGTCTGTGTCATATGTGGGTCCGTGTCATTTGTGACAGGCTTCACACACCTGGGGGAGGACAGGGAGGTCCAACGTGTGCACCGAAGTTCAAATCCCAAGTCAAGCGCTTTGCAGGGTGGGTTCCCTCTGGGAGGGCGGGGTGGTGTCGGGGGCAGGGGACTTGGTCACTGGCCTCCCCGGTGTGTGGTGCAGAGATTGCTCAGATGAGGACTCGTGGGTCACCATCCTGGGGGTAATGGAAAGTCCCATCAGGAGAGGCCCAGGAGCAGAAAAGAGGCCGGGAAGGCGACTATGCTCGGGCTGTGTGCGTGATCCAAGCGGAGCCTGTAACCTGAGCCCGGGAAGATGACCAGGAACGTGACATCAGGGCCACTTCTGCAGCCTCACCCCGACAGGTGGGTGGGGCATTCATGACCTGACTGGCTCTGTCAGGGGTGAGCCCCGGTAGCCCAGGTCGGCCGCCTTGGCTCTCCCACAGGCCTCTTCCGTTTCCCTCTGGGCCTCTCCGGCTCCAAGTTCGGCACGGCCTCCCTGCCCTCCCGTTGTCTTTTGTTCCTCCGACGGAAAATTGGAAAGCCCGGGCGGATTGCATTTCTCTTTGGGCACATGGACAAGGCAGAGGGAACATCTGGGGCTGGCTGGCAGTCCCAACGCGTGAAGGCTGGGGGTGGGGCGGGGCCGGCGTTTTCTGTCTTTAAAAAAATAAAACGTTTTATCTCCTGGCTAGACATTTCCTTTATTAAAATGAAATTTATAGGTTGAAACGTGAACACGAACACCGAGGAGACAGGAGGTTTAAATCCAAGAAGAGGGAATTCAAAACAAATAAAAAAGGGAAATCCCGAAAAGTCACACTTCCAGAACAAATGCAGACACATTCGTTTCGGTTTATTACCCTCCCCCCGCCATCCCGCTCAAAGAACCCCGCCACCTGTGCGACGCGCCTCAGATTTATTATCAGTTTCCAGGGACCTGCCTCCTGGCCTCTCGGCCCCGCCGCCGCCCGCTCTTAATCAGTCAGGTGCTGAAAGCCATTGGAGATGAGAACTTGGCAGAAGAGACCTTGCTGTGGAGGGGAGCAAGCTCTCAAGCCCCTGAGCGGGGCCATTTGCTGGTCTGCATAATCCCCAAGAGAGGGGTCTGGGAGAAGATCTGATCTGGCATTTTCTGGCATTCCACCAGAAGTCAGTGACAGCTGCGTCTTGTAGTAGCCTTTCTCCTTTCTGTCCTTCACCCATCCCGGTTTACCACGGTTCAGGCCCTACGTTTCAGGGGTAGATCCAAAAGATCAGCAACCAAATGACACCCAGCTGTGGGGGAAGCAGGAGCCGGCTGCTTCCCGAGGTAAGGCCTTTCTTCAGAATAGCCAGGGTGCACTCCGCAAGTGGGCCATTTACTGTTTGATGTGTTCAAAGCTTCACCAAACCTTTGGGCATATTTATACCATTAAAGCAGCCAGCGAAAGAAAACAGCGCAGTGTCGAATTGGGCTCGTGCACTCTGATTAACTTGTTAAGTTAAATTAATTGCATAGGAAACGTGCCCCGTTTGAATTTACAAAATTGCTTCTCATCAAGATAGATGGCTGCTGGGCCAGTCCGGAGTGGGGCATCTGGTGCACACTCTGGCCAGAATTAGACGCAAGTCCAGGGGAACAGGAAGCCATCCCCCTTGGTCCAAGGCCCGTAGTGTTGACTTGCTCCAATTTTGTCAACTCCTGTTAACACTGAGTCCAGGCAGCAGGCCGATTTTCATCACCCAAGCTTTTCTGGTTCTTGGTTTTTATGAGCAAGACACCTGGCAGAAGAACATCAGGGTTTTAGTCTGAAAACTCTATAGATCCAGCCTACATCTTTAGATCCACTGAGGATCTCCTGAGAGTGGGCCCCAAGCCTCCAGGAGCTCATTCCTGTCCATTATTAACAGGTAGGAACAGACAGTTATCATGTCCTTGCTCTGTGCTAGGAGGTCAACCTAATGCTTTTAAGTTGATTATCTTATTAAATCCTTGTGGCTTTATGGCAAAGAGTCTAGTGTTCCCATGTTCCTGATGAGGACAGAGAAGGGACCACAAAGGAGTTAGTAAATGGCAACTCCAGAATTTAAACCCAGGAGAGCCTGGTCCCCGAGCCTGCAATGTTAACCCCACCAGGGTCTCTCAGGCTCCTCAAAGGTACCCCTGAGTCTTCTAGGGTCTCAACCATCCTTTGACATACCAAAGATGACAGTGTTCCATGCCATCCAGGTTGTATACTATTTTACAGCAATAGCACATTATTTTAAAATTGGTATGAACAGAGATTGTCCCCACCCTTCCAGAAAACTGGATTAATTAATTCACCTTATGCCTGGACTATTCTGATGCTCCAAGGAAGTTATTGTTTGTAGCATGTCAGCTTTACCATAGGTTGGTAAAAGTCAGGCAGTTTCCTGGCAGAATGATAGGCATGGACTGCCCAGGTTGGGTTAGATGTGCAGGGTATGGAAGACTGGTCTGGGGAGGAGGCGGTGCCAACTTTCCCTATAAATGGAGAAATTTCTCCAAGAAAGGTGACTTTTCTTCTCTTGCAGTAGATAAATGCCATGATCTGGGAGAGCTTTGTCTGCCAGAGCATTTAGCAGGTTATTCATTAGCAGGCTGATCATTCATTCAGCAGATAGGCATCAGGAACTAGCTAATACCTAGGGGATACTGCAGTGGATAGAAGGGATACTGACTCTTGGGAGTGACTGATCCAGGTGTGGGGAGACAGTTATAGTACCACATGAATAAAGGCATAATTTTGTCATCTATGATGAGGGTGATAGAGGAAGGCAACCCATGTATGACTTTGGGAGCCCTCCATGGTTAGTAAAGTCAGGGGGAGTTGGCTTTACGGTGACTGAACCTGAAGCCTAAGAAGAAATCACCGGAAAAGAGAGAAAGAGGAAAAAGAGTCTTGGCAGAGCCCGTGCAGGGCCAGAGGCCCAGGGAACGTGGCAGATAGAAGGCACTGAAGAAGCTGGCATGACTGTAGTTCGGAGGTGGGTCTGGAGAGATCAGCAGGGGCCACACTAGCTGGGCCATGTTGGCCATACCATTTGCTTTTATCTCCAAAGCAAATGAGAAACAACTAATTGATTCAGCATGCAGATAGGCCAGAGGGTAGATGTGTGTGTGTGTGTGTGTGTGTGTGTGTTTGTGTGTGTGTGTTATGGGGGGCAGTGACATATCCATTTGCGTTTGACAAAGCTCACGGTAGCCCAGCCTCATCTCTTCATGGAGGAACCCCGAGAGAGGGCTGGATGTTTCCAGCATGAAGGCCCAGGGAGTGTGAGACTCAGAGTGCTGTGAACTGACACGGAGCCTAAAAGGAAACCCAAGTGGAAAAACACTCACTAATCTAAGCAGTTTTGAGAGACCTCAGCTTTTAGGCACAAACTCTAGCAGGCTGGGGACATTTAGTGAGGGGTCCTCAGCAGCCTTTGTTAACCAGCGGTAGCAGAAGTTCATGCCAATGACCCAGGGCCAGCCAGAAAAGATACAATCGTACTGAATATTATTCGTTTTAGATAATACCGAACAGCATAGCACATTGCAAATACATTCCCCCACAAAATAGTTAGAGTGAAAGAAGCCATCGGTGGTAGAGGGACACGTCCCATGGTTGCTAAACCATGTTTCATAATGACACGGCTTCTGAGCATGGTGGAGAGCAAACCTGACTGCACTGGGGACATTCTCAGCTTGAGAGATTTTTAACCGGCAATGGGAAGTGGGGTGCTCTTGGGTCAAAGACCCAGACGTGCAGCTGTGGCTTTGGAAATGAAGAATGGAAAGAGCTGGAAGAACTTGGAGGCCCAGGAAAGAAAAAGCCTAGGTTGACTCCAACAGATCGTTGGCGGAAATGATGACGTTCAGGGCGTGTCTGGCGCAGACTCAGAAGAGGAAGAGACCTGCACGCACGGGAGAAGGCCAGGTGAACGTGAGGCCAGAGTTTGTGGTCACAAGCCGAGGAGTGTTGGTGGCCACGAGAGCTGGAAGGGGAAGGAAGGGACTCTGTGCTGAAGCCACCCAGCAAGTGTGACCTCACCAACACTGTCATCGCAACCTGTGATCCTAGCTTTAGACTTCTGGCTTCCAAAACTGAGAAGGAATAAATGTGCGTGAAGGCGCAGGAACGGAATCTCTTCTGAGCAATGTTCATTTCGTATTCTACAAATGCCCAAGGTGGCACGTGGCTGCTGCCTTCTCATTCTTGATGTCTCAGACTAAGTGACACCTCCTTGAAGTGACTCCAGGATCCCCCAGCGGCTGTAGGTGAACTCCTGTTAACCTCAAATGCAGCACTTAGTTAAACCTAAATTCTTTCCTTGGTTTGTGTCCTTCTATTTTGTCACCTCTCCTGTCCTTGGATTATGTGCACCGGATGGTCGGGGGGCCATGGAATCCTGCTTCCTGCAGGGCTCACAGCACTCAGTAGGGAACCTGGAACACAGTAGATGTACCATGAATGTTTGTTGAATGAATGAATGACCTTTCAGAATGGAGGTCAGAGTTTGATCCGTGTGAGGGTGTCTAGTCCCCTAGCTTGCCTTGATCAACAGGTATTGACGGCGACTTCAATTCTTATTTTGGATCTTCATAGTCTGTCCCAGTCTGGGTGATTGTTTAATCCTCATTCACTCATTCGATAAATATTTATTTATTCGGGACTTATTATGTGTGAAGCAGTCTGCTGATGATTCCTAATTGGGCTATTTTTTCCCCTGTTGAGTTTCAATTGAGAAAGAAAAAAGCAATTGCAGCATTTTTCAAGGCAAAACAAGTCCTATAACAACCGCAGACCACAAACAAGACAACCTTTCATGAAGCTAATTAGTCCTAAGCCTTAAAAAAATAATAATAATTGCCGATTCTGGAATGGTCTTTGCAGGCTTTTTGAACTGCATCCCAATCAGGAAACTTCAGCCTTTCACCAAGCCAGCTCCCGGAGAACAAGGCTCTCTGGAGTTGTGTGTGGATTGTCTGGGACTCTGATTTGGGGAATTTTCTTCTGATAAAGAAATCTTAAGGACAGTGACAGGCAAGGGAAGCACTTTTATTGCACTCGCCGATGCTTTCAACAGACTTCGCGATCCACGACCAGTCTCCTAATCAGAAGTGTTTCTTTCTGTTTAAAACCCAGAAGGGTAGCTGACATCTTTTATCAAAAAGACAGACAATTCTTATCCCCTGACAATTCCAGATTATGGATCCCAGGAGGCTCTCCTTACACTGGTATTTTATCACTGGAATCACAGTGACTTGCTGTTTATTTTCTGAACCTCCACGTTGTTTTCAAGGTGTTGCCAGCAGGGCCTGGGCTGACGGTGACACGTATTATTGTCACATCGCAAGATCTGAAAGAAAACAGGAGATGAATAAATGCCCGTGTCTTCGTGGGTCTCTCGGCTATTGTGGGCACGGGGCACTGGTATTGGTCGTGCACCGTCTGCCCTGTTTGGTGGGGGACGTTTCCCTTTCCTCCAACAGGGCCAGAGCGCAGGCACGGGGCGTGCTAGGCCGGCCTCCGGGGACAGAGGGTGGAGGTGGCCTCTGGAGAGGGTTCCATCCGTCCAGAGGGAGGCTGAACTCTCATTTCCCCCACGAGGCAGATTATCTTGCAGTGTGGTCCCCGAGGGCTGGGCTCAGCATCAGGTGACTTGGGCTGGGGTCCCGTTGGGGAAGTCTCTGCTTCTCTAGCTGTAAAGCAGGATCGAGACCTTTCCTTCCTCCCTCCTGGGTTATTGAGATGACGCAGGAAGCTCCGCCTTCCCCCTGGTTGGCGCCCCAGGGCGTCCCCCACCCCCACTCCGGGGCAGTCCCTCTGTATCACAGCTTTCCCTAACTTTCCTTTTTTTTTATAAAGAAATTTAAAAAACAAACTTTTTTTTTTTTTTTTTTTTTTTTGGCTGTTGCGGGGATCGAACCCAGGGCCTTTCGCAGGCTAGGCAAGTGTCGTTTTTAGATCTCCTTATCCTAAAATGACATCAGCACACTTAGGCCCATGAATCACATCTGGCCCGCCACCTGTTTTTTGGAAGAAAATGACGTCCGTCCACTTGCTGTGACTCGAGCGTCACCTCTGGCCTGTCGCCTGTTCCTGGAACCCAGCCCCGACGGCTCATCCGCACATCATCAGCGGCTGCTCTGATGCTCGGAGACCCCATCGCAGGGTCCAGGTCGCCTCACACAGGCGCTTTCCGGCCTGGGAGGAACACGTGGACCCCACGGATCGGCTCTTCCTTGAGGGTCCGCTTGAGTTCTCGCCGTTCTTGGTCCTTCATGGTGTGTTAATCGGTGTTCCATGTAGAAAGGTTTTTGTAATTAAATAAATTTGGGAAATCCTAAGTGAAACCAACTTAATCAGGGTTCTTTTTTAATTTTTATTTTTTCTCCAGCGGCAGGACTTCTCAGGAGCCTTCACATGCTGGTGTGCAGTTCCTCAGACGCCTCACGCAGCTGGACCACAGGGTGGAGGAGTGGACTCCGCCCACCTAACTGTCCCTGTTCTGGGCGATGTCATTGGCTGACGCACTTAGGAATACGTAACATTTTTATCTCAAAATTTGATTTTCAGCCTGGAATTCTCTCTTGGGCACCGGGTACTACCCTCTCTTTACAATTCTCTGACAGACGCCTCAAACCCAATATGCTTCAAATCCACCTGCTCCTCTTC
The DNA here is from genome assembly GCF_902686445.1 of Sciurus carolinensis. Lineage (NCBI taxonomy): Eukaryota > Metazoa > Chordata > Mammalia > Rodentia > Sciuridae > Sciurus > Sciurus carolinensis. The sequence goes on along the minus strand of NC_062228.1, from coordinate 29,349,839 downwards.
CCTCTTTATCCCTTATAGAAAGTGACAAGACTTCATCAGTTGCTGGGATCAAAACCCTAGGGCTTGGGCTGGGGTTGTGGCTCAGTGGCAGAGTGCTTGCCTGGCGTAGGTGAGGGGCTGCGTTTGATCCTCAGCACCATGTATAAATAAATAAATAAAATAAAGTGTCATCAACAACTAAAAAATACACACATGTATATACATTTTAATTTAAAAAAGCCCTAGGGCTCATCTTGGCTCCCTCTTGCCCTGTCTCTAATCACTGTACTCCGTCCAATCCATCAGCACGTCTGTCTTTTCTGCTGTGTATACAACCCCTTCTTACCATCCACCTGGTGCTGACCCTCTCCAAGCCACACAGACCTCTTGCCTGGATCCTGCAGCAGCTTCCAAATGGGGCTCCCTACTTGTGCTCCTGAGCCCTGTGGTTCATCTTTGGCACAGCGGACGGGGTGATATTTCTGAAACTCAAATCCAGTCACATCTTTCTCTGTACGTTCATCAATCTGTTGGTCAGCTTTTTGTCATTTTGTGACTAAAATACCTGACAAGAACAACTTAGAGGAGAGGAAGTTTATTTTGGGTCACAGTTTTGGAGGCCCAGTCCACGGTTGACTGACTCCATTGCTCTGGGCCCAAGATGAGGCAGAACATTATGGTGAAAGGACATGGTGGAGGAGTGGGTTCCCTTTAGGGTGGCCAGGAAGCAGAGAGAGGGAAGGGAGGAGAGGGGGAAGGGGCTGCAGGGAAGAGAAATCCTTTTAGGGCTTATCTCCTAGCGACCCCCTCCCTCCAACCATGGCCTACAGTCACCATAACTTCATCCATTCAAACAAGGATGGTTTGATCAGGTTATAGTTCCATAATTTAATCATGTCACCTCTAAATATCCCTGCATTAACACGGCAGCTTTTAGAGAACACCGCATATTCAAACCATCACAGTCAGCTTTCTGTTGCTGTGACAAAATGCCTGACAAAATGAACTACAGAAGGAGAGATTTATTTTGGCTCTGTTGCTTCTGACTTGGGTGAGGCTGAACATCATGGCAGAAGGACCTGGCAGTGAAAAGCTACTTACTCTGTGGCAGTCAGAAAAGAGGGTGAGAGAAAGAGAGAGAGGGAGAGAAAGGAAGGAAAGGAACAAGATATCCCTCAAGGACACATCCTCTGTGACTCACTTCCTCCAACCAGGTCCCACCTCCTAGTTTCCACCACCTCCCAATAGCGCCACCAGCTGGGGCCAAGCCTTTAACATGCCTGTCTGTGGGGAAAATTCTAGAATCAAACTATAGCACTCTGGCTGAAAACAAGTTCAGGAAAATATTTCTATTCCAACCAGAGTAGAAACCAACTTCCTGGGAGCTTTCTAGACCCTGACTCTTCCGCCTCCTCACTGGCCTACTCTGCCCCTCAGATCCGCGGACGCGGGGCCTTTTGCACATGCTCATTCTCTCCCCTTGGGAAGTTCACAGTCATTCCATCCTCCCTCCCTCGACCCCCTCTTTTCAAGGACTCTTCATGATCATTTATATCTCAACTTCATAAATCCTCGGGGATGTCCTTGCTGACCAGCCTGGGACACCCAATTTCTTTGCAGGAACTCATTCTACTTCATCATCCTTGTGACTCTTATTGGAACCTGAGGTCATCTTTTCGTGTGTTGTCCTCGTGCTTGTGTGCGTCTCCCCCACTGAGTGGAGGCCTCCTGAGGGGAAGGCCAGGCCTTCTTCACTCCCAGGCAAGGGGAGCCTGCTGTGCCAGTGCACGAGGCCTGTTTGCCGACGGCCACCGTTGACAGGCCAGCTTGTAGCCTCCTCTGTCCACAAGCTCCCTGGGTCCTTGCCCTCCATGTCATTGTTGCAATCACAGTGGCAGCACTTGACAATCCCAGAGGACGGCTTGTCAGGAACTTGCTAAGTGCCTTTTCTTAATTGTGTCTTATGCAAGTTTTCCAATTAACCGCAGAGCCTATGAGCAGGTACTATTTTTATTCCTATTTCACAGGTGAGGAAGCCAAGCCTCTTAGTCCATCGAGGCTGCTGTAACAAAAGACCACCTTATGGGTAAACCATTGCTTTCTCACAGTCCTGGGGTCTGCAAAGTGCCAGCTCCAGGTAGCAGGAGATTGGCTGGCGGTGGAGACCAGCTTCCTGGCCCATAGAGGGCTGTCTTCTCCCTGTGGCCTCATGTGGTTGAAGGGAAGAGGGAGTTCCCTGGAGTTTCTCCCTCTTTTTTATGAGTCCTAACTTATTGCAATTATTATTAGTAGCAGTACTGGGGATTCAGCCCAGGGGTGCTTTATTACTGAGCTACATCTTCAGCCCTTTTTATTTTGAGTCAGGGTCTAAGTTGCTTAGGGTCTCGCTAAGTTACTGAGTCTGGCCTTGAACTTGAGATCCTCTTGCCTCAGACTCCTGAGCTGCTGGGATTACAGGCATGCATCACTGCTTCTGGTTGCAATTATTGTTTTGATAGGCAATGTTTTGGAACAAGAATGTCCCTCCAAAGCTTATGTATTGCACACCTGGTCCTAATGCAGCGGCTTCCAGAGGAGAGGCTTTTAGGACGTGGTTGGACATGAGGGCTCTGACCACATCATGGATTAATCCTTTAGGAGGTGAGTGGACTGCTGGGAGCTGGGACCTATTGGAGGAAGTAGGTCCCTTGAGCACGTGCCCTGGAAGCATTTAATTTTCCCCAGTCTCTCCCTCCCCTCTCTTTCTTTCTCTCTTTCTCTCTCTGCTCCCCAGCTGCCATGACCTGAGAAGATTCTCTTCCCCACAACCTTCTGCCATCTTCTACCTCACCTCAGGCCCCAAAGGAGCCAGATGACCATGGGCTGAAGTCTCAGAAATAATGATTCAAAATAAAAATTTCATCTTCTAAGTATTTCTTGTCCAGTATTTTGGTCATAGTGACAAAAAGTTAACACAGACAAAAAATGCCATATTTGGCAAGAAAGAACACCTTCAAATTGGCTCGTAAGTCCTTTGGAAATGACTCTGGGGTCTCTTTCAAAGGGGCCCTCATTCCATTCGGAAGGGCTCCACCTTCTTGGCCTCATCTTCCCAAAGCTCTGTCTCCTTGTTCCAGCGTACTGAGGGGTTAGGACTCCAACACGAGAATTTTAGGGGGAGACTGCCATTCAGCCCACTACCCTGAGGCTCTGGGGGGCCCAGTTGCTTGTCCACAGTTGGACACCTGGTACAGGACAGGGCCTAAACATCTACTGGGTCTGATTGCAGATCCATGACTGGGCAGCTCTGGTCTCTGGCTATGATGTAGCTTGGCACTTGAGCCTCTGGGAGTCAGGCTTACGGGGGCCCGGAGGTCTCAGGCCAGACTCGTCTCTCTCTGCGGCTTCTGATCTGAGCGGCTGCTGTTCTCTCTCTTGTGCACCCACTTTGGAATATTACTTAATTGGGTTGCAAACCTCATTCTCATCGGAAAGAAGCAAGTGTGCTTTTTATAGCCTCTTACCTTTCCTAAAAAGTGGCTCTGCCCTCTCTATTAATAGGTGAGCTAATATTTGTAAGGCACTTACGACAGCTCCTGGCTCACAGCAAGTACTCCATGATTTTCTTGTTCTATAGTTCAACTCGGCCGGAAGGCTTTCTCCTTGAGCAAAAGGAGGAGGCTGAGTGACGGAGTCAGCCTTTCTTCACGCTCTCTCAAGAAGAGACAACGAGCTGATTACAGGTGGCACCTGTGCTGACATTAAGTAACTTTGACTCAGGGGCATCCTCCTCCCTCAGAGAGAGTTTGGCCCAGTCTTTAACACCTCTCTGACACCTGCTTATCTCCCCTTTTAGCCGAGAGAGTTCCTGGAACTAACCTAAGGCTCAAGGCCTCTGGCGGGCAACAGTATCTCAGGCATGTAAGAACATTGCTTTACCCAAGATTTTCACACCTAACAGCACACACCAGCAATACGTGAATGCTATCATGTGCATTTAAATAGCCATGGTTTTCACTATTATAGTGAGCTTTTATTTATGGCAAATGATACTGCCTTCCAAGTATCATCATGTCATGATATTTTCTTTCCAAGTAAGTTTATTTAGGTTAAAAATTAGTTTAAAGCACACATGTATCCCATGACCCCCCAATGCCACTCCTAGGTTAGGTACGCGAGTGGAAGCAGGTCCACACACAGACTTACATGCCCATGCTCACAGAGGTGTTACAAGGTCCCCATATCGGAACCCCTGAACGTCCATCCACAGGTGGATAAAGAAAGGGTGGCATAACAATGGAGAACTGTTAGAAAAGAGGAATGGAATACTAAGGTGCACAAGGATATGGACGACTTTCAAACTCAGGTCAATTGAGAGAAATCAGGAGCGATGACTGTGTGCTCAGGGACTTGACTGACAGAATGCAGAAAAGGCAAGTTGGAGCCACAGTCAATAGGTGGCCAGAGCCTGGGACAAGGCCAGAGGATTGTGGCAGAAAGCCAAAAGTTCTTTTGGAGGATGATGGAAAAGACCTGTATCTTGATGGCAGAGATAATTACAGGTTGACATGAATTTCTCTAAACTCAGGGCCCTGCACACTTAAAATTGGTATATTTTGCCAGGCATGGTGTGAAATCTCAGCAACTTGGGAGGCTGAGGCAGGAGGATCTGAGTTCAAAGCCAGCCTCAGCAACTTAGCAAGGCCCTAAGCAAGTCAGCGAGACCCTGTCCCTAAATAGAAAATTTTAAAAAAGGACCGGGGATGTGGCTCAGTGGTTAAGCACCCCCTGGGTTCAATCCCTGGTACCTGAAAAAACAATTGCTACATTTTCTTGCCTGTAAAGTATAACTCAATTAAGTTGATTAAGAATTTATAGGGAAAATATAAAAACAAAATAGGTGTTGAATGCAAGGCCAAAATCTGTGATGGTACTAAAGAAATGACCATGGTGTAGACTGTGCCCTGGAGACCCACACCCCCCAGCAGGGCACTGACCTTACTCTCTTGTTTTTCTCTGGTTATTACATTTTTTTATTAGCAAACTTTTCTCCTCCTCCTTCTCCTCCTCCTCCTCCTCCTCTTCTTCCTCCTTCTCCTTCTCCTCCTCCTCCTCCTCCTCCTCCTTCTCCTTCTCCTCCTCCTCCTCCTCCTTCTCCTCCTCCTCCTCCTCCTTCTTCTTCTTCTTCTTCAGGTGGGGTCTGTGTTGCCCAGGTTGGCCTGAATCTCTTGAGCTCAAGGGATCCTCCTGGGATCCTCCTACCTCAGCCTCCCTAGTGGTGGGCACTCCAGGACTTACTGTTCATCTTAACTTAGCCTTGACTTTGAGGCCACCACCTTTTTCTTCTCTGGATTCTCTATTTCATATCTTGCTTCAAACTAGGAAGGGTTATTCCCCACCTGAAGACTCTGAAAAGTATTATATCATTCTCTATTACTTCTTTATTTTAAAAAATACAACTTTGAAATTATTTTCTAATTCTTGTAAAATACATACACCATCAACTTTACTCTCTTTGTCGTTCTTGGGTATACAGTTTAGTGGCATTAAATACATTCACATTGGTGGGCAGCCATCTCTGCCCTCCATCTCCAGAACCTTTACAGCTTGCAAAACTGAAACTCTGTTCCCATTAAGTAATAATTTCCCAAACCCTCTCCCGAGCAGCATGCGTGTGTCCTGCGTGGGGCCGTCTCTCAGGCCTCCTGATCTGCCCTTTGCCGGCTCCACACTCTGTTGCTCTGTAGCTTGGGCCTGGCAGCCTGCAGCTCCCTGAGGCTCCCTGGAACTCTCAAGTCTCTCCCTTGTCAGGTGTGGGAGGGGCAAGGAGCTGACAGTGCAGGTGTCTCAGCCTGGGGGCAGGTGGGGGAAGCCGGCGGCCACTCTCGTCAATTTGCACAGACCCCATCTCCGGCTGCCACCCTGGGGTTTTTGGAGATTAGTCGGTTGCTTTCTCTGAAGGCTTTGGTGGGAGATAGGGTGCTCTGGGATAGTTTGAGTTTCTCTGCCTGCGGTGGAACTTTGCCATAACCCAGTTGATTGTGCGGCAGGATTCAAGATAAGGCAAGTTAATCTTGGTCCCCCTCCAAGGACATTTAGTACTGACATTCAAAACAGAATCCTCTCAAAGTTCGTTAGTCCTGCTCAGCAGCCCCCCCGCCGCCCCTTGGGGCAGTTGTAGAGAGTCCCTCTGTCTTCTCACAGAAGGAGGAGCACACAGCATGGCTGGAGCCACCTCTGCCCACACCTGAGAAGGTTGTGGCCTGGCACCCAGGGAACAGGGCAGGCCCAGCAGGGCAGGCTGGTGGGTGGGTCTCTGGCCCACAGATTTTCCGTGACCGTCCACAGGCCTGGTGTACCACAGGGTCTGGGCCCTGGAGGGGTCTTGGGGCCAGAGGTGTGGGCAGAGTGGGAAGGGCTGAGGTTTCCACAAAGCTCTTGTCATCCGATGTCAGATGAGTCAGGCCACCGGAGCTCCCTCTAGGCTTCTGGGAAGAGGCAGGAGAGATAAGTCGGGCCCAGATGGAGCAGAGATAAGCCGGGGACCTGTTAGAGAACCATGGCATCTTCCTCTGCCCCCCTGCGGGCTGCCAAGCCACAGGGAGGCCACCTGGGGAGCCTGGCAGTTTGGCAGAGGCCCTGTGGGCCAGTGTGTCAGAGGGGGACCTGCAGTTCAAGAAGTGTGTTGGGACTGTGGGCAGGCAGTCCTGGGAGGGCGGCTGGCGGAGCCGGCCCGACGGTCAGCGTTTCCCAAGGCGCTTTCCAGGTTCCCTGGCTCCTCCGGTTTCTACCTTGGCTCTTACATACACACACTCCCACGCAGGCCTATGTGGCCCAACCACATTTCTCACACAAATTTAGCTCTTAACGAGCAATCCTATATCTGTCATGCAGTAGTGATGGTGGCAGGGAGTACTTAGGACATGGCAGGCACCACTGGAGCCATCTAGAATGTATCCACCTAGTCAACCTCATCCGCTGAGGTGGTTCCACGCTGCGACTTCTTCCCACTTAACACAGGAGGTACAGAGAGCTCAAGTTCCCTGCCCCGAGTCACAGGGACTGAAACCCAATTGGTCTGGCTGTGGGCCTGTAACAGGCTGTCTCTCCATAATGGGTCAAATAGGGGCTCATGTGAACATTTTCCTCAAGTCATATTAATAGATTCCAAATTGAATATATATTATTTGATCACACATATATGTGTATGTACGTGTATATATACACAGACACATGTATGTGTAGAAGTGCCCATCTGTCTGCCACCTGATTCTTTCTGCAAACCTTTTGTGGACCCCCATTGAGGCACTGCTGGGCCCAGGAGATTCAGTGTGGGCACCCAGACCATGCCAGCTCCAACAAATTCCTTCTCCTGGACGGTGAGACCACTGAGACCACCCCCTCCCGACACCTTTAATTTGTGTTTAAACCCAGGTGCCGCCTGCAAGCCCAGGCGGGATTTGGCGTGACCCCATTGGGTCGGAGGTGGGCAGGAGAGAACTCCGCAGATCCCAGTGGGGTGCTGCCCAGGGTTTGGGATGCACAATCCCTCAGTTCTGTTGTGATCCCTTTCCTGTGGTCTGCCTATCCGTCAAGCACCTTGTCCTGGTTCCTCCAGAGGGCTTCTTCATCAAGTCAGAAAAAAGCAAGTTCAAGGTCGGCTTCGGAGACCCCCCCCCCCCACATGGCGTGGAGAGCGTGACCCTCAGCACCAGGCATAGAGATTTACAGCCTGTTTTGTGGTTTCAATTAGAAGTTACGACATCGTCTGCACTGCCGCAACAGCCGGGGACAACTTGGGGGAGAACTGGACAGTCTTTGGGAAAACCTGGGGTGCATTCCAATTCCTTAGCCTTCAACCCCATTGAGAGTGGGGTTTGAAAGGAGGCTTTGTCTTCTTCTGCAAGTAGCAGGTCAGATGGAAAAAGCAGGGGCCTCTCCTTCAAGTCCTGGCTGGTGGCTACCCACCTGTCCACCAGGCTGGGCATCAGGCCCTGAGTGCTTGCAAGCCTCACAAAAATGACCCAACACTCCACCCTCTGCTGTGTAGAGTTATAATCTTTTGAGCAGGTGGCTCTGGGTCAGAGGCTACTGCTGCTCCCCACCAGCTGGAGGCCTGGGCTGCTCACTGAGCCTTGCAGCGGCTCGGTTTCCTCATCTGTAGAGTGGGCCCAGTGAGACTTACTTTGAGTGTTGCTGGGAGCAGGGGACAAGAGGTTATGAAGAGTTTGGCCCCTCGGAGCTCCCTAAGGAAAGTTTGATGCTGCTGGGGACAGTGAGGCCAGGGTGGGCGCCTGTTGGTTTGTTTTTCAGTCTAATGTCAGGGAGCCCCTTCTGTGGACTAGGCTCCGTGTTGCATGGCCACTGAGATCTAGCCTTCACAGACCCAAATGCCTGTTTCCCCTGACTCAGGATGGCTCGTGTTTAAGTCTCTTGAAGCCTGACTCTCCTAACCCTTAGTGCCGAGGGTCAGAACTCTTGAAAAATCAGACGAGTGTGCAAAATTTGCAGATAATTTTGGGGCGGGAAGTTCAACCATGGGGTCCATTCCCCTTTTCGTGCCAGGCTAAAAACCCCTAAAGATAGATGGAGTGTGAAAGGGACAGGTGCCCTCAGTAGATTATGTGCATTCTGCTGTCCCCGTTGCAGCCCTCGGGACACTTACCAATGGGTGTGAAGTGACCCCTTTGAGCTTTCCTTAATTACACTGACTGCCTTGACTTGTAACCTGGCTCAATATCATTTTTCTTCTCTCTTTCTGTTTCTTGGCTCAAAAAGCCAGCACTTCACCAAACCTACCTGACCGTACCTCTTTGTGAATTTTAAATTTCACCTGCACATGGAATTCAATGACAGAGGCCAGGAGAGTACAGGCGAGCCGTTGTCCAGGCCAGTGTGCTTGCTTGTGCCCAACACTGAGGTCCCCTCTTCTCAGGGCACAGCTCCTACTGCTGTGGGTGAGCTCCCTCTGCACCTCTGTCACATTTTAAATTTTCATTTCAAAGTTTTCCTCCCTAGCTCTGCCCTGAGGCATTGGCCTGACTGATGTGGGAGGGTGAGAATTTTCCTGAAATCCGTGACCACCCAGGAGTTTCCGAACAGACTGTGCCTCTTATCTGCTCTCCCCGTCACTGCCCTGATGAGTCTTTGGGTGACGCCCTGCTACTGGGCATCTTGTACCCAGAAGTGAGCTTCCCGGCCCTGGGCTGCCCTCAGCAGACTGCTCTGTTCAGCTTTATCTCTGATCAGGTGCCACGGGCAGATGAGGCTGATAATACCTGCTGTGTTTTGCAATTATGGACATGATCAAGACAAGGCAGGAGAAAGGTGTGGAGCGACCTTGAACCAGCTCTCGGGACACGGGTGAGGCCAGACAACCCATTCTTCTTGTTGGACATGTTGGATCTCCACGAGTCGTCTGGCCGGTCCTGTCAGGTACCATGCTAACAGCATTCTTGGCAGTGACGGTCCTTGGGGTGCTCCTCAGACCCCTTGGAACGAAGCCCTGCCGAGAGCAGCCCAGCGGGTGATGATGGCTGGTAGCGATGGTCCTCAGATGCCACCCCCGACCTTCCCCAGGTTGCAGAACTTCCCGCAGGGAAGAGAACCTGCGCTTCCCCTCCTGGCAGTTCCTCCTGCCAGGAAACCTGGGCTCGGTTGACGGGTTCGCCTTTGCTTTTGCGCCCCCCTCCCCCGCCCCAACAGAGTTTCTCAAAGCTACACTCTGGGTGTCCGTCCAATTCATCTCTGGGACCCCAGAGCCTGGCATCCTGCCCATTGCATTCTCGGCTCGTGACAAATGCTGAATGAATGAATTGGAGGAGTGGACACACCCTCGTGCCCGCAGGGGCTGACCGCTCACTTCATAAGTTCACGTTCCCTCTCGTCACCTCCCTGCCAGGCCTAAGGATGAGTGGTCATCTGTAAGCTGAAACTGACCGGTTTGATCCCTGGGTGGGGGACGGCTGTTGCTGTGGGTGGGGACTCGAGGCTGTAGATGTCTTCAGAAAGCTCTTCTGGCGTCAGCCAGCCCTTCCTCAGACTCGGAGGGGCTGTGGTGTGGGTGGGTGGTGGGCTGCGGGTAAGGAGATGAACTCTTCAGAGTCATGTCACAAGTTCAGCCAGTGGAGTATTTCCAATACTTGGAGGGGGAAGTGGGGAGGAGATAGAAAATAATAGGCATACATGTATGCTTATGTCTCTACGGACCCATATAAATTGTGTTTAAAATGCATGGCTCTTTTCTGAACATTTAATTGATACCGTTAGTCTACTGGTCAAAATCTCTACAGGAAATAGAGTTCAATCCTTAAGTTCTAGAGGTTCAGAGGAAGGGCTTAGTGGGCTGGGAACAGTGGCGCACGCTTGTAATCCCAGCTGCTTGGGAAGCTGAGGCAGGCGGATCATAAGTTCTAAGCCAGCCTGGGCAACTTAGTGAGACCCTGCCTCAAAATAAAAAGTAAAAAGGGTTGGGGCTGTGACTCAGTGACAGGGCACCCCTGGGTTTGATCCCCAGCAACAAAATAAATAAATGAAAATAAAATTTAAAAAGGGTTGGGGAAGTAGTAAAACACCTATGAGTTTGATTCCCAGTAATGGTTAAAAAAATTTTTAAAATTGCAACTAAAAGGGTTGGAGAGATAGCTCAGTTGGTAGAGTGCTTGCCTTATAAGCACAAGGCCCTGGGTTCAATCCCCAGCATCCAAAAAAAAAAAAAAAAAATTGCAACTAAAGAAGGACTTAGTTTCATAGATACTAAGAGCACATCCGGGGACGACTGAACCCAGGAACTAGCAACAGTGGGATGTTGTTTCCACCTCTAGGTCTGGAAGGGCAGGGACAGAGGGTCCCATCAGAGCTCTAGAAGGGTGGGGACCATGGAGGAGCACTGTGCACCATGGAGGAGCACTGTGCCTTGGAGGGGCACGACCACTGCCAGAAAACACGACCCAAGGTAAGGAGAGACACTTCTCCATCTTCTGTTAGGGCCTCCTGCTGGTGAGTTGGGAGCCAGAAACATGGAAGCCCAGATCTGCTGTCTATGGGGTCAGTCTCGTGGGTCACAGGGCAGGGCAGAGGAGGGAGAGGAATGGACATGTGGTGTGGGGAATGTGGGGTAACAGCACAGTTGGGGAGACAAGGGAGATGTCGTGTGCCCTGGAACTGAAGTCTTCCAGGGCCGTGTGAGCGATACTGCTGGCTGGTGTTTTACGTGGCTCACCTAGGAGTCAACAGTAGCACACCGTAGGTGCCACATTATTCCTTTACCCAATATCAATTAAACCTAATAAATGGATTATTATTTAGCTATTCTGATGCATCATCTCATTTAATTCCAGCATAGTATCTGGCATGTAGAAGATGCTCGATAAATATTTCTTAAATAAAGAGTGAGTGAATAAATGAACACATAAGTAAACTTATGAAGGGCCAGGAATGACCTTCAGAGTGGGAGACATGATGAGAAACTTGAGTTCTGATCAGCCTATCTGTGTGATCGTGCAATCCATTCCACAAATCTTTATGGAGTATTCACCAACATGTGACTGGAGGAGACAGATCTTGATGAGAGGTTACTATGTATATGATATCTAAGTGCTACAGAGGCTAATGAAACAGACCAGGGGGACAGAGGGTTTCTTCCTCCTATATTTCAGATAGTGTGGTCTGGGATAAACTACTGGGATAAAGGGACCTGTGAGGTGAGGCCTGAAGGCGGGAACATGTCACCTGGCTTTCTGGGAGAAGGAAAGAAAGTGGGAGGGCTTTGAAGCCAGAAAGCATTGGGAAAATGAGCAAGGAGGTCACCGTGGCAGGGGCAGAGTGCAATGGTCCTGTTCCTCACGCGCTGCTGGAGGGATGCTCTAGTGTCAGTGGATCCTACCCTTCCCCGGCAAGAACCCTCTAATGGCTTAGCACTTGATCACTGTACTCAGAATATGGTGCCACCTCCCACCTGGCCAGGCCCCCCTGGCAAGGTGCCATGTGCTGCACCCACCTGGCAAGGTGCCACATGCCACACCCATCTCTCTGACGTAACCCCCCTCCCCGACTCCTTCCCTCTCTTGCACTCTGGTTGTTTCCAACTCTGGGCTTTTGGTCTTGCCATCCTCTCTGCCTGGAACACCTGCTCTGACTCCTCAGCTGTCACTCAAAGAAGGTTGTCCCCAGATTCTCTAAATCTATCATGGGGCCCTTTTTAGTCCTTCCATACTTGACATTCTTTCCCATTACCTGGATTCTATGTTTGGCTGCCAAGTTACTGTATGTCACCATTGTCCCATGGGGAGCTTCTTGAAGGGAGGAACCTAATCAGTTTTATTCCTCAGTGGACCCTCTGTGGCTGAATTTGTGCCCAACACATAGTAACTCTCCAATAAATATTTGTTGGGTAATGAATGAACAAATGTACTAATGACCTGCGAGGCCCCAGAGTGAGGTTCAGAAGAATGTGTTCCGTCTCTGACTTTGTAGGTTTCCTGGAGGTGGCAGGCTCAGTGTGATCCAATATCCACACTGGCATCAGTGAGAAGGGCTGAGCCATCAGGGTCCCAGGGAGTGTTTGCAAAGATTTCTCCTGTACCTGCCCCACCTTTCCTTCAAGAATACCTTCTATGCAATTTCTCCCCAATGCCAGGAAATCCCAGAACCCTGGGAGTAGACCTGGGAGACCCACCATGATCAGGCACATTGAAGAATTCCCTGCCACAATCCACCCTCAGCCCAGTTTTCTCTCCTTTGAACAAACAAATAGAGTCAGAAGCTGTGTCAACCTGGGGAACTTTGAGAAATATAGATTCTCTTACCTCCAGAGAGGGTTTTCTGGCTCAGACACCTGTGGATTCCTTTCATGGTTTTTACCACTTCCAATCTAATTACTAAGTTAATTTAAAAAAATAACTCATTGCTTTCTTAGGCACCTAGTTTTGCACTCACCTGTTGTGTGAGGTCCTACGTGTTTGATGCAGTCACATTTGTTCAATATTCTTTAAAATACACAGGAAGTTGTTAAAAAGGACACTCCCTGCTGCCCTTGTGTCAACTGCAACAGAAGTATGGCAGGTAGCAAACACAAAGCTGGATATTCGGTATAAGCTGGGAAGGACCTAGCACCTGCCTTTAGAACAGGTATCCCAAGTGTCTTTAATGCACTTGATCTGAGGACCATACTCTAAGGACATGATCCTGGCTTGGTTTTTGGTGTGAGAAATATAAATCTGCCATCATCCACTTACCTTATTACTTTCAGTCATGATGACTTTCCTGTCCTTTAAATCGTTCGATAGGGTCGTGCCATAGTTGGGGCATGCTTGTTTCCTGTCCCTGTTCAACAGAGGAGGACACTGAGTTCTGAAGTTAAATGACTTGCTCAGGATCATTTCACCATGGACTCTGCATCCATCAATTAATCCTGTACTCCTGCTGGTGAAAGAGGGGAAAGGAGCAGGGAGGGAGCACTCAGAAAACTTGCCCCACAATGGAAGTACAGGAGAAAGAAAAGATAAACAGATGAAGAGGAGAGAGGTGTCTCACGTGGGGATTTTGACCATCTGGAGCCCAGCCTGTGTGTTCCAGGGAGGGTGTGGAAATGAAAGTCCTGGAGTCAGGATGGGCCTTGGTCAGTTTCTCAGTGTGGGTCACCAATTCTCTGCCTCTGGCAGTACGTCTTAGCCTGGGACCAAGCAAATACCCCCAAGAAACCAGTATTTACCCACAATCTCTGTTTTAGAAGTAATTAATCTTCAAATGTATGGGCCCCTTTGTGGGGCAAAGCTGGTGTTGACACTTGTGTGTAAACACCCAGCTTAGCATATTTGACAAACTGGAGGCTGTTACTTTGATCCGAGTGTGCCAGTTCTGAAAAGGCACACCGGTTTCTTCGGGCTGCCCCACCAGGCACAAAGACAGATCTAATCCTTCCTACCTTCCTCTCTGAGCCATATGTAGAATTAGGAGTCTGTCTTTCTGTATCTACGTAAATGCTGCTAGGAGTTGGCAAAGTCACCTTCTTCCTTCTTCATGTTTGCTGGTGACTCTGAAGTTCATTTTCCCAGCAAGGCATGAAGCAAATTCCAAAGTAGCAAATGACCCCAATGAAAACCCTTAAACTCACATAGATTTAATCACGGCAGCAAATTGGAACCATTTGTGGTCAGGTTTGGATGGCGATCTGTAAAGATTTCCCCCGTTCCCCCCTCTGTTTTCTTTTTAAGTGGCTTAGTTAAGGTTAGTGAGAGAGGAGGACAATCCTGCCTTGGCTCATGGGGTACAGAAAAGGGAGCTGAATTGTTTGGATCGACTCTGAAGGACATCTTCAGCTGCCTGAGTGTCTCCCGATGGCCAGAAGCAAACTTTGGTGGTAGTCAACCCCATATGTCAGGGGCCAGGGCTCTATTGATCCAGAAAACAGAGAGATTTCAGTGCCATGAGTTTCCGCTGCAGGTCTGAGGCCCTCTTAGGAAAATACTGTGTTCTGTGACTTTCGTCACCTCCAGTTACCCTAATAAGGCGAGGGAAAGGTCAGTACATTTTTTCACGAACACAGAAGAAATCGAACCCCCTCTGTTATGATTTCTCCTTAAGCAAACCAAACAGAGAGAGCTTTAATGAAGACGCGGATCTGGGGCGGAGGCTGACCCAGGCGGCACCCTCAGAGTGTCAGATCTGTTTCTGATAAAATTGACATTGAGGTTTTGAAGAATGAATCAGAAAGGAAGTTCAATTCCATTTCATGACTGAGCTGAACTAAATAGAAGGGGAAAGCTTGTCTGTAATTAAAGGGAAGATTTAAAACAATTTTTTTTCCCCCCTGTGACGTTTTTAGAAATTTCTAGCCCTGGGATTGTTCTCAAGAATCAGTTTGTGGGGTTCTGTGTGATTTTTTGACAGCAAACGGGAGGCTAATTTTGCGGAGACTGTGGCAACAATATCACTACCCAGATTATGGAAAAAGTCACCCAGTAGGGTCCTCCCTGCCACCTCTCCCCACCCCCCTTTGGGTCCCCTTCATCTCTAGTTTCTGTGATTATAGTTGGAGAGAAAATTCAGGTTGAAAGAAATCTGATATTTATTTTCTGTGAACTTTAATAAAGAAAGTGGTGGGTTGGGGACTTTTTTTAAAGGTCCTTTGGACAAGTCCATTTTTAATTTTTTTTAATAGCACCTTTAGGCAGAAAGCTGCCGGCGTGTGATTTATGGAGCTGTGGAGAGCCTGTGCTGAGAGGCTTTCCCGGCAGGTTGGCCAGACTTTGACCAAGTTTTTGACTCTTGGAGCCCAGTCCTCGGGGGACCCGTATTCTCCCTGGCAGCCTTTAAAAATGTTTAGTGCTCACATCTTCGCTTGAAGTCCGTGTTTGTTTGGGTTTGTGGAATCCCTTTCCTTTCTTCAACATTCTCAGATGTCCCCGGTTTAGGCCGAGTGATCAGCCATAATCCACTCCAGCCCTGCCTAGGAACAGGCCACTCTGTCCACAGGCACATAACCTAACTCCAG
This sequence comes from Sciurus carolinensis, assembly GCF_902686445.1. Lineage (NCBI taxonomy): Eukaryota > Metazoa > Chordata > Mammalia > Rodentia > Sciuridae > Sciurus > Sciurus carolinensis. The sequence goes on along the minus strand of NC_062228.1, from coordinate 29,334,388 downwards.
CCCCGGGGCCTCCGTCGCGAAATGGAATCCCAGATGCTCTGAGATGTCTTGGGAGATAAGTGCGGCCCTAATCCCAGGGTCACCCCGACCCTGGAGGAGCAGAGTTCACCTATACATCATGACATCGTTATCAGCCGGGGACCCCAAGCTGCCACAACCCGCCACATTCTCCACAGGGTTTGGCGGTGTTAAGAAAATACCCTCGAGCGCGGTGTTATTTTAGGCTGAAACAAAAGTCGACATGAATGGTTGCGGGGAACAGAGGGGCATTGTTCTCCCCGTGGCCGGGTGCTCAGAACTGGCCTGCCCCTGGAAGCCCACAGAAGGAGCAGTTAATGCCGTGGCCTGTGCAAGGACGATCAGGTGTCCTGCAGGATCAGCGGAGGGCGGCTGGGTCCAGGTCCAGGTCCCGCCTGTGCCTGGGTCATGAGAAGTTTGGTTCCAGAGGAGAGGTGGACAGAGCCACCTGACTTGTGGTGGTGTGATGACTGACACTAAGGGGAAGCCACCTGCTTGTGAGGGACAGAAGAGAACCCAAATGCTGGGGCCAGGGGCTGGCTTTGTGGAGCGCCAGAGGGGACAGGCCAGCGCTCCTGGGAGCCCTTCAGATGGCTGGTCTCATTTCCTCTTTCCAGCCACCCACTGAAGCAGGTATTCTTATTTGCCCCTTTTACAGGTGAGGACACGGAGGTAGAGAGCAGTAGACTTGCCCAAGGTCAGGTTGCCGGCAGGATGGCGGAGCCAGGATTTAAAACCAGAGTCTCCACTTCCACCTGTGCCTGAGCCTCTTATTCCTTTTTGTTCTTTTTCTTCCTGAGATGTTGCTCATGGCCTTGGGGTGATGTCCCAGATGACCTCAGGACCCTGTCCAGAAGCCCTGGTCCATGCAATGTCAGTGTCAACTGGCGCTCACCGTCCGGCTCCCAGCATCTTTATCTTTTTGCAGGAGGGCTCACTCTGGCTGTGGGACTCTCCTCTGCCCTTTGGAGCAGCAGGCCGGAAGTGCTTGCCAGGAAATGAACACTGCCTACTCCAAGGTGGATGGCAGGTGCTGTATGATCACCTCTGCTCCCTTTCCTCTCAGGTGGGAAAACTCAGAGGTGGCTGTTCTGCACTTGATCCCCAGAGGCCTGCAGTGGTTACTGGCTTGAAGATGCACACTTGGGGGCTGCCTCCTCCTCCTGTCTCACTTCCTCACTTCCCTAGGATGACCTTCCCCATACCAAGTTTGAATCCTTGTCACCAGAGCTGCTTCCAAAGGAAACCAAACCAAGACAGGGACTGCACCTCTGTGCGATGAATCGATAAAGCCCGCCTCCCCCCGAACTGGAAGCCCCTCGAGAGCTTCTAGCTTGCATTCCTGCAGACCAGAGCAGTACCTGGCTCACGGTAAGTACTAAGTAAATACCTCTTAAATGAAAGGGCTTCCAAGTGCAAAATCCTTTTCTGTGTAACTAAGTTCATACTTTGGTAGTTCCTTCTCTTATTAAGTCAGCATATTACATTTAAAGGAGAATTTTTTTAGAGTATTTTATTTGAAACCTGCTTTGCCCAGGTTGTAGGCTGGAGACTGGCAATGGGGTACCATGTCCACCTTCCTGCCATCTTGCTTAGAGCTGGCATGAGCCAGCTTCTCCCTTGGGGTCTGATGAAGACCTTTGGGGGTTGTTTCAGAGACTGGCCAGTTGTTTAGAAACTGCATTCTCTTTAAACTATGGTTCGTAGTCTTCCTGGCCATTAGGTGTGAGCCCCATGGGGTCTCTCCAGGGGAAACCATGGTCGTCTGCCCCTTGCGTAAGGTGCCAAAGCTGTCATTCCAACATGGAATCACATACACATAAATGGAAAGATCTATGTGACCATTTTGAGCTATCGAAATGAGGATTTCATATGACATGAAGTGTGTTTGTATAGTCAATGGTAACCTTTTATACATACCGTTCTACGTATCGTTTGTCTATATTTGAGATGGGGTCTCACTAATGTGGCCCATGCTGGCCTCAAACTGCTGGGTTAAAGTGATCCTCCTGCCCCAGTCTCCCAAGTAGCTGGGAGTGTAGGCTGCCTGCCACTGTGCTCCGCCATCTTGCTGACTTTTAGCCTCATGCTATGTTTCAGAGATGATTCCACATTGTTTTGACACGCATATCCCATTCTTTTGATGGTCATGCAGCTTCTCAGCATGAAGGTGTGCCTTCATTTCTCAAGTTAGCTGTCTCTGGATGAACCGTACCTTTCAGTTACCTCCTGGAGGAGAAAGGAAAAGCTGAGCCCACCGGCATCCTGCAGTCCCTAGACCCCCGACTGCTGCCCGGCTCAGCACCTGTTGTGCCTTCTCTGTTTGGTGATTCTCTGGGGTGCACATTTCTCTCACTACGACTGCATGGGACCAAGCGCTGGGCTCTTGCTCTCTGCCTAAGCACGCACTGGACCTCTTCCGAGCTCGGCTTGTAAGTCGAGGCCTCTTAATTTGGCCCACAGGACTCTTTAACGTCCTTTAAAGCCCGTTAAACCCATGTAATGAGTTTCCCCTTGCTGTGCTGCTGGTTGTGAAAGCTGAGAGCCGGGACCCAGGCCTCCCACCTGTTCCGAAGATTAGGCTGCCCTGGGGAGGCGGTGGGGCGAGGGTGAAGGGGCAGGGGTCAGCAGCAGAAGCAGGCCCCCGCCTCAGGGCGTGGGTGGGTGCTCCTCAGTCACGGGCAGGCATTCTTCAAGGATGTCGGGGCCCAGGGTGACTCTGTGCACCTGGGGCACCCAGAGTTCTCCTGGTGTGCATAGTGTGGAGGCCTCTGAGCCTGACCCAGGACGGTGAGACAAAGCTGGCCGTGGTCTGCAGAGGGGAGTCCCGGGCTCCAGGTGGAGCAGGCCAGGAGGCACAGGGCGATGGTCTAATGCACCTCTCTAAAATACTGTCCTTATCATGTCAGGGCCTGCTCTAGAATCTTCTTTCCCTCATGTGATGGGATGTCTGCTGTTCACATGCCTGGTGTCCTGCCCCCTCTGGGAGAGACCCCCCTTTCCCTCTCACTCTCAGAGGCCACATGGGTGGAAGAGGCTGCTCTTGACTTCCAGCTTCCAGGTCTGGGCATGTGGACCAGGACTAGTCAGTCAGAGTGTTCAAGACTACTGCCCGTAGTAACTGGTGCAGGGGTAGCCCCTGCCCAGCCCAAGACCGGGTAAGGAGTGGAACCCAGATCTGGCAAAGCAGAATATTCAATCCTTCGGCCACAGTCTCTGTTTTAGAGATGGACACCTGATTCCATGGTGGTCCAGAGTTTCAACCCCCAGGGTCTTTGTGGAGATAACTAGAAAAGAGACGCGCCTTTTCCATAGGGGCTACCAGAGGAGAGTGTGTCAGGCTGGCGTCTGAGGGAAAAGCCTGCTGGAGGCGACTGAGACACAGGAGAGAGGGCTGAGAGGACAAGAGGGAGTCGATGACGTCACTGAGCGAATCCAGCCACATCTAAAACCTTAAGAGTCATACAAACACATAAACTCCCTTTTTTATTTAAATCAGTTTGAATTTGTGGGTTGTTTCAACCAAGAGGCTTAACTGAAACATGTCGCCCACTGCAGACACACACTCCTCAGGATGACCTCCAGCGTGGCCTCAGACCTGCCTCTCCTTCCACTGCACTCTGGTCAACCCAGGCCTATGACGCACCCTTGGCACATCCGGCTCCGGTTCCCGGCTCAGTCCCACTTCCCACGCCTGCCCAAGGTGTCAACGTCAGTGAGCACTTGATGGGACACCCAGCTGCCGGTCCTGGGATGGACTGTCCTCCCGCTGGCACAGAACTTCCCACCTCCAAGGAACATGGAATCCGGCCTCGGGTTAGGTCACACAGAGTGGAGGCCAAGCTGATTCAAAGATGCTCAACGGACCGTGGCGCCAGGCCGGGCTGGACAGGAAACAGCAGGGTCAGTTGAGTTGTTGAGGGGAAGTTGAGCCACCTCCTCTGGGTGTGATGTGAACCTGGTAAGTGAAGGGACGGGGGACTCCATCAAGGGTGGCTTTGGGGAGACTCCTGGGTTCCACCAGTCCTGACCTGGGAGAGGATTGTCTCCATTTTTAAACCAGGCCTCAGATGATCCTCATACATCCTTGTATCACAGAGTTTGGGTTCATGGCTACCAGGGGGGTGCTGTCAGGAAAAAGGGGCATGTGGAAAAGTCCTTGGTTTGGAGAGAAAATGGCAAACCTTTTTATTTAAAAAATTTTTTTAAAGAAACGTCAGTATTTTGAGAAGAACATCCCATCTGTGCCTTTTCCAAATTCTTGACCAGCAAAATCATGAGTGAAGTCAAATTGTTGTTTCAAGCTGCTGGTTTTGAGGGTGACGCGTTATGTAACCATAGTAACTGAAACAGGGCCCAAAGCTTCTTGAGAACCTTCTGGAAAGCTTCTGATGAAGTGTAGATGAGAGGAAAGAACCCCTGGGGACAGGAGATATCTACGTCTCCAGGTGTGCTTGCTAACAGGTGAGAGGTGAGCCTTCTATCTCATGCCTCCTGAGTTGGCAGCTTCCTGGGTCTGTACTCAGGGCATCTCCAAAGAGGTCATTCCTGCCTCAATGTCCTGCTCAGCATAAAGGTCACAGCAGAGGGGTCCAGGGTCTTCGGATGGCCTGGCTGCCTCTGAGGCCTCTTCGGGCAGTAATTCCCTGGCGAGGCAACAATGACCAGTAGCTAAATGACTGGCTTTGACTTCAGCCAGACCAAGCTCAAGTTCCCGCTCTGCCACAAGTATCTGTGAGTTCAGGGCGGTGTTTTGCTTTCCTCATCTATACAGCAAGACTCATGAAAGTGCCTATCCAGGGAAGGAGTGGAGGGAGAATCAAATTAGGCCATCAATATAAGAAGATCGGAACACATAACAATGCTGAACGATATTGCTATATTGAATTTAAGGATCTGGTTCTCAGTCTTTTAGGATTAAAATCTCCATTGTGTAGACAAAGTGAGACTGGAACAGACTCACATTAGCCAGCAGGGAGTCTGATACATAAATGTGTATGAGCTAAATGACAATCCAATACACAGCTCTCCAAGAACACAATGGTCACAAGGGCAAAGGGTCCTGGATTTCCCAACTTGTGACTGCCTAGGCTTTCCCTTTCTGTTTTCCAAGTCAGGTGGCCCAGAATTCAGTCATTCCTATTGGAAGGTAATTCTCCATGGGATCCTTACACTTGTGTGTCTTGCTAGGGAGGTGCTGACTGGCTTTTGCTATCTTTGCAAGGAGGCTCGCATAGCAAAGAGTTTAGGAAGATGGAGATAGTGTCTCCCTCCAGGAAAATAAAGGGGGGGGGCAGGCACACATATGCCTACTATAAAAGGTTCTGGTTCCCTCGCTCGGGGTTTCTCTCCCACAATGCAGGCATCCCCCTGGTCTATCTGCATCATCCCTGTGGGTTTAAGGACAAAGGGAACTTTTTCAAATATGCTGATGCTCATACTGCTTTTTTTGCCTTGAGTAATCAAATTCTTTGTCTTTGATCCCAAAGTCTTCTGCCAGCATCCATGAAATTGGCAAGCTATTTTAACTTGTACGTTGGATAAAATTTCTGCTTCTTCCCAGTTCTTAATCGTTCCTATCTAATCTTTCTGATTTTTTGACATATGCTTACAAGCCAGATCTCTCTTTTTTTAAACTATGGGTTTATTTTAAAAGAATACGTTATAGGACTACCTTAAATGCAAAGCCAGTTGCCACCTCATAAGTCTAAGGTAAAGATAAAAACCCAGCAGGTACTTAGTGTATGAATCCAGTTCTATGGTGCTCTGCAAAAGCCAACACTATAGGGACTAGAAACAAATCACTGGTCTCCCATGACTGGATATGGAGGAGAGTTGACCTCAAGGAGTGGGAGGGAGTTTTTGTTGGTGATGGAAATATCTATCCCCGTTGTGACTGTGGTTTTATAACTGCATGTGTTTATTAAAACTCATAGATCTGTACACGAGAAAGAGTGAACTTTACCTTGTAAATTTTACGGTGGTAAATTTGACTTCAGTTCTGGCTAGATACTCTTGCTTGCCGGAGGTTTGAGCCTGAGACCTGTTCTTGCTTTGTCCAAAAGGGAGGAGATGGGCATTGAAGATCTAGCAGCAAACCAAGACTTTGTCTTTATCTGATGAACCCAAAGAGACTAGACAGAAGCACCTGTCTCCCCGTGTGACCCAATGTTAGGAAGCCTGTGTCCTCACATCACGGCAACCCTCCTAGTACTATCTGGGATGCTGGTGCCCTGTTTTGGGAAACAGGCTGCTAAGCTAATGACCCCCTGCTTGCCATCCACTTGCTGAATTTCAATCACATCCTTAACCTGACTGCTTGAAATCCCTACCAGGCCTCCAAACTCTCTGGTTGCATGCTGACAGTCTTGGGTTCATCCAGAGACAGCCCCACACAAGCCTGCTGCCAGGACACTGTGCTCATCAAACTCTCTGGGGACCTTGCCTTTGTCAGGGCCAAGTCCTTGGGATAATTCTGCTGACGTTCCAGTGAAACCCTAATGTAATGGAAGTCCGTATGCCTGGACCTCCGTCCTTTCTCCAGCTCCCCTGCAGCGCCCTGCTCACCTGCCTCTACCACTACGACATCTCCCAGTCCTAGCAACCCCCTGTGGGTCCACGTCAGTCTCAAAGACCACCGTGGAGGAAAATGGTGGCCACCTTCCACTTGGGGGGTGCTACACGCTGCTGTGTTTTCCTTGATTGCTTCTTTATTTTTCCTGGCATAGGCCTGGAGCAGGAGGGCTCTGTGGCTGTGTCAGTGCCAGTCATTAACGCCAACATCATCATCGGTGGCTGTCGCTGCCGCCTGCTGTCGCAAGCTAGGCTCAGCCGGCTCCTCAGTCATCTCTGTAATTAGCTCAGATGATTCAGCGCTGTACCCTCATTGTGATCTCTTCAAGGCCTGCGACATCGCTCCTCACATGAAGAACGAGAAACAAGTATGGCCTAGGTCTTCCACTGAACGAGCTTCCTAAGGTCTCACACACCTGTTCTCTCCTCGCCAAACGGCTGGGCTCCCCTGCCCCGGCTTCTTGAGGGAAGCCTAGCACTTGAAACCACAGCATGGAGAAGGCATGAAGAACTTGGTCCCTGCTCCTTCTAAGAGAGCTGCTAGGGACACGTGTAGCCCTTGTGGATGACCATGTCTAATGTCCAGCACAGGACTCAGCACAAATGTGTTTTCTAAGTGAAGGACTTCCCCAAATTTCAAATGAATTAGAAGCTTCTAGAAGAGTGATTTTCAACCCTGGATGATTTTGCTCCTCAAGGGACATTTGGTAATATCTGGGGACATTTTTGGTTGTCATGTAGGGAGTGCTACTGGTATCTATGGGGTAGAGGCCAGGGGGTGCTGCTGAATATCCTCTAATGCATGGGACCATCCCACCTCCCCAAATTCTCTGGCCCCATGTGGTAATAGTATCCACTTGGAAAACCCTCAGCTAACAGGGTGCTGCACCAAGTTTATTCTGCCCAGTGTAATTCGTGGTGGCATTTGGTTGGGCTGGAGGAAGCCCCGAGAAGTTTTCGAAGCCCCAGAATGATTGACATTTTGCTTCCCAGATTTTATGTGAACTGCCGCTAATGCACACGGCCCACCTTGACGACTGCAGAGGACACCATTCAAATGGACCAATTACGGAGGATTTTTTTCATGTCAACTTTTAACCAGGTAGCCTGAGGGCTTGCTGAGCATAAAAGTGCAATTTAGAAAACATGAGGTTTCCTGAGGTTTTGGGAGGCCCCGGCAGGATGGACGCTGGCGCTGAAGCAACAGGGCCAGAGCAGACTCCTCTGAAGTCGGTGGGAGGCTCCAGCCGCGGTGTCGCCCTCCAGCTTCCCCAGCGGAGAGGGGGCCTCTGGGGAGGGCACGAGGAGGCGGGCGCTCCGGGCACACCCTCTCCAGCCTGCTCTGTGGCCGGAGCCTGCACTTCCTCGCTAATTCCCAGGGCCTTGCTGACTCTTCGCTCTCCTGTCCTGAGCCCTTGCTGGGTTTGGAGTAATTGAATGATTAACTCCTCCCTCCCTTGGCAGTCGTCTGCTCTGACAGCTGGCATCACCCATTTGTTGGAAGCTGGAACTCAGCTCAGGGGAACCCAAAGGCCCAATGGCCCCCTTTGTCTTTTCTTTTTCTCTCCTGCCCTGACCCCCCCTTTAACAGGGAGGCCGCCTCCTCTGGAGGTTCCCTAAGGACTCTCTTGCCTATGTTTTCTGTAGCATTGTTTCCTCTGCTCAGCACTGTGGGGTTTCTTCTGGAGAACCACCTACTCCTGCCCTCTTCATGTCTCTGCCACTTGGTGCCATGGCGATGCTACCCCAGGCCCTTTGCTAAGCCAGCTGACATTAACAGCAACAGGACAGGGGTGCCGCTGATGACTCAATTGTCGATGTCAGATTTAGCGCTAAAACCGGTACCTTCAGAGAATTCTTTTCCATATTTGTGGTCTTTAAATCAATATCTTTTAAAAGTTTTTTCCCTCTTAGCAGTAGAATCATTCATGAACTCAGCAGATATTGACGAAGCATCTGCCACGTATCAAACACGATTCTACCCACAGAGGACAGAGCTGTGAACACAACGGGAAAGACCCTGCTGTTCTGGAACTCACGTTCCAATGGGGGGAAGCCAACGATACACAAATGGAAAAGATGTCAGGTGAGCAAGAGGTGCATTGGAAGAAAAGAGAGGGGACAAATGGTTAGAGTGAGCTGGTGAGGTGCTATAGTACTTCAGGGGTGGACAAGGAAGGCCCTCTGGCGATTTGATGAGAGATCCCCCTTTTTTCTGGTACCTGGGACTGAATCCAGGGTGGCTTAACCACTGTGCCACATCCCTGGCCCTCTTTAACTTTTTATTTTGAGACAGGGCCTTGCTAAATTGTTGAGTCTGGCTTTAACTTGAGATCCTCCTGCCTCAGCCTCCTGAGCTGTTGGGATTATAAGCCTGCGCCACCACATCTGGCAATATCTTTTTGAATTAAATCTTTCTTGAAACCCCAATATTTAAAAATTATTTTAAAACATTCTTGCTCTGCTGAGGGACAGAAGAAAACAGGGAGACTGACATAGACGGCGTGGTCCAGGGAGGCCTTAGGGAAGAGGTAGCGTTTTAGCAGAGAAGTGAAAGGTGAGAAGGAACCAGGATATGAAACCTAACTTTATTTTAGCATTGAAAATGTGATAAATGAACATGTAAAACAAATTCAAACAGTATAAAAAATATGCACGGAAGGTATACTGATCCCTACAAAATGGTCTGCTGGTTCCATGGCCCCAAAGGCTGTCAGTCCCCAAGAGAAGTATTGTGTGTCTCCTTCTATATTTTGTATTTATGAAGCACTTATGTGTGTCTCAGTCTCTGTCACCCTTTTCAAATACTAGCATGCTATGTAAATCTTCTGCACCTTAAATTTTTTAAACATTATACCTTGGAATTTTTTTTGTATTATCTTTTTTTGTTTTTTGTATTTTATTTAGAGACAGGGTCTCACTGAGTTGCTTAGCACCTTGCTTTTGCTGAGGCTGGCTTTGAATTTGCAATCCCCCTGCCTCAGCCTCCTGAGCCACTGGGATTACAGGCATGTGCCACCGTGCCTGGCTTTGTGTTATCTTATAAAGACATCTTCTGTTCCTTTGACAGTTAAGTGTATTGTTCTTTGAAACTGTATTTTCACATATGCAACCAGACTTGCTGTTGGTATGAGATGACTTCCTGAATGCTTTCAACATTCATTTGCAGACACATGACTATCGGACAAATATTAAAGGAAATAAATGCACGTATTGGATGTATTAATTGAATAGGTACTGGATAAATTCCTAGAAGTTGAATTGCTAGGTCAAAGAGGATGCATGTTTTTCATTTTGATAGTTATTGACAATTTGCCCTACAAAGGGATTATACCAATTTATATTCCCTGCTAATTTACAAAGGCATCCTTCCCCTCAAATCCTTATCAACAGTATGTTATTACATGTTTTGATCTCCCTTTGCCAAACCAATTGTTGGAAAAAAAAATCTCACTTCTGTTTTAATTTGCATTTTATTAACTCTCAATGCGATGGAACATCTTTGACGAGTCTAAAAAGCTGGTTGTATTTCTTGTCCTCTTCCCTGCCTGGTCATGCAAATGCCAAGCTGGGAAGCCTAGTAGATGCCCATGTGGAGATGGCAAGAGTCAGAGCTCTGGAGAACATTCTAGGCCAGGACTAGAAGTTGAGAGTCGGCAGTGCATGGATGGTATTGGAAACCGCAGGAGTGAGTGAGCTGACCTAGAGAGAGAATTGTGTAGAAGGAAGGGGGCTGAGGACTGAACCTATAGGGTCATGCTGACTCCTAGGAATTGATGGAGGAGGGGGTATAAGTCAGCTATTATGTTGCTGCAACCAAAAAACCTGAAAGAACAGTTAGAGGAGGGAAAAGTTCATTTTAGCTCACCATTTCAGAGGTCTCGGTCCATAGACGGCCGACTCCATTGCTCTGGGCCTGGGTGAGGCAGAACATCATGGTGGAGGGGTGTGATGGAGGAAAGCAGCTCAGGACATGGCAATGAGGAAGCTGAGAGCGAGCTCTGCTCACCGGGGACAAAATATAAACCCCAAAGTCACCTCCCAGTGACCTACCTCCTCTAACCACACCCTACTTCTGTTGTTACACCCGCTCCTCTATTCAAGTGGATTAATGCACTGATCAGGTTAAGACTCTCCTAACCCCAATCGCTTCACCTCTAAACCTTCTTGCATTGTCTCACAATGAGCTTTCGGGGGACACCTCATATCTAAACCACAGCAGAGGGTCAGCAAGAGCCTGAGAGGGAGTCACCCCGGAGTGGAGGGGCTGAGAAAGCAGAAGCTGAGAGAAGAGATGCCTCAGGAAGGAATAAGGGACCCACGGGGAGTTAAGGGAAGAGAGGGCCTCTTGCCTGTGACTGGCAAGCAGCTCGCTGACCAGTGTGACGGGGACAGTTTCAGTGGAGCAGTAGTGAAATCAGGTTGGTCTTGGCTAAAGAAAGAGACGTGGAGCTCGGAGGTGGCCTTTGCAAGGTTGTTTTGCCTAGATGGGAGAAAAATCAGATATAACTGGAGGAGAACGGGGGAACAGCGATGTTTTGTTTTTGTTTGGGTGGTTTTGGGATGGGAGGTCCTGCCGTGTGTGACTGCTGGCCGGAGGGTCCAGGAGAGGGGCGGTCGACCTACCGGGAGGGGGGTGGTCGACTTTCCTGAGTGTGGCTCGTTGGAAGGTCAGAGGGGCCTCTGAGGAGCAGGGAGACAGGGACAGGAGAGGAAGAAGGCCCCAGATGGGAGGAAGGGCCCGGCTTCCAACAGATCCAGAAGGATGGAGAGAGGTGGGCCCTGAACTGAAGGCTCGCTGTGGCTTCAGCAGTGACAAGAAGTGATGTCCCGTCGGTGGGGTGAGGAGGAGGCAGGCAGAGCCCTGGCCAGGGACCAGGGACAGCAGCGCCAGGCGGGTGGCGACTGGAGTCCTGCCCCGCAGGCGGCCCGCAGGGAAGCGGATCCGGCGCGCAGGGCGGGCTCTGGGTTGCGGGAGCCGATTTGCAGGTGCTGGTCTCGAACTGCGGTGGTTATTTATGTCTGAAATGATGAAAATCGCCCCCGCCCCACCTTCCACTTCGGGCCCATAAAAAGTGGCGGGGAAGTGGCGGGAACCCGCCGCGCTGCTGGGCCGCGCGGATTACCGCTGTCACGGGGGGCGCGGCGCCCTCATCCATCTCCGGCCAGACTCCCCCGCTCCGCCTGTCGGTCGGGCGCTGACCCCTGCCGCGGCCCCGCTTCCTGGGGCTCGGGCACCACGTGGGCCCGCGCGCCGCCGCCAGCAAGTGCTTTTAATAAGCGTCAAGTTCCCCGGCCTCTCTTTCTTCCCAGCCTCCTCGGCATCTGAAGACAGCAGACCTCCGCCCCCGCAGCGCGCACACTCGCCCCGGGATGGGGTATGTCCCGGGGCCACCGCGGTCATGTCCACGTGGGTTTTGGATTACTGTATTCTACTTTGCCTGATCCAGGAGCCTTGCTTTCTGGACTCTACTCAGGGCTCCCCTCCCTGTCTGCACCTTGGCCATTGACTCCTCTAAAATGAAATCGATTATATCTATTCTAAAGGGCTACAGTGTTTGGAGGGGTTTGTTTTAATTTTGGGGGCGGGGGGCGGGGTATGGGTGTGAAATTCAAATAAAGGAACACAGAATTGTACTTGCCTGAGAGATTGATTTTGTCAGGCATCTCTCCCTCCCTGGCCATCTGCACCTCCTACGTAGAGAGCCAGGCACAAGGTAGATGCTCAGTAAACATTTGGGGAATTAATGAATGAACACAAAGGATAAATGTGGATGCAGGTAAGCCTACATGTGTGTGAACACAGCCACAGTGAATCAGCAATCCCAATGTGCTAGGGCATGTGCTCAGGATGACATCGTTTGGTTACTACACCGGTAGTAAAATAATCATGTTCCCATTTTGCAGATGAGAAAATACCCATTCAGCAAGATTGTGTTACTGATTCAATGTTTCCTACCATGTGAGTACAAGAGTGGAGATTTGACTCTAACCCTGCTTTCAGTGGCTGTGTCCTTGACCACTGCAGGGTGACAATTTAGAAAATGACATTGATATTCTGCTAAAATCAGATGAATCCCCTTGGATTATTCCCATGAGTCAAAGCCCGGCCCATGAGAACATCCTTTAGCAGGAACTGAATGAACAAATGAACCGTATTCTGTTCAGAGAAAGAGGAAATAGAGTTAGGTCTGTGTCTGGTGACATCATGATGGTTTGGACACATGCCAGGCAGGTGGTCTCAGCCACCCCATAGTCTGGGCTATCCAAGTTCATCGCCAAAGAGGTCAAGCTGGAGAATGAATCGATCTGGCCACAAGAATTCACTTCCTGCCACCTCCCCAAATCTAGTGGCTTTGGATGGGCCAGGTTGACTCGCATTATTTTCTTCTATGTCTTCGTTGGGAGTGGGATTGAACGTGATAAAATGGTGACATTTGCATCTCCTGACCTTCTAACTCTTGGCTCCTCAGGGCATTTGCTACCCAAAGTGGCCTATCACATGGGGCAGTAGGAAAAGGATCCCTTACCAGGGGATCCCTTGCCCGCAGGCGGGGTGGTCTCTGTTCCCACCCTGCTTCCCGTTCTCCACGGGACTGAGCAGGGGACAGTGCTGGTTCTTGGAGTGCCTGCTCTCTGACCCTTGGAGAAGAAAAAGCTTAACCCATGAAGCTGGGGCATTGGTTCCAGAGTGCGCCATGGGGCTGCGATCTGAACTCGGTGCTGCCTCCGGAGGACGTGGGACAAGCTTTATCCACCCAGGAATGAGAGCCCCACTCCGCCGGCGGGCAAGCACTCTTGTGTACTCTGCTGGCTGACTGCTGTCTCGTTCTAATAAATTAAATCTGTTTTATCATCCCTGTTATATTCCTGAGACAAGCACTTCCAAGGCAGATTAGAAAGGAACTTAAGGGGATTAAAAGCTTCTCTTAGTGAAAAACAATGTTTCAGATGGGAAATCCATTTACCAATATGAATTTCAGCAGAAATGCATGTTTTCTTTAATGCAATGCTACTGCTCAAAGAAACCGGGATTTCCCCTCTTGCCGCCCGCCCTCTGCTTTGCATAAGTTATAACGTGAATTCTGTTGAGCGTGGCGAGCTTTCAGGGAGATTGATGGCTTCCATAAAGTTGCGAGAAAACATTTCTCCTTTGTTCATGAGGGAAAAACAAAGTGTCTAATGGATTTGGAGTATTAAAGAGTGCTGGTTTGTACTGGAAACCAGGGGAAGTCTCAGAGTAAATACTAGACACCAGAGGAAATGGATTAATTGGATATGGAAATAGTCAATTCTCAGTTATCTACACGTGGCTTATCTGCTGTGAAGTTTAAGAGAAAGGGAAAAGGACAGAACTCCAGTGTTCCCGCTCCCTGCCTGTCTCTCCTGTGGCCTCAGGGGATTGAAAGTCATTTTAATAACCTGGACCAATATAATTTGGAAGGTAATTCTGCTGTTGCAGACATTAAAAAAATTTTTTTTTTTAAATCACAGAGGGCAGGCCAAAAGGATATGTAATTAATTTTTCCCCATTATTCACAGGTTGGGATTCTCTATACCATTAGAAAGTTGACTTAACATAAAATCATGAACCAGATCCCCAAAGCCAAGATGGAGCTCTTGCCAGGGTGGGGGTGGGGTTGCAGAACTTGGGGGAGCTGCGGAGTCAGTGCAGCGTCCTGTTGGAGGGAGTTGGAGGGGAGGTTCCCCCTCCAGGAGGCTGGGGTGCCTACAGAGCCCCTGTCCAGACCATATGAACCAGAGCCTGGGCAGACAGGGCCAGGGGCCGCCTGTTTGGGTTGACCAGTTACTAAGTGTTGATTTGTTCTGGGTGATCCTCAGAAATCTGGGGGTGCTGTGTGCGAACTCGGTTTCCCTCTGTGCTCCCTGGAGCTGGGTGTCTGTGAACACGCGCTCTGGGCCTCGACTCTGCCGTGGAGACTCCTCTCTGACATTTACCGTGTAGGACAAGGTGGTTCAGGCAGCTCTTGGTGGCCCAGGCCAGGAACCTGCTCCGGCTAACTCGAGCCAGAGGAGAGTCTGTTGCAGGGACTCAGCTGTCCTGGGATCCTAGGCGTGGAGGCCAGATGCTGGGGAGCAAAGCCAGCTCCTTCCTCCTCTCTTCTTCCTCCCTTCCTTGGTGCCTGCCTGTGGTTTTCTCTTGATTAAGGTGGTCTCAGTCACTCTTTTTTTGAGGGGTGCTGGGGATCGAACCCAAGGCCTTGTGCTTGCAGGGCAAGCACTCTACTGACTGAGCTGTATCCCCAGCCCCTCAGTCACTCTTGACCAGAGGGGCTCCAAGTTCCCAGGCCTCACTGGGCATCTCCCACCTCAGCTTCTCTAAGAGGTGGCCATTAGCTCTCAGCCCTGAAGTCAAGATAGGCCTCAGGCAAAGAAATCTCCTCAGCCTTGACTAAGGGGACCCACATGTCACCATGTAGATCTTCCATTTTATGTGCT
Organism: Sciurus carolinensis; assembly: GCF_902686445.1. Lineage (NCBI taxonomy): Eukaryota > Metazoa > Chordata > Mammalia > Rodentia > Sciuridae > Sciurus > Sciurus carolinensis. The sequence goes on along the minus strand of NC_062228.1, from coordinate 29,319,337 downwards.
CTGTGCTCCGGGATAGAAGTCTTTGCCTCTTCAAAGGAGAAGCTGAGCATCTAGAGTTACCCCTTCATTTTCACCCCTAATAAATTACCACATTTACCCACAACTATTGGGTGTTAAGTAGGTGCCAGGCACTGTCATTAGGCCGTTATGTGGAATACCATCTTAACACCTCTTGACAACTCAAGGAACTAGATACTGTCGACCTCCCATTTGGCATCTGGGGCAATGAGGCTCAGAGAGGTTAAGTAACTTACCTAAGATCACACAGCTAGTACATGAAAATGCAAGACTGGAACCCAGGTATTCTGACTCTGAAGTCCATGTTTTTAACTGCATCCTGATTTGGCTTTGATTTTCTAACTGGAGTTCTTGTGTGACTTCACAAAAGACTCTTTTAGATTGAAAATGCCAGTCTGTAGTCCAAGAAGACAGTTTTCTACAAGCATCCATATGGAGGTGAATATAGTGCATTTAAAAAAACACACGTTGTTAACTCGTGCCTGGGGATCCTGGCATCTGTGGGGTTTCTTAACCCGTGTTGTTGAGAAGCCTCCCCCTCCTCCCAGACTCCTCCCTGTGGCAGGCTCCTCCCCTGGGCCAGTGCACATTCTCGGGCTCTGCCTAGAAAACCTGGTGCTAAAGCATTGCTCAGTTTTAATTACTCTCCCCAGCACCTTGCTGTCAGCTGCTCTTCTGAAATTGTTTTAATTGAAGTTCCACGAATCCTGGAGAGTTCAGACGGAGTTCATCTCTAAGCCCATCCTGATTTCATTAAAGATTTGATCTTTCTTTTTTCACCAATAAAACATGTATTATCGTTATCTGTTTCGTAACCATTTTCTTTCTCCAAAGGGGTGGGGAGGGTGGGGAAATCAAGCTCATCTCCATGCCCAGAAGATGAGGGATCATCTGTTGATTTCTCTGGCACTCAAGAGGAGTCCCAGGTTAAGCAAAAATAACAAATAACTGTTGGTGAATTCGCTGCACACAGGTCTTAGGAAAGAATCGTCTTCCTGAATCTTGATGTTTTCTTTTTCTTTTTGTTTGTGTGTGTGTCCAGATGAGGAGCCCTGAGGACTCGGGGTCATGTGGAGATGGTGGCTCCTTCACCCTGCGCCCCGGGGAAACCAAGTCAGAGATGAACCTCATAATGCAAAAGTAGCTTGCCCAAAAGTAGCTTGTTGACCTCCGCGTGTTAATAATTAACAGTTAATTACCATTAAATCATCGTTGCCCAGTCTTGGCTGGGATCACAATTTACACTCAGGAGTCGGCTCCCGGGCTGTGTTTGTGATTATCCGCTGCCACGTTCTCGGTAGACCCCATACCTGCCTCCTGCTTGGTGGATTTGAGTCTCGATGTTTTTTGTTACGGCGTCAGCCGCTGCTCCTTCTAGATCTTTGTTTCATGTATGTAATATACTTAAAATGCACTAAATGAGAGTTTATAATATCATTATCTACAGTTAAAGATATTATAACTTCAAAACTGAAAAGAAAGTGCAGCCATATGTGGAAATGGTCTATTTTGTGCCCTTTTGACCCCCCCTCAAAATTTCAACTGGACCAGACAGGCAACAGCACAGAAATCATAGGTCTGCAAAATCATTTCACTATTTTAGCTCACGGTTGTCATGAAAGGAAACTGGGTTATTTAGACAGTAAATAACAACTGAAGACTAATTTATTTTGCTTTTGCTTTCTCTCTTTTCTTTCGGTACCGGGTTCCAATATGTTCTTTATTACATGGTTTGATAATTCAAGGATGGCTCAGTCACCCCCTACTGCCCTGCCACCGCCTCCTCCCCAGCCCCCAATAACACGGGACTTGATTTAAAACTTCACTCTGAACAGCCCTGGGGTTATTAGGAACTGTGGACGGAGTATGGATTAGGTTTAAAAGTAATAAAAAAGTAGACCTGTTGGTTAGGTGAAAAATTCACTATCAGATTCCTGAGCCCTGCGTTTCTTTCATGTGCAAACGGTACTAAATGAGGCATTTAATTCAACAAATCCAAAGTTCTGATCCGCCAGAAATAGAGACTGGGTTAGTTCAATTTGTAACAAACGATCCCCGTATGATCAAAGTCCTGAACGCTGATTTCAACATGCTGCTTAAATTAGTCTAACACCAAAGTCTTTGGCTCGGAGACAGTATTTGGAATGTCTTACCAGAGGAGAAATTCTTTCTCACACATGGTTCTAATATCACGCCATGCCAGTTTTGCTTTTTAATGGGCTGACGAGAAGGCACAGTGCTAACTTTCTGACTCCAGAAAGTTCTGGTGCTGTCACCCGCAAACCAGCTAGGATAATTTTTCCTTGGCTTCCTTATTAAAGACTGAATGAAGGGATTGTGCGGCTTTCTTAATGTCACTTGGTCTGTTTGCCATAAATTCAGGCGCTCACGATGAAAGCCGCACTTATATTTCGCTGGGAAATGGAATCAAGGAGGACCGTGCACCGAGTTCACAATAAATAACCAAGCGTGAGTTATTAAGTGAATTTCATATACCAGCGCCTTATTACATCAGCAGTTTAGATAATGGTTGCTGAAAATAATACACGGATGGCCTTTGCGGCCAAAGCCAGGGGGTGGGCGAGTCGGGGTATCCGGAGGGTGCCAAGGTGCCCAGAGCGTGCTGGGGTGGGAACTGAATAAGTGGTATTTGAAAAATAATAGAATATTTACATTGCCCAACACCGCTTGCCTTTTCAGCTCAGCAGGGAGACTCGAGGGCCTCTTGGCCAACGTGATACACATCACTCCGGGCTTCCTGCCTGCGATTGTTTGTTTTCTTGCCGAAGGAAGACTTGGGGTTGTTTAGACTATGCGCCTAATTTTAGAGGATGATAATTATGTTACTTCTAAACCACATATTTTCCAGAATTGCTGCCCCATGAAAATAACTCTGCATGTGTGTCCAGCCTGGCTGGCAGCCAACTTGGTGCCCAGGACCTCAGTTCTCCTTGTTACCCAGAGATGCTCCCGGTGACCGCGATGCAGGGGGGCATGGCATAGTGGACAGGTCCGAGCTTAAGCCAGTAGCTGGGCGTGACCTCCCTGCTCTGCCGTCCTGTTGGGATTGGGAGGACACGTGCACGCCAGAACAGCATCTTCTCTGCAGAACATCGGTGCTAGGCGTGCTCTGCAGGATGCCGGGAGACTCTGCAGCTACTCCACCACGCACGTGGGTTCTTCTTCCATGTTATCCGGAGCCCAGCTCCAGCCTACCCGTCTTGAGGTCTCTGGTTCTCAAATGCACTTTCTTTAGTGTATGAATCCCAAGTGCAGTTGGTGAGCCAGTTACTTGTGAAGAAGTTTCACAATCTCAGTGCCCACTCAAGACTAAGTCCACAGGGATGGATGCTGTCTTCCAATGAATCCCGACGCTGAGCCCAATGCCTGGCACATAACAGATGCTCAATAAAGATTTGAGAAGTTGAAGAATTAAAAAAGTATTCATGAACATTCCAAGCAACTGGGGTGGGGTAGGGGATCTAGTTAAAATGCAGGTTCTGATTCAGTTGGTCTGGAGGGGGACCTGAGATTTGCATTTCTAAGATGCTCCCATGTTAGGCTTATTTCGAATAGCCAGGGTCTGGAGAGTTTAACTGTGTTGAACCCTAAATGTATCATACTCTTTTCACCTTTCTCTGGTGCCACATCAGGTAATGTCAATGGGCCGAGACTCAGTTTATTCATGTACCACATAGTTTAAATGTTCTTTAAGGATCCTCGTGGTTTGAAACATCTGGTCTTTGATGTGTCACGGTGAAACTGTTGCTGAGTCAGCTCTGGCATGGGGTGGGAAGTCCCCCCAGGCAGGTGAGCTTAGGAGGTACCTGGACAGTTACTGAAACCCACTGGGTTGCAGGGAGATGAAGGAGGGGTGCTCTTGGTCTGGTGGAGCTCTTTTGGGTTCAGTCAAGACTCCTGGGCAGGCAGCTGGTGACACTGAGAAACTGCCCCTACCTGTTTCTCTGAGCCCAAGCATAAAGGTCAGGTGATGGAACATTTCACAGGTTCAGGGTGATACAGATGCAGGGAGGGGGGCAGTGAGGGTAGCACTGGGTATGATAGGCAAGAAACATATATGAAGAACTCTTATAATTCAACAATATGAAAGCATAGCTGCCCAATTTAAAAATGGGCAAAAGAGCCGGGTGTGGTGGCCCATGCCTGTAATCCCAGCGGCTCAGGAGGCTGAGGCAGGAGGCTTTCAAGTTCAAAGCCAGCCTCAGCAACTTAGCCAGGCCCTAAGCAACCCAGCGAGACCCTGTCTCTAAATAAAAAATAAAAAGAACTGGGGATGTGGCTCAGTGGTTAAGCACCCCAGGTTTAATCCCTGGTACAAATAGATAAATACTTAAATAAATGACAATTGGCAAAAGATTTGAACAGATACCTCCCCCCAAAAAGATATATAGTTGGCAAATGGGCAAATGGAAAGATATGCAACATCATCCGTCATTAAGACATTGAAAGACAGACATCATTACCCTATGTACACGTATGATCACACGAATGGTGTGAACCTACATCGTGCACAACCATAGAAATGAAATGATGTACCCCATTTGTGTACAATGAATCAAAATGCAGTTGGTAAAAATAAAAAATAATTAAAAAAAAAAGACATCGCAACTTATAATAACAAGGAGGTGTCATAGAACATCTATTAGAAAGACCCCAAATCCCCCAAACAGACAACATCCGGGGCTGGCTGTGAGCCCTTGCTCATCCCTGGGGGAATGTAAAATGGCACAGTCACCGTGGAGGCCGGTTTGATAGTTATTTTACAAAGTTAAGCACAGTCTTACCATAGAACCCCACAACTGAGTCCCTAGACAACTGATTCAAAAACACGTCTCTACAAAAACCTGGGCATGAATATTTATAGTGGCTTTATCAAAAATTGCCCCAAACTGGAAACAACCAAGTTGCTCTTCACAGGAGAAAGAACAGACCAACGCTGGTCTTAGCCATACCACGGGAGCCTGTTTGGCAAGAAAAGGAGAGGAGCTCTCAAGCCCCCCAGGAGGCCCGGTGAGTCTTAACCGTACGCCAGCAGCAAGAAGTCAATCTGAACTCACAGTTCGCCGAGCACAGAGGTTGTTGCATGCAGACACTTTGGTGGATATTTGTATATTCAAGGGTATCTCCTCACTTCGTCAGCCAAGGGGCTTAAAGCAATGACAACCCTTTCTAGTTGTGACATCCACATCTAGTGGCCGGATCTTTATTCCTGGTGCCATTCCTCAAAGAACGGAACTAGGGCTGGGAGAAATGACTGATTCTGGGACCCTATAACCAGGGCAGGCAGTAGATACAATTAGGACGGAGCATCCTGTGGTGCTGACAGTAAGAAAGAGCTAAAAGCCAAACGAAAACACAAACAAAAACAACCCACAGGATGGGGATACCGAAGAGTTGCTGGAACCAAGGGAAGGAAAGGAAGGTGGTAAGAGCTAGAACAATTCAAGCCACAAAGTCAAGCCCCGGCTAACCCCTGGACAATAAGTATCTGTACGTCCTTGCTGTTCTAAATATATGATGGAATAAATAAATCAACGAGGAGGAGTAGAGCAACCTTCTATATAGGAGAATTAAAATAATTTATGTAGATACTCTGCATTTAAAGGGACCTATCAAGTTGGGCATGGTGGCACACGCCTATAATCCCAGAGTCTTGGGAGGCTGAGGCAGGAGGATCGCAAGTTCAAAGCCAGCCTTGACAACTTAGCGAGGCCCTAAGCAACTTAGTGAGACCCTGTCTCTAAATAAACTACAAAAAAGGGCTGGGGATGTGGCTCAGTGGTTAAGTGCCTCTGGGCTCAATCCCTGGTACCAAAAAAAAAAAAAAAAAAGTCCATAAGACCCCCGCCTGTCAGTGTGGACTGCACATAGTAACCGTTTCAGCCAGCTTTTCGTTGCTGTGACCAAAACAACCAAAAAGGATAACTCCGAGGAGGAAGAGTGTATTTTGGCTCCTGGTTTGAGAGATTCGGTGCACGGTCGGTGGGCTCCTTTCCTCTGGGCCTCAGGTGAGGCCGAACATGGAGGGAGAAGGACATGGTGGGGGACAGCTGCTCCACTGGTGGTGGCCAGGAAGCAGAGGAGAGGAAGGGCTCAGGGACGATGTGCCCTCCACCCACCTCCTCCTCGTGCCCCGCCTGCCCACAGGGACCACCCGGGGTCTGCTCAGCCGGACCCACCGAGGAATCGCAGTGCTCACAACCCAGTCACTCCCCTCTCAGCACCTGGGGGCTCCTCGCGCCCAGACCAGGAGAGCAGCTTTCATCCACAAAGCTCAGTATGGAAAGGAGTCAAGGCAGAAGAGCTGCACGGAGGAGAAACCCGATCACGCGGCCACCAGGCCAGGCGATCGCCGTCAGCATCATCGGTGACACATGCTGGGGGAGCTTGGGTGGATGTGAGAAGACTGGACTTGGCCTCAGTGAGCTTCCTCCCCCCCCCACATTCCTCACGCGCATCCTGATCACAGGAGGAACCACAGACAAATCCCGTCTGAGGGACGTCCTGCCAACACCTGATCGGTGCACCTCAGAACTGCCAAGGTCATCGCCAAGGAGAAAAATCTGAGGCTTGGTCACAGCCAAGAGAAGCCTGAGGAGAGAGGATGACTCAGTGTATCCTGGATGGGATCCTGGGACGGAGGAGGTCATCTGGGGACAACGGGGAGCATCCCACCCAACGAAGCATGAACTTTAGTTAATACTAACGTCTCCCTCTCAGCTAGTATCCGTGACTGTTGTGCCACACTGACATTAAGATGCCGATAACGGTGTGGCGCATACACGCTGTACTATCTTCACCACAACTCTGAGCAGCTATGATTAAAAGTGTATTCACAAATTCATCATCACACCCACACAAAGCCATGCAGTTGGAATAGGCTTGGGAAGAATGGAATTAGCTTCACATGAGCACCTAAATGCGTCAGGCACTGTGCTAGACTCCCTTTGCCCTGAGCAAATGAGCTTTTTAATCTTTTTGACAGCTCTGTGGGAAACAAAGTATAATCAGGTTTTCTGGGTGTGGAAAGAACTAGGAAGGTCAAATAGCTACAGTGGGGAAGAGGAGAATCCTGCACAATCTTGGGTTTTTTTTTCCTGTCCACCAAAATGCACAGGTGATTGGCATGGACCCTCTGAACTTTACCTGCTTCATCAATTGTGTGTGGGCCTGAGACTGGAGGGTATTTCTGCTCTGAGTCTGGAAGCTTTAGCCATCACCTCCAACTGAACATTTTAATCTGGAGCCCTTATGGTTGGACACAGAGTAGGGTGGAGCCCCTGGTTTAAGGAGAACAACCAAGATTGGGGAGCTTCCTGGACATCTGGTGTTTTATCTGTTTTCTGTTGCTATAACAAAATACTTGAGACTCCGTAATTTATAAAGAAAAGAGGTTAATTTTGGTTCATAGTTCTAGAAGTCCAAGGGCATTGTGCCAGCAGGTGCTCAGCCTCTTGCTCTTCCATGCATGGTAGAAGGAGGAAGAGGGAACTTGCAAAGGGAGGAAAGGGGGCCAAGCTTCATCAAGAGCTAACCCAGTCCTGAGAGAAAACCATGAACCCATTCACGAGGGCTTCATCCCAGGGCCATCAACTCCTCGAGTGCCCCTACCTCTCAACACGTCTGGTTGGCAACTGTATTTCAACACGAGTTTTGTCGGGGCCAAACTTTCCAAACCATAGCACACAGGAAGGGTGTTTTTCCTGGCTCCGTGTCTCTCTGGTTGGAAGAAGGGGCTGCCTAGACAGAGCTCTTTGCTGGGAGACCATTGGCGAGCCTCCAGCAGAGAGGCTTGGTGCAAAGGTCCTTTATCCCTCTTGCTCTGTCTCTCTGAAGCATCAAGGTCACAGACTCTTCCATAAGGTGTGAGGCTTCCCAATCAGAGACCACAACACCACTCTGTGCCATCTCTCCCGCTAGGTGCTGGATCCTGCAGGAGGTGGGGATGAAAGCTACTTCTCTGTGGTCCCCCATGCCATGTGCTCACTCTGGCCTAGCTGGCTGGCTAGCAGTGGGCACCTGCGCGTGGACAGGGTTCAGACCCCAGCGCTGCCGTTTCTGAGCCGAGCAACATGGGGAGATCTGGGTGACCTTACCAAGCCTCAATTTGCTGGTCTGTAAAATGGGGCGAACACCAATTCCCAGCTCATCAATTGTGTGAAGGGTAAATGATGGAGCACCTAAGCACTTGGCCAGAGCGGGTGCAGGCGGGTGTGGACGAATGCCAACATCACTCTGTCACTAGGACTGTCCTGAATCTCTCTGCCTTCTCTATGCCGGGCTCTTCCCATTCCTGTCACCTTCGCCTGAGCCCATCCTTCCCTCCCTTGTGCCTGTTTTTGATCTGCGCCTCCTCTTTTCCTGTACTTGGTGGGAAGACTGAATGAGTGGGGAGAAGATGCTGGGTGTAACTGGGAGGAGGGGCTCTGGTCCCCAGGGGCTCCAGGGAGGGGTGGACGTGGGGTTTTGCTGCTGGCTTGGGAGCTCCTTCTGCAGGTGGGTCCCAGGTGGGGGCCTCCTGGAGCCCAGACAAGGCTGCGGCAGGGGTGCCGAGGAGCGGCTTCCGGGGCGGCGACGGCGGGACTCCCTGGCTGCCTGCAGAGGCCTCCTGCCCTGCAGCTCAGGGCCTCGCCGCCTCCTGGCCCAGCTGGGTCTCACGCGGTTGCTGCTGGCACAGGGGCTGCGGGCTGCCCACCTGACACTCGGGGATTCCAGGAGGAGCAGTCCTTGAACCCTCAGGGTGAAGATGGGATGGGACGCGAAGGGGCTTCCTGCCGCATCCCGACCCGGCTGCCTCCCTGCACCGAGCTGCACCGCGACTGGCTGGCCACCTCACATCCTGTGTTTTGACAACTGCATCCTCTCGATGAAATCACTGGAACAGGAGCCGGTACTTTTCCTTCTTGAAATGTTACTTCAAACAATGAAGAAAAAAATGGTGCCTTTGGAATATCCAACTCCACGAATGAGTTGCGAAAACTGGCCACAGCTGATGAATCTAAATATCCTGACCCCAGGCCACCAGGTCACACGGAACTCACACCCTGGAGCACACTCCCCGGGGCCACATCCAGAGATCAGAGCCCCGGCAAGGAAGCCTGGGTCTCCCTTTACCGTCTAGACTTTGGAGACTAGATGCTTCCATTTATGTAAAATCATCCTCATCCTCATCAGACCTTTCCTCTCTTCAATTTTTTTCTTTATACTTTTTTATTTGTTCTAATTAGTTATACATGATTCCTCTATTTGATTCTTCAAAATGGTCATTCCAGAAAGTTCCAGAACAGCAGACTTCAATACCTTTCAATCTGCTTTCAGCAGAAAGAATCCAGACACACCCTGGGTCTGATAAAGCTGCTCCTCTCCTTAAACAAGGTCACTTGGATGGGCTTTAAGTGTCTTTGTTCCCTTGATTCAGGTTTCGAGAGATACATGTCATCTCGAGAAGCATGGAACTAATTGAGGGGTATGTCCAGCTCTTGCAGAGGTGAACAGGGCAGATAAATAAAAACTCCATCGCACATAAATCTTTGTTCCCAACATCAAAGAAGCAGAATCCTGCTAAGTGTATTTGTATAATGCAGTAATTTATGCAAAAAGCAGCTTTGATAAATGTCCCCTAATTTATTGTCATGTATCTCAAATCAAAGTCAAACATTTACAGCCTGCGCCTGAAAGAAGCCAGGCCTCGGGGAGCCAAAGGGGTTTGAAGTACGTAAAGCTATGTTGGGCAAAGGTTAAACGGGGTCTGGTTTGCATGTTAGGAACTTTCTACAAAAATGGCCCAAAAAAAAGGGGGGGGGGCGGGACTCACTTGGCTCCTAAACACAAAGTGGGGCCGAATTGCCAGGTATTTTTCTTCCAAAGACAGACAGGATCCATGCACTGAAATGTCCTTAAGGGAACAGAACAAAGGGCTTCCACGCACCCTGCTGCAGACTGTTGTGATATGGTCAGTAACAATAATAGTCATTTATTGCAGACTAGCTATCCGTCCAATGTTGTGCGAAGCATTTTATGTTCATTTTCTTGTCACTCGTCCATGCAAACCCACCAAGGGACGTTCTTGCCACCTTTGTTTTGTAGCTGTGGAAACTGAGGCAGCCCTAGGAACAAGGGATGAAAGACCTGCAGCCATGTGTTAGTGAACACAGAACCAGAGATTTTTCTTTCTTTGGTACCAGGGGTTGAACCCAGGAGTGCTTAACCACCGAGCCACATCCCCAGTCTTTTTTATTTTTATTTTGAGTTGTCTCATTAAGGGCTCTCCGTAGTTGCTCAGGGCCTCACTAAGTTGCTGAGGCTGGCTTTGAACCTGCAATCCTCCTGCCTCAGCCTCCCGAGCTGCTGGGATTATTGGCATGAACCACTGCGCCCAGCCAAGACCTAGGCTTTATGATCATGGAGACCTGGATTCAAGTCCCATCTCTGCCAACTTCTGGTCGCATAATTCTGGGCAAATTCTAACATCTCTATGCCTCAAGATGCCCATCTATGGAATGTCCCACACAGAAGTGCCCACTTATGGGATCGCCATGAGGATTAAATGAGTACACCTGCCAGGCACATGGCCAATGTTCCGTGAGGGGAGACAGTTGCCGGTATGTCATTCTTACTGGTAACCCTTTGTCATTCTGGGACCAGAATCTGAAAGAACCTAGGATTCCCCAAATTAAGCTCTGGGAAGCAGCAGACGATCCTAAGATTCGAGGAAGATGAACCAGCCTCTGCAACATTGTATTTTTAATTTTCAGTCTGACGGACTCTGCTAACCCATGATCCCTATAAAATAAACTCACAACTCCAGCAGTAGCCTGACTGCAGACAGCAGCTGTTTAACAGATTTTACTGCCCATCTGGTGGCTTGGCAGGGTCTTTGGGCTGGTTCTAGGAGCAAGGGTTTAGCGCTGTGATTCCACCAGCTGGTAACTGGTATTGCAAACCAACGTCTAGCTCTCAGCCTTCTTTAATAAATTGGAGAGTGGGACACACTCGGAAAGGGCAGGATGAGTCCCCGCCCAGGGGGTTTAGCCTTCAAGGCCGGCGCCATGATGCTGGGCTGCTTTCTGCTCAAGGCGAAGCCCTCGGCAGTTGTTAATCTCATGATTGGGGTGTGTGTGGCTTTACAGGGGCTTGAGGACATGTTTGCCATTGACTTGTTGGATTCGCTCAGTTCCGGTTGCCATGGATGTCACAGGAGGACCGGGCTCTTCCCACCCAGATGGCAGCTGGGACGTCTTTCCACTTGACTTTTGAAGCATGCAAACGAAGGACTTCCTCCACACTTGCATGCTCATCTGGAGCGGAGGGAAGCAGCTCACCCTTCGGCATGGAAGCAGATCACGAGGGATTAGCCCAGAACAAACTCTTCCTGATACCCTCCTGTTGGAAAAGAAGAACAGAATCTGATCCCCGGGGGGCTGCTTCCTGGAAGACCACTTTTTGGTTACGGGAACTTTGAGTATGTTCCTTGACTGCCCACAGCTCTGCCTTCCTCCTCTGTAAAATGGGAACACCCTTTCAAAACCAGCTTCTCGAGCGCAAGGCCCTCGCTGGACCGAATCGTCCACAGGAGAGTTGACACTCCCTGAACCTTCCCTGTCTTGGTCTCGCTTTCCAAATCTGTAAGAAAGGGGGGTTCATTTTCCTCCTGATAGAGCTGCTCGTGAGAGTTCATGTCTACCAGCTCACAGGTCCCTAGCTCAGCCACAAGCCCGCCCCTGCCCATCAGTCCTCTATCCAACTGCAGAGCGTGGGACTGGGCGCTTAAAGCTGGGATCAGATACGAACATCCACGGCACTTCTCCTGCCGCTCTGCTGTCTGAGAAAAAGTCCCACCTAAAAACCAGGGACATTTTAAAGGCAGTTACAGAAAGGGAGGGCAACATCTCAAGGGCATGGGTGAGGCTCCCCAAGGCCTCTGTGGGAGGCCAGGTCCGCCCTCGGTGCTGGACTCTTGCAGGTTCCTCAGCGGCACCAGCTGCCCCATGTCCACAGAGTCTCCGGCCTCCAGGGGGAAAAGAGGGAGGACTTACTCCTGGTCCTAGGAGGGTCCCAGTCAAGAAGAAAGGACAGAGCTCCTCCAGCCAGTGTCCTGGGACTTAGGGAACCCGTCAGGGTCACAGAGGCGAAGACAGGGGAGCCAGCTGCCCAGGGCAGCTGGCGTGATCTGAGTCTGGGCCAGCGCCCTCTTTGCCCTCGACTGGATCTCCACCTCCAAGTGCCCCATGGGAAATGGCCCACGGGGCCTCTGCTAAGGTTGAAGGAACAGGTACTGCCCTGTGGCCAGCGGGAAAGAAGGGTCCCTTTCCAGCTGCGCATCACGTCCGAATAGCTGCCAACCTCTGTGGGTCTCCAGCTGCCTCTCTGGGGCGAGGGGGCCAGTCTAACTGGTAGAAGTGGACGTGTCTCTTTTCTTTTCCTTTTTCTTCCTCCTTTGACCCCCTCCTCTTCCTTCTCCTTCTCTTCCCCCCTCCCTCCTTTCCTCTCTCATCACACTCTTAACTTCCCTCAGCTGTTTGGAAAGCTTCCTTTGGTCTCAGGCAGGACTTTGCTAAACTCTAAACTCCAGGGTACTTTTGTGCAAGATAGAAAACAATGCCCCCTCCAGGCAAGCCATGGCTTCTCTAGTAGACAGTAGTTGTGCAGAGAAATGGCTCCTTTTCCCCTGAGCAGCTTCAGTTCTGAGGGCCCAGCTTCGTAACGGTTGCACAGGCTGGATGTCAGCTCCCATGCACGCATCAGGAGAGCCTTGCACAGTGTACAACCTACACACCCGTCAGTGTCATCCTGTCTCTGGGCCTCTCTCCTCCTGGTGGCTCTGGAACTATTGTTCTCTATACAGTGAGGTTGTCCCACTCATTATTCTTCATGAGCTCCTTAGAATGTGACTCCACTTTGAAATAAAGTCATGAAAAGAGAGCTTGGAAATGGGACAGTCCCCTAGAGGAGCTCTGGGGCAGGAAAGGGATCCACGTGGAGCCAGCCTTCTGGAGCGTGTGCAGAGTGAGAGAAGAGGAGCAAGGGCAGGAGTGAGGGAGATGTGGGAGCTGTGCTGTGTCTGCAGGGGTGGCTTCGGAGTGGCCTGGGGTGGCCCGCAGGGCTGGCCTCTCTCCACCGTGCCTCCAGCTGCCTCCGGGTGCCTTCTGGGCAGGGCTGGCTGCACGCGCTCGCTCGGCAGGGTCCCGCGCTTGGCCGAGTGCGCAGCTGGCTCTGCCCCGGAATTCCCAGGACTTCAGGGCGCTGCCCCGAGTTGCCATTTGCATGGCGCTCTGCAGACACATGACTGGTCCTGTGCTCAGCCCTTGCCAGCCTCCTGGGGACGGTTTGCACGCGGAAGCGTTTGCTTCTGCCTTCTTCCTGCACCTCTGTGGTGTGCACCTACTGGGTGCCGGGTCTGCAGAGGCAGCAGTGAGCAAAGCTTGGCTGGGTGCCAGCTCTGGGGAAGCAGCCGGGCAGCAGGAGCCCAGTGAACAGCCAGGTGAGCCAAGGGGGCCCTGGGGAGCATGGAGATGCCGGCAGGACGGGAGCAGGGGCGCAGCGGGCAGCCTTCCCAGGAGGCCGTGGCAGAGGCCGCTGAGAAACAACGTTGGAGCTGAGGTCCACTCGATTAGAGCTGCAGCACCGGGGCCTGGGGACGGAGCCAGGGTTCCAGGTGAAGGAAACAGCACCAGAGCCCTGATGTGCCACAGAGCTCCACCAGGGGTCCTGCAGGGGTGGATGTATTAATTTGTTTACCTGCTTCAGTGCTGAGGATGCGACCCTGGGCCTCACATGTTTTAGGGACGTGCCCTCCCACCGAGCCACCTCTCCAGCCGGAGTGTGGATTTTAGACTCAAGGTAAGCGTGGCGAAGGACCCCCAGTAGGGATGACCACCCTGAGTGAAGTGGCTGTTTTGCTTCAGGCATTTTATAACATTGATCCTTCTGAACATCCAGATGGGGAAACTGATCCCCGTGGCCCATGTCACCCAGCCGTAAATAAGTGAGCCGAGCCGAGGTCGCCGCTCAGACCTCTCT